>NC_143170.1:10640000-11265000 GCF_047325235.1 Durio zibethinus | reverse complement strand
TCTAACTTTGATTACCATGTTAATTAGTCCTCCACCTACTAATTGATGTTTCGCATAATGGAGAAGCGCATGCATATTATTAAGAGGTAGAACTTGGCTATTATTAATTTTTAAAACTTGTTACATACAAAATTCAAGTGTATTTTTATATAATCAAATCACAAGACTTTAAAAACCAATTAATTAAGTCAAAATGTGTATCATCAAAGTAGATGATTAGTCAAAAGCTTCATCCATAAATACGTTCCCACATTCTTAGTACTTGACTAACCTATTGCATTAGTTACCATAGCTACCAATTATGCCTCTAATTTAGCAATATTTAAATTTTACAAAGCTATTATAGCCATCATATAGTAATCTTCAATGTGCAACGTTTTTTTTTTGTTTTAAAATAAGTAGTTGGACAAATAAAACTCCTAACACCCTTAACATGGTCAAGTCTGTCTTTAGTACTGAAACCAGGGTTAGTACATCAATGCCATTAGCAATTTCAATTTTACCATATGTGCATCTTATAGCTAAAAAAAAAATGCTTACGTAAGTCAATATGATATATAAAGATGGGCAATGTTGAAGTAGTAAATGAGATATATATGAACTTACTATCCTCTTCACCATTACTTCAGTTGCTTCATAAAAATACTCTTCAGTTTTTTATGCATGTGTTTTTTTTCAAACATATCATCTTAATATATCTTACTTGATTTGGATGTTTCGTAAACCATATGAAAATATAAGTTCTCTTTATAATGTAAATGAAGTTCAAATAAATTGAACCACGTGTATAATACATAATAAAAAAACTTTCAAGTTCATGCTTCAAATTTGCACAACCCTTTCTTGATGCTCTATAGTTATATTTTTTTTGTCCTTTATTTTCTGCTGGGCTTCTTTTATTTTCTACAACAAAATAGGATAAGAACTACTGCATATTAAGAAGCTATAAAACTAACAATTTTAATAACAATTGCTCTTCAATAATTTTTTATAAAAAAGATTGTTATGCATACACTGAATTCATTTGATAATTGAACTGAAACAAATTTTATCCATTTTGCATCACTAATTACTTCTAAGTAGATGGTTGGGGGATGAGTTAAAAGTTCATAGTTGTCAACATTAGATAATATATATTTCTAAGTTAATCTACCTTTAAAGTCTTTGAATTTTAGACTAGCAGACCGTCATAGAATCTTCTTATACTCAACAGGTATGTTAAAGCATTCCTGTAAAGAATGAAATAAAAAATTGGAACAAGGCTATATAATTGCATTCCGTAAGCAATAGACATCAAAGAAGCAATAACTTATAGTTGATTAATATAATTTATCACAATCAATTATCAGATGTGGTCTTTTTTTTTTATGAAATGTTCCTCTAATTGTTGTAATTAATGTACATCATCTCTTAAATGAGACATCCAATATGGTTAGCTATCTTCAAGCCACCACTTAAAACAAGCTAGCCATTAGAATTGAACTCAACATGATTTTCTTTCAAATTGCTTTAAGCAACTTAGATCATCCTCTAACTTTTTTTTTTCAAAGATGATGTGTCAACCAAATAGATTAATAATAAATCATATTCTTCTTCATATTTAGTGGGGGGGATATGTATTTTTTAGAACCCATTATATATCTAAGAAATTTATATCTCTAGAAACAAATATGGAATGAAATAAGAGACAAAGACTTCGAAAACCATATTATTTTTCTTTCTTTCATATTGTAAAGTAATGAGAAATGGTTTGTTACTTGACACAATAAGGCGGCAGCAACAACAATGATGGACAAAATGATTTGATAGCGACATAGTAAAGAGTGTTTCAATATAACAACAATGTGAGTGAGGATGCACTGATGCAAACACAAGATTATCTATAAATTTGGGAAAAACAGGTATATAAAGAATTGTCAAAGATTGCATTTATAATGGCCAAAACATTGTACATGTTTAATATTACGATATTTATAAAACAAAAAAGTCGTACTTGTTAAACATAACATTTTGATGAATTGTCAAAGTTTGAATTTATAATGATCAAAACATCGCGCTTGTTTAATATTAGGCATTTATAAAACAAAAAATGTCATGCTTGTTAAATATAATGTTTTGATGAATTGTCAAAAAATGTGTTTATAATGACCAAAATGTCATATTTGTTTAATATTACAGTGTTTATAAAAGTAAAAATGTTGTATTTGTTAAATATAAAGTTTTGATAATTTATCAAATACGGCATTTATAATTACCAAAATATCATATTTGTTTAATAATACAATGTTTAGAAAACAAAAACATCGTGCTTGTTAAATATCATGTTTTCATAATTATTCAAATATTACATTTATAATTACCAAAATATCATGCTTGTCTAATATTAAGTAATTTTTTACTTAATAAACATTGTCCTCACATGGTGTTTATTATCTTTCTTATTTTTTGTTCAAAATATACGATATTATTTTTATCAATGAAAAATAAAAATCTTTTTTATTTTTTATAAAAAATTAATTAATAAAAAATAAAATATTATAATGAATATGTAACTACATATATGAAAAATTAACAATTTATAATTAAATAAGATGTTAAATAATATTTCATTTTTATATTGTAATGTTTGTCACGTGTTTTCACATATAATGAAAGATATTATAATAAAAAGACTGTTTTACGTAATCTGATATTTTATGAACCAAATACAAAAATTTAACATTCCCGTCATAAGAATAATCACTAATTTCCCATAATCAACACTTCCCAAAGATCACATTCCCTATGAAAATCCTAGATTCCACGAACTAAATGTCCCTTAATAGTTATTTAACCATTTAAACTAGATTTTTGTCATCTATTTTTCCATTTTTGATGAGTGAAGAAGTGGTGAAATTACAAATGAAAAGGCTTCAAAAGTTTTGTTTACATTTTTATAAGAAAAGGTATAAAATACGTAGTGGAGTCACATAATCTAGTAGTTTATTTATTTTAAGTATTAATTATTTCTTAATTTGCTACTTTATTTCAAGAATTTTAAAGATTATTCATCTAACCAAACAACCACAATTAAGTTTTGAGTCATTAATTTTTTAATATCAAAGGTTTAGTTTAGGGTTAGTAGCTAATTCATCCTAAGTAATTAATTTATTATGTCAAATTATATCAAAAGTCCTTGTATTTTATTAAAATTTGGAACTTAGTCTCTAAATTATAATTCATATAAATTTAGTTATCATATTATTTTGATTTGATAATTTTAGTTCAATCACTAACTCTATCAAACTTTTGTCGTTAAATACACTCACATAGTAGTTGACTTAATGATGTATTGACTTTGCTGACGTATCATTGACTTTGATGATGTCACCATTTAGATCGATGAAATCAATTATCAAATTATGTAAATGATCAATGTACTCACACAAAATTTGAAATTTAATCCCTCTAATATAATTTATAAAAATCTCATCCTTACATAAGTTAAATTTAATAATATTGGTCCAATTATTAATAAAAATCACTTTTTTACTTTTTATTTAAAAAATCAATATTTTGATTTTTTTTACAATTTTCTTCATATTTTAAAATATTAAATTTAATTTTAAAAATCATATTTTTCAAATTTTTTAAATCCAATTCTATTCTTTTAAAAAAATTTAATATTTAATATTTTTATGTTTTATAGAATTTTTTATATTTTTTCTTATTTATAAAAAAATGAATAAATTATGGAACGGACAAAAGTGTTTAAAATTTGTTTTATTTTGGTATATTTAAGGAGTGAAAGCATAAAAATTTGGGGTAGCATAGATCAATAAGAATGCAAAAAAAGCTTTTGACATTGATTTATTTTTCAATTGAATAACATTAAAGCACGTAAAACAAATTTTAAATTTATAAACATTTTAAAAATAAAAAATTTTTAAAAAATATAAATTTTCAAAATATAGAAAATTTTATAAAAGTTTCAAAAAATTAAAACCTATAAAATTAAATATTTTGATTAAATAAAAATGTTAAAATTCAAAGAAATAAAAAATTTCAAAAAATGGAAGTTTAAAAAATTAAAATATTGAAAAATATTTTTAATATTTTTAAAAATTTTAGAAAGTTTTAAAAAATCAATATATTGGTTTTTTCTAAAAATAAAACTTGATTTTATTTGGAGTAAAATCAAGAGATTTAAGTATAATAATGTAAAAGATTATTTCAATTAAAGTTTATCTACCTATTTCTAAAAAGAAGGGATTATTCATGAGTCATTTTGTGTTAATACTCTATAACAAAATGGAATGATAGAGAGGAAAAATAGTCATTTACTAGCCACAACCTGAACTTTACTTTTTCAAGCAAACATACCCAAATCCTATTAGGGGAAAGCCATTCTCATTGCCACACATATTATAAATAAGTTACTTTCAAAGGTTTTAGGATTTAAAATTTCTATAGAACTACTCTCACAATTCTGTCTCAACTTTAATACTACAAACAATCTCACACCTAGGATATTTAGTTATACATCATGTGTTCATGTTCACAATCATAATAAGAGGAAGTTAGATCCATGAGCAATTAAGTGTTTTTTTGTGGAGTATTCATCAACTCAAAAAGGGTATAAATGCTATCCTCCTCCTACCAAAAAATTTTATATGTCTGCAGATGTCACTTTTAAAGAAAGTAAACATTTTTTACTCAACCTTATTTTCAGAGGAAAACTTCATTCATGAAAGATAAGTATAAAGACTTTTTATTGCCTAATTTGTCCTCTTATTTAACATTTTCACCCATTAATTCTTCTAAGTCAACATGTTTCTTCTAAGTCCAAGTCAAACACTGAATTTGAGTGTGAACCCATTTCAAACACAGAAGATGTGATAAAGATATGAAAGAATTATAGGTGTACTCAAAAAGAAAAGTTATAGATCTTGAACCAGTGCAAGTCCAACAACCTAATCCTAACTTTGAAAATGAAGTAACTACAGTCTTTGACTCTATTTCTCAAAATAAGCATGAATATTCCAAAACTATGAATATTCCAAAGCTAGACAATAGGTTGATTTGCACACCATATGTATCAACCAAGGGTCAACTTGCAAATGTATTGACTAAAGGTCTCAACAATGTAACATTTCAAAAAATTATTTCTAAGCTGGGAATAGAAAACATCCATTCACCAACTTGAGTGGGAGTGTGAGAAAACACTTATTTATAGTTGATTGTAATATTTTGATCTGTATATTTATATTTGTATATCTAGAATTAAATATTTGTATCCCTAAAATTAAGGACAGAAAATTAGAATAGACAATCCTTCAATTATAGAATCAGTTTTAGAAAGATTTAGTTTTTTAGTTTACCCACTAGTTAGTTGTATATAAACTTAAGATGTTTGTATAATTCTTTATGAGTAATTTTTTAAATACATTCAATTTTACTCCTAATTTTCTATGCAGTTTTATTTTTTAGTTTTTTCACATTTACTATTTTACCGCATGCTACTGTACTCTTCTTATTTTCAACTAGTGATGTTTGGGATCTCTAATTTTGCTATTGAGTGGAAATTTGATTTTCCTAATGTGTGACTTTTATCAAAGATGATATGATCTTCATGATCCTGTATAATATTCTATTCCTGAAGATCCTTCGTGATTATGGCTCTAATTTTTCACATAACAGTCTGTGAATGGGCATTGATACTCTCGGTGGCGTGAGGGTACCTGCAGCTTTTTGTGGTGTTATTGGATTCCGACCCTCGTATGGTGTTGTTTCTCACACTGGAATTATACCTGTTTCAACAAAGTCTCGACACTGTTGGTATGTATGAAGCAATACCAATGCTGTGATAGGCAATATAAAATTTTGTACGTTATCATATGGCGTATGGGAATATGCAGCCATATAATTCTGTGTCATACAGAGTGGTTATTATTTTATTCAAGTTTATTATTTCCTTGTGTGAATAGCATAAGATCCTTTGTAACATGCTCTTGTTGTTTGCTCATGTTTTTGATGTAGTAATGGAGTAAGAATGAAAGCAATTCTGTTTGATTTCTATCCTTAATTTAGTGAGAAAAAGGATATGTTTTTGAATGTATAGATTGCCGGTTTAAATTGGACTTGTCTTAAACTAATTTCATGTTGGGGCTACCACTATTAGCTCTATTGACTCTTGAAAGTTTAGTTTGGTTCATGGTTGTCTATTCAAAGCAGCTTCTTTAAGTTGAATTATCTCCGTATTCTTCTCTATGCTTTGGTGAATTTTCCTTTTCTTCTGGTTTGATTAGACAACCCGGTTCGTGTCTGTATCAGCACAGATCTGTGCTGATACAGAAATGCACCATGAGGTAGTTCTGGCTGAGAAACTTGATGCCAAATCTCTTTCTTACCATGTGTGTGTATGTATTATGTTTTACAGTATTTTATTTGAATTATTTTAAATAAAAGTAATACTATATACAAGTTACTCTGGCAAATAAAAATCCATAATCATGAACTCTATGAACTCTAATAATTTTCTTCTTTCATTTTTTTCAGATAAGTATCTCTAAAAGCTAATTTTGATTGAAGTTTTCTAACCATTTTATTTTTTACTCGAGTTTAAGTTTCAAGAGTTTTAACTTATAAAGCTAAATAATGACTATTGATTAATAAAAATAGAACAGCATAAATGTAATTCAACCAAAATTCAAAAGAAAAGCAGTAATATAATCTTCACAAAAGTTGCGTACCTCTTAAGCCAATTCAAAAAATGCACATAGACACAAACATATTACATATTACATGAATCTGATAAGGTTAATTACACATTTAGTATTTGAACTAATCAAATTTCCAATTTGACATCTAAAGTTTAAAAATATGCAATTAAGAACTTTGCCTCCGTCCATTAGTTTGCAAATGAGACTAACACCATTAGTCAAATGGGTGACGTGTCTAATACATCCAATAAAGCTACAAAATGTGGCATTTTAAACGCGCAACATAATTTTATTGGCTGTTCTCAGACAAGTCATCCATTTGACCAATGGTTTTAGTCTCATCAGCAACTAAAAGATTCTACCACGTATGTGAAAAGCATTTACCATGCATGCGCACTCTGCTTCTAAAAGATTTTGACATGGTGTGGTTTAAAATTTAATTATACATTACAAAGCTGAATTTGGGCTCTCAGCAGAAAATTATTGGTAATGATCATAAATTGTGAATATATAAATCAATCAGTCATTTGCTAATTGGATAATTTATTTTCTTTTGCACTTTTATTCTCTTTATCTATTAATTTTCATGTTTCTGCTGGATTTGTGATTTATTTAGTCAGAATCTTGTCACTATTCCATTGTGCACTTGATAAATATTTTGACTTCTGAAACTACAACGGGAGGATTGTTTGCTAAGGATCCTAACAATCTACGGCGAGTTGGTCTTGTGCTCTTGCAACTCCCATTTTCGGATAAACGCAATCCCGGGCAAATTCTATTAGCTGATGATTGTTTTCAACTGCCAAAGATTCCCTTGGACAGAGTTTTGCAAGTGGTGATTAATTCCACTGAGAAGCATATTGGAAGTATGTTCTTACTATATGCCTTATGGCGACAAGCTTTTATGTAAATGAATTTGTTCTTTTTTATTGTTTAGAGTATTTTTAAAGATGCTAACTTTTCTTTTGACCTACTTACGGACAAGTATTGAAGCATGAAAATCTTGATCTCAAGCTTGAAGGAGTTTTATAGCCAGAAAATAAGTGGCGATTCAAAAATTTCATCCATAAGATTGCTTGCAAATGATGCACAGTTTCTTCAAAGGTCAGCTTTCATCTTAATTTTATTCATAAACATGTTAGCATTTGATGTTTTTCCATATGATGAAGGAAGCACATTTTCCTCCCCTAATTTTTTCCATAAATGTGCGAATATTTATTATTATTTTATTTTCAGGGTTTACAATTCTTTTGCTGTTTGTGGTGTGTTCTTTCTAGGAACACCTTACCTTTTTTTTTTCCTGATTAAGCTCATTGTGGCTTGAATCATGAAGCTATGAAACATTCTTTTTGGTGTGAGAAGAGTATACTTCTTGAAGGATTAAACATTTAGATAGTGTTATTAATTTATATATTTTTCTAGGTCAGTTGTAATTTCTAGTATTTAGGAAGTATTAGAACATTTAGCATTTATGGTATTTAATATTTGCAAATTATGTTTGGGGGTGCAACATACGATTACATTACTTTTGTTATTACATTTCTATCAGTTCTAGATTATGAATTTGCAGTACAAAACTACAAGTATTTCATATTTAGACCATTCAGATATTTCTTTTATTAATTTTTATATCTTTCTACGTGTTTGGTTGTAACTTCTGGCAACCTGAGAATTTTTGGGACATATGGGGTTTTTGTGTTAGTTCGTATGTATTTTAATTTCTAGCATCTTTAGATTGTGGATTATTGTCTGTTTAAAAACAAGCAGATTATCCATTATTGAAATTTGACCATTTGGAGTGGATGATCTTTTCAACCTTTTATTTGTTCCTTCTTATTTCTTTGTGATATCTCTTCCTTATTTCTTATATCCCCCTGTCCCCCCAAGTTCCTCTGTTTCTCCAGCCTTTGCTCCTCATTCTCTGTGTTTTTCCTTGTTCCCGCCCTTGTTCTTCATCACTTTCGTTGACCATAACTTCTAATCGTCAACTAAACATTACACTGGGCATGGATATCTTCCTTTTTTGTTAGTTTTGTAGAAAAGTTTTCTGTACTACCATGCCCTGCTCTCTATTTAACAACATATATGCAATTCAATCCCATGCAACTTGATGTCCAAGTTGGGGAATCCGGAGTGTTGAGAATGTTCTCACTAAAAATCTCTTCTGTGCTCTCATAAATTGTTGAATATTCTTAGTGTATGAGATCTATTGATGTTGTAACTGACCTCTCAGATAGTCTTCCTTCAGGCTACTAAGGTACAGTTCTTTGTTTAACACCATAGGGGCCATTGCCTTGAGTGAGATTTTTCTGCTCTCTTTCTTAATGCAGATACGAGTTTAAATGTATGCATGATGAATGGATTAATTCAGATAACGAGATTGAAATCTACAAATCGATTAGGGATGAGATGAGTTTGGCAGTCGATTCTCTTTTGAAGGTGATCAGTGTTAAGAGTTTTTGTGTTGGAGATATATTGTAAGATTAACTATTCATTTTCTGGTTAAGTTTAAAAATGCAATTTATCTTGCATGTAATTTCAGTTCAACTTAATTAATCCTTTGGAATGTAGTTGAAAGATGGTTGACCCATCTAACGTCCTGGTTCATACACAACACACACCTGAGCACACATACACATGAATCTGTGTAGAGCTTCAAACTTAGGTGTGGTATTAATTTTATTTATGTAATTGTTCCTGATTTTTCTTCCCTAACTCCTAGTCATCTAAGTTGAAACTAAGCTTTAACTAGGGCAAATCTCTAGTCTTGTTTCCCCTTTATGAATTCAAATTGTATGAATGCACTCTTCAGATCAATAAGTTAATTACTGATAAGGACTTAAAACATAGTCCTTCATGTTTGTTCTAAGTCACATTCATGACGAAGCATGGTGCAGCAGGTAGAGCAAAGTTTTACTCCTCAGCTACGGTGAAGAGGAAAGAAAAGGAAGGGGAGAGAGAAAACTAGGTTACTATTTTAGTTTGTTTGAAGACATGGCTGGCAATTCTAGTGAGCTACTGGTTTTGTTTATAATCTTTACTCATACTTCATGATTCAGAGATGTGTTCTTATGTTTCTTTTAACTATGATTCAAGAGTGTATAAATTTCTTTTGTTAGTTTGGCAAGCTGAAGAAGGATTTCTTAAAGATTATCTGTCTGACTTTGTTTCTTTTATTCATCATATAAACACAATAAAGGTCAATATTATGGGTAGATTTATCATTCAACATGGTTTGAGAACCTTTTCATTAACATTAAAACTAAATAGTTGTTAATGATGTTTGTGATTGCTTTTTCCCCCCGTTTTGGTTTATGATTCATTGCTACATTTTAGGCTTATAGGTTTCATTATTATATATTTTCCATTTTTTTTGCTCTAGGTAGGATGGCATGGATGTCACTGCTGCAGGATGCACCTGCACTTTCTCTTATTTGTAGTGTTGTGTCACTTTAGTTCTATTGAACTGCTTTATTCGAGGGTGCTTGTTTTATATATATTGGGCTTAGGATGATGGAATTCTGCTGATTCCTACCACTGCTTATCCCCTCCGAAACTTGGTAGCAAGGATATCTTCTCAGAGGAGTACCAGAACTGTATGTTTGGTCTGTTGAGTATAGCTAGCATATCTGGTTGCTGTCAGGTGAAATTCTCTCTCATGTGGATGTACGTAAAATGATATTGTTGTACAAGAAAAGTTTTCTTTATGGATATAAAATTATCTTTCATTTATTAATGTTGATCACTTTTTACTGGATTCAGTGCAGACTATGTATTCACCTCTAAAAGAGCAAGCTGATACTGTTGCTGAGTCCAAATTATCGCGTAATGCTGTCAACCAGGAACATTCTGCCGATGTTGCCAAAGAAAAGGTCAGTCTCATCTTTCTTGCCTTCAAACTTGCTAAATTTGCATTCTCTTGTAGTTAATATGGGTCATAACCTATCAATAAAGCCAATGTGGAATGCCTTGGTTGGTGAATTGTTATCACAGTCGGGGCTCTTTGATGACAATTTATAGACAGTTTCCCCTTTTTGGTCCAAATTACTGTTCTTATATACTCTTTTCTATCAAAACAGTATGCCAGTTCTTTGCATGTTCGTTTTCAGGTGACTGATAAATGGGTTGGAGGAAAGAAAGGAACCAGAGAGAGGGGAAGGGTAAACAGAGAAATAGATGGGAAGTGGAAGATATGGAGAATTAGATGTTAGAAAAGAAAAAGAGAGAAACCAGAATATGTTGGAGAAAATCCTATTCCATTAACGTAATGTCTCAGTAAACCATCATCCAAGGTTATTGAAAATGAAAATGATACCACGTACCTGTGGACTGCTCCTAAACCTAGCACGTGATAAACAAGCAAAGGCTAATTAAGATAAAGAACTGAGAATAATAAATGAATAAAATAGACCCTAAGAAGTTTAGTACTTCATTTTTCTTTTCGATGTCCTGCATCATTCTCCTGTTATTGTAGAAAAGTGGACCTCAAGTTTTTAAATGGGAAGCAAAACAACTTTCCAGCAAAACCCATAAATAGCATTTTCAACAACAGATTTCTTGTTCATCAACTGTAAATAGCTTCCTCATCTCATCATTGAACTGGTCGAGTTTGTAGAATAAAATTAATGGAAACATTTATGCCAATTAGCTTGTCATAGATATTTTAAATTATACTGATTTATGATTAGCTTGGTTGGACCAATAAAATGAAGTGTCGTGGCTCCATTATAAAATAGATCCCTGCTTCCTTTTATAGAAGTTTGATTTATTCTTGACTCCTCATCCGCTTGAGCGACCAAGAATTTGGTGTTTGAATCTTCTAACCTAACTTGGAGAAACTCAATCTGTTTTGAGTACCACTTGCATGAACTCAAATCTTTCCAGGTCCAAAACCAGGTTGTTGCCTGTATCTCTTTGCTAGTCATATTTCATTGATTTATCAACTTGTTTCTCTTGCTTCTCAACTTTGATTCTTCAAACTTTCCATGTGATTTTCTTGATTAACGTGAGAAATAGAAGCCTTGGCTATATTTTCAGACTTCATGTGGGATGAGGATTGTAAATCTTTCGACTAACGGGGGTATAATGATTGTCTAGGGCTCAACTAAAAGACATTGGTGGGGAAATTTATTCTTATATATGGTAATTCGTTTGATATCCAAATTGTATCTAGAACTTTCCATTTGTGGAAAAAAGAAGAAAAAAGGATGGGTTGTCTAATAGAATCCTTGTTCTACAGTAATTGATACATCAACGAAGTACCTTGAATAAGAGAACAAAAATAGATTCATGGAAGTTTAGGCCCTATTTGATTGCCAGATTAGTACCAGTAGGGTGCGGTTGGCACACCCAACCACATCGGGCTTGCATTTGGGTGCCACGGATGTGGCACAGTGGATAGCATTCCACCCTGCTGCACCCCATTTTTGGACTGGAGCCTTAAGGGTACAGTGAGCCTCATCGCAACCACCGTTTCCCCTTTCACCCTTGATGCTTCATTTATTTTTTTTTTCATTTTGTCACTTTTTTATTTTAAGGTTTTCAGTTACGTATTTATTTAAAGCGATAAATAAGTTTATATATATGTAAATTTTTATATAAACTATTATTTTATCTTTACCACATGTAATTATTAATTTTTTATTACTTAAAATCTTAAATATATTATTTTAACATAAAAATAATGTGCCATTATTAATTGAATAAAATTTTAAAGATTTTAAATGTTCAATATACATGAAAATAATTTTCAAATATTTGATAACAAAAATGTTATTTGATAAAAAATAATTTTAATAATTTTCAATTATTTATTAATTTGACAAATATCAAATGTATACTATAAATTTTATGATATATAAACTTTAATTTAATATCTTTAATGGCCATTTTCTTTTTTCATTACACCTCATTTCATTGTCATAATTCTTTTTGCTCTCCAAACACACATCCTTCTATTGATTTTAATTTCCCTATTACGATATTCAATTTCAACACTATTGCAATTAATTTCATTCCACCACTATTTTTAATCTCATGAAAATTAATCTCACCATCCATTCAAATACTCTTAAATCACTTATGAAGATTTGATTTTAGGTTCTGTTTCAGGAAGGATCGAATCAAGTTTTATACCTATATTTATTTGAATTTTACCACACTTGTTGGAATGGTGCCTTTAGCCTTTGGAGTCGTTTGAACCTCTTCCTGTCTCGACTATATGTTACTATCTCATTCACATCTTCTATATCAACTTGCCTCTTGTTTTGACATGGGAACGGGTGAATATATCAAAATGGATGTAAAAAATGGAATCTGCAGTGGGAAGGGGTCTCTTGTCAACTTGATGACGTGGAGAAAGTGATTGGCAATCACATTCCTGAATAAATTGCTGATATAGATGATTATTTGGAAGTCGGTGTACAAGATGATATCACATGCATGACTTTGCTGCAGATCTGAATCAGCTGGACACGCTTTACATGTTGCTGATCTGACCTGATATTTTGACTAATGTGTGGAGGCATGTGTGTCCTTGGTATGGCAACCAAACTTTGCTGTCTAGAAGATCATGAGCTGGATGGCCAAATAAACATGTCAGTTTTCCGATTGGATCAGTCGAGAGGGAGAGCTAGGCTTTGGCAGCGCAACTTTTCCTCTCTCCTTCTCTTTTCCTCCTTTGGAAATGCATCTGGATGTCTTAAACTTTGGAAAGAATGGTGCCGGAAAGAGCTATTTATAGGTTATTGATTTGCTGGGGAAAGATTTTTTTTGTTTCACCTAACTATTTTTCTAGAACAGAGATTCAGGATTTTGTAAGCTACATTTTGATGCTCTTATATGAAATTTTATGTGGCACCGTGTGAAGGAAATAGGAGAGGAATCATGATATCCAAATAGAGAGAGAAATAGGTTGGACTATGAAGACAGAATCAGAATGTGGAAAAGGAGCAGACAGGAAAAGACAAGAAACAATCCAAAAGTGATTACTATTAATAAACATTTTAAATATATGAAATTTACTAGTCAGCCCCTAAAACTTAACAGATTAATTTATAGAACCCTAAATAATATAATTCTTCAATTATTGTCTTTATTTTCTGCATCATTAGTTCTGTAGAATTTATTGGTTTAGCATCAAACAAGATTTTCGGATCTGTAAATTTGAGATGGGTGTTGAATTTTCTATATATTGGAATTTACTACATTATCTAACGTAACAACTTATTTTGATAACATAGAAACTTCTCTTCTAGTTTGTCTTTGACATGGAATGAGTTTGAAGTACCTGAGTATCATTTTTCAGTTACCAACCTCCCATGAGTCACTATTTATCCTTATCATTACAACATGAACCAATGGGAATATCATGATTCACTAATTCTTCAATCTCCTAATTTATAATGGTAAGCATGAAGATTGGTTGGGGCTTTCCTTAATACAGTTTTCAGTTGATGAACTTGAGCTTTAACTTGAGTGATAATATTGTGAGATGGTTTTATGTTTCAGATTAAAATCTTACCAATTATTAAAATGGTCTAATAACTCTTTCTTAAACCATCATTGTTCTAGGCAATTTGAGGGTCAGTCACAGTTCACTTTTGTCAAGTCAAATTAGAGTTCATATACTTATACCTGTTATATATCTTGTTTGTTATGATCAAATGAATCAATTTGAAAAACTAGAGAAAACACTGGGGTGATATTGTATAGAATATGAAATATTAAGGAACTAAGTACTTGCTGGGGCTGTTAAAAGTAAAGTTGCTCTAAAAAATGGTTGTAGCTGTAGGAAATTTGATCGCAGTGCTTACCATGAAATGCTAACTTTTGAAAAGAAACAGAGAAAATCGTGTTTCTTTTAGTTAAGATCGTCTATATGTTTGCTTATTTAAAGCTTGTCATATGTCTAAATTGTTGGGGAACACTACAGTTCTGACACTATTTGTTAGGGAACACTACAGCTCTAATACCATTTGTTGGGCTAAAAGCCTCCAATCCAATCACACACAGCGAAAGTAAAATCAAACAATAAATCAAACACACAAGAGACAACAATTTAACGTGATTCGGTCCAACTGACCTACATCCACGGATGAGAAACAAGATCCACTAGTTGTAGAGAATTACAAACATACATCATATTATCAACCCCACTCAACAATCAATACTCATAAGACACTCTAAATCTCCTCTAGTCTTATGAAGTATTCTTTACCCAAACAAACACAAACCCAAACTCTTGTGCACCTTTTCAATACAACCAAACACATACCCATATGTTCCCATACATCATACCTATGTGGACCCTCTCAGTCTCTTCTAGTCCACTCACAAACAAACATACACACCCATAAGACGTAGAGCCCCAATACTCCTATGCGGTGTCTATCTCACAAAATCCTACAACTCTCTTACATCTTTTTCTCATACCTAACCCTGTAGAGACTTCACCTATTTATAACCATACAAACTTGCCCATTAAGAATCCCTCTCCTCTTAGAATTCTTCTCCTATAAGTCAAATTTGCCTATTAAGAATCCCTTTCCTTTTAGAATTCTTCTCTTGCAAGTCAAACTTACCTATTAAGAATCCTCTTTCTCTTAGAATTCTTTTTTTGCAAGTCTTCTTGTCCATCAAGTAATATCTGAAAAATCTCAAACAAATCTCAAACAAATCTCTTATGAGATTTGCTTATCCTCGAGTTGTTACTTAGAGCCTAGGGTATAGTATCACATAGTTAGAAGTATTGCACAAATTGTTTGGTTTGTACATTTTCTTCTTTATCTTAAATAAATTTCTTCTGTTTGTAAATTCAATGATTCAGGGCAACCAAGCATACAAAGATAAACAATGGAAAAAGGCTGTTGGGTTTTATACTGAAGCTATCAAGCTTAGTGGCAATAATGCAACGTGTTATAGCAACAGGGCTGCAGCATATCTTGAACTAGGGAGGTAATATTATACTCTTTAGAATTGACTCCTTGCATTGAGGTTTTCTGGTACTTTCTTTATACTTATTTTGTTTTCCATTCAGTTTTGTCCAACAGAGGCAGATTGTACCAAAGCCATCAACTTTGATAAAAATGTAATTTCCTTCCTGAAAGATAATGATTTTATTTTATTTATGTTGTTTTTATGTTTTAGGCCACATATGGCTCTTTTTATGCCTTTGATTATATTGGCATAGGATTGAATTTGCTTCAAAATCATAAGTCCTGTGATTCCTAATATTTGTTTCAAAAAGTGTCTCTCTTTGCAACTTCATAATTCCATTGCTGTTCTAACGATATGATGTAACTTAATCCATGCTAGGGATCGAGTTGATTGGTCTTTTTGTTACTGAAAGCAAAAGTTATAAACATTAATTTTTAGGTAGTAAAAGTATAAAAAATTTATGTTCCTGGATAAAAATCTGCATTTATTCAAATTCATATGTGAATTATTTTTATATTTTTAGCCATTTGTTTATTCTAATAAATTATCCCCTCTTTCAAATTAACTTTATATCTTACTATTTTAGCATGTTTCATAATAGTGTCCATTTTGCCAAAATAGGAAACATTTTTCCTATGTCCTATATTAAAACACTAACCAACTTATAAAAATAATGTTTCTTTTCAAAGAAAATACAATGTTCTAGGTGGGCCAGCCCCTAGCTTTTATGGAACTTGAAGGGTAAAATTGTAGAGTAATGGACAAAATACCTCATTTGTAAAACTTTATGCCAGTTACTAAGTGTGCAGTCAATTTGAAATGGAGGGAGATTTGACTTTGCTCTTTTATTACTTTTGCTTTAGAGTAACTTTTCAAGAAGTGAAAGTTAAGTGGTAAAAAGTGTTGTAATGGAGCCTGAATCTGTTTTGGAGGTGCTTGTCGTTGTTTGCATTTAAAATTATATTTTGTTCAAAGAGAAATAAATGAAATGTGTCTGTTAATCATTTGGATTTTCTTTATATGAGCTTGGTTTGATATGAAGAGGCTGGCCAATATCAAACTGGTTGTATGGATTATTGTAAAACAAAAATCCGGAATTGGTTTTAGTTGTTTTTGAAGACAATTACAAAAATTTGTCTCTTGACAAAGGGTGAAGTATTCAAGAGCATGCATATGAAAATAAGCTAATCTTGGGAATTGTTGTTAATTAGGTAACTTTTTTGAAGTAAGCAACAAAAATCCATATTGTACCATTCATTATGGTCCCATTTACAGTTTAGATTAGTTTTTTTTTTTTTTTATCCATTGACTAGAGCTGTTAATGAATGCAATAGTGTTGCATGATGCTTGACTTTAGTGCAGAATTTCCTTGACCTGATTTTTTCTTATTTTATTATTATTTACACATAGCAGTAAGGTATACTTATTGCCTCCCTGTTTTTAGTAGTTCATGAAAACTTTCTTCTTCCCTGTGTTTCCAATGCCATAATATTATTTCCTATTATATATTGCTCAGAATGTAAAAGCATATTTACGAAGAGGCACTGCTAGAGAAATGCTTGGTTACTGTAAGGATGCAATTGAGGGTGGAGTTCTCACTTTGCATTTTTAAGTTTTCTGTATTGTTATCTGTATGTAAGCTGCTATCTGGACTTGGTCAGGATGAAGAATTTTGAGTGCTTATGGCCTGTGTGAATTGTATGTCTTCAGAAAGTTTTTTAGAATGGAAACAATATGATGTTCTTCGTCTTGGTGAGGAATAAAATATAACATGCTTTTGTACTTTTGGGTGAAGCGGGAAAGTAACACAGACAAGTACTGAACTTTAGAATGACATTAACAGAATTATGCATATATTCAAGTTGTAACCTTTGTTCCTAGAGAAAGATTTCAAATTTCTGTTGCACTAATGGCACTTTTGCAAATGCAGACTTTAGGTATGCCCTTCTGCTTGAGCCAACAAATAAAAGAGCAGCCCTTCCTGCTGAGAGAGTAAGAAAGTTGTTTCAATAGGTGGTTGGATGAAGATAATCAAAGTGGACTCACTGTTGCAGAGTTGAGTCTCCCTTGATTTTGTTGCATCAACCAAATGGCCCTAATAAGATGGAGATTTTCATGCTTATCTGATGGTCGCCGGACGAGTGATGCATTGGTTACACGAAAGTCTCCTCCTTATGAAGGTTTGTCGAGATGTTACTATTTGATCTCATCACTTTGTCTGCAGCATTAGTTAATTTATTATTGTCAGAATTTTTGTAGGTATGGTACAATTTTGTTTCTTAATGTTTTTTTTTTTTTTTGTGTAATGCTAGGGTTGTGGGTGAGGTTTACACAATAATGTCGATCAAGAATGGCTGGCTGGCTGGCTTTTAAACATTTCTTTCCTATGTTTTTCACTTTATATAAAACTGGTGGCCTGTTCTCTGATGTTGAGAATTGAATTTTGTTTGTCAAGTAAGTGATTTTTTGTAGCCATTAGCTGCAAACTAAAAAGGTTTTATTTCTTGATTCAAAAAACAGTAAGCTTTTATTTCAGCTAAGGCCACGGTTACGTTGGGCATACTTGAACGTGAACGTGGAAGCGGAATGAATTCAATGTAGAATCCTTTGATCCAACTTTTATCTGTAACCCTGATTTGCATCAATGAAAGTCCATATCATTATCAAATGTATATAAATAGTTTTTGATATTTTTTAATCAAATTAGAAACTATATACACCGAATAAAACATATTAAAAAATTAAAAATAATCAATTTGATCCATTGCTTTAAATAGAGCAATAAATTCAAAACTAAAGAAAGGGAAGATCAATAGGGAAGCAGGATGTAGAAACCCTGAATGACGAAGCACTCATCTGTCTTAACAAAAATTGAATCCACAGCCACTAAAGCATGCCATCTATACACTGCAAAATTCATATGACCCCATCTTTATGTTATGGGTGTGATAAAATGAATGGACGCAATCTGATCCATCATCATCTCAATCAAATGGACACAACTCATCTAACTGTTCATCAGTCCATTGCGGAAGTGAGCCTCTTGAAATCGATAGCTGTCTTTGTTTCTTATCTGCATTCATAGTTACATTCAGTTGTTCCTGCAGGTTGACAGCAACACCAAACAAGTTTGCACCACCGCTGCTTTGGTTGCTTTCCAGGTGATTGTCTCTCCTTGCCAGATTCCAAGGGCTGGGCTGCTTCTCCAGCACAATATTTTCCTCATGTTCATCGGTGCCAGCTACCACTGTTTTTGTCATTCCACTGACAGCATCCTGCCTCACTGAAGATTCCTTCCCTGCAAAGGCATTTTCACTTCTATTTCTCCCATTAATACAGCAGCTGCTTCCCAATGCTTCATCTGCTTCAATTCCTTTGTCATTACACACTCTCCCTCTCATATAAACAGTCTGTCTGAGGCTGTTCATGGTTTCTTCATTTCTCTCCTGTGACAGAGTGGACACTTTCTGCTGGTTCCCCAGTTGTTTACTGTTTTCTGTGGGAATGAAAGTGGATTAACAGTCAGAGTAACATTCAGCATTACTATTTAAACAATCTGATACAGACATGATGAAACCTCCAAGGATAAAAGGCGTTGGGAGTGGACTATATATAATACGTGTTGAGTTCCAAATCTGAGCTAGAGGATCAAAGGTAATTTTTCATTATGTAATCCACTATCGAATAGGGAAAAGAATCCAAAAAATTCTCAATTGTACTCTAAGTAGAACAAAAACCAAAATATTTCCTAATTAGACAACAAAGAGAAGCCATTCATCAAAGAAATCTGTCACTAACCAACACCATGAACAGTAGGTGTGACCATTGACGCAGGATTCTGTTGTGACAGAGGCTCATTACTCTTTGAGATTGCCTGCAAAATTTTTGAAGTATATCAGCAAGTAGTGTACACATCTAGGGTTTCTTTGTAGACTAAAAAAGGATTTTCCTCAGATTTTAGATGTTTAAGAGATCTGAGTTAATGCGTTTGATTTTCACAGCTACATTTTTGAGCAGCAAGTAAATTTCCAAGCTCAAAGATTTGTGTGAAAGCCATACCATAGGGAACAGTAGAAACTTAAAAATTGTAATGGAAAAACTTCCACTCATGTGGACTTCATATTATAAACAGTTATGAACATGGCTGTGGCCTACAGATTTACCATTACAACAAATATGATTTGCTAATTAGTAATCACAAAAGTGTAACAAAGTGATGACTTAAAAATAATGCACCAAGGTAACAGGTTGGAAATTTGGGCACACAGGTCCTTTGAACAGTTTAGTAGCACAAGTTACATAGTGGCAGTGTTTGGAGTTTAAAAAGGGCATATACCAAGAATCCATCCAATTAGATTTATTTGACAAATGATGGTACAAGTTGGCAAATAATGCTTTGTATCCATTGAACAATCCATACTAGTTAAAATTTCGGACAACTTAATCATCCTCTATATAATTTTGAAATTAAAAACTCTAGTCAGAAAAAATAAATGCAACTACAAAATTCTAAATGCATATGTTATGAGGAGTCAAGATCAAGTATTGCACAAATGTATTGTATGATGTTAGGTGAAAGTGTTTGGAATTTTTTTCATTAATTTCAAGGGTCTGAACTACCTAAATTTGTTAAGTGGTTGTTTCTATCTATCTATCTATCTATCTATATATACATATATATATGAGAAAGGATCAACTTACACTAGCATAAAACCTTTTAGTTTTACACTTTTTTTAATCATTGATATCAATAGATCCAATGGATGAAAGAGACAAGTGAAAATGAGAAAAAAATGGTTTAATCTCATCCCTTGGATATATTGAAATAAATAGTTAAAAAAAGGTGTAAAACAAAAAATTTTTAGTTTGACCTTTGAATCAAAATCAAATCCGTAACACTTACACTTAGGCATTTTTATCCAAGAGTTCAAAAAAATGTAATACTTACACTGGTCTAAGAGGATCCCTCCTATGTAAAAAAATATATATATTTCTATATATTTATATATTTATATATTTATATATTATTGTCAATCCTAAAAAATCATGGACGGTATCCCAATTAGAGAAATTATGTTGTTTTTTAGTGTCCATGTAAGGCATGAAATTCAGGCTGGTGATCTCTTAACTGAACTTATAGTGCATTTGATACGGCTTTTAGTGAATCTTAGAATTATATATATATATATATATATATATATATGAGGAAGGATCAACTTACACTAGCATAAAACTTTTTAGTTTTACACTTTTTTTAATCATTGATTTCAACAGAGCCAATGAAAGAGAGAGACAAGAGAAAAAGAGAAAAAAAAAAGCTTAATCTCATCCCTTGGATATATTGAAATCAATAGTTAGAAAAAGATGTAAAACTAAAAAGTTTTAGTTTGACCTTTGAATCAAAATTAAATCCATAACACTTACACGTAGGCATTTTGATCCAAGAGTTCAAAAATGTGTAATACTTACACTGGTCTAAGTGGATCACTCTTATGTAAAAATATATATATATTTCTATATATATATATACATATATATATTTATATATTTATATATTATTGCCAATCCTAAAAAATCATGGACAGTATCCCAATTAGAGAAATTATGCTTTAAAATGTTGCATTTTAGTGTCCATGTAAGGCAAGAAATTCAGGCTGGTGATCTCTTAACTGAACTTATAGTGCATTTGATATGGCTTTTAGTGAATCTCAGAAATCTATTCCTATCAAGCTAGTGCTAAATAGTTGTTATATAAATCATTTCATAAATTTGAAATCATTGTGATAACTTCAACAGGATTCATATTTTCCAAGTCTATGCTTTGCCATATATGTCCTATTCTGTTGTCTTATTGGTCATTGGCTTAGTTATAGTTGGTTTGCCAACCAATGCTCAAAAAATGTCCTGCACTCGAATCTTAGCTACTATGAGAATTTTCAGTTTTCTTTATAAAATTGTACTTACAATCCTCTTCTATTACCTCTTTGTGCTGGAAGGACTTTCAACTTCATTGCCAATTTACTCTTATCAGCTCATTCCCAACACACCACAACAATGATCCATTATCTCATAGTAAAGCATGTTGATTCTACATTGTAGTTTCCACCAATGCTTTACCATTTCAAAATTTAAATTTTCCATTTTTGTCTCGATTTTTAATTGATATATCAATATCCTAGAAGCACTATGTTTCTTTGCTTATCAAATTTCTACAATAGAACTAAGCTATTCTCGAGCATCACTTGTCTTTGATTTCCTAAATGCAGGTTAGTGACATGTTGCTGCACTTTTAACTTTTCTATTACAATCTTGTACTTTCCAACATGTTACTAACTTCTTCTTACCGGTCAGTAATCAAACCAAAAGCTTAAAGCCATCAAATTATAACCATTTACTTTTATACATATAAGGCATCATAATTGACATGATATCTTAGGATAAGTGCCGAGTATCAGTTGTGATCTAAAACCAGTAGCATAGATACAGATATGAAAGTTCATCAGCATGCTATGTGAGAGGGACTACCTAAAATACCTATATTCAGCACTTGTTAAAGACCTTGAATTGTCATACGGATTCTTAACAGTTTATATTTTGCTTTAGTAGCTAGAAATATGGTTCCCAACAATATCTAGTACATTCAATTTTGAAGAATTAAGAAACCTTGAAGAGCAGTATGCTTTTCTTTCTCAACCAGGCAAAAGTAGCTAGAAAAATGTGGGAAACAGAGATGTGATTAGAATTTAGAACAAAGGCAAAAGCTCTAACATGAGTATGAGTGTAAACATTCACTAGGAAGTTGACTAGTTAGTATTGAGTGTAATCACTAGAAAGTTGGTTATGTGTAACATGTACCTTGACAACATTGCTGAGTGTTATATTGAGATAACGTGCAGACTTCGAAGGTGAGAAAATTGAAACCTGCAAATACAGTGCTTCAATCAAAGTCTTGATACAAATGACAACATTGCATACTCCAATTTGACACATGAAGTTCTACAGACATGAAGGCCCCTACTAGAAACGATATGGATTACGATATAACCCTAGTTCTAATATATAAAGTAAATAACACAACGCTATACAAACATTCAACGTTCATGACTTAAATTGTTCTAAAATTTGGCCAAAAACAATGAAAAACCTTCTGCAGTATCAAAGCTGTGCCAACAGATATGTCTTTTCCAAAGCCTCCCTCAACTAGGACTTTGTTATGTATGCTAGCATCAATTGTACCAGTAGGATCCTGAAATCAAATGATGGGCACACTAAAGGTTCTTAAAAGAATAGAGTGCGTTGGACCAAAAACGAAAAAGAAGAAAATTAAGCATGAATTACAAGCAAAATCCTTTAGTTATTTTTACCTTGAGAGTCACCATAAGATCACCAAGACCATTCGGGGTACAAGATTTGATAATGGCAACAACCTAATTGAATACAAATTCGGAAACTGAGAAATTAAAGTGAATCTTGGAAGCTTAATTTTTGTATCAAATGGATACAATTTATTGAATCTTGGAAGCTTAATTTTATCAGTTGGACTAGCAACTATGTCAAAAGCTTTTTGAATACTTGGAAACCATGAAAAGCAATATACCTGAGCGACTTTCCTATTTCCCATTTTAGGTTCAGTCTTGATCCAACTCAAGGGAGTACCAATTGTCCCACCATTATCGCCCAAACCTTTCATCAAAAAACAACAAAACGATCGGTAAGCCCCAAAATTTAAGCAGCTGCAATTTTCTTATTAGTTTTGCTACTTGTTTTTTAATTTCTCAAAAATTGCTAAAAAGAAAGAATTAAAAACCTTCACGGCGAATAAATTCGAGGGCGAAAAGCCAGGGATCACGCGAGAAATCATCGTCGTCGGCGCAAGGATCCTCTACGGCCCTCCTAATATACTCCTGGGTAGAGAGGGGCTCTTCGTCAATGCAAAAGGGGTCGTTTCTTTTCTGAAGTTTTCGAAGCATTGCGGCTTGAACAGCTCCGGCAGGGCCAGGGATGAGGCTCGGAGAGGTTTGGTTTGGGATTGGGATTACGGGTTGAAGATCCTTTTTAGGGGTTGGTTGGGGTTTGCGTTTGCAAGGGCGGATGAGGGAAGGTAGGTCAGAGTCGTCGAGGTCTAGAGCTTCCCAGGTGTCTGCTTCCATTTCTGAAACGCGGGAATGGAATTTTGGAAATACGGGTACGCTTTTTTTCCTTTTCTGCGTGGGCCGATTGGGTTGGGTTAGAGGTGTTATGGGTTAAATAAAGAAAAACCCAAAAAAAAAAAAAAAAAAAAACCTGTTGAAGATAACTTTTTAAATATATACATATTAATATTTTTATTATATTTAAAATCATTCTAAAATATATTTAAAATTTAACGAAGATAAAAAAAAAAAAAAAAAAAAGAGGACAGTAAAAAAAATCAAAATATTATAATTTCATATTTTTGATCACTTTTTAAAAATATTTTTTCTTTCCTCTTTCATATATTTCTCCTTCCTTCATTAAATTAAAGATAAAAATTATTTTTCTTAAATTTTAAAAATATTAGTTAATAAAATATTTTTACTTGACAATTTTTTTAAAGTATTATCAATGCTAATCTCTTTAATTGAAAATATTTTTTAAAGGAAATAATAAACAAAGGCCAAAACTTTCTTTCTTCTTTCTACTTCCTCATTCCGTTCTCTCTATGAAAAATCCTAGCATCTCCGCTATATTTCTTTCATTTGTTGTCGTTCTTGCTCTTGATTCTTATTGATAAATACATCTTTGTTTTCCTTTTCTCCTCCCTTCCATAAAAAGATTTCTCCAAACCTTTCATTTATTATATATATATTTTTTAGATCAAGCCCTAAAAACCAAAAAACTCTCTCAAAATTTCAAGAATCCCACTAATCACATCTCTTTTTTCTAAAATATTCTTGATTTTTTTTGGATTTTTTAGAATTCAAATAAATGGCTTTAAAAATCTAAAACTAAGTTTTTTTTTTTTTTTGAAATGGTTGCTTTTTGTTTTTGTTTTTCAATTTTTTAAAAATATTATATAGAAGATTTTTTTTTATTTTTATAGGAGACATAATTTTTTCAAAAAAACTTTAAAATCCAGATTTTATGGATTTTTTTAAAATTTTTTTTGTTTTTTAGGGATTTTTCAGTTATTTTTGTTTAAAATTTTTGTTTAGTATTTTTTTTCTGTTAATCGTGTTATTATTGTCTTGATTATGTGAATGTGGTTTGGTAATATTAGTTAGCTTAGGGTTCTTGAGATTGGGTTATGTGTTGATAATAGTTGTTGAATATATTTTTAACGTTTTTTATTTTATTTATTTAAGTGTTAAAATTACAGTGATAAATTCAAAGAAAATAATAAGGTAATTGCATAAAAAGTGTAAATTTATTTTGATAAGTAAAATTTATATAATTTTGAATATTGCAAAATTGTTGATCATATTGCATAAAAAGATAACTTTGTATAATTGAACTCTAAAACAAATAATTTTGTTTAAATATATAATATAATTTAGATATGAACATTTGATTCAATGACATGTATCCCTTTCTAAAGAGTTGGATTCGAATTTTTTTTTCATATAAATAATATATAAATTGATAAATTTAAAGGGGCACATTAGAACATCTAGCTTAATGGTAGCATGTATGAATCATGTTTGCTTAAAGAACTAAGTTTAAATTTTTTATCTCTCAAATTAAAAAAAAAAAAAAAAAGTGATATATGTAACTGTAATTTGGGATAAAATTTGAAAATTGCTCAAAATGATATTTATAGCTGGTTCACATAAATTGTAATTTGTATATGTAATTATTTTAAAGTTAACTAAACAAAAGTGGTTTTATCCGTTAATAAAAGTTTCACTTTGTTCCCTAATTTCTTATTGATATTTATTTAATTTTAAACTTTTTAAGCATTACAATTTAGGCCTTATTTGGAAGGACAATTTGCCCAACCTGTGATTTATATTTACTTAATTCCAAACCTTTCGAGGCATTAAAATTTTTGCCTCACTTGGAAGGCCAATTACTTCTTGTGCGGGCCAGTTGTGGTTTTTAAACACAGTGGAAGCTGTTTAGATAACGGTTAATATGTAAATGTCCCATATAATATACATCTTCTATTAGTTTGGTATTTAAAAAAATAAAATTTTATTTTGATCCTCTAACTTTCATCGTTAAGCATTTTGATATTTTAATATCAACAATTAAGTAGTTAACGTAACATGAATATCCAATAAAATTGTGCCACATGTCATAAATATCTAATCATTACTATGTCAATTATTATCATGTCAGTAAAAATTTTATTTTTTTCTTTTTCCCTCATTTTTTTCCCATTCTCTAAGTGGTCTTTATCCTTTAATAAAAATTTCACTTTCTTTTATAATCTCTCAGTTATATTTATTTAATTTCAAACTTTTTTAAGTATTACAATTTAAGCCTCATTTAGAAAGCCAATTGGAGGCTCCCAAACACATTAAAAGCTGTTTGGATAAAGGTTACTTAAAAAAAGTTTGTTTGTTTTGCATAAAATAATTTTCGAAAATGATTTTTACATTTTCAGGTATTTGTTTGATAAAAAATTAACCAGTTAACAAAAAATAAGTTACTAGTCAATAGAAAATAAGGTAATTTTTTTTAGAAATTGTCTTACCCTTTTAAAAAGGGGAAGCTAATTTCCAAAAAAGAACTATTTATAAGTAAAACTACTTATCAATGTGTTTGAGTATAATTTTACTCAAGTTGACCTTGTACATGTATTATACATTTTTTTTCAATTTGTATTTTAAAAAAATAAAATTCTCATTTTAGTACTCCAATTTCATCCATTAAACATTTTGGTACTTTATACTGTTCCATCAATTAAGTGACTGATATGGCATGAATACTTAATACAATCATGCCACATGTCATAAATATCCAATCATACCCTTGTCAATTATTGCCATGTTAGCAAATGTTTTATTTTTTTCTCTCTCCCCTCTTATTTCCCTTTTTTTTATTTTTCTTCTTTAATTTTGAATTAAGAAATATTTTTGAATTTTTTATTTAAAAATTGACGTAGAAAATAAATAATGTGCAATAATTAGATATTTATGCCATGTGTCATGAATTTATTAGATATTAATGCCACATAAGTAAATTGACTAACAATATTGATTGGAGTACTAAAGCATTTTGCATAATGAAAGTTTAAGTACAAAAATGATAATTTTATTTCTTTAGATATCAAACTGATAAAAAAGTGTATAGTATGAGACAATTTTTGTATTTAACCCTTTGGATAACAATCCCTAATGTGATTAGGATTTTTTAGACACTGGGAGGTAAAAATGCCCTAAACCTTTAGGATTTAATAAGAAATACTTCCCTCACCACATCCCTTCCTTTTTCATTTTGAAAAGTTCTATTTACATCCAAAAAATTTCTTTTTACTCCCAATTTCTCTCTATATCCAATACTCAAAACTTAAAATCTAATTTTTACTTAGTACACCCGTAATCCCTAATTATTTTTTCCTCTAAATACTCTCTTATCTATCACCTCTCAAATACACCCATTTCCTTCTCTAAATTGATTCTGTCTAAAACTTTCACACTCAAAATAAATTCTCATTTTAGTACTCTAACTTTTATTCATTAAGCACCTTCATACTTTGCGCTGTTAACATCAGTTCAGTGGCTGACATAGCATGAATACATAATACAATCATGCCACATGTCATAAATATCTAGTCATCACCATGTCAACAAATTATTTATTTTTTCTCTCTCCAAATTCTTTCCTTTTCTCTTTTTTTTTAATTTGAATTAAATATATATTTTTTAAAAAAATTTTGAATTTTTTTATTTACATGCTTATATGGAGAATAGATAATGTGGCGATGATAAGATATTTTGCCACATGTCATAAATTTATTGGGTATTAATGCCACATAAGCAACTTGACTAACAGTATTGATTAGAGTACCAAAGTATTTTACAAAATGAAAGTTTAGGTACCAAAATAAGAATTTTAGTTTCTTAGATACCAAATTGATATAAAAATGTATAGCACGAGACCATTTTTGTATTTAACCCTTTGGATTACAATCTTTAATGTGATTAGGATCTTTTAGACCACATTGGGAGCTAAAAATGCCCTAAAGCCTAAACCCTTAAGGATTTAATAAGAAACATTTCCCTCACTGCATCCGTTCCTTTTTTTCATTTTGAGAAGTACTATTTGCATCCAAAAAACTTCTTTTTACACCCATTTTCTCTTTATATCCAATATTCAAAACTTAATAACTAATTTTTACACAATATACTCATAATCCCTAACTGTTATTTTCCCTAACAATTATTTTCCTTAAATACTTTCTTACCCTTCACCTCTTAAAGAAACCCATTTCTCTCTGCAAATCAATTCCGTCTAAAACTTTCAAACTTAAAAAATCAACTCATAAATCACTAAGTTTTGGAGTTAACTAAGTCACCAAACTTCAATTTATGTCTTTGATTTTGGTTAAGTATGTTTTTATTTCATTAAATTTTGGTCGAAATTTGTTTATGTAATTGACGCTTTAGAATTTGCATTTCTAGAAGCTTTTATAAGAATCTAAAAATGCAAATATAGAAGCTTTTAAAAGCTTCCTAATTTTAATTTCTAGAAGCTTTTAAAAACCTAACAATTCTTATTTCCTGAAGCTTTAAAATTTCAAAATTTAACTAAAATCAAACAAAATCAAAGGTAAATGACATTTATCCTAAATCCTAAACTCTAAACTTTTTTGGATAGAAAATGGAAATCAAAAGTTTGGGACGACACTTGCATAAAGTTTTCCAACAAATAATGTTTATCAAATTTCTAAGCTTTTTAGAAATATATGTCGTAATGGTTTTATGTCCGCCCAACGAATTTGAAAACGAAATAAAAAATAACATAGTTGCCACCAATCTTTTTTTGTCTAGGTGTGATTAGTTACCTATTAAAATATATCCTTCTAATAAAAATCTTAAAATTAATTAAAATTTATTAAAAGGATAATGTTAGGGTCTATGCAACAGTCTGGGTTCGAGAGTCGGTTATGCGTGTGAAAATATTAGCACTCCCACGACGTCCGTTTAAAATAGTACCAATTAATTATGTGTTATCTATTGATTTTGATAAAAATAGTCTTATTTTCAATGTTTGAAAAATAATTTCCTCGATTTTTCATTTATTAGTTTTTTTATATATATTATTATTTATTGTTTCATGTTTTATTCAAGAAAAATAAATTAGAATCTTTTTATTGAAATAATTATTAAAATGTTCCAGTACATTGGTAACATTAAAAGAACTATTTCTCACCTAGAGATTTCTTAGGCATCACTACTCGAAATACTGTAGAATCTCATCACAAGAGGCTCAAATTTACTTTTCGTAAAAAAACTATGTTGTGCATGCAAAATGCGAACATGTTGATGCAAACATTTTATTTTACTTTTTAGAAATTTTGATTTATTTATTGAATTGTTGAAGAAAAGAGAAAATTTTATCATATTGAAGATTTTTATAAATATTCTAATACACTAGTAATATTTAAAAAATTTTCTCACCTAAAGATTTCGTAAAGCATCATTACTTGGAATACTTTAAGAATCTCATCCTTGGATAATATTTTTTTTCCTCATTCTTTATTATTATTCCTTTATCACTTTATTTTTTTTAATAAATTAGTTAATTTTTACTTTACTATTTGTATAAAAAAAAATTTTATTGTATTAAAAATTTTATTTAAATACTCTAATACACTGGTAGTATTTAAAAAAAATTTTCACCTAGAGATTTCATAAGTATCACTACTCGGAGTACCTTTGAATCTCATCATTGAATAAAAAGTTCCTTTTTTCCTTACATTTTTTATTATTTTTAAATCATTTTATATGGTTTTTTTTAACAAATAAATATAATTATCAAAATTTTAAATTATGTATTTCATTATTTATTTATTTAATTTTTTTTAATTATTATTAAAACAATAAGAATTTATTCTAACAAATTTAAACATTTTAGCATGCCTAAA
The DNA here is from genome assembly GCF_047325235.1 of Durio zibethinus. Classification (NCBI taxonomy): domain Eukaryota; kingdom Viridiplantae; phylum Streptophyta; class Magnoliopsida; order Malvales; family Malvaceae; genus Durio; species Durio zibethinus. The sequence continues at coordinate 11,235,309 of NC_143170.1, read as the reverse complement.
TACTAATAATAAATTTTAAAATAATCAAAATAATATATATAAAGAAAATCAAAAAATTCAGAAAACAAATTACTTGAACCGGACCAGTCAACGTGGGTTTGGGCCGGTTAAGCGGTTCGGTGCCGATCTGGGCTAATTCAATTGGACCGTTCAGAAGTTAAATAAAAAAAATGGGTCAAGGTTGAGTGCGGATCAACCCGAGAGTGCACGGACCCTGAGTCAAGTCTCGAGTTGATGGTGAATCCTGCTAGGCTAAAATAACATCGTTTTGGTCCTTATTGAACAGTGTCATTTTAGCTATTAGCAACTTATATAAAAGCCAAAAAAAAATTTTTACTTCATTTCTCCCTTTCCCAAAAAAAAAATCTCTCTCCCTCTTTTCTTTTAGACAAGTCAGGGGTTAGTGAGCGCTCGTCGTAACAATCACCATGCTCTTTACCAGTGGTAAACTCCGATAGTTGTGTCGATCGTCAAAAAATGCTAAAACTCACCCTCAAGCTCCTCTCGACCCTTTAAACATAAATCCAACCTTCTTTTTATCGAAAGGGGTCCAAAACAACTTGAATTGGCCTCTAAAGTTTCGACCAAACTTTTTTTTTGGTATTTTATTTTTTTAGACTGATTTTGTTTTCTTTTTTTGTAGAGGCTCTCGACGCTGGGTTTCTCGTTTCAAAGGACTGTGTTTTTTATTTTTTTTGGTAGAATGCTTTTTTTAATTTTTTTTTGTAGGGTATTTTTTTTTCTCTTTTTTACTGGCTTCGTTGCTCTATTTATAGAGCAAAAAGATGGCCAAAATCTCAAAAATTTGAGATTTTGGTGGCTTAAGATTAGAGCAGCCACTGGCTGTCAAAAAGGCTATCGATGGCTATCGGGGCTATTGATAGCGTAGTTGTAAGTAGCTATCAGAGCCGTTACCAAAAGAAAAAAAAAGAGAAAGAGAAGAAATAAAATAAAATAAATAATAAAATAATAAAATAACGGCTATAGCTGCCCTTTTTGCTTGTTTCTGATAATCAATAATAAGGCAAAGACAAATAGACAACCTTTTTATTCGAAAAAAAGAAACATTGAGCATAAAACCTTTTTTCTTTTTTGAAATTTAAAAGCTTCTTTAATCAGAGGCTCAACAACTTTAAAAATTCATCTTGAAAAAGGCTCATCGAAGAAGAGGCTCAATAACTTTAAAAATTTTTCTTGAAAAAGGCTCTTCTAAATAGAGGCTCAACAACTTTAAAACTTTATCTTGAAAAAAGTTCTTCTAAGTTCTCAATAACTTTAAAATTCATTAAAAAATAACTTTGAATATTACCACAAAAAGAAACTTGGATATCACCACTAAGACAATATGAATGACTTCAGATATCGTCACCGAAGAAAACTTGAATATACCTTTCAAGAAATTGTATTTTAAGCGTTAACACTCGGATATCACCACCGAAGAAATGCAAATGATTTCGGATATCAGCACTGAAGAAAACTCGAATATCACTATCAAGAAAATGTAATTTAAATTTTAACACTCGGATATTACCACCGAGGAGATGCAAATGACTTCGGATATCACCACTGAAAAAAACTCGAATATCACCATCGAGAAAATGCAATTCAAGCCTTAGCATTCGGTTATCACCACAAAAAAATGCAAGTAACTTCGTATATCACCACCAAAGAAAAAATGATCTCAAATATCACCATCGAAAAAATGCAATTCAAGCTTTAACACTCGGATATCACTATTGAGAAGATGCAAATGACATCGAGAAAATACAATTCAAGCTTTAACACTCGGATATCACCACCGAGAAGATGCAAATAATTTCATATATTGCCACTAAAGAAAATTGATCTTAAACATCACCATCGAGAAAATGCAATTTAAGCTTTAATACTCGAATATCACCACTGAGAAGATGTATATAATTTCGGATATCGCCATTGAAAGAAACTCGAATATCACCATTGAGAAAATATAAATGTAGAGAAAGAATGCAAATTCAAACTTTAAACTTGAATATCACTACCAAGTGATTTTGATAATATCTTGGATATCACCAAGAAGAAACTAAAATTCATACTTTAATACTCGAATATCACCACCGAGAAAATATAATTCTATACTTTAGTACTTGGATATCATCACCGAATACTTTGAAAATAATTTATCACAATATTTTTCTTGACTAATGCCGATTTCACTAGATAAACAACTTTTTTGCAAGCTAGATTAGGCTTAAAACCCTCATCTTGCATCGTCTCGTTGAAATTCCTAAAAATTCTTAACCTTTTAAAAATGTTTTTACTGCTTTCTTTTTGTTTCTTTTTTTTTCTTTAATGCTTCCAAAATTAGCGAACACAACTATGATGCAAATGTCTTTTCTTAAAATGATGATGCAAATGAAATGCATGTCTTTTCCACAAATGCCATTGTATACATTCTTATCAATGACGAACTAGCTAATGATGCAAATGCAAAGTCAAAAGATTCAAAAACTAAAGTCAAGATATGCAACTTGCCTAAAAGTTTTCTTTTCTTAAAATTTTCAAAGTTCTTTTCTTTCAATCCCAAATCTTTCATCTTATTTTAATTCTAAATCCCTTCTTTGCTACTTATTTTTCATCAATTCTTGCTTTCTTTCTTCACAATTTAGATTTCTCGACTTTTCTTGCCAATTTTCATCTTCATATCAAACATGGATATGATCAACTTGAACTTAATGAAAGTGAAAAAAAAAGCCATCGAACTGTGGTGGAACTCAACTGATTAAACATACTTTTGTATTGAAAAGTGTTTCTATAGTGCCATTTATCTTCCTCAAAGTTTTATTTTCAAAATTTTATTTACCTTCCCTAAAAACATTTTATTTTAATTCTAAAGAAAAAAATTACCTTAGTCAACCTTATTTGACTTTAAGTCTTTTAAAAATGGTGATCATTATTATGCAGATATTTAAATAGAATATCAATTTTATCTTTTCAAATGGCTTGGATGATTAATTATCAAAAGGACTTCACAACTTGATATGAAAAATTAAATTTTTATCTAGGCTCAACAATAAGTTCTTTCGAAAGGTTTTTTTTCTGGTTAAATCAGATTTGACACTCTTTTTAGTATCACAATAGATGTCAAGATCAGCTATAATAAGTTTAAGATCATATTGGGAAAGGTCAAGATTTTCTATGATAACCCTTGCACTCATCTCTATTATTGGTTGCAATGAGTTTTTATGTTGCAATTTCATTCTCGCTCTAGACTACCTATTTTTGGGTTTTCACCATAGAGCTTCATTATTCTATTTTTTTCTTTTTCTTTTGGTTTTTTTATGATGATTTCATCATGCACTTAAGTACTATTGTGAGAGAGAAAATTTTGCAAAAAAATAGATAAAAATGAAATTGGTTATGAAGATTCTACGAGGAACAAATTCTTTAGTTCAAGTATCCATGTTTGATAAAAAATGGACTTTTCAAGATATGTAACACAAGTCAGGGTTTGAGGTTCTAAAGGAATGGATAAATAGGCCCAAAACATGTGTTTAAAGGTGATCAGACTAAGGATCATTTTACATCATGTGAATGACTCTTTTTTGGGGAGGCATTCATCCCTTTTATTTCTTCAATCGTATTCAATCATCTCTTTTTTTCCCTTTTTTTGTTTTTTATTTTTTTATTTTTCACTTTTGCTCTTTCTTGCATATTTCAACACTTGTTGAAATATGTTCAAAACTTCTACAACTTAATTTATTGGACATTTGCCGCTACAACTTAAGGCATTCTTTCTTTATTGTCGAAACATGACTTCACCAAATAAATCTTTTTTTGTATTTGTCTCCCAATGCAGAAAGTGATCCTTAATTAAGGTTCATTTAGAAAGAATTCACTAGTAGCAAATAGATAATTTTTTATTTGTAAAAAGATGAAAAAAAAAAGATCATTTGTCATATCAAGCTTGGTCACTTGTGTTGAAGAGTGATTCCTTGAAAAATTAAAATTTTATTTTTTTCACCTCTCATTTGTTATCATTTTTTTACTTTTTTTTTCTTTCTCTTTTTGGGATCGTTTGAATATTTAGAGTGCACAATGTACCCATCAATATTTTTTTTTTACTTTTTTGTTTTTTTTTTTTCTTTTCATCTTGTTTTTACAACTCATATGACAACCAATCTTTGTTCTATCTTGGTAAGTCAACAAAGTTTATATGACAATGAGAATCATGTTGAAATGGCTTATTTAGGTTCGGATTGTGTACATCATCACTAAATTGGATAGTGGCATGAACTAGGTAATTTTGGGGCAATTAAAAATCATTCTCTTTTGTCAATATGCCCATAGAGAAAAATGTGCATTGTTTATTTATGGCCATGACATTTTATTTAAAGCATAGTCTTGACGCTTATAAACTCACCAACATCTAGAAAAAAGCATTATATTTGTCTAATTTTCAAAAAATTTAAAAGGTTTTTCCAAATTGGTCATTTTAGTGTTTGTCACCTTGATAAGAGGATCTCAAAGTTCAAAATTGTATCTTTTGGAGCATTAAGGTTTTTCAAGTAATTTTGAGACATAAAAAGGACACGAGAATATTTTATTCGGATAAATACATAATAACGATCACCAAAGTTTTTGAGATTTTTTATTATGAAAAAAAACTTGAGACAAAAATTTTGTTTTTTTGAATTAGCATTTAGATTCAACTTTCATACAAGTCATGAAGTTCATATGCATTCTAATATATAAGTGAAAAAAGAAACAAAAGGGGTACTTTTTTTTTTAATCAATCCTCATCTTTGCAATACCAAACGAACCATCATTTTCCCAGAAAAGTCATAGAACCATTTTCCAATTCCTCAACTATCCATTGCATCCAAACTATTGATATCAATGCTTTAACACCCTTCATTTACCTTTTTTTCCAATATATCAAGGTAGAGAGTTTTCAGTGACATGATAATCACTGCTAGTTTCAAATTTTATTTTTCTAGCTTTAATGACATATTTAACCTTGTATTTTAGTGCGGGATAGTTTTTTATCAAGCGACCCTAATTTTCATTATGATAATCACATTTTGTATTAGGATCATATCATTTTGGGTAAGGGGTTGAAGGGGTTCTAGATGCATAGGTTCCAAAAGTTGATTCTGGATAAGATAAGGTAACAATTCTGTATAAGATATAAGAATAGGGTCAAAAATAATTCTTTTTTTATTATTTCTTGGGGCTCTTGGATCATTACTTGGATTGGATCTCCGTTTTGATTTGGTGGGTGTAACGGGACAGTTGTATGAATAGTTGGGTGTCTGAAAAGATGACTGGAAATAAGGTGGATAAGCTTGTTGTTGTGGTGGCTGATATGGCTGATAAGGATAAGGGATGGATGTAATATTATTTATGAGAATGTAATGGGTTTGGTACATTAGTGTGGGGTATAAAGTGAAACTTTCGAACTGTTACCCCATCTAGTTCATTGCTTGGGCTTCATTTTCTTTCTTTTTGGTAGCTCCACTTTGCTTTGCTTTGTTTGTCTCTCCTGTATCAAGTTTGTCACTTTTTATAGCATTTTTAATAATTTCACCTGATATCACCATATTTGTAAAGTTTTTGGTTGCATTACTTATCAGTCTCTCATAGTACGATACTTTCAAGTGTATTCACGAATAAGACAGTTGTCTCTTTCTCAGCGAGGAGAGGTTAGTGACCACATCTCTCCATCTCTGTGCATACTCTTTAAAGATTTTTGTTACTTTTTTTTCATATTTTGTAAAGATAAATGGTCTGGAGCTAGATCTATAACATATTGATATTGTGTAAAGAATGTCATTGTGAGCTCTTGCTAGGAATGAATACGAGTCTTGTCTTGTTGAACATACCATTTGGCTACAGATTTCGTAAGGCTATCCTGAAATATATGCATTAATAACTTTTCATCACGAGCATGTACCACCATCTTACGATAATACATGGTAACATGAGTCATTAAGCATTTCTTGTCATTGTATTTTTTAAATTTAAAGACCTTAAATTTAGGTGGAATGATCACATCTGAGACCAAACAAAGCTCGGTTACATTTATGAAGTTATAAAAATTCATTCCCTCTATAGCCTTAAGTTTTCTTCTAATAATTTCATCTTTTGTTAGGTATTGGTATCCTCTACTTTCTTGAGTGTCTTTATCCTTAGCTTTTCTCTCTCCTTAGGATCATCAAAATCAGGAACCAAGATCGACTCGAGTGATTTTTCCATCATAATAGGATTAACAAAATTTTAGAATTGTCCTAAAACAAGTGTAGATGTCATTCTTGGATAAGGATTGGAATATCCACCAGGAGTAAGAATTTGCACTTTGGTTCCTTAAAAAGGTTGGTCGATCATGGCTCAAACCCTGGAGGGTAAACATGATCCACAATGTTTGGTGATTGCTCCTGAAAGCTGAGATTTCCTTCCACTATTTTTCCCTTATCACATTTTTTGAGCATATCTATTATCTTATCAATATCCCCTTTTAGTTCTTCTTGAGCCTTCTCTATCCTTTCAAATCGACTAGCTTGTTCTTGTTTCATGATTCTTGTTTGAGCTCTGGTGTTGTATGAATGGTAGGTAAGTTGAGTCAAAATTTTTAGTAGGCAAGCTGTTCTTGAATCTTTATTACCATAAATTTTTAAAATCAGAATAACATACATTGAAAATTTTATTTTTTTGATTTTTTTGAAAAAAAATGATGCACATGATGCATGAATGCAAATGGGAGATATTTGCTCTTGGAAAAATTTTAGCACTAAAATTTTTTATTAATTTCATACAACTTTTGTTACATGAGATTTATCATCTTAGAAGAGGATGAGCAAATCTACAGTTCTATAGAATCCATGAAGACTTTTCTGGAGAAAGATATCCTATAGCAAATACCTTACTGTAGACTTGTATGATATGATTAATGTAAAAGGAAAACAAAACAAAATTAAGTTAGTGTGAGGATGTGGTTTAAGATTAAAAAAATATTTTTTTTGAGATTTTTTGTTTTGTTTTGTTTTGTATTACACAAAACTTTTATTCTTATATGCTTTGGACTTAGGTATTTTCTACAAGAGGGTAGGCAAGGCTCTACCTAAAGTTAGCTTTCTAGGCATATTACATACTTGGTTTGGGTTGACATGCTTTTAAAGATTTTTAAATTGTTCCTTACTGTTGTCTATGCTAGACTAGTAAAGCATCACGATCCTCACCCATTACAGGCTACAAACGAAAAAGGTTCAATTTGAGTAGAGTATTTTACTTGTTATTACGGAGGTTATCACTTCACAAGAACGTAGGTATTTTACTTCCTCCTATAAGGGATGGAGCTCGGGTATAGAGCTCATGCATAAGATGCATTATGTCATTATGTGTACATATGTTTCCTAATTTAGTTGGAATAATACATAAAAAAAATAGTAAAAGAAATGCGTATGAAAATTTTTTCATTTTTTGGTTTGTTTTTTATTTGTTTGGTTTTTTTTTTAAAATTAAAAAGAATCTAATAATTAAAAAATAAATACCGATTAAGACTGTTTGAATCAAAGTTTGAAGATAACATGTAATTAATTCTGGCTTAACTCTAAAAAACAAATGGCATCTCCAGCAAAGTCGCCTAGCTGTCGTAATAATTTTTATGTTCGTCAGATGAATTTGGAAACGAAATAAAAAATAACAGAGTCACCACCAATATTTTTTTGCATAGGTGCGATTGGCCTATTAAAATATATCCTTTTAATAAAAATCTTAAAATTAATTAAAATTTATTAAAAGGATAATTTTAGGGTTTGTGCAATAGTCTGAGTTTGGGAGTCGATTATACATGGGGAAGGATTAGCACCTCTACGATGCTCGTTTAAAATGGTACCAATTAATTACGTGTTATCCGTTGTTTTTTTATAAAAATAGTCTTATTTTCAGTGTTTGAAAAATTATTTCCTTGATTTTTCATTTATTAGTTTTTTATATATATTATTATTTATTGTTTCATTTTTTATTCAAGAAAAATAAATTAAAACCTTTTTATTGAAATAATTCTTAAAATATTCCGGTACATTGGTAACATTAGAAGAATTCTTTCTCACCTAGAGATTTCTTAAGCATCACTGCTCGAAATATTGTAGAATCTCATCCTTGAATGCTCAAATTTACTTTTCGTAAAAAAACTATGTTGTGCATATAAAATGTGAAATGTTGATGCACACATTTTATCTTACTCTTTAGAAATTTTGATTTATTTAATGAATTATTGTTATTATAGAATTTTTTTTATAAAGAAAAGAGAAAATTTTATCACATTAAATATTTTTATAAATATTTCAATATACTGATAATATTTAAAAAATTTTCTCATTTAGGAATTTTGTAAAGTATTGCTACTCGAAATATTTTTAGAATCCCATCCTTGGATAATATTTCCTTTTTCTTATTTCTTTATTATTATTCCTTTATCACTTTGGTTTTTTTAATAAATTAGTTAATTTTTAGTTTACTATTTTTATAAAAAAAATTTTTTTATTGTATTGAAAACTTTTTATAAATACTCCAATACACTGGTAGTATAAAATCTTCTCACCTAGAGATTTTATAGGTATCACTACTTGAAGTACCTTTAAATCTCATTATCGGATAAAACTTTTTTTTTTTTTTTATAATTTTTATTATTTTTAAATCATTTACAAGGTTTGTTTTAAAAAATAAATATAATTATAAAAAAATTTAAATGATGTATTTCATTATTTATTTATTTATTTATTATTATTAAAACAATAAGAATTTATTCTAACAAATTTAAACATTTTAGCATGCCTAAATAGTAGTAATAAAATTTAAAATAATCAAAATAATATATATAAAAAAAACAAAAAAAGAAGAAAAAGAAAAATTACCTTAATCAAACTGATCAATGATCCGGTCAACACAAATCTAGGTCGGTTCGAGGTCGATCTAGGCCGATTCAACTGGATCAATCAGAATTCAAATGAAGAAACAGGTTGCGGGTCAGGTACGTAAACCCCGGGTCGGGTACCCAGACCCCAGGTCGAATTTCGGATTGACAAGCGAAACCTATTGGGCTAAAACGACATCGTTTTGGTCCTTATTAAAACGGTGTCGTTTGGCTATTGGTAACTTAACTAAAAGCCAAAATTTTTTTTACTTCATTTCTCCCATTTTCCCTGAAAAAAAATCTCTCTCCCTCTTTTCTTTTAGACAAGTCGGGGCCAGTGACTGTCCGCTACGACGATCGCCATGCTCCTTGTCGGTAATGAACTTTGAACTCCATGTCAATGATCGAAAAATGCCAAAACTCACTCACAAGCTCTTTTCGATCCCCTAAACATAGATCCAACTTCTTTTTTACCGAAGGGGTCCCAAACGACCTAAATCGGTCTCCAAAGTTTTGGCCAAATCTTTTTTTTTTGGTATTTTATTTTTTTTAGATTGATTTTATTTATTTTTTTTTTTTGCAAAAGCTCTCAGTGTTAGGTTTTTCATTCTAGACACTGTGTTTTTTATTTTTTTTCTTTGGCAAAATGTTTTTTTTTTATTTTTTTGCAGGGTATCCCTTCTTATTCCCTTTTTTACTGGCTTCATTACTCTATTTATAAAGTAAAAAGAAGACCAAAATCTTAAAAAAATTGAGATTTTGGTGGCCTAGGATTAGAGCGACCACTGACTGTTAGAACGATTGTCAGTGGTTGTCAAGGCTACTAAAAGCGCAGCTGCAGACGGTTGTCAGAGTTGCTGTCAGAAAAAAAAAAGAAAGTGAAAAAAAAGAAAAAAATAAAAATAAAAATAACAAAATGGTGTCTACAATATATATGAAAAGTTTAAGGACTTTTTAAAAATGAATATTCGAAAAGTTATGCATTCGGAAAAGTTCTTAAACTTTTTGTATCTACATTAAACTAAAAATTGTTGAAGGATAAAAAGATCTTAATAATGGTAATTAAGTAATTTTAGTCATAAATATTTTGTTTTAAAAATTATTTTTTTGGTGTAAAAAGTAAGAAGTAAAGTGCATTTAGAAGCTTCATTCCATTTTACCTCGTTTTCTCTCTCTTTTTTTTTTTTTTTACCTTAAGATTCAGTTTATGGACAAAAATATCCCTACCATTTAGCATTTTCTTTTTTTTTTAATTTTAATTTTTTATTTAAAAAATTTTAAATAACTTCATTAATCTAACATACTAAATGTAAAATAAAATAATTAATTAATAAATAAATACGAAATAATACATAAATAATAAATTATATAACCAAATCAATTATTAATAAATGAACACAAATAAATATCTTTGTAATTTCTACGAGTTAAGAAAAATAGATAACTACATGAATAATAAAGAAAATAAAACATTAGTTATTGTTTATATGAGTAAATGTATTGTTATCTTTTTAAGAAATAGTTATTTTTAGATAAAAATTATCATGTAAATAAATATATAAAAAATAATCAATTTTTTTTCAAAAAATTACTTGGTATATTACTACCATTTTTTTTTTTTTATAAAATTTCAATTATTTGTTAACAAAACTATTAATGGACATAAAAATAATTTTTTATTAACTGCATAAATGAAAAGTAAAAAAGAAATTTCATTATATATAAACCCTTTTTAAATATTTTTAATAGTTATTTTTCTTTTTCATTATACTTTACTTTACATATTTTATCTTTTATTTTATTTTTATCACTATAATAATTAATCTCATTATTACAATAACTAATTTTATCTTTACTTTTTATTTTATTTTAAATTTTTTTAAAAAATATAAATTTAATTAAGTGATTAATTGTATCTAAATAAAAAAAATTGATCATGATTTTATATCTTTCATCTAATGATTGAGTCTACCGAGTTGAACATTATAACCATCACTGTCTATGATTCCTAAAAATTTTAAATTGGTTCATGATGGACTTGGTGTTTGTCGTGATCTTGGATGATTTAGGTTGGATTTAGATGTCATTGGAGCCATGTTTCAACGCAATTATCATGGTGTTTTTATGGAATCGAGCTGTAGCAAAACGTTTGGATAACAAATTATGGTGCAATTGTTGCAAAAAATTTGCACTGGAACTCCATTTTTATATCGGACACTGCTCCTTTTAGTGAAAGTTCTTTTATATCTCCTTTCCAATATTATCCCAATTTTTTTTTTTTTACCCTTAAAATTATAATAATGGATAAATATATCTTTACATTTATATATTTATATATTTATGAATAAATATATTATTATTAATTTTTAACAAATTTATGATTCGATAAAAAAATAATTTTATTAATTTTTAATTATTTGTTAAATTTATAAATATCAAATATATTATAAAATTTATTAATATAATTTTAATCTAATATCTTTAACAATAATTTTTAATTTTTATTATACTTTATTTTATTATTATCGTTGTTTTTATATTTAAATATTTATCACTAATTTTAAAATTTTTATTATAATTAATTTTATTTTTATTATTATTTTTAATTCTATTAAAATTAATCTCAATGGACCTTAGTCATGATTTTTTGTTGTTATTTGGTGGTGGTGTTGCGGTGGTAGAAGGAAAAACAAAGTTGTTAGTGCTTGGGTGCTCAGAATGGTTTGGTTAAAAGATTGAAATATGAACTTTTTCTTTTTTTTTTTTTTATAATAATTGATAGAGAAAGCCAATTTTTGGGTTTTTTTTCATTTACTCTGAAAAGATTAAACTCATCTTACCATCTAACTAAAAATTACAGATAATAAAAAAAAAAATACTGTGATTAAAATAAAATTAATGACGGGTGTGATACACTCATCATATTTTTTTTAATTATTATGTCCGAGTAAATGAAATATTTATTTATTAAAATAAATAAAATGGGATCTTGATTGGAGACAAAATTAAGCATTTAGGGAAAGAAAGCGTCTTTTACGGCTTCGTCATTGCTGATCCCAAGTCAACATCCGCAAAAAGTGATCCCAAGACCAAGTCCCCTCCAATTATTTCCCTACCCTCCTCGGATATTACCCCGCATTTCCCCAGCTCTGGACCCCACCATCGCCCTCCGCTCTCGAAAGAAGTTTCTTTCAAGAGGTAACGAGTTTACCCTGATGTATTGCAAAGCATTCTTTTCTTCTTTTATCTTCTTAATTAATAAAACGAAATTCTTACAACATTTATTTTTGTTTTGGATATAGAAAAGGAGGGAGATTAAAAAAACAATGACAGGATCTCCACCAAGCGAGAGGAGCACGTCGTTGATGGACAACTTGATGGGTCTGCTGAGGATTCACATCAAACGGGGCGTAAACCTTGCCGTTCGTGATGTCCGAAGCAGCGATCCTTACGTTGTTGTCAAGATGGGCAGACAGGTTTTCCTCTCCTCCCTTCCATTTCAGCTCAAATTACATTACATTTATTTATTTTGGGTTTCGATCGTTTAAATTTTCAATGATAACACTGTCAAATCTATCAATATTTGATTGCATGAAGATTAATAAGCAGAGATTGGTTTGATTGATGGATCTCAAATATTTTATCAAAGTTGACTTCAACAATAATGAGTAACTCTACAATTACTAATAATTTTGAGAGAGTAATGGGATAGACGAGTAAAAGCTCTGCTGCTTAATCATTAGAAATTAATGAGAGAAGAATTTGATGCTACTAATTAGAGTGAAGGCAACTATGTAAAACTTCATCTTGTGTTAAAATTATCACAATAATCATTCTTTTTATCCAACAATTTAAAATTCAGAAGCCCTCATTCGCTTCGATGCCTAAATGAAAAATTATTCAATACACCATCATTGGAGTTTTTGAACTCTAGTACCTCGTTAGGATATATTTAAAAATTTGAAAAAAATAATATACTAAATAATGAGATGTGTGTCAAGCTCCATCAACGGCGTGAATGATAGTCCATACCTTAATTGCCTTTTGTAAATTATGAAAGGAAGTGTATCCCTTGTGCATGCATCAACCTAACTTGGATTTTTCATCTTGAACATGAGTTTTTTCACTAAAAAGGAAAAAAAAAAAAAGAAAGGAACCATTTTTAAGTTCCATTTTTTTGTAATTATTGTTTGAGTAATTTTCAGCATCTTACTCGTTCAATTTCGTATGTAAATATCTCTTGCAGAAATTGAAGACTCGTGTAATAAAGAAAGACGTTAATCCTGAGTGGAATGAGGATTTAACTCTTTCCATAACAGATACTAGTCTTCCAATCAAGCTGGTAAGCCTTTTGGTTACTAGGTTTTTTTGTCAATCTTTTGGTTACTAGTTACTTTATATCAATGTAGTGCAAAAGCGGAGTGCCAGTTCGATTACCAATGCTTGAATTATATGGAAGAACTTTTAGCACCTAACTTCTAAAGATAAATTTATTCCAAGAAAAATTCCATTCCTCATGTTTTGCATCTTCTAGCTTTAACTGGAATCAAATTTCCATCAATGCATAATGATGCTTGTTACCTACATGTATAAGCAAACATGTTTGGCCTTTGGACTAGTGATTAGGGATTTTGATGCTGTAGATGTTTTGCTTTTTCCACTATTTGCTAGGCTAAACCTGGATCTTTGAGTTGTGAGATAGCTCATGTTCTGTTCATATTGATTCTATTACAAATTTGGGTTTGTTAGTTGTTTGACTACCTGGTAACTATACATTTCTTTCAGGAATTTAGTTTGAAGCAATTTTCTATTTTAGTGGTGTCTTGATTCATTGCTTATCGGCAGCTTTCAGATTGCTGATAGACTGCAAAACACAGTCAAATCATAGAAGAATAGCATACATGAGCTGTTGACATAGCGTCACTTACACCTCTTCCCATAAAATAAATGAAAGGTGGAAAAACAAATTTAGTGCTGCGTTTTCAGCGTGGTATCCTAACCAACAATGACAGAAGCTGGTCTGAATATGCTGCTTCTGGGCCAGATGTTTTCCTATTATTTTTTTGTTTCCTATTTATTTTTAATCTCTTAATGATAATCGCTTTTGTGCTGGCAAGAAAACAGAATAAGATTGATGAATGCTTAAAAGGTAACTTATTTATTTTGAAAGATAAAACATAAAACATAAAAGAAATTTTTAGGCTAATAAGTATTGGTGCCCCTTTGAATCAAATTTTGGCTTTGATGACAACTGAAAATTTCAACCACACACTGCCAACTCCTTTCTTTTCTTCCCCCTCTCTTTTTCAGCTATAATCATGTTTTGTACTTTTGGCATTTTAATGTACGAGGTCATTATCTGGTATTAAGTTTGTTTACAGTATTTTCTATTTCTGCATGTTTCCAGACTGTGTACGACCATGACACTTTTAGTAAGGATGACAAAATGGGTGATGCAGAGTTTGACATCAGGACATACATAGAAGCCTTGAAGATGCATGTGGGGGAAATCCCAAGTGGAACCATAATATCAAAAGTGCAACCAGGTAGGAAGAACTGCCTGGCTGAAGAGAGCGCCGTTTACTGTCAGGAAGGAAAGGTTGTCCAAGACCTTTGCCTCAGATTGAGAAATGTGGAGTGTGGTGAAGTTGAAATTCAACTGCAGTGGATTGACATTCCCGGATCTCAAGGTTTATGAAGTTGATGAATGCTCTTTTGTCTGGCTTCTGTCTTGTATGTTTTGGTGGCAGGTTCCGGAGCTTCCGCTACCCAATTCCCTGCCAGATTCATGATGAGGTTGGTTTGTTCTTTGAACAGTTTTGAGTAGTCAAATCTGTGAAGTAGTATCCGAATTATGGCTCATGCATAGAATTGAACAAATTTTGGTTTATCTCATCATGGATATCGGATACGAAATGAAGTAATTACCTTTTTGTACAATGTAATTTACTAAACTGAACTGTCTTTGCCAGAAGCTATCCCTGCTAAAAGGTTCTTCAATACATATTAATTTACCAATCACCTTCAAGGTGATAGAGCTCTTTGTGAAAGACAAAAAAAGAAAAACAAAATGCTTTCTCATATTGAATTTTCTCAGTCGACAAGCAGAAATTACTAGATAACATTGCATACCATTTTGTTTGGTGTTTCTGTACAATGAGTAAGGGATTTGAACTTTGAACCTCAAATTTCTAGGCTGATATTGTAAAATGCTTTTTTGCAAAATTTGTTGCATTTGGTTAACAGCTTTTTGCAAGAAATCTAAAGACAGATGGCAAGGCTCCGAAATCAGAGTTATATGATCATATTTCCATTTAACTTGTGTAGCTAATTGACTTCATTACATATTTAGAAAACTATAGTTGTACTTTTCAAAAGTTAAAAATCTTGGTTGAAAAGCAAATTTTTTTTTTTAAATCGTGGAAGCGACATCCATGTGAAATTTAGTGGGCTTTCAGCTAAACTTTGGTTAGAGGCTTTCTGCCCTAATTTCAACATAATCTTGCCGGCTGTAGCCCAACATAATCTTTTTCATTTTTTCCTTAAGAAAGACAGTTTGGTTTTGGATCATTTTGACCAAATACTCGATTACACATCATGCTTCTTTCCATGGTTATAATGCTAGTTTAATGATTACTGTAAGCAGCCATCCCGCTAAGTTGGAGTGAACTATTTTTCTTTCAAAATTTTATTATTATTATTATTTATTAATTTTTTTATTATTTAAAAAATATTTATAATTAATTTAATATGTCATTTAATAATAGTATTATAGTAATTTTAAATAAAATGTCACATATCAACTTTCTATGAAAGAATAATAAGGGTATTTTCATAATTATAATAAGAGCATTATAGTAATTTTAGTCAATTATGATAAGAGGTGTATTTTTGTAATTCTGATAGGAGGCCATTATAGTAATTTTGGCTAATTATGGTAAGAGGGTATTTTCGTAATTATGGTAAGATGAGTATTATAGTAATTTTGATTAGTTATAGTAGAAGGAGATCTTCATAATTATGTTAAGAGGAACATTATAAATATTAGGACAATGTCAACTCATTAAAGAACCATGATGGGGTATTTGATTAGCAGAATCTTAGATTTTGGGAGAAAGTGTAACACATGAGGTTTTGTTTGATTTTTACGGCATCTTGTATTCAGATTCACACATTTGGTTGTGAAAATTCACGTTTATTAATTCATGAATGATTACCATAATTTCTTTAATAAGCTGTATGCAACTATTCATTTTGTTTTAATAATAAATACCCAAAACGACAAATGATGTTTTTAGCAGCAAAAGAAATAAAAATTTTAATTGATAGGTTTTATAATTTATAAAAGATCATCAATTAAGGCATTTGTTAATATGAAAGCCGTAATTAACAGGTTTTATAATTTATAAAACGTGATCAATTAAGGCGTTTGTTAACATGAACACGTTAATTAATAGGTTTATATTTTTTAAAACATCATCAATTAAAGCGTTTGTTAATATGAACTCCTTAATTGATCTTATTTTTTAATTTATAAAAATGGTCAATTAAGGTGTTTGTTATTATGAACGTCTTAATTGATTTGTTTTTTATAATTTATAAAATATGATCAATTAAGGTGTTTATTAATATAAACGCCATAATTGATGTATATATATATATATATATATATATTAAAACATGACCAATTAAGGTGTTTGTTAAGATGAATGCCTTATTTGCTTGTTTAAGATTCTAGAACTGGTGTTTGTTCAAAGGAAATGCTTTAATTGATTAATTTTGTTTTCAATTATGATGTTTATTGGTAGAAACGTTGTCATTGATGCCCAATTAAAAAGAGTTTTAATTACTCAATTAAGGTGTTTATGTAACATAAACGTTGTAAATGAGTTATTTTAAAACCATAAACCATTCACTTTTCATTCTTAAACCTTGAAAAACCAAACGGCTAAAGTACTTCAATGATAAACGGAGCCATTCGTGTATTTTGAAAACCATAAACTCAATCACTTTCCATTTTTGTTTCTTCATCTCCCTCGTCATCATCGACCGTGGTACCATCAACACCATTGCACATTGTCTAACTCTGGTAAGTGCGGATTTATACCTTTTTTTTTTTCTTGTTTATTCATCTATGTATGACTTTTTTTTTTGTTCTTCCTTATTATATATATTTATATATTTATTTATATATGCATTTAACACTGTCACCAATGTCGCATAGCCTCCTTGCAATGCATGCATGGTATTTTTTTCGTTGTTTAGTTGGAGTTTTGTGGTTTGCCGATTGCTTTCATTGAAAATAGGTCTTATATTTTTTTCTCATTTGTTTTGCATGGACTTTTATGATATGATGAAACACAGTATGGCTTGTATCGTGTATATTATTATTGGTTTTATTACGTGTAATGTATATTGATGTATTTCTTGTATTGGATATTGGTTGTATTTACTGTGTGGATACTTTCAAAGAAATTTTGGTGTATTTCATATTAGTTTGTTTTTTACGTTTTATATAATTTTGATCAAAATTGTAAGTATTATGACTTTCGAAGAACATATGTCTCCCTTTACTGAACATGAAAAAGACACACCTGCCTTGAAAAAAAAGATCAAAGGTACGTAGTAAATCGCTTAAAATGAGTGGAACAAAAATTCATATAGAGTTCAATTAAGATGGGCAACTTATGTTAAGTGGAGGTGCAGAGTTGGCTAGCCACATTGGAGTTGTCGTCCAGTATAGCATATCCATTACCTATTTTAGTTGGTGGATGGTTCTTGATGATAAGAAAGACATTATATAGGAATCGGTTGTGGTAAGTTTAATCAACGAAATCCAAAGTATTGTTAATTGTTAATGGAATTGAATTATTGTGTTGAATTTATTTAACTTAATTATTTTTATAGGACTTGTTTGACATCCCAACCCAGTATAAAAAGTTTGTGTTGCAATCGATTAAGAAAGCATTTAGAGATTTTAAGAGTAGATTGACAACCAAATATATTTTACTATTCGCTAATAATTCTGAATTGTTGTCTGATCCTCCAAAGACATATACAGATGTTATCAGTTATGAATATGATCATAGTTTGTTTGAAATCATCTATCAGATGAATTCTTAATATGCATACCTAGTTTTTTAATTGTTTATAATGTATTGTTTAATATAATTGTATCTTAATATGTAATTGATCTTTCTTTTTTTAGAAAATCAAATAACAATAAAAGAACATAAAGGTCTAACAAGTATATCACCATCGAACATAAAAAAAGAGTCATAAAATGTCAAGCATGATTTTGTAAGTATTCAAATGCTTTTATTATACTCATAGATGAATATTATGAAATGCATTAAATGAAAATGTGAAACTTATTTTGATTCATGGTTTCAAAAACATCTAGCTCTAGAACCAAAATTTCTAGATGGGATGTTTAGAAAAATAGACATATGTGTAAAGATGAATCATATGAAGATGAGTAACTGAAGAAATGGTTAAAAGGATTGTAAGTTGATTTTGTTTTTATATCACGGATGATGAATGTGCTTTTATGCATGACTAAATATTGTATTTGGTTATTTACTCACCATCATGTTATGTTTAAGATGAATTTGCTATGAGATATAAATGTGGTGACTTGCAAACCTATTGTAGTGAAAATCTTTTGTCTTTAGCTTTAGGATCAAAAGAGAGACATGGTCAAGTTTAGGAGGTTGGGAGTTTTGACTCGCCATCATAGTTTTTCAAGAATCAATTGAAACCCCATGCAATGAAAAATATAAAATATGAAGCAATAATTCAACAGCAATAGCAAAGACTTTATGACCAAGAGCAATGCCTTAATGAGTAACAACAATGATTTACTGTATTAGAGGCAATGTTGGTACCTATGCAACCTAACATTGCTCGGGGTCAATCAGGTACCGACATCCAGCATGGAGATGAATTCGCCAATCAAGTGTTACAACAATCCCTTTATCTGATAATCATCATTGTTGTTTTATTTTTTAGTTAACTTTTTAATTTTAATTTTTAATTTTTAAATTATTTAAAGGAATAGTATTTTAAACTTCTTTGTAACAGGATGTTCAACCTGAAATGATGACACCTATATAGTCTGCTATCAATGTATTAACCACTTATGCTTGTGAGCGTTATTTAATAGGAGAATGCATTACCATTCAGGTCAAGAGTGGATTATTTGATTATCCCTTGACTCAGTACATAAGGCTATTAGAGATTGATGTATTTTGTACCATGGATGAGATATTGGGATCTAATATTGTTGCGTATATGAGGTTAGCTTATCATTTAATTTAAATATATATTTTTAATTTATTTTCTTATATTATATAGTAGTACTAAATGATATTGTTTATTATTATCATCCAGTTTCCTATACAAAGGGATCAAGGAGAGACAATTGACTGATAGATATAGATTCATTGACCTAAATTCTATCAGTCATGATTCTGGCACTCTTAGGACTCGTGCTAGTCATGTGAGTCAATTATTGCAAAAATTGTTCCAATATTATTTGGTGCCTTATAAGTCCAGGTATGTTCTATTTGTAGTAATAATTGGATCATTTATGATATCTAATAAATTTTGTATAAATGTATACCAAATTTATAAGTTTAATATGTAATACATTTTAACATTATCATGCATATTATTTTGCAAAAGTCATTGGCAGCTTATTGTAATTGAGGTTAATATGTGGGCTCATTATTGAACTTCAGAGAAGCAGGGTTAATGCCTAAACCCAATTTTGCCTATTTAATCAAGAGTAATTACATTTTACGTATAAGTGACAATTTAATTAAAATGTATTTTTCTGTAATTACTAGTATTTATGTTAACGATGGTTTTTGTGTTCTTTTCAGGGGAATGACTTTAGTTCATAAAAATAGAAAGTTCAATAAGTGACATTACTGGTAAGTGTATAATATATTCTTTTATGGTGAGTTTGTTTAGAAAAATGTTTATCAATTGACTCAATTTCATTTTCAGGTTCCTTGTCAACCAGGAGTTACCAAATGAGAATATTATGTTCTTCGCTTTATGAGGGAGATTGTTATGTATGATTTTATGAGTACACCATTCAAGGTGAGTATAAGTCATTGATAATAACATGTTTGACTTAAACTTATATTATATTATGCATGTTGATTAACATTGACTTCTTATATTTTATTTTTAGTTAGCACAAAGGATAGCTTTATAGAAGAAGAAATTGATGAAGTACATAAAGAATGGTGTGATATGTAGCCACCTCTACACATTGAGAATTGAGGACAACCAAATTGGTTGTAAATTTATACAAATTTTCAAAAATTTTTTTGTATAGCCATTATAATTTTATAGTTTTTACCCAATCATAAGTTTATATTTGTTTAAATTAATAGTAATCTCCAGTAGTTTCATTTAAACACTATAACGACCAATGTCTTTTATCATTCACAATATACAAGTGGATTATGATCACATTGGGCCAAATGGCTCATCCTAATGATGAATTGAAATTCAAATCTTTATATGACACATACACACCACAAATCATTTATCTTTATACAAATACAAAATACATCATCCTAATTTTCCATATCAATCACACAAGTATGATTTTTGTTCTAATAATACAAATACAAAATTAGTCCTACATACAAGATTAAATATTATATTTCAATTTAAAGAAACGAATGTATAACATGCCAATATATTTACAAAAAAAAAACCTTATTCCTACCTTAATTAAATGAAAATAAATAATAGATAATATTATTATCTTTATACAAATTGTACTACATTCTACATATGTCCTAGAAGAGGAAAGTTAAAGGATGAGCGATTGATATTGCATTCATTTAACTGTTTTATAATGTAGTCTTTTCTAAATATTGGTGGTAGAGCAAAGAAAAATTCAACTTTGTGATTTTTTTTCACCATATACCCATTAGCAGCGAGCATTTCATAAGTCGTGAAACCATTGAGTTGTATTAATTTATTGAAAAGTGACATTCTTCTATCACTACTCTTGACTTTTTTTTTTGAAGAAAGCTGAAATGCCCTCTATCACATTCATAGCCTTATCATATGAAGCTCTAAGTTTGCTTATGTAATCAACTAATTCAACAATTGGTCAATCTTTGCTCTTAGAACGCTTCTTACTTGACAACATTCTAGTGTTACTTGGTGTTAGCCTTGAATTGATTCTTATTTTGAAATGACAAAACATTAAGCTAAATAAGCTTGATCAAGATTTTAAAAAATATTTATATAGTATATATTCTTAAGTTTTATATTTTGGTACTAAATAAATAATATATTTTTATAGTGTAAACAAGCTTTTATTTGTTTTCATATTTCTTAAACCAAATCTATCTTTAAAGATTGTTTATTTGAGCTTAAATGAAAGTCCAATTGTTGTTTTTAAAGTGAACTTATTCATTTTGGACTTGATACAATTTTGATAATATTAGTTTTGAGAAATAGATTAACTTAAGAAAGTTGTTTTACAAGAACAAAGTTTTTTCAACATTGAACTTTTTTTTTTTTGTATTAATTCACAAAGCTTTACTATTTGGATTTTATATGGTTGGAAAGCTCTTTGAGTCTACTTTCTAATGGATCAAACAAAATCCAAATCCAAATTTTCTAAGAAAAGATTTTGAATTTTTACTAGATATTTTGTAGTTGTCTAAAATTTGTACAATAGATAGTTTTAAAAATTCACTATAATTCGTACATAGTGAATTAAGTGATATGGATAGAAAGTCCTTTAAGTCTAGTTTCTAAATCTTTAAACGGTTTTTAATTTGAATTTGTATAACTCAAGACATGATCAAATTAGTAAGTAGAGTGCAAAACATAATACAACATCTAGCTTTGATAGGATTGATTCCCTCAAAAAATGGATCAATTGATTTTTTACCCAGAAGCAAATTTTGTTTTGAAATGACAAAAAAGGATCGATCCCCTATATAAATGGATTGATTGAGTTATGCATTTGCAAGGTGCAAAATGGCTCATCAAAACATGAACCAATCGATCCCCTCAAGTAAGGGATCGATTAGGTCATGTTTTTCAAGTGGAAAATAACATCAAAACTTGAACCAATCAATCCCCTTATGGAAGGGATCGATTGGGTAGGCCTTGAAACAACTCTAACAACTAGTTTATCAAGCTTCGATAGTAATTTCTTCTCCTAAGCATTCGTAATAGCTATTTATTCAATTTCTCTATATATTGGGCATTTCAACACACTAGGAGATTGATGAACCAAGAAAACAAGATCAAATAAGTCATATTTTCATTCTCTCAAAGATATGAAGAGTTTTAGAGCTTTAAAGTATATATTCTTGTATTTGTTGTATCTAAATCATTGTGATTGTTCATTCATCAAATTTTTTTGTACTTCATTAGGTAAACACCTAGCCTTTGAGAGGTGTTTTAAGTTTGCATTTTTATTAAGTGATTTTGTAATCAAGAGGTGAGATATCCTCTTAAATTTATAAGATTGAGAGGTTGCTACTAAGCCTAAAAAGTAAAGAGTATAAGATTTCTATCTTAAGCCTTAGAGAAAAAAAAGATAAGGTTGTAATTTTAATTCAAGATTATTGGATTGAAGTCTTGGTGTGGACAACCAAGAAGATAGTACATAAGTGTCTTGTGGAGATGGACTGAACTTCTATAAATTATTGTGTTTGATTTCTCTATCTCTATCTCTTTACTTTGATTGTAGTTTATATTTGCTTCAAGTTCATCAATTTGTTGTTATTTGCATTATATTGTGATACTGATTTTAATTTTTCATTCAATTATTTTGAAATCATTGTTTGAAAAGAATTTGGAGAAATCTAATTCACCTTCCTCTTCGATCACCATCTCACCTAAAAAGTTAACACTTGGAGCAGTTGAACCAGTTTCCTCTTCTTCTTCTTCTTCTAATCTCTTCATATTTCTTTAATGATGGAGATCAAACTCTGAAGAGAAGTAAGCATCCTCAATAGCATTCATCGATTCAACGACATCAACTACTATTTTGACTCTTTGATTTGTTGCTCTATTGGATTTGAAAATCACTTTAAAATCATCAAAAAAAGGGAAAGATTTGTTCTTTAATCCTTTAGCATGTGGATGAGTCTATAAAATAGTAAAAGTAAATACGAATCAAATATAAAGAATAGAAAAAACATAAAATAAGTAAGTTAAGCGATAGTTAAATATTAAACAACTTACTCGAACCCACTTATTGAAAACATCTTTCTCAGCCGTGACACATTTTCTCTTGGTCATTCCACCTAAATCCACTTATATTTTTCATATCACAAATAACGTGATATTGTCTTTTGAATAGCTTAACCAAGGACTTGATGTGAGGGTGGCTTTAAGTTAGGAAGTGGGAATGAGTTACTCTAGCATACGTTTGAAATACCCTAGATATCCAATGTGGAATGTTCCATTATCTACTCTCTATCTAGGATCATATGTCCAAGTATGTAGGTATTAAACTGGATAGGAATCCTTCTCTTTTGTCCAAGAATAATTACCTATCCTTGAGCTTTTATACTTTTTTTGGGTAAGCCTCATACTGATTGAGAAGGATAGGCATGAGATGCTGACATGTTGATTTCCTAATCACGTTGTTAGACATCATGTAACAATATCAATATAGTATATCTAAAACCAATGATAAGTCAAATGTATATATTAGGGCATTAAGTAAACCAATGACATAGAAAAGAAAGATTATTATAAACAATTGTCATATACATTAGACACTCAACAAGAGTAGAAAATAAGATAAATATAAATTCAATAGAGGTATAAACCAATTTGTACACTCAACCATATGTTATATAAATAAATTAAAATCAGCAATCATTATAAGACAAAAAAATCAATCTTATCCTTGAAATTACAACCAATGGGTGAACATCGCATGTGCCAAATTGTCTCTAAATTGAGTCCAAGAATCAAATGGCTCAACATGTGTAACTAAATCTTGATGTTCAGATCTATTTGGTTGGCTACTACTTTCTTTAGCAATATCACTTTAAATAGGGTCAATTACCATTTAAGACCTAATAAAATTATAGAGAAAGTAGCAAGCAAAAATGATTCTACACTATATCTTTATTGAATAAAATGACTTCTCATTTAAAATTGTCCATCTAGCTTTCATTATACTAAAATATCTCTCAACATAATTTTTTGCTTGAGAGTGTTTCATATTAAAGTATTCCTGTAAGGTTGTCAGTTAGAGTCTTGCCCTCTAATCATTAGTATGGTATCTTTGACCTCTATAAAGTGCCAAAAAACTTTTTTCATTTGTGTATTTGGCATTACACAAACAATAATTACCTGTTACAATGGCACAACATTAATACAAAAAAAAAAAGATGTTCTATTATAAACGAAACAAAAATATTAAAGTTAATACCTTGTGGGATCTCAACATATTCCTAAGTGTAATGGCATCCCTTAGCACTCTATTATCTACTGTAGAACTTTCTTATCCTAGTAGAACATTTATGAATTACATATCTTGGGTACAAACACCAAGGACATTGGTAACAATTTCATTTTTCCTAGTCCTGTACCTAAGCATGTCAATTACGTTTACATTAACTTGGTTGTATATCCTGTCTAAGGCACCTAAACAACCTTTAAACCATCTTTATCTATTATCTGTGGAATTCTTCAGTATCGGTTTGGATTTTTTAAACAATAGCGTATGCAGTCTTAAAACATAATTCAACATAAAATAGAATTATTTACTAATTATCTTTCCAAATCTAGCTACTTGATGCATTATAACCCTATTTGTTGTATGATGGGCAATGATGTGAAGGAAGCAAATAACTATTTCTTCTATTGACATATGTCTAGATGTCTAAGGTACCCAAACAACCTTTGAACCATTTTTATCTATTATCTGTGGAATTCTTCAGTATCGGTTTGGATTTTTTAAACAATAGCGTATGCAGTCTTAAAACATAATTCAACATAAAATGGAATTATTTACTAATTATCTTTCCAAATCTAGCTACTTGATGCATCATAACCCTATTCGTTGTATGATGGGCAATGATGTGAAGGAAGCTAATAACTATTTCTTCTATTGACATATGTCTAGATGTCTATTATCCCTCTTCTGTTTTAAGCAAATGACATAATTTTTACAAAAGCTCTCATATCCAATCTAGTATTATCTACACACTATCTATTGCTCTAAAAAATCATTGCATTTAAGTTTAACTCTATAATATATAGCCTATCATAAGATGTTTTATCATAAGATAGTCTACGTCATTTTCTAAGATTCATATCAAGTAAAGTCATAGCAATAAAACATAACACATGCAACAAGATCTCTATCTGGTTCAAATGCATCATAAGCATTCTAACTAATTGCATTTTTATTCTTAGTGATAAACGAGTTGTAACTGTTTAGAAGACATAATCTCGTTAAAGTTGAAAACATAATATGAAAATAAAATCTTTGCATATGGTGGATGGAATCTATCAAACAACACAAAAGAAATTATAAGCCAACAACTAAACAATTGTAGATAAAGGAGCTAAAACTAAAATGAATAGCACCTTTTATATATCAACATATATTTGATCCAAATCTAAACGACATCTAAAAAAATGTAAAAAAAAAAAACCATTTGAATGTAACAAACAATGCAGAATAGATAATTAAGTAACAAATAGTAGACATACATTTTACACAAAAACAAAACATAGATAAACTTAACAGAAGGAAGAATAAATGACGGATGTTGAAGCTGAAGTTGGTTCAAACAGAAAACTAATTGCTTTGAGCTCTACTATGTTAAAATAAAAATTAGAAAGTGGTCTTTGTTATTGAAACATGATAAAGACATCAATTATGACATTTCATATAAAAATATTGTAATTAATGTATTAAAAATATGTAATTTTGAATTTGATTAATGTCAAAACACAATCTATGAGAGGAAAAAAAAATTTTTAATAGATGACAATTACAGAATTTCAAGGAAGAAATACTATAATTAATAATCAATTAAGGAATTTAAAAAAATGTTGTAATTGATGTGTTAAACATATTCATCATTTTTTAGTTTGATTAGACATTAGAACATTCATAAAGTCAGAACATAGTCATTGAAGAAGGGATACAAATTTTAAAAATGTGACAATTATGGCGTTTCATGGAAGAAACACTATAATTGATAATCAATTAATGTGTTTCTCCAATGAAACGACCTAATAACCCCTTAAATCTATTTAATGCATTTAGCACCAAATAAGGCTTATCTAAAACAAAAACGCCGTAATTGAGTTAAAAAATAAAGTAAAACTGAGTTCTAGACTTGCTTTTAAAAAAGGTAACACATATGTGATAAATTTTTTATTCAGGTCAAATTTGGAAATATAGGCAACTTTTCCCTTAGAATTTTAAAATACTACAAGGAGATGTGGGTTTCGATTCTAGGACTTTAGGTACTGTTGAAAATCTGATATTTTCTCCAGTAATCAAATAACCT
This sequence comes from Durio zibethinus, assembly GCF_047325235.1. Lineage (NCBI taxonomy): Eukaryota > Viridiplantae > Streptophyta > Magnoliopsida > Malvales > Malvaceae > Durio > Durio zibethinus. The sequence continues at coordinate 11,208,873 of NC_143170.1, read as the reverse complement.
TAAACCACACATAGAAAACAAATACCCAGCATCAAGATTCCAAGGAAAAATTTATGGATTCTCCTGAACCAAATCAACTCTAAAGGCATTCTTGTAATCTTAATGGGAGAGTAGTAATTTAATATGTAGTTAATTTTAGATTATGTTAAAATTTAATATATATAATTTAATAAGTGTATTATAGTAATTTTCAAATAAAATGTCACATGTCAAATTTTTATGAAGCGATGACAAGGGTATTTTAGTAATTTAATATATAGTTAATTTTATATTATGTTAAAATTTAATATATAATTTAATAAGGGTATAAAGTAATTTTAAAATAAAATACCTCATGTCAACTTTCTATGAAACAATTATAAACGCATTTTAGTAATTATGTGTATGGGGTAATATAGTAATTTAGCTAATTATGATAGAATGGACATTTTTGTAATTATAATAAGAGGAGCATTATAGTAAATTTGATTTATTATGGTGAAAAATGTATTTTCATAATTATTATAAGAAGAGTATTTTTGTTATTATAATAAGATGATATCATCATAATTTTAACTAATTATGATAAAATAGGTATTTTTATTATTATAATAAGAAGGGCATTATAGTTATTTAAAATACATGTAAGCGCTTATCAAAGAACCAAAAAGAGTCATTTTTTTTATTTGGAACCCTCCGGTGTCCGGTAGCTACTTTGAGCCCCGATTAATCTAGAGTTGAACTGGGTCGAACCCCATAAAGGGGACAAACTCTCCCAAGCCTTTTTTTTTTTTATTCACAAGACTCGAAACCAAAACCTTACTTTAGGAGAACCGAGCTCTTTGCCACTCGGACCAATAAGAAGACTACTTTAATACATAGTTATGTAAATTTTCTGTTTATAAAAGCAAACAAAAAAATAGGTAAAATAAAAAGCAAATGCATTTAAGTTTTAAGCAAAATATTTTAAAAGTATTAAAAATAAAAAATTTAGGTTTTTTAAATACCAAGAAAAAAATTGTATTTGAATGTAATAAAAATATAAAAATTTATTTAAAAAATAAAATAATTTAGAGATTTTTTTATTTTTTTAGTCTTTAGATAATAATTATATAAATTTTTGTTAGTGGATTTTTTTTTTAGCAAAAGCATTCTTGTTAGAGACTCAAGACTTTTATATAAAATTTATTTTATATAAATTCTAAATTCTTTTATATAAATTTTTGTACTTTTTAAGAATAATATAAAATTCTTGTTAGAGTTTTAATAGTTTTATATATTAATTTTATTATGAAATGACCTGATACGAGCAAAAAACGACATTTAGTTTTAGACATAGTTATCAAAATTGAATTGAATAATAAATCATTCAAAGTTAGTTATCAAAATTGAATTGAATAATAAATCATTCAAAGTGTTCAGTCATTAGATCAATGGTTCAACTGCTAAACTTATAAAAATATTTAAAAATATAAATATTTTAAAATTTTAATTTATTATGGGATAAAAATAAAATTCTATTATAAAAAATTTTATACTTAAAAATTTAAAATATATAACATTAATTAATAAGTGTGAAAAAAAAGCATATATTTAAAAAATATATAATAAGTTTAACTTAAATTTAAAAGTCAATCTGTTAACTCAAACTATCAAAATACCAGTAAAATAATTCAATTATATTAATTTAAAAAACTCAACAAAGGCAAATATTTTTATCAAACTTGTAAAATATAAATTAAAAAAATAAAATAAATACTTTTTAAATGATGATATTTGATGTAAAACTAATTAAGCTCTAAATTAATGAATAAAGCTTTAATTTTAACTAACGGAGGCTTTATTCTTGTGACACCTAGAAATAAAAATGAAAAGGGGGCTATATATTTTTTAAGTTGATTCTTTAGTATTTATAAAGTGTAGAGGAAGGCAACATCATTTTTATTTAGATTTTAACTTTTTGAATCTTAATTTTTCTTTAAAATACATTATTTTAATTAAATAATACAACAACGCATAACTTTCATTATAAAAACTAAATTAATCAGAAATTTTAAAGTAATTTTATTAGTAAATTTACTACTAATCTGGTTTAACAAAACTTGACTAGTTTATTGGTTTATTCATTAAACCATCAGTATAAACGGCTTAAACGAGTTAATTACAAATCTGATGTAATAATAGAATTGGACTGGCACTCTTTTAAATAAAAAGCTAACGAAGTCATTTTTGTGTTAATATGACGTCGTTCCCTATCGTTGCTTGAACTCTGACCCAATTTCTTGAAGCAAGGGTTGGTGTTGACTTGGCTCAATACTTGGCCTAAATCTAGCTCTAAATTGATGACGTCCGGATCGAACCTCAGTTGGATTTTTGGCCCAAAGTTTTGTTTTGTTTTTTCTTATTTGTGTTTATTTATCTAGTTTTCAAATTTTGTAGCATTAATTAATATCATTCGTAAAAATATTGATATGATAAATATTGAAAAATAAAAATGTATCATGATATTGTTAATTTTTTAACCACATCAGTTTATCATTAACAGTGAAATAAATACTTAACAAAAATAAAATTCAAATATCCAATTGTAATTCTTTTTATAAATACTAAAACATTAAAAATGATATAATTCATAGATTGTCGTAATAATTTTGAGACCGCTAGATGTAAAGTGAGTTTTAAAATCGAAATAAATAAAAGGGAAGTCGTCACCAATCTTTGTTAGAGGTGATTGGATACCCAAAAGTTTATCCTTTTAATAAAACTATATAAACGGATTTAAAGTTTATCAAAAAGATGAATTTCGATCTACGAAAAATCAGATTGGGTTCGAGAGTCGATTACGTGTGGGGAAAGATTAGCACCCCCACAACGCTCATAAATTGGTACCATTTAATTATGCATTATTTTCGATGTTGGATAAAATGGTTTTAATTTAAAATTTAACACTAATTCCCTTCATTTGAAAAAATAAAATTTTGCTAAAAATTTTTATTTAGAAATATTGAGAAAATCTTTAAGTTAAAGAATTATCTTAAAATTCTCTAACATCTAGGCAAAATTTAAAATAATTCTTTTTGCTTAAGATTTAATACAAAATCCTTAAAATGAAATAACAATCTTTATAGAAAATAATTGTTAGTAACTCTCCAACGTTTAGGCAGAGTACCAAAAATTATTTCTTTTGAAATATTATTTTTATTTTATTTTATAATATCACAAAATTTTTTTTTTTTTAAAAGTATTATTCTTTTTTATTATAAAATATTTTATCATCGAATAGTAAATTAAAGAAAGATAATGTAGACAATTATCGATGATAACATACTAACATATGTATGCTAATGAATGTCATGTAAAATGAAATGCAATTTAAAAGTTAGATTCTTAAGTATAATGAGGCCACCCCGACTCTCCAACATCTAGGCAGAGCTTAGGTGCGACTGTTTATATTTAAAATCTCAATTTACTGTTATACTTTTTATTTATTAATCTTATTATTAATGCGAATTAAGAAATTGTGTGAAAATACTTAACGAAGTAAAATTTCCTAAATACCCCATCATCTAGGCAAAATTCGGGAACAAATTGCTTCAAATGGAATTTTCACACGAGTCATTAGGATTTTTATGAGGTATTGAGAAAGAGCTTGAGTAGAGGTTTGGATTTTAAGGATTTTGGATTTTAAGAGTTTGGATTTTGAGGATTTGGATTTAAGAGTTTTTGGATTTTAGGGATTTTGGATTTTAGGGGTTTCGGATTTTAGAATTTTGGATTTTAAGACTTTGGATTTTAGGGGATTTTGAATTTTAGGGGTTTTTGAAACCTACAATTTTGAAAATTAAGAATTAGTGTTTAAGGTTTCGTTTTTAAGAAAATATGAACATCTCTAAAAATCTCCAACATCTAGGTGGATTTTCGAAACAAGTTCGATTTTAATGATTTTTGAAAATTAATTAAAAATTTTCTTATATTTTTTTTATGAAAATTTATTAATAATAATTCCTCAACATCTAGGCAGAATTATTTTTTTGAAACAATATTTTTTATTCCCTCAAACATCTAGGTAGAAAAAAATAATAATAACAATAATTTTTTTTGAGCATTTTTAATATATATTTTTAATTATTACTTGTTTTCAATTTTATTATTATTAAAACAATTAACATTTATTCTAACAAATTTAAAAATTTATCATGCATAAAAATAAAAATAACAAAAATAATAATATATAAAAAAATTAGCAAATTTAAAAAAAAAAATTTTTTTTACCTGAACCAGACCGATCAATGGTCTAATCAACGCTGGTCTAGATCGGTTTGATCGATTTTACGGTTCAGTCAGTGGTTCGGGCGGTCTAGTGGTTCGGACCAGTTCAAGGTTGGCTTAAACGGGTTGGCGGGTCGGTTTACACGGATCTCGGGTCGAATTCGGGTCCACGCGCGGATCCTTCTTGGTTAAAACGACATTGTTTTGGGTCTTTCCCTAAACAACGTCATTTTGAGTTTAGCTTTCCTATATATAACTCAAGATTTTTTTTTGGTTCATTATTTTTTGTTTCAAAAAAAAAAAAAAAGAGAGAAAGAGAGAGAGCTCTGGGGAAGAACTTCGGGCTCTCGCCGTCCGGTGGTCAGACCACCGCGTTGGCCGTCGCCTGGGTCATCGCCGACGGTCGCTGCCGGTGGTCATCGATCGTCAAAAAATTATCAAAATTCACCACGATGCTCTTCTCGACCTCATGAGTTCAGATCCGAGGTCATTTTCGAGAGAACAAGCTCTGATCGACGTAGATCAAAGTTTGAACTTTTTTGAGTTTGCTATTTTCCTTTTTTTTTTTTGTAAAACGAAGGCTGATATGATTTTTTTTATTTTTGTAGGGAGCTCGACGCTGAGGTTCCTCCCTACGATGAGGACTGTTTGTCTTTGTTTTTTTTGTTTATATTTTTTGTGTTTTTGTCTGGGTATGGGTTTGGTGTGGTGTTTGGGGTTGTTGAAGGAAGAGGCTTTGAGGTTTCAAGGGTTTGTTCGAAGGCTTTTCGAGATGGGTTTGTTCGAAGGCTTTTTTTTTTTTTGAGAAGGGGGTCCGAGAGAGATGAAGGGGAGAGGGGTTGGGGATTTTAAAGAACTCCAATGTGGCTGTAGGCTAGTGAGTGTGGGTAGACAGGGGGCTGGTCAGAGGGCTATAGGGTGGCTGGTCGGGGGTGGCAGCAGCACCAGCCACCCTACTTTCTATTTTTCTATTTTTTTGTTTATTAATAATTATTTTATTTTTATTAAATTATTATTATTATTATTAATATTATAGTGAAATGAAAACAATAGACTCGGATAAAATCGATGTCTACAGTTGTCCCTCTTTGCACATTACTGAGAATCAAGAATAGGACAAAGACAAATACAACGATTTTTTCCGAAAGCAAATCGTGATTTTTTTTAAAAACAGAAAACGATTGGGATGACACTGCAAGTCAAAAAATAATGAATCGATTAAGATAATATCACGAATCAAATTTATGCCCGGAGATCTTACAAATCATGCCTGAAAGTCTTACAAAATCGATTGAGATAACACCGTAAGTTAAAAAATAAAGAATCGATCGGGATAACATCGCGAATCGAATTTATGCTGGGAAGTCTTAGACATCATGCCCAAAGGTATTACAGAATCATGTTTGGAGGTCTTACAGAATTGACTGAGATAACACCACAAGTCGAAAGATAAAGAATCGATCGGGATAACACCGCGAATCGAATTTATGCCCGGAGGTCTTAAAAATCATGTCCAGAGATCTTACAGAATCGACTAAGATAACACCACAAGTCAAAAGATAAAGAGTCGATCGAGATAACACCACGAATCAAATTTATGTCCGGAGGTCTTACAAATCATGTCCGGAGGTCTTACAAAATTGATTGAGATAATACCGTAAGTTCAAAAATAAAAAATCGATCGGGATAACACCGTGAATCAAATTTATACTCAGAGGTCTTAGAAATCATGCCCGGAGGTCTTATAAAATCATGCTCAGAGGTCTTACAGAATCGATTAGGATAACACCATAAGTCAAAAGATAAAGAATCGATCAAGATAATAACATGAATCAAATTTATGCTCGGAGGTCTTAGAAATCATGTCTAGAGGTCTGACAGAATCATGTCCAGAGATCTTACAGAATCGATTGGGATAACACCACAAGTCAAAAGATAAAAAATCGATCAAGATAACATCACGAATCGAATTTATGCCTAGAGGTCTTAGAAATCATGCCTGAAGGTCTTATAAATCATGCCCAGAGGTCTTACAAAATCTATTGGGATAACACCACAAGTCAAAAGATAAAGAATCGATCAGGATAACAACGCGAATCAAATTTATGTCCGGAGATCTTAGAAATCATGCCCAGAGGTCTTACAGAATCATGCCTAGAGGTCTTACAGAATCATGCTTAGAGGTCTTATAGAATCGATTGGGATAACACCACAAGTCAAAAGATAAAGAATCGATCGGGATAACACCGTAAATCAAATTTATACTCGGAGGTCTTGAAGGTTATGTTCGGAGGTCTTAGAGATTATGCTCGGAGGTCTTACAAATCTTAAAATCTTTGAATGCTCCTCATAATAAGAGGTAATGAAACTTTAAAATTTAAAAATCTTTTAATCTTGAAAGTCGTGCGCAGAGGCTTTTAGAGATTATGCCTGGAGGTCTTACAAATCTCAAAATCTTTGAATACTCATCATAATCAGAGGCAATGAAACTTTAAAATTTGAAAATCTTTTAATCTTGAAAGTTGTGCGTAGAGGCTTTTAGAGATTATGCCCGGAGGTCTTACAAATCTCAAAATCTTTGAATGCTCCTCATAATCAAAGGGAATAAAACTTTAAAATTTTAAAAATCTTTTAAAACATGACTTTCACCCGATCAGAGATTTTTGAAACTCTAAAGGTCTTTTCTGAGGAAGGTTCCCTCTAAATAGAGGTTTTAAAATCTTAATTGAAATTGGTTCCTCTTAAATAGAGGCTTTGAAATCTTGATTGAGAACGGTTCTTCTTAAACAGAGACTTTAAAACTTTAAAAACATGCCCCTTTTTTTATTTTTAATACTTACAAAGTTGATAAATGCAAACATGATACAAATGTCTATTCTCATCAAATGATGCTAATGGAAATATCGATACAAATGTCAATGCCAACGTAAGAATGCAAATGCTTGATACGTTTGACTTTTTCACAATGCAAATGACAATGTCTTTTTCATGTAGATGCCCCTACAAATACCTTTTCTTAAGATACAGATGCCATGGTGCAAATGTAAATTCTTCTTATGGTGTGAATGCAAATGTCTTATACAAGTGCCAATGCAAGTGATGCAAATATGAATATTTTTCTTGTGATACAGATGCAAGCAATGCAAATGCAAAGATTCTTCTTGCCTCTTTTTTTTTTGAAAAATTTTTGTTTAAATTTTCATTGTTTTATTTTCACCAAAAAAAAATGATCTCAGTATTATGTGCAAAATGCTCAAATAATCTTGAAAATTTTCAAAAGTGATAAAAAATTACCCCACATAAAGTATCTTTGCAATTGAATGAAAAAATTTAAAACTCAAGACTTTTGAATCTCTTGAAAATTGATGATTACTATTTGAAAAGCTTATGGATGGGAGGGTAATTGACAATTCAACTCTTTTTACTGGTGGGCATATCTCATGGAAAGCTCGACGAGGGTTGCAAGGATTTCTCTCAGGCTCACAAAAGAGATAAATTTTTAAAACACTTTTTTTTTATTGAAAATGTGATACTCCAATGTGAGTCAAAATTAGCCATTACTTTTCAAACAAGATTTGAAAAGAAGACAAGGCTATTTTTTTTTTAAAAGAAAGGTCTTTAATGGGTACTGATCTTTCAAAAGGTTTTGTATCGAGACCTTTTATTTCGGATAAAATCTTGAAACTCTGAAATTCATTTTGGGGCCTCAAAAAATGACTTTAGCTCTAAACTGCCCTTTTGGGGTTTTCACCTTAGAGCTATGTATATATTTTTTATCAATGAAGAATTCAACAAGTATATACAAATTCAAGGATATTGCTCTTCAATCCAAGTATCCATATTTGATCAAAATGGGCTTTTTAGGGTGTGTAATGTAGGTCAAGGTTAAGGGTTCTGAAAGAATGGATAAATAGGCTCAAAATATGTTATTCAGGGTGATTAGGCCAAGGATCCTAATGAGCACTCTCTGACTTTCTTCTTTTGCCCCTCTTTTTTTTGGAACATTTGACTTTAATTTCAACAACTTTACTCGCCCCTTTTTTTTGCCTTGAATTCTCATTTTCAAGGTACATATTTTCTCTTTTTTTTTTTTTGATTTGATTTTTTTTTAATTCTAATTGAAGCTTCAGATTCTTATCTCTAAGGTTTCTTTGTTTTGCCTTAGAAATACTTAACTTCATTTTTGGCTATTCACTTTCTTGAATCTTGAAATTTCAATTGAAGCCTTGTTCACTTTTTATCCTAAACTTTCACCTTCGGGGGGGCATGTTATATGCTTTCAATACCGAATACTTTTCTTGAAGTTAATCTTGAATGTATCCTAATTTTTCTCCTAATGTAGAAAATGATCCTTGGCTAGGATTTATTTTGGAACAAAAAATTTAATAGGCTCAAATGGGTAGCAAATGAATAATTTTTATGTACAAGAAGGATAGAGAAAGATGGCCATTCATCATTTCAAACATGATCACTTGGCTAGAATAGCAAATCATTGAATATGTCCCTTTTGTTTTTTTTTTGTTTTTTTATTTTATGCCCCATCCTTTTTTACTCAAGTTCTAACGATGATTAAGTCGTATAGAATCGATCGCATAGTTCAAAAAAGCTCTTTGGGTTCTAAAATTCTTTGGCATTTTCTTGGTGAAAAGAAGAGAAAAGGTATAAAGGTATTAAATAAATTGTCTTAGGCAGAAAGGGATTTTTTTTTTTAATATGCCTGAAGACATGAAACAAAGGTTATTTAAGAAAAGGGCTCAAGCGTTTTTGTATCTATGATCATAGTAAAATTTTGACACACATTGAATTATCAATTGAAAATTTTGAAAGAGTATCTGATTTTTAAAATTCAAAACAAACTTTTTAAATTAATCATTTTTGTTCTTTGCCTAGGAAAAGATTATCGGCCCTTTAAGGTCTGAACTCAAACTCATATTCCTTGAAAGGTTATGGTTGGTGAGTCCAATCATTTAAGTGATTAGGAACATGAAAGTATTTGAAAAGGTGTGGAGGTATTTGATGAGCTTTTTCCTAATAGTAATCACCATTTTCCTTAAGAATCGTTCCATCTTTATTGTAAAATAAAACTTCTTTTTCTCTTTTTTTTTTTTTTTTTTGAAAATCTTGAAAGTTGCTTATGTGGGACTTTTATTCAAACAAATGCATAAAGAGAAAATTTCATGAAAAAGATCCAAAGTATTCATTTCTTCCAAAATAAGTTAGATAACTCCTAGAGACACAATGCACATGTCCTAGATATATAGTAAAAAAAAAGAAATCATCCTATCCTGATTTTTAAAACTTGACACCTCTCTCTTCATCTTAACTTCTCACATTTGACAATTGAATGGAGTCAACAACTTTCATTGTTCTATTACCTTTGGAGTCAAAATACCATTCTTGATAAGATCTTCAACCTTTTCTCTCAACTGTCTGTATTTTTCAGTTGAGTGACCAATTACCCCCATATGGTAATCACACTTGTCATTGGGATTGTAACTTTTTGCTGATGGATTTGATGTTATTTTCAGAGGCACAAGAGTGAGATATCGATCTTCTATTAGCATAGGTAAAAAGTGAGAAATAAGGATGGATAATTTCTCTTGATCATTCCTTAGTCTCTTTCGATTCTTCGTCGGTCAAGTGGTGGATTCAAATGTAGAAACAAGATCATGAATGACCATTTGAAGAAGGAAATTTGCTTGAAAGCCCAAATGCTGGCTTGATTGGCAACGATATGAATTTTGAGAGATATGACTTATGACAGGGTGATAAGGTTAATAAGCAGGGTAAAGATCATACGGGATGAAGCTATTAGGTAGATGCCCCTCCATTGTGACTGCTTGCACCTTTTTTTTATTCTGTTTTGATGTACTTTCTTTTTCAACGTCTGTCGTATCTTTTAACTTAATTCTGCCACTCTTAACTGTATTTTCTATAATTTCACTAGAAATCACCATGTCTGAAAAGTTTTTGGAGAGATTCCTAATCATTCTTTCATAATAGGGAGTGTCCAAAGAATTGACAAATAGAACAGTAATTTTTTTCTTTGACAAGGGTGGTTGTACTTGAACTGTTATATCTCTCTATCTATGTGCATATTCTTTGAATGTTTCAGTTGATCTTTTCTTCATATTCTGCAAAGACAACCTATCTGGCACCATATCTTTAACATGCTTGTATTGTGCTACAAAGACCCTAGCCAATTCATTCTAAGAGCAAATCTTACTTTGATCTAACTGAGCATACCATCTTACTACAAGTCCAATGAGACTAACTTGAAAGCAATGCATCAATAATTTATCATCATGAGTGTAGCCTATCATCTTTTGACAGTACATGGTAATATGTGTTAAAAGGTATTTCATTCCATCGTACTTCTCAAAACTTAAGACTTTGAATTTTGATGGACTAATAAGATCAGGTACTAGACTAAGTTCATTGGTGCCAACATTCTTGTACACATCATGACTTTCAATTACTTTCAATCTCCCTTCCAATAGATCATACTTATCTTTTATCATTATATCTTATGATGGATCTGACACCCTTTTCAATTTTTTTAATTTTTTATGATCATCCACATTAGGCACAGTAGTGAAGTCGTGAAGAGTATGCCCAAGATTAACATTTGCCTGAACTGATGGTAACTTGACAAAATGGCCAATATAAGGTTGATGAGTTGTTAGAGGTGCTTGTGACACGTGGGGATCTTGAACATATGTGAACCCAGATGGATACATGGTGTCTCGACAACTGTTTTCTTCCTTGTTCTGTGTGTCTCAACAACTCATTTTCCTTTTGTCAATTCCATTATCATCTGTTTTAATTCTGCTAGTTATCAGTTCACGTTTTGTTACATTCCCATAACTGTTTCACCGATCTCTCCTTGGACCTTTTTTACTTTATCCATTTGACTGGCATCTTCATTTTTCATGATTATGATATTGACTCGAATGCTATAAGTGTGCAGACTCAACTGTCCTTGTTTCTTAGGATAGCTATCCTTGAACTTTTTATTAATTATCAGAAGTTAGAAATGCACAACATGAATTTATTATCAAAAATCTTTTGGCTTTGAAGGTTTAACAAAAGTATATTCACAATCATCATTTTTTATCTTTAACTAGCATGAAAATTAATGAATTCAAACAGATGATGCATGATGTGCAAGCCAAAATTTATTATTACTAAGAAAGGGAAACTTGAGTTCCATCATATATTCTGGCTGGGTTACCTAAAGATATTCTTTTCTCTTCAAAAATTTGATGAAAGTATATTCACAACCGTCACTGGCTCCAATTATTAAAGGTGGATAGAGGCATCAATTCATAAAAATAAGTTTTCATTCATTCCAAAAGTATCAAGTTTACACATCATAAACCATTCTACAGTTGGGGCCAAAAAGTGCCAGACCTGCTCCCACTTCCCTTTGTCTCACCTAAAAAAATAGTTGACTATGATTACTAGGAAGGACAACTCTTTGCTTAAAAAAGCTTTTTATTCATCATCCTGACCAACTTTACTATTGCCTGCAGCATTGCCTACCATTTCGACATGGATCAAATAAAGGTTTTTATGAATAATTGGCTTCATCTTGGCATCAAAACTCAGATATCCGACTTTCATCAATCCCTGCACCCTATGTTTCAAAGTTGTGCAGCCTTCCAGAGAATGGCCCATAACACCAAAATGGTATTCACATTGGGCATTAGGATTATACCATTTAGGAAAAAGTGGTTTGCGAGGTTCAGCAGGTATAGGGGCAATGAGGTAGTTCCTTAGTAGCAGCGGGTATAACTCTGTGTAGGACATAGATATTGGATCAATAGGGGCTTTTCCTTTGGTGTTATCAGAGTTTTTTTGTCCTATGGTTAGTTTGCTTTGCTGAAAAAATGTTGGTATAGTTGGTCTCGAGGTGAATTGAGAAATTCTGGGTTGAAGATTGGGCTGATAAAGTGGTGATTAGGTAGCATGTTGAATAAGCGATTGTGAAATGTAAGGTGGGGGACATGAATTTAAGTGTGAAATTTTTGAAGGTTGCATGACACTTGTGGGCTTAATTTTAGGTGCTTGGAAAGGATGTTGGAAGTAGTCATAATAAAGATTTAGGTACGAGTTAAGACTTGAGATAGTTGGTGATGGTTGTTTGAAGCCAGGTGACTCCTTATTGGAAATCAAACTCTTGAGCTCAGTCATTTGCATGGCTAGTTCACCCATTCTTCCCTTGAGTTCACCCAAACTTCGATCACTGTTCAAATCATCCAATGCCTTAATATGCTCTGAAAAAGTGCTAGAACTAAAAGGAGTCGATTGATCTTGACTTGATGGAATCAAAAGTGACAACAATCTTTGAGAAGGAACAAACTCAACTCCACCACTACCTTTAACCATTTCTATCAATTGAACCATCTGTTGTTTCATCTCTCGAAGCTCAAGCCATAATTCCTTTCGATTCAACTCCAAAGCACTAATCCTTGCTTCCAATTGATCTCCCATTTTTGTCACTCTGATTCCCACCAAGATAGATATTTTATTCCAGAACTTAGATAAAAAATTTTAGACTATTGCCCTTATTGAATGAATATCACAAAAACAAAGACACACAAAGTATGTTTATGAATACATGAATATGATGGCTACAGAATGTCATGAAATGCATATATGCCTATGACAATGAATTTTTATATGTACAAATGACCCAAATTAAAATTTTTATCAACCATGAATGTGTATGTAAGGAATGTTATGTTACAAGGATAATGGGATATGAAATGCAATGTTTGTTCCATACGACCCTACCACTCATGAATTTATATGCATGAAATGCAATGACATATTTACATGAATGATGAGATGTATTCCTATGACTAATACAGCATACTTGTATGGAATGCATGAACCTACCAAGTGCATGTCATATTTTTACATGGGATGTAATGCTTGTATTATGCCAACCTAGTGAAATTGACACTAACTTTTATGATGTATATGGGATGGGATACATGTATTTTTTTTTATGATGTATGAAATACAAAAAATGAAACAAAATATAAAAATTTTTTTTAGAGGGAAAAACAAAATAATTAGGACATGAAAATTGATTTTTTGATTGGGCCAATAAACAAAGAATTTAAGAAAAAATCTTTAATTTTTATGAAAACCCTTTTTTTTTCTTTTGTTTTCTTTTCAATGATTGACCTAAAATAAATACCACATATTCAAATATAATGCACACAATAAAAAAAATAATAATAAAATAAAATGACTCAAGAATTCAAACAAACAAGTAAGATAAATAATATAATAACCATACAACAAAATAATATAATGTATAATGTCCTAATTTTTGATAATTTTCTAAAAAGGTGGCATGGCTATATCCTAGGTAGGCTTCCTATGGCTCACGATATGCTAGGTTAGGATTTATATGTCTAAAGGTTCCCAGACTATTCTTCACATCATCGTCTATTATAGACTAGTAAGATTTCTCGATCCTCGCCAATTATGGGTTATTGACAGAAAGGGTTCAATTTGAGTGGAAGTGTTTTGCTAGCAAATGCAGAGGTTATCACCTCACGAGAGCATAGCTACTTCACTTCCTCCTAAAAAGGATGGAGCCCGAGTATAGAGCTCATGCATGCAAGTGAATATAAAAAGTGTGTGCAAAGTAATGTATTAATAAAAATAACATGAATAAATCAAAAACAAAATCAAAATGAAGTAATAACTAACACATAATTTATTTTATTTATTAACATGAATTTTTTCAAAAAATAAAATAAAAGAAATTAAATTAAATATCAAATAAAATCAATTAAATCCAACCATTGTCAATAGCGCATAATTAAAATTTTGGCCTGACTCTCAAATAAGTCTCTAGTGGAGTCGCCAAGCTGTCGTAACAGTTTTGAGACCGTAAGACGTAAAGTGAGTTTTAAAATCGAAATAAATAAAAGGAGAGTCACCACCAATCTTTGTTAAGGTGTGATTGGCCACCCAAAAGTTTATCCTTTTAATAAAACTATAAAAACGAGTTTAAGGTTTATTAAAAAGATGAATTTCGATCTACGAAAAACTAGGTTGGGTCCGGGAGTCGGTTACATGTGGGGAAGAATTAGCACTCTCATAACGCCCATAAATTGGTATCATTTAATTACGTGCTATTTTCGATGTTGGATAAAAATGGTTTTAATTTAAAATTTAACACTAATTCCCTTCATTTGGAAAAATAAAATTTTGCTAAAAATTTTTATTTAGAAATATTAAGAAAATCTTTAAGTTAAAGAATTATCTTAAAATTCTCTAACATCTAGGTAGAATTTAAAATAACTCTTTTTGCTTAAAATTTAACACAATAATCTTTAAAATGAAATAACAATTTTTATAGAAAATAATTGTTAGTAACTCTCCAACGTCTAGGCAGAGTAATAAAAATTTATTTCTTTCGAAATATTAATTTTATTTTATTTTATAATATCACAAATTTTTTTTTGTAAATTATTATTCTTTTTTATTATAAAATATTTTATCATCGAACAGTAAATTAAAGAGAGAGTAATGCAAACAATTATCGATGATAACATGCTAACATATGTATGCTAATGAATGTCATGTAAAATGAAATGCAATTTAAAAGTTGGATTCTTAAGTATAATGAGGTCACCCCGACTCTCCAACATTTAGGCAGAGCTTAAGTGCAACTATTTATATTTAAGATCTCAATTTACTGTTATACTTTTTATTTATTAATCTTATTATTAATGCGAATTAAGAAATCGTGTGAAAAGACTTAACGAAGTAAAATTTCTTAAATACCCCATCATCTAGGTGAAATTCGAGAACAAATTGCTTCAAATGGAATTTTCACACGGGTCATTAGGATTTTTAGGAGGTTTTGAATAAGAGCTTGAGTAGAGGTTTGGATTTTAAGGATTTTGGATTTTAGGGGTTTGGATTTTAAGGGTTTGGGTTTAAGGGATTTTGGATTTTAGGGGTTTCAGATTTTAGAATTTTGGATTTTAAGACTTTGGATTTTAGGGGATTTTGGGTTTTAGGGGTTTTTGAAACCTAGGATTTTGAAAATTAAGAATTAGTGTTTAAAGTTTCATTTTTAAGAAAAAACGAACATCTCTAAAAATCTCCAACATTTAGGTAGATTTTCGAAGCAAGTTCGATTTTAATTATTTTTTAAAATTAATTAAAAAATTTTTTATATTTTTTTTATGAAAATTTATTAATAATAATTTCTCAACATCTAGGCAGAATTATTTTTTTAGAAAAATATTTTTTATTCTCTCCAATATCTAGGTAGGAAAAATAATAATAACAGTAATTTTTTTTGAGCATTTTTAATATATATTTTTAATTATTACTTGTTTTCAATTTTATTATTATTAAAATAATTAAACATTTATTCTAACAAATTTAAAAATTTATCATGCATAAAAATAAAAATAACAAAAATAATAATATATAAAAAAATTAGCAAATTCAAAAAAAAAATTTTTTTTTACCTGAACCGGACCTATCAGTGGTTCAGTCAATGCTGGTCTGGACCGGTTCTACGGTTCAGTCAGCGGTTCGGGAGGTCTAGTGGTTTGGACCAGTTCAGATTGGTTCACTGACGGTTCTTCTGGATCGGTTCAAGGTTGGCGGGTCAGTTTGCGTGAATCTCGGATCGGATATGGGTCCACGCGTAGATCCTCCTTGGTTAAAACATCGTCGTTTTGGATCTTTCCCTAAATGACGTCGTTTTGAGTTTAGCTTTCCTATATATAACTTAAGATTTTTTTTTGGTTCATTATTTTTTGTTTCAGAAAAAAGAGAGAGAGAGAGAGAGAGAGCTCTGGAGGGGAGGTTCAAGCTCTCGCTGTTTGGTGGCCAGACCACCGTGCTGGCCGCTGCCTGAATCATCACTGGTGGTCGCTGTTAATGGTCGTCAATCACCTAAAAATTACCAAAATTCACCGCGATGCTCCTCTCGGCCTCCTGAGTTCAAATTCGAGGTCCTTTTGGGGAGAACAAGCCCTGATCGACGTAGATCGATGTTTGAACTTTTTTGAGTTTGTTGTTTTCCTTTGCTTTTTTTTTTTTGTAAAACGAAGGATGATCTAATTTTTTTTGTTCTTGCAGGGAGCTCGGCGCTGAGGTTCCTTCTTATGGGGAGGACTGTTTGTCTTTGTTTTTTTTTTGTTTCTGTTTTTTACGTTTCTGTTTGGGTATGGGTTTGGTGTGGTGTTTGGGGTTGTTGAAGGAAGAGGCTTGGAGGTTTCGAGGGTCTGTTCGAAGGCTTTTTGAGAGCGGTCTGCTCGAAGGCTTTCTTTTTTTTTTTTTTTTGAGAGGGGGGTCCAAGAGAGATGAAAGGGAGATGGGCTAGGGATTTTAAAGAACTCCAAGGTGGCTGTCGGGTGGCTGTAGGTGGCTGTAGGCTGGTGAGCGTGGATAGACAGGGGGCTGGTTAGAAGGCTGTAGGGTGGCTGGTTGGAGGCGACAACAGCGCCAACCACCCTGCTCTCTGTTTTTTTTTTTTTTTGTTTATTAATAATTATTTTATTTTATATTAAATTATTATTATTATTAATATTATAGTGAAATGAAAATAATAGATCTAGACAAAACCAACGTCTACATAAATTAAATCACATTAATCCTTTTTAAAATGTATTTACTAAATCTCCACTTAATTTTTTTTCTTTTTAGAAGTATTACATTAGCAGGTGTACTTCAATATTGATGATTATCATTTGCCTTTTTTTTTTTTTTTTATCTTTTTAAAGAATATATTGGAATCATTGTTTTAGAATTTTGATATATTATAATATTGGAGGGAAATTCTTTAATAAAGATAATAAATGCAATCTTAAAAAATACTCTCTTTTCGTAACAACAAAACATCAAACTAATTCAAACTAAATTAGTTTAATTAATAATTAAAATAAGAAAGTGCAAAGAATATAATTATTTATATTCTTGAAAAGCATAACCCATATTATTGCAGTGCGTGCAATTAAGCATGGTGTTTGGAGTGAGTGAATTTCAAAGAGAATTGTAAGACTGTCCCCTTTTCTTTTCACTCTTTGCCATCTTTCATTTTTAACTTCAAAAACGCACGCTTCAATTTTAATCACTTCTAGGACCAATCCAACAGTCGGTCAATATTTACAGCATTTGCTCTGCATAGTTCCTCAAATCCCCAAAACCAATTTATATTACATGATATACATATACATGATATTAATCATATACATATAATATTACATGATATAAGATTATTGGATTGGATACGGATACCTATGTCAAAAGTCTCTCTAACACATAACATAATGTTTTAAGTTATTTATATTTCAAGTGAAAATGAAAATCAAAACTTGTTATTTGAAATTTAAAACTGTAAATTTTATAATTGACTATAGACAAAATAGGCAAAATCTTTTTAAATTATTATAAATTTAAAAGTTTTACTTGTTAAATATAATTTGTTTTATAATCTATTTAACTTTAAAATCATTCATATTTCTTTTATCTTCATTAATTTAATTATAATATTTTATTATATGTTCGGATTTTTTATAATATATAATCGATTTTTTTATTTGATTTTAATATTTAGTATTAATTTTAGTATTAGGGCTGTAGAACCTTAAGATCCTAGATTTAAAATTCATTATATATGGCTTTGATTATTTAATATATTTTAGTTTGTTTTAATTTGTTGAGTTTGTTCATTGATTATTTAGTGATATATTATATACAAATATAATAATTAATTATGATTATAAATTCTCTTGTATTTATAAATTTAAAAAAAATATTAATTTTAGTGTTTGGTAAAAGGAACAATACTAATAGGACTAGAATACACTAGAATGCAACCCACGACAATGCCGTGAGGATCTAATATCAAATGTATTTTGATATTAGATTCAATTTTTAGGTATCTAATTTTAGGGTATTTTGATCCAAGATTCAATTTTTATCAAATTTTTTAGATTCTTTAGTTTTGACCAAGGATTGACAAGCTGATTTGAGTTTGACCAAGCTGACTTGAGTTTGATCCAGAGGTATTTTAGTTAAAATCACAAGTTTTGATCAAATATGAGGTTTTGCAATTAAGTGCTTTCAAAATATCATGATTTGGTTAAGTTTGATCAAATTGATCTATATTTGATCAAATTTGATCAAAATCAACTTCAATTTGATATTTTCGACCTCAATTAGATCAAAATTTTGATTAGAGTTTTTTTTTTTTTCAAGGCTTTTTGTACTTATGAATCATTTGTTTTAATTTTAACAATTTCAAAATCTTTCTCTCAATTTTTGATTTCAAAAGTGTAGGTTTAACCGAGTTGATCTTGAAGTTGACTTTGAACTTTACCGTGATTTGAATTTTTTTTATTGTCAAATTTAAAATTAACTTATTCAAAAGATTTATAATATCTATGAAGTTCAAAACTTTTGAAAAAAACTTGAGTCTTGATTTTTAAGTATTGGATATATTCGAAGAAAATTAAATGTCTAAAATTCAAGCCATTTTGTCTAGTTTGAAGCCATCCTTTGATTATGATTTCCTTTCAATCACTGTTGAAAGTGATTCTTCCTTGGCAATCAATCTGAAATGAGTGTAGCTGAACCTTCCTGCCAGGATGGTTTGGTTTGATTTGGGATATTGTTGATTTAGCATCCTCTTGCAATGCCTATTCTTTTATAAACACAACGGGAGTTGCTAACCAGTTAGCCCATAATTTAGCCGAATTGGAGTGTGACATTGGGTTCCAAAGAGTCTAGGAGGGGTCTTTATTAAATTCATTTTTATCATATTCTCATAATAATAATAATATGAAATGAATGATTTATATGTCATTTTATATTTTTTTACATAAAACACATATTTTATAGAAAGAAACTATTCACATTTTTAATCTGTAACTTTCTCTTCCTTTCTAAAACACTTTTTTTTTTTTTCAAAACACCTACATAGCGGAGTCAAATTCTATGATATTCATTCATTAAAAACGACAGATTCTAATATATTATATACATAAAAAGTTTGATTCCAGAAAGGTGTGCTGCGGTGGCTGTATAAAAATGTGGAGGTAAATTGTGTAGGGTTATGCTTTTAAGACTTAATGAATTCTTTTTTTAATAATTTTTTATATTGACAATGTTATAAAAGTGATAATTTATTTTTAAAAAATAATTCTATTGTTATTATTGGATGTAAATTCATTTTAATCATTTCCTTTTTTTTTTATTGAAAAGTTTGTAAGTGTTAGTTTATAGGACAAGTTTGTTTTTAAAATTGAAAAGAAACTCTTAGTTTTAGGAAACGAGTTTCAAATTGTTATACTTATTTTTTTTTATCATTAAGAGTTTTTAAGGTTACTCTTCTTTTTTTTTATCATTAAGAGTTTTTAAGGTTACTCAATGCATAAAAATTGTGAAATAAATTTTAAGTTATTGTAATACATTCTTTGATAACAAATAGTTATAATTTCTAAGTGATTTGTTTAAAATATTATATTTTTTTAATTAGTTGTTCTTTGTTAATTTTATTTTAAATTTTTTTAAGCTCTGGTAGTGTTTAAGTTATTTTGTGTTTTTTTCTATGACAAATTCATTCACAAACTTAACACTCCTTTTAATATTTTTTAATATGAAAATTAAAACTATAAGTTTTTTTGGTTATTCTAAATTCCATATCTTAATTCCTTAAATGTTTTCTAGCAACAAAAAATCTTAAAATTTTAATCTTTTTAATTTCTTTTTCAATCTTCAATTTAAAATGTTTTTATTATTTTAATCTCTTTCTTACTTTTTTTTTACAAAATTTAACTATCAAGAATTAAGTCATTTTTTTATGAATGAAAGGTAAGAAAGGTTAAAGTTTTAATTTATTTTTTGATTCTTTATAAAATTCATGTTCTATTTTAAAGACTTTTTAGAATGATTTTTAGTATTTTACCTTTTTATGGATGAAATGTTGAGAAAGGTTAAAGATATTAAATTATTTTTTGGTTCCTTAAAAAATTATTTTTTATTATTTTATTTTGATTTCTTAAAGTGATTTTAAGGTTTTAATTTAAATAATTATGCTTATAGCTTTTGTACGAAAATATTTTTTTAATGGGATAATTAATTATTTGTTCCTTTATGAAAAAATTTTTAATTTACTTTTTTTGGTTTGTTATAAAATTTACGTTTTAATCTTTTTAATTTTTTAATCTTATTTATTTTATCTTTTAAGAATTTTTTAATCTTAAAGTTAAGGGTAGGTAATTTTATTATTTTAATCTTTTATTTATTTATTTTTCTAAAAAGCTATTAATAACATGTTTCTTTTTATATGAATGAATTTGTAAAAAGAGTTAAAGATTTATATATTATTTCTTAGTTTTTTATAAAATTCCTATTGTATTATTTTGTATTAGATTTTAAGTTTTTTTATGCAATAAATTTTCATATGAATTACATTAAGTAAGTAGTTTTACACATTAATTTAATTAGAAATAAGAAAAGTACAATTTTGCTTACATGTTATTTTACAAGTTTCATGTTAAATCTATTGTTTGATAATATGTTAGTTCATCTTTCTTATTTTTCACAATATAGTTGTGAATTTATTTTTGCTTACTTTTTTATTTTAATTGTTAGATTTCAAGTAGTTTTAATTAAGTTTTGTAAGCAGACAGAATTCTATCAAAAATAAAATTTTCAACTTTTACACTTTTTGGTAATAAATTTCATTTTTTTTTGTTGCAATAAAGAAATATAAAATTTATTTTTATTTTAGAAGTTGCATCATTATTGATATTAAGTTATAGTTAAATGTTGGAAATGTTTGAGGTGCTTTCAATTTATCATTGTTATACCATTTTAAAATTGTAATTATTTTTTTTACCTTTTTGAAATTATTTGTTTGTTGGATACAATAATTTGTTATTTACATTTGTTATTGATGGTTTGAGTAGTGTTATATGTCACATATATTATTTTAAATATTATTTTAAGTATTACTCAATAATCTCATTGGAAAAATCGTAGTGTGTATCTTATCAAGTCACTTTTAAAAAAAACATAAGAGGTATATTGTAGATAATATTATATTAGAATGTATATTATATAAGATAACGGTTTTTGAATAATATTTTGTCAAATTCCATATTGATGTGAAAATGAGAAAAAAGATTCATTTATTATAATCTTTAATAAAGTTTTTCATTTAATCATTTACTTGACAAAAAAATAATTTATTATTAAGAGGATACAAAGATCTTTCAATTTTATGTTGCAAACTTATATGATGCTAAAATAAAAAGTTTTATTCTCATAATAATTTATGATTAGCATTATTTATATTATAAAAAATTTTAAAGTAAATATTTAATATTGATTAAAAAAAATATTAAAAAATAAAAGATTAAATAACAGGTATTACTCATGCAAATGACTCATGGTTTTTTATAGTTGATTTTATTATCATTTTAATTACAAAGAAAAGGAAAAAAGTTGATACTCAAAAATATTATTTCTTTTTATTTGCTTTAAAGACTTTACAAAATATAATATATTTAATAATGAGTTATAATTAAAATACTTTCTCCTTTAGTATGTTTAATATAGCCAATTATTAAAAAATAAATATTTTGTGAAAGTTGAAGAAAAAATAATAATATTTTCTAATTATTTAATATTTACACATTATTTTATTGAGTTTTATTGAATTTTTATTTTTTTCATTTAACAACATTAAAATATTAATAAAAATAAATAAATATTGGAGTAAAAAGGAAATTTTAATAAACACTTCTAAAACATTTCATTAGGAACTATTTCATTACACATGCATATTATATCTACATGATTGTTTGATGATAATTATGTGAATTTAAATAATGAGCTTTTCTCATTTTTACAATTTTTAAGTTAAGTATGATTGATTTACTAAAATATCTCTCTCTCTCTCTCTCTTTTTAATTTGTTTCTATGTTGTGCAATAAATAATAAAACTCATTTTTTTCAATAAAATGCCATATTAAATTTTAAAGTGTTTAGTTACATAATATTTCACAGGAAGCCTAAATTTCTTAACTTTATTACATAAAATTCAACCATTTAGATTGTTATTTTTTAGACTTTTGGTTGCCTTATATTTATGTCATAACATATAAGTCCGTAAACTTATTGTTAGACATAACAAAATTTCTAACAAAAAGGAGTTGCCACTAAATTTTTTATCTAAATGTGATTGGTCATCTAATGAATCTATCTTTTTTAAGATGTCTTAAGTTTAACTGATGGTTCCTAAAAGAATAGGTTTTGATTTACATTTTAGAACTACGTTTAAGAATATGATTACGTGTGATGAAGGTTATATATAGCATTCCCACAATGTCCATCCTAAGATTGTACTAATTAATTTTAAATTATCATAAAGTCTTGGCCAAATGGTCTTTTATTTATGGCTTTTACTTAATTTAATAAAAGAAAGAATTTTAGGTCTCCCCAACTATTTTGCAAAATTACTAAAAGAAATTTTTCACCTCAGTAGTGTTCAAACAACCCATTCGTTCAAGTGAAGAGGCTCTATCATCATACTTATTTTTTATTTAATCAGTTATTTAATTTAATTTATTTATTTTATTAAAAATTTATCTAAATTTTTTTATCATTCTAGAAATATTTCGAAACACCTTTTCATCTACAAATGTTTAAGCAAAAGCAACCATTTTTAATTTTCAAAAATTTCATCATCGATTTTACCTTTTTTTATTTTTAGGATTTATCTTTGTTATTTCTAAAAATTTCTAAATTTTTATTTTTGTTTGAAAACAAATATCAATATTGTTATTAGAAAATTTATCTAAGTTCTCCACTATTCTAGAGAATTTTAATAGAAACTTCTCATTTAAAAATTCCTAGAAATTTAACCATTTTTTATTTTTAGAATTTCATCATTTGGCTAGTTTTCATTTATTTTTAAGAATTATATATTTTTATTTTTATTCTTGATATTCATAAATTATTTTTATATTTGAAATTTTTATCTAAATTTTCTCATAATTTTGGAAATATTTAGGATAAAACTTAGGATAAAATTTCTCAACTAGATATTTCTTAGAAAATCCCCATTCACGATTTTTTGAATTTCATTGTTGGATTTATGAAATGTTTTGGTTCCAAAATTTATTCTATTATTTCTAAAAATTTTTCAATTTGGTTTTTTTATTCTTATTATTTTTATTGTCGAAATTTTTACTTAAAAATTCTGCCATTATGGAGAATTTAAAGAAAAAAATTTGACCTAAGAATTTGTAAAAATTTAATCGTTCTTGATTTTTAGAATTTCATTAGGTAATTTTCATCCATATTCAAAATTTTTAAAAATATATATTTGAATTTATCAACCTTTTATTATTCTTATGTTATAAATAATCAAAATATATTCTAATTAAGAAATTTAAATAAAAGATAGATAAATAAAAATAATATCACAAAGTAAAAAAAAAAAAAAACTAGAATTGTTTTTGGCTCGGCTTAGTTTAGAGTTTGGCTTGATTCCACTCTGACGAAATGGCTCAATAGCTTGGTAAAACAGCTCAGCTTCATGGTTAAATGTAACTTTTTTCTTATGTCCAAAACGTAACATTTTTGGAAACTATAAAAGCCTCATTTTCAAGCATTTCTTTTCATTTTCCAATTTCTTTCTCTCTTTCTCTAAAAATTCTTCTTTGCTTTTCTCATTAAAATAGATAAACATGTTTGGTTCTTCAAGCCTATCCAAATTCCAGCTTCATTTGATCATTGTAAATCATTGTCAGTCGCAACACTCTGTCATTGGTCGGAACCTGATCAAGCTTAATTTTATTGTCACTTCCTCTTGGCTTCCTTGTTTCAAATATGAGCTTAGATTTATGAAAATCCTCTTCAAATACACCAAATCTAAAGCTAAAAGCTACTGCCTTACACCACTATTTTAGCTTTTCATCGTCCAATCAAACTGTATGTAGTTCAACTTTTTTTGCTATACACACTTACTATTTCAGATCTTGAAAACTCAGTTTGTTGGTATTTACCTTTCAAGCCGAATCATATTTTAGCTAAAATATTATCATATTTATAGTACTTTAATATTTGATATTTGATATCTTATAAAGGTCTTATTTCTTTATCATTGAGCTTGTGTATATATATTTCAATGTTGATGATTATATGATAAAGTCTTTGAAATATAAATAAAGCTTTGCAAGGAAATTACAATAAGATTATAATTATGAGATCATCATTGCATAAAAGTTATATGTTCCAAAATTGTTCCTAGTTATGCTTTATCAGTAAAAAGACATTGACAAAAGTTCTTGAGACTAGCACATGATTATACTCTCGCTTATGAAGCAAGCAACCGATCTCATAAGTTAAAATTTGGGTAAACTTGAGCTAACATATAGATGTTTATTATAAGAACAAGTTCATTGAACATGACCTAATATGAGAATGCTATATGGTAGTTTATGTAGTGTCTATAGCTACATTCTCATGTGATGGTTGTATAAGTGATCATTTGACTTGAGATTATGTATAATCTTATATTATAAATGTTATACTTTAACTTTTCTTTACTTATGGTCCTAACCAATAATTCTTCAGTTTAGTATTGTTGAGTATAACATGAGGTATATGAAAATGCATGAAATAATCAAGATGAGATTCATCACCTTATGTGATTAAGAAAGTATCTCAATTAGTCTTGATTGAATTAACTTGAGAAATTTTTGGCTAAAGTGAAATAAGAGTTTAAAATTATTCTAAAGCTTATTTGTGAGTTAATGTCAAGGACAAGACTTACCATTGTTGAATAAGGTTGAGTAGACACTAAATCATATTCAATGTTCAAATCAAGATACTATGTGATGATATGATATTAATTATTTACTAAAACCATTCAAGGATAGGTTGTCAAGCCATATTGATTTTTCTTTAGCAATTGGGGGTCATGGCAATGAAGCTAGCATTGATCATGATCTATAAATATAAAATTGGCTAATTGGAGAATTACTGATGAAGTCAAAAAGTTTGATTCATCCATAGCCTAATGTAAAGGCTTACAATACTTATATTTATTGCCAATATGTTAAAAAACTTAATGGATCACACATAATGAAACAATTGTGAAAGATTGAAATTAGACAAATTAAGTTGGACTTAATTTGATTTTGATATGACCAAAAACAGAAGAAATAAAAACACAAGAAAGAGTTTTCCTTGTTTAGTATATTCCATTATCATAGGGTTAATTGTGAAAATTTGCATTCTTTGTATTAAACCTAATGTGGTTGAATACATCCCTTATAAAAAGAACATCAAGCTACCCCTTTTTGCATTAAGCAATACAAAAAAATAAGAGAAAGAAGTTTTACTCAAGAAAATACTAAATGTCTTGCAAACACTTACTAGCTAGAGTAAGGTTTTGAGTTCTACCAAACCTCAGAGAAGGTTCTTTCACAAGAGTTCATTTAGATCACCATTAGAGATTGAACACTTGGGCAGCTTCTTAAGTTACTGAATTCAATAAAAAGAATTTCAGCATCCAAGGTAACCACCTAAGCCAAAACTCATGCATGCTTGTAAAGTTGTTTGTTTGTATAATTTTTAATTGATCTTATCTTTAAGGAATTAAAATTTTAAAATTTCTACTGCTTTAAATCTGTATAATGATGCATAATTCCCTTCAAGTGGTATCAGAGCCTTGTCAATATAGATTATACAAATTAACAGTTTGTTTGGTTGTTCATGATATCAGAATTGTTTTGTTTGTAATATGTTGTTGTGATGTAGAGGTTGAAAAATTAATTTTTTCTATATTGTTTTGATTGGATTCCTTTAGAATACCAAAACATGATGTCTTAGGATGATTGGATATGAATTTTATGATTTATGGATATCGTTTGCATGCTCAATGAATTTTTTGTTTACAATTTATCCATATCAAAAAATTCTACTGTAGTGATATTATGAAAATTGTTTCTCACTCTAGGGATGGCTGCTAGGCATGTGTAATATACATATGATGCATGGTTGCCCTAATATAATTATGGTAATTGGTTTTCTTGATGTAGCTTCTATGCTTAAAAGTTAAAATGCTTTAAAAACTTACTAAGATTTTAATGATAATCCACTTGGTAATCAATATTGAGAATCTTAGGAAACTTGTTCACTAAGATTTCAAGATTTGCTTTTTTTATCACCAAGTTTAGTGGACTATTTTTACAAAAGTTAAAGTAATTTTTACTTGTGATTCAAGAATTATGATCAAAGGCATAAGAAAGCATGAGAAAGAGTTTAGAACTCTTGGATGGTGGCTAGTAGGGGCGGCATAGCAAAAGATGGCCAAAACTACCTATTTCTATAAAAACTACCCTTATCGTAACTTGTTTTCCTTCTTCAATGGTTTTTTGACCAAGCCCTAGTTTGGTGCTATTTTTTTAAAAATTTGGGTTCAAGAAATAAAGTTTCAAATAAAATTCAAATTAAATTGGATTTTCTAAATTGTTTAGAACTTTTAATTAACAAGAAACTATTTCACTACAATACCTAGTTGGACTAGAAAAATCCCAATGCATGTAGTTTAGCTTGATTTTAATTGATTGGCATTCCTAAATGGCTTAGAGTGATGTTACATTAAAATTCAAGTAAAATTATAATTTCTTACTTGTTTAGGAAATTATGATTGCAAATTACAACTAAGATAATAGTTAGATATATTTAGCCATGCTAGCTAAAAATGCCTATGCCATGCATCACATTGAGTTGAATTGATGATTAATATATGATATTGATATTGATTCCAAGAATAGATGTGCAAGATCATGAATTTGAACCAAACATGATTATTATTGTAGTATGCATGTTAGTTATGAGATAAATACCATGTATGCTATACTGATTTATTGTTATACATGCTAGAATTTATATGTGATAAATGCTATGTATAATTGCGAGATGCATGATAAGATTACATGTATTGAATATATGAATTCTTATGGATGATTGATGAGACCTATGATGAATAAAAAATCTCTCATGAAAATATTATGTCGTTATGCCTTCCATTAACATAAATAATTGAACTTTCTACTAGTGGAGCTTGTTGGAACAAAACTCAAGACACCTATTATTCAAAACAAGGTTATGTTATGGCTAATTGGTCTAACTTAACTATCATTGTATTATCCATATGCAAAAAACTTGATCGTATAATGATAGAGGCAATGATTGGGTGAATCACATAAGATGTGATTAGATAAAAAGTTGTCACCTATTTGATCTAAAAATCACATAGGGATGTGATTGATAAGCAAGTTATCTACCTAATTTACTTATCATGGCTTGTTGAGATAAACCTTAAGGTTATGGTAAACTAAATGGGATCATAGTCCACTAGAAAAATATGATTTTTTTGAATTGATAGTGAAGGCTATTGATCTAATTAAAATAGTGGGAGAAACCAATATATAAATTTAGACCTTGTCTATATTGGTATTGAACAATATGACTGATATTTGTTCAATTTATAGGTTGCAAAATGAGTAATAACTTGTCATTTTGTAGCATAGTTGATGCTAACAAGCTCACAAGGCCTAACTTTAATGATTGGTATCGCAATCTGAAGCTTGTCCTAAGGTAAAAGAAAATGCTTTATGTTCTTGATGAACTGGTTCCATCGGAACCAAATGCTAGTGTTGATGATGTAGTGTGATAGGTTTATGAAACTCATAAAGACCATGCTAATTAAGTTGTATGTATCACAGTGGCTAGCATAACCTCTGAATTGCAAAGGCAACATGAGAATATGGATGCTCTAACAATTATTTTGTACCTTAAAAAATTATTAACAAACAAAGGCAGACTAAGATGTTTGAGACTTCTAAAGAATTATTTCGAATAGTGATGTCTAAGGGTACTTCGATCAAAGTGCATTATCTCAAGATGATCAATTGGATTGAGAAACTTGGACAATTAGGATTTG
The DNA here is from genome assembly GCF_047325235.1 of Durio zibethinus. Taxonomy (NCBI): domain Eukaryota; kingdom Viridiplantae; phylum Streptophyta; class Magnoliopsida; order Malvales; family Malvaceae; genus Durio; species Durio zibethinus. Next base: position 11,180,603 of record NC_143170.1, on the reverse strand, counting down.
TGATGGATTATGAGTTAAGTGTTGACTTGATATTGTCATATTTTTTTAGTAGCTTTTTAAAATTTGTAATGAACTTCAATATGCATTAGATGGAAGTAACATTACCACAATTGATGAATATGCTTGATATTGTCAAAATGTCCATTAAGAATCAAAAGCCTGAGGCTCTTCTAGTTTCATCATTGAAGGCAAAAAAAAAAAAAGTATGAAGATTTATAAGAAAGGGGATGCAAGTAAAGGTATCAAACTTCCTAGCAACATCAAGAAAGACAAGGGTGCATGTCACCATTCTGGTAAGAAAGATCTTTGGGGAAGGGGAATTACAAGGCATACTTGGCAAGCTTAAAGGAAAAAAAGTCTAAAAAGACTTTTACTTTACGTATGTTTATGATTGAGACCAATCTATCTTTTTTTGACACATCTTTTTAGGTATGGATACTTGATGCAGTTCTCACTTATTTAATGACATATAGGGACTAAAAAGGAATAGATGCCCAAAGAAAATAGAGGTGTCCTTGTATGTTGAAAATGGCACAAATGTTGTTACCTATGCCGTGGGGACTTATTATTTACCTTTACCTTATGGTTTAGTTTTAAAACTAAAGCATTGTTATTATGTTCCTATCATAACTTGAAACATCATTTCAATTTTTTATTTAAGTACGAATAATCAATACTCATTTAATATTAAAGGTAATTATTGTTCCTTTTATTTAAATGATGTGTTTTATAGTATGAGAATGTATGATAATGGCTTATATGTTTTAGATTAAACAATGATGTTCTCAATACAAATGTCAATAAGGCTAAACTAGATAAACTGAATCAATTTTACTTGTAGCATTGTAGGCTCATTTACATCAATGAAACAAGAATAAGAAAGTTACATAAACAAGGATACTTTGATCTTTTTTATTATGAATCATATAGAACTTATGAATCATGTTTGATTGGAAACATGACCAAACCACCTTTTATTGGAAAAGGAGAAAAAACTAGTGTGGTTTTTGGACTATTACATTCATATGTATGTAACCCAATAAACACAAATGCTAGAAGAGGATACTCCTATTTCATTACGTTCACTAATGATCATACAAGATATGATTATGAGTATTTAATGAAACACAAGTCTAAATCCTTTGAAAAGTTCAAAGAATTTAGAATGGAGGTTGAAAAGAAAATTGGTAAAAGTAACATGAGACTTAGATTTGATCGAGATGGTGAATACTTAAACTATGATTTTCTAGGTTATCTAAAAGAGAATAGGATTATCTCACAATGGACTCCACCTAGAACACCACAACACAATGTAGTTTTCGATAAAAGAAATAGAATTTTGTTGGACATGGTTTGATTCATGATAAGCAATTTAAATCTTCTTATATCCTTCTGGGGTTATGTACTTGAAATAGTCGCTTATATTCTAAATAGAGTTCCATTTAAATCCATTGATAAGGCACCATATGAGATATGAAGGTTGAAATATCTAACTTGTCACACATAAGGATTTGAGGATGTGATGCTTTTGTAAAGCATGCACAAGCCAACAAGTTTGGAGTTGATTGGTTAAGTGTAAATTTGTGGGATATAAAAAAAAAGCTATTGGATAATATTTTTACAACTTTAAGGAATAAAAAATGTTTGTTTCTAGACATGCTGTCTTTTTGGAAAAGGAGTTTATCCTTGAAAAGAACAGTAAAAGTAAAGTAGAACTTGAAAATTTTCAAGAAAGATAAATTGACACAAGAATGGAACTTGAGCCAATGGCTAAGGCATCAAATGCGTGGCTAAAAACTCAAAATACACAAGAACTCTATAGGTCAAGTAAGATTCGCCAAGCTCCTGAGAGATATGGATTTATTATAGATAAGGATAAGTTGATCATAGATGATGATTCTACCACCTATCAAGAAGTAATGTTGGACATTGATTCTAAGAGATTGTATAAGGCCATGAAATTTGAAATGGAATCCATGTATGCCAACTAAGTATGGACTTTGGTGAAACCACCCAAAAGGATAAAACCCATAGGGTGTAAATGGGTTTTCAAGAAAAAAAAAATGTATTGAGGAAATATCATCTCATTAGAAACTTTATTTTTAAAAGTGATGTTAAAATTGAACAAGTAACCACTAAGGATAACATTGTTGATCTTCTTACTAAAGTTATTTTCCAACATAAATGTGATAATCATGTATCAAATATAATATTAGATACATGAGTTATTGGCTTTAGTAAAAGTGGTAGAGTGTTGGTATTTGCTTTTCAAGCTGAATCATATATTGGCTAAGATATTATCATATTTATAATACATTGATATTTGATATCTTGTAAAGGTCTTATTTATTTATCATTGAGCTTGTGTACATATATTTCAATGTTAATGCTTATATGATAAAGTCTTCGAAACATAAATAAAACTTTGTAAGGGAATTACAATGAGATTGGAAGTATGAGATCATCATTGCATAAAAACTATATGTTTCAAAATTGTTTCTGGTTGATATATTAACAAAATTTATTGAGACTAACACATAGTTATACTCTTAGTCTTGCTTATGAAGTTAGTAACTAATCTTATAGATTGAAGTTTGGGTAAACTTAAGCTAACATGTGGGTGCTTGTTACAAGAAAAAGTTCATTAAACATGACCTGATATGAGAATGCTATATGGTAGTTCACATAATATCTATAGCTACATTTTATGTGATGGTTGTATAAGTAATCCTTTGACTTGAAATTACTTATGATCTTATATGATGAATGTCATACTTTGACTTTAATTATAGTTTTAACTAGGAATGCTCCAGTCGAGTATTGTTGGATATAACATGAGGCATATAAAGATGCATGAAGTAATCAAGATATGATTCATCACCTTATGTGATCAAGAGAGTATCTTAACTAGTCTTGATTAAATTAACTTGAGAAATCATTGGCTAAAGTGAAATAAGAGTTTAGAATTGTTCTAAAACTTATTTGTGAGTTAATGTCAAGGACAAGACTTAACATGGTTGAACAAGATTAAGTAGACACTAAACTATACTTAATGTTCAAATTTAGGTAGTATGTGATGAAAGGATATAAATTATATACTAAAACCATTCACGGATAGGTTGTTAAGCCATATAGAACTTTTTTAGCAATTGCGGTTCATAGAATTGAAGCTAGCATTGATCATGATCTATAAACATAAAATTGGCTAATTGAAGAATTAGGGATGAAGTCAAAAAAGTTTGATTCATCCATAGTCGAATGTAAAGGTTGATAATTCTAATGTTTATTGCCAACATGTTAAAAAACCTAATGGGTCACATAATAGGATAATTGTTAAAGATTAAATTAGGACAAATTAAGTTGAACTTAATTTAATTTTGGTATGACAAAAAATAGAAAAAATACAAACAAGAGAAAGAGTTCCTTTGTTTGGTACATTCCACTATCATAGGGTTAATTATGAAAACTTGCATTTCATGTATTAAACTTAATGTGGCCAAATACATCCTCTATAAAAGGAATTTCAAGTTGTACCTTTTTGTATTAAGAGATATTGAAAAAATAAGAGGAAGAAGTTTTGTTTAATGAAATATAAGAGGTCTTGCAAATATTAGCTAGAGTGTGGCTTTAAGTTTTACCAAACCTTAGAGAAAATTTTTTCATAAGAGTTCATGGGGATCACTATTAGAGGCTGAACACTTAGGCAGCTTCTGAGCTTAAGAAACTATTTGAAAAGTCACTAAATTCAACCAAAGGAATTTTGGAATCTAAGGTAACCACTTAAGCCGAAACTCATGCATGTTTAAAAAGTTGTATGTTTGTATAATCTTATTGATTGATCTTGGCTTTAGAGAATTAAAATTTTAGAAATTTCACTATTTTAACTCTGATAATGATGCATAATTCCTTTCATAGTTCATAGTTGTTGACCATCATTATTACTATTACAGGCTTTAGTGTTGACTAACCATCTGACTCTTTTGCTTTTTCACCTTTTTCAAGTATCCACTTCCACCTTTTGATCTCCCTAAAAGCTAACCGGCTTGACAAAATATTTTTGCCTATTTGCTTGTATTTTTCTAGTTTATTTCTTGCATATTATGTTTGAAAGGTGTTGATTTGTGATGGTGTGCTTTTTATGTAATTATGGTTTTGATAATTGTTGGTTACTAGGGATTTTTAGCTATTGATTATTGGTTGTGTTATATTATTAGGTTGTTACTAGGTTTGGTAGTTCCAAGTCCAGTGGTAATGGTCAAGTGTGGTAGTACTTGGTAGTGACTATAAGGAGGCCTAATGGTTATTTTCTGTGTGGTTGCTGGTAGTATAGGCAATAGTGAAATGATGGTGGTGGCAATAGATCTGTGTTGATGATGATCATTCTTGTGTAATAGTGGATTATGGTAATAGAGATGTTGTAATGAAGGTGATTTGATTTTTTGGTGGCTGGTGAGATTATCGATGGTTAGGGTTGGATAACTAGGGTGGTGGCTGTGGGTTATTTCGATATGGTAATGGGACAGTGAAGTAGGTAACAAGATGATAATGCAACGATGCTTTGTTAAAGACAAAGACTTAGTTTCAATTAAGGCAATGGACTGTGGTGGAATTAGTGTTGTTGTTTGTTAAGTTTTACTCGATTGCTTGTTGTAATTGTTTTCCCCCTTCTTTCTTAAGGAATTGTGTCCTTCATATAAGGAATGAGTCCAAATTTAAATAAAACTCTAGATTAAAATATGTACTACATTTTTCATAATATATCGATCCAAAAACTTGATTGCTAGACGTACTCATTTAAAAAATCATGAAAACACAAGAAATTGCCACCAATTTTTTTTAGGGTGTAATTGGTCACCTAAGAATTTTACATTTTTAATAAAACAATAAAACAAGTTTAAAGTTTATTGAAAAGATAATTTTGGCCTATGAAAATAGAGTTGGGTTCGAGAGTCAGTTACTTATGAGGAAGGATTAGCATTCTGCTGCGTTAATAAAATTGGTACTAATTAATCATATGCTATTTATAACTTTGGACAAAAATGATTTTTTTATGATATTTAATTATAATTCCCTTCATTTTTTCAGAAATAAAATTATTTAAAAAATCTTAATTTAGAAATGCTGTAAAAATCTCTAAATTAAAAAAATACCTTAAAAATTCTCTGACATAAAAGTAGAATTCAAAGACAATCCTTTTCGTATAAGATTTACCATAACATTTCCTTAAAAATAAAAAATACTATTCTTTGAAAATGATAATTATTGATGACTTTCTAACGTCTAGACAGAATACCAAAAATTATATTTCTCAAAATATTATTTTAATTTTATTTATTTATTTTTGAAAGCAATTTTTGAAAGAAGCTTTTTATGCAATAATTGAAAGGCTATAGTAAACAGTAAATAACAATAATTAAAATACCTGCATACACATAATGAGTGCAAGAACATGGATATATGCAAATGTGTCTTGAATGATGAGGAGATGCAAACTTAAGATCGGGTCCTTAAATATAAAAGAACTGCTTGGACACTTCAACCTCTAGGCAGAGTTTGCGTATAATCTTTTATAATTAAAAATCTATTTTTATTCTTTATTTAATTTTATTATTTTAAATTACAAAATTATTCAAAAATTATTAATAAAATAAAATTTTTTAAATACCTTATCATCTAGATAGCATTCGAGAATAAATCACTTCACAGGAAGTTTTCATATAGATCCTTAAATTTTATGATAGTTTTGGGATTATGGGTATATTTAAGCTTCAAGGTTTTATTTAGGCTTTCAATTAGGGTTTTATGGTTTCATTTAAGGTTCACGGTGTCATTTAAGGTTTCGAGGTTTCGCTTAAGGTTTCGGTCAGGGTTTAGGATTTCATTTAAGGTTTCGAGTTAGGATTTCATTTTAGGGCTTACTTCTAGGGTTTTAGTTTAGGGTTTCATTTAGGTTTTCATTTAGGGTTTTCTTGTAAGGTTGTAAACATTTACAAACCTCTCTAAAAATCTCCAACATCTAGGTAAATTTTTTAAGTAAGCTCACTTTTTATAATTTTTCTAAAAAATTAAAATTTTCATATTTTTTATATTCTTTTTATACTAAAAATTTTATCATTATTGTCATAACGTATAGAACTATTGGCCTATCACTAGACATAGATTTAGAGTCACTATCAATCTTTTTTATTAAGGTATGATTGGTCACTTAACAGAATCTGTCCCATTTAAAGAAAAGTCACAATATTGACTTAGGTATCTTTAAATAATAAATTCTAATCTATGTAACTAAATTTTAGGTTTAGGAGTGCGGTTACACATGAAGAAGGTCATAGCATCCTCATAACACTTATCCAAAGGTTAATATCAATTTGATTTCAAATTATCCAAGTCTAAACCATATTCATGATTTACCAAAATATTTAATATTGAAATTAATTTTAAAATTACTTCAATAGTTTGGTAGCAATTTAAGATAATTATCTTATCTCATGAGTATTCATAGAAAATAGTGTCCCACTTTGAAGAAGTTTCATTGTCGGATTCATTTAAATTTTATTTAAAAAAATAATCAGTAAAATCTTCCAATAATTTGGAAAGATTTACTTGGATGCAAATCTTTCAACAGTATGATGAGATTTTTATTGTAAAATTATGTATGAAATTTATTTAGAAAACGCATTAAATCTTCCAATAGTTTGATAAGATTTAATTTTAGATGAAAATCCTCTAATAGTTTAGTAGGATTAAAAACATTTTTTTTAAATCTTTTTTTTTTTTAATTTGAAAAAGAAAATCAATTAAAATAGACAAAAATTACCTTACAAAAATTATCTTGTAAATAATACAAATATCATACAATAATATAATATATCATGTAATAATATAATATATCATGCAATTAATATGAATTATCATACAATAGTGCAACTAATGAATCATGCAAAAATATTGCATGCAAATAAATTAAAGATATAAAAATCATGCCAAAAAATTAAATAATAATAAAATAAAATAAATAGATAAATAAATAAATAAATAATAAAAATATGTAAAAATTAAATAAAAGATAAAAAATAGAACATAACAAATCTAATCGGGTCGAGTCACTATGGGTCTCATGTGGGTCAAGATCCTAGGTCAATGGATTTTCTTTTTCCTTAGCACCAAAATGGCACGTTTCAGCATCCAATAAAAACATAAAATATCTACCATTTCCTTCATTCTCTACTTCTCTCTTAACAGACTTTCTTTTACCCTTTCTTTAGAAATTCAATAAAAAAAAATGACTGCCTAGCAAACCTAGACTTTGTTTTAAAATTGTCACACAAAGATAAGAACTACCACTACCCTTTGCTGTTACCAAGCTGCTGCGTGTCACCAATCGATCGTGCACTGCCTCAAGTTGCTGCCAGTGCCAAAAGCTTTTTTCAAATCTTTCAACCCCCATTTCGCTGATTGAAACCCAACTGCAAAAATTCCTAATCAAGAACCAAAAAGTTTCACTACCTAAACCATGGTTGCCAATTTTTTTTTCAATTTCTACCAAGTTTTTGTCATGAATTGAGTTGGATTTCTGGGTTTAGGTTTGTGAAGTTTCTGTTTGTTGTTGGGTTCAGTTTTTGGAATTATGTTTCTGTAAATTGCTTTTGAAAACTGGGATGAGTGCTTGCTAAAAATTGGTTGCCTTTGTTTTTGATTGCTTGATGGTGTAAATTGTGGGTATGGGTTTGGATCGATTGCATATTTTTGCTTTGCTGGGTTAGTGTGTGTGTCACGCCCTGGGTGGGCGCGCCAGGCACATCAGGTGCACCAGCACGTGAGTCAGAGGTTGAGGCCCGCACACCAGGCGCGTTGGCGGGAATTTACCCGCAAGACCTAAGAGGCAAGGTCAGAATGCTCGCCCAGCTTGCTGGCCAGCCCGTGAGGCCAAGGCCTGGCATGCAGGCTACCCGCACCACATCCAGAGGGGTCCAAGGTGCTAGATACACAAGTGAAGCTTTTGGAAGCTTGCAGGATCAGTAGGAGCCTTCTGGCAGATTTGGTTGACCCTAAAAATTAAGAGTTAAAATCTTGATTGATTGCAATCTGTATAATCCCTTCATTTTAGCCTTTATTCTAGGGATATTGCCATTAAGTGTAGCTGGAGCCTTAACTATAAATAGAGGGCTGTTCCACCCTCATTTGGACACCATCAAACACTTCTGTTTCAGTGAATAAAGAGCATATTTCCAGCATTCTACCTTGTTATCCTATTTCTTTTTAACTTACGTAATCAATCCTTCCCATTGTTCTAGTGCCCGCATGCTTGTGTTTTAGGCTGACTTAGGCATAAAAAAAGAGATTCCAAGCCTAAGACCGCATGAATTCTGAGTCTAAAGTCGGAGCCCGTGATAGTTGGTATCAGAGCAGGTTCAATTCTGCGTGTTTGTGTTATGCAGGTTAGATTGTGATTGAAGAGATGGCATCCCAAAGCAACGTTGCTAACCAATAACCAGAGGCCCAAGAGTAGAGGCATGGAAGAGGCAGGAAAGCTAGTTCAAGAGATATATGGTCTACCATAGACGGTAGGCTGGCCAAGGTAGAGGTAACCATGGGCGACATGAGGGAAAAGCTTGAGGAAGTGGAGATTCACATTACGTCGTTAGACTTTATGGGGAAGGAGATCCAAGGTGAGCTACAAGCTACTTTCAATAAAGGTATGGACGTGATCACCCAAAGGAATAAGGCCTTGAAGGTTGAAGTGCTGACCTTGCACGATGGCATGGAGGCCATGCGCCAACGGATGGAGGAGCTTACCAGTGAGCTCGTTGCCTGCAAGACTGCCATTCGAAATGACATGTTTGTTAGAGTGTCCAAGTCCAAAATGGATGTCTCCAAGCCTAAAGGGTTCAAGGGGACTAGGGCGGCCAAGGAAGTAGACAACTACCTATAGGGTATGGAGCAGTATTTTCAGGCCATGGACATGCAGGATGAGACAATAAAGGTAAGCACCGCTGCTATGTATCTCACTGATGTAGCCTTATTGTGGTGGAGGCACCTTTTGTAAGACAAAACCGTGAGGCCAAGGGGCTAGATCAGACAATATCTCACAAGGGTGTGAACCATGGCGATTAGGCTGATCTAGAATGCTGGATGAGTGGATGCCCGGGTCTCAGAGCCGCACGAGTTCAAAGCTTAAGTCTCGACCCGTGACATGTGCTTGCTTCTGTTTTTGATTATGATCTCTACTTCTAATTTTAGGTACTACTTCTGAGTTGTTACTCGCTCAATGTTTATTGAAATTAGGCATGCTACTTCAGGTCTGTTACTTTTCGGTGCTTGCTGGTTCTTCCTCAGGCTTGCATGACTAAGGTTGTCGTTGAATATCGATTGCATGTATTGCGTCTCTGTAAATTATCTATTGTTGAATTGTTTTTGAATTTTTTTATCTAGGTTGACTGTTGAAGCAGTATGTGAGGCCGTCTGCTGAAAAAAATTTTCTTCCCCTTTTTTTATTTATTGGTTGGTTCTTTATAGGAATTTAATCCTTTTGAATTTGGAAAATCGATCAACCCATTTGTGTTGATTTGATTTGATTTTAATGTGAATTGATTTTGAAATTAAATTTCAAAAATTTCTCAAAAATCATTTTCACCAGATTTCGTTGAAGCTTTCCTTTTTTTTTCTTTTGACTTTTTTTAAGAAAAAGGTAAAATTAAACTAAAAAAATAAAACTAACCAAAAATCAAGTTAAACCAAATTAAAAATTTTCAATTAGGCTCAATTTACGACCGAAAGTTTGTTTTTTGTCCTAAAAAAATTTTGAACAAAATAAACTGTCTATAATTGTTTCTTTTTGCATAGTTCTATGTAATAAAAATTATGCAAAGATAAAATATATCTTTTTTGTTCGGGTTCGAAAAAAAAAATCTTGAAATTCAAGTATTCACAATTTGAAAATTCAAAGGTTTACAAAATTGCAAAGATTTACAAGGTTCCATACCAAATATTAAAAGATTCCATGACTTTAAGATTCGTAAAATATTCCTAATGATTTCAAAATTTGAAAAGATTGAAGATTCACAAAGGCTTTTAGATTCGTAAGAATTTCAAGTTTCATAAAAATTTCAAAAGTTTGTAAGATTTTAGATTCACAAAGATTTCATGTTTTGTAGAGGTTTCAGATTCGTAAAAAGTTTTAAGTTTCGCAGAGATTCCAGTTCATAAGGATCTTAAGTTTCGTCGAGCTTCAAGTTTCGTATAGATTCTAGATTTGCAAGGTTCCCAATTTCACAGAGATTTCAGATTCACAAAAGTTTCAAGTTTCACAAAGATTTCAGATTAGCAAGGTTTTCAGTTTAGCAAGAAATTCAAGTTCACTAGAAATTCAGAGATTCATGAAAGCTTCAGTTTCACAAGAAATTCAAAGATTCGTAAGAGCTTCTATTTAGCAAGACATTCAAGTTTGCAATAAATTCAATTTCGCAAGAATTTTCATCATTGTAAAGTTTCGTAAACTGTATTGCATAGACAAGATTCACAGATTCGCATTCATGGATTCACATAAAAGATTTCAAGATTCATAGCTAAAATTCAAGGATTTTCATTAAAAAAGGTTCAGGTTTCATATCCAAAGTTTCAAAGGTTCTTTTTGAAAACATTATGGTTTCATACCCAAAAATTCTTACTCAAAAAATTTTGGGATTCACATCCAAAAATTTTAAAATTCTCATTTGAAAGGCTTCTTTAAACAAAGGCTTTATAACTTTAAAATTTTGAAAAGTTTGCCAACGAAAAAAAAATCTCACATGAAAGATTTTTCTCATTCGAGGATTCAAAGGTAAAACAATTTCTCCAAACAAAGTCAAATTTTGTATGCAATAAATGTCAATGCAAATGTCTTCTACATTGCAACTGTAACAATCCAAATTCTCACTAAATATTGCAAATGCCAATGTTCTACTATAATTCAAATATTCTCTACATGATATAAATACATGCCGCAATGAAGATGTAAATGCAATTATCAAGGATTTAAGTACAATGTAAACACAATATATGTGATGCAAATGTCACTAAATCAATGTCATGAAATTTTAATTGTAGTAACAAGATTCTCAAGACTCCACCATTCTCTTTTTAGCTTCTCGACACTAATGATCTCAAAATAAATTTCATCATTCGATCCATGTAATTTTTTTCATTTGGTCACAACTCACAAGTTATATTGACCAATCCATCATTGTATTCACCATTGAGTCATCTTATTTGTCCTTTTCAAATCATATTCTTAGGCTTTTTTCACTTTTCATCTTAGATTTCTTTCAAAAGAATGGAAATCTTTTTATAAACATCATCATTTATTTATTTATCATCATTCTAATTTATGATAAATATGATATATTTCCTTGATTCATTCAAGGGATGTACACTTGGTAAAGAATAAGAAAAATTGGTTTTTATTATTGAAAAAAAGGTAAGGTCAAGAACAATTCAAAGATAAATGAAAGCAAAATGTTGTAACTGTGTAAATGGGATGTCAATATCCAAAATAATAACTGTTCAGACAATTTTGAACTCTAACTCATAATTCTCTTTCAAAAACACATTCGATTGATATTCTCAATCTTTAGACATTATCCATATCCTTGGGATCCTAAAATGAAGTTATATTTCTAAGTTTTCATCTTTACTTAAACTGCCCTTTTGGATTTTTAATTTAAGTCTTTTTTTTCTCCTTTTTCTTTTTTTTTTTTGTTTTTGCTTTTTGTCTTTTTTTTTTTCATTTTTTCATTTTTTTGCACACCCTTTTCTCATCTTTTTTTCTCATTTCTCTTTCCCCTTTAATCCATCAATGATACCTTGATCAAAACTCCAAGCAATTCAATGGCAAATATGACTTAATTCAATTCATGATTCTCCAATTCGAGTATTCACATTCGATCAAAATAGATTTTTAAGAAACATAACGTAGGCTAAGGTGAGAGGTTATGAAAGAAATGGACAAAAAAAGCCTAAACTGTCTTTAAAAGGTTATCAAACCAAGAACCATTTCTTTTCTTGTGGAGCACCTTGACATTTTGCCCCATCATCAATTTTTCTTTCATTTTTTTCATTTTTTTTCTATTTTCATCATTTTTAAAGAAAAATTTGAGCACAAAAAGGTTTTGCCCCTGAAATCACTAAAGATAAACAAACTTCTTAAAGTTTACCCTAATGTGGGGTGATCCTTAGCTAGGGTTTCTTGAAAGAAAATTTTAATAGGCTCAAATAAGATAGCAAGGGATAATTTTACTTTTTTTGTTAAAGGTAGAAGAAAATTGGCCATTTATCATTTCCAACATGAATACTTTCAATAGAGAACATTAATTGACTTAGAACAGACTTATGAATGAACCAATGCAAAGATTATGTATTGCATCACTTTCAAAATTCTTCACTAGATTTATCTTCTTTTATTTAGTAATCCTAATGAATCAACAATCTCAATTCATCAATCATATCATCATAGATGATATTTTCAAAATTGAATCTTGAATTATTGTCACTATTTTTTGAACATTCATTATTCAAAATCAAAAAATGGATATGGTGAAAAGATGTGAGAAGGTAAAATTATATAACGGTAATTCACACGAAAAAAGAAAATATCATGAAAATGCATCAAATTTACCACTTTTATTAAAATGATGAAAAATAAGATGAAATCTAAATATATAAAAGAGATTTATAGTTTCAAGAAATCCTAAGATGATAAGCAGTTCTAATCAGCTTCTTTAAAATTATGCCCCTAGGTAATTGGGTAAAGGGCCTTTGTGAATATTTAGCTCCCCTGATTCATTGAAGCTTATCGAGCCTGCTCGAATCAAATTTTGCACCTTATGCTTGAAAGTAGTCACATGTGGCATTAATATTGTACCATTTAGGATATGGTGGCTTTAATGGTTTCAAAAAGACTGGGGATACCGGATCATTCTTGATCAATTCTGAAAATAGCTTAGCATAGGTTATGGGGATAGGATCAATACGAGTTTTATGATGATTACCTCTAGATCTTCTCAAACCACTCGCTTAATTATTAGGCCTTGAAACTGGTGTAGTGACAGGATTAAGCCCATACGTTGGTGCTTGAAAAGCTAGTTGATAAGGGCTTGGGTAGATGTTATCATGGTTAGATAATGAGCCTAGTAAGGAACTAGTGCAATATTGTTAATTGCAAAGTAGTTAGCAAAATCATCAAGATATGGATATGAAGCATAACCTCTGAATTGTTACTTTTCAAATCTCATCACTTGGGTTTCTATTTTTTTCCTCTTAGGTATCCCACTTTTTTTGGCACTACTAGCCTCTCTTTCTTCAAGCTTGTCACTCTTAATGGCATTTTCAATAATCTTCCCTAAGATCACCGTATCAGCATAGTTCTTTATTGTGTTCCCTATCATCTTCTCATAATAAGGTGCCTTTAGGGTGCTTACGAATAAGACTATTATTATTTTTAATCAAAGGAGGTTGAACTTGAGCAGCCATATCCCTTTATCATTGGTTATATTTTTTGAAAGACTCTGTTGCGTTCTTCTCTATGCTTTGTAAAGAAATGCCATTAGAAGCCATGTCTATAATAAGATGGTATTGATTGATGAAAGAATGAGCCAAATCCTTTTATGATCAGATGTGAGTCTTGTCCAAGTAAATATACCACGTTGTAGTAGAATCAGTTAAACTATCTTGGAATACATGCATGAGTAGTTTTTCATTACTGGCGTAGGCTATCATCTTTTGACAATACATGATGACATGAGTTATTGGACACTTAGTACTATTATACTTTTCAAACTTTAAAACTTTAAATTTCAAAGGAATCACAATATCTTGTACCAAACAAAGGTCAATAACATCCATAGAGCTATAAAAATCTATCCCTTCAACAGCTCACAACCTTTCTTTAAGCATATTCATCTTGTAATAAGCTTTTGAATCTTTCAAAGCCTTAAAAATTTTCAATTTCTCTTTTAAGATGTCCAAATTAGGAATTTGGATGGATTCAACTATCTTTTCAGCAAGGCTAAGATTTTTGTAGCTTTAGACATTCCCTTTGTTGGGTGTAAGTAGCATTTTTGTGTAAATATATCCTGTCAAAAATGTAAATTGTTGTGATAGTAAGCTTGGAATGGATTGGGCTTGAGGTAGGCCATAACCCGGAGGATACAGGGGATTAGAAAGTTTATGTGAAACATCTTTCTCTACTACTTTTCCCTTATTCAACTTACCCAAAGCTTCAAGGATCTTGCTCAGTTCTCCCTTGATTTTCTCTTGAGTTTTTTCTAATCTCTCAACACAGCTCACATTATCTTGTTTCATTCTTCTAGCTTAAGCTTGGCTATTGTACTTAGGGTGAGTTGGTCGAGTTATCATTGAACCTTAAATTTTCACAATTAGGGTGCAAATTTATAATGATGTTTATATGACCATCAGATTATGCATGAAACTAAATGCAAAAATGCATGAATGAAATAAGAAAGATTTAATGATGTTAATGCATGCATATACAATAAAAGAAAAAGGTTAGTAAAAAATATATATATACAAAGAATAATATATACAAAAAACAACATAAAGGGTTAGTACGCAAATACAAAAAAAAAATTACAAGTAGAAAAAATGTCCTATCATATGTCCTATTTGAGATTTTCTAACACAAGAGAAGGCATGGATCTAACCTAGTTTCGGACCTTTAGAGTTTATTTATATGCTAGGTTCAAAAGTTTGACAATCTAAAGGTTCTCAAATTGTTACTTACATCTTTATCTATTATAGACTAATAAGGTATCCTAATCCTTACCTATTATAGGCTATAAGCAAAAATGATTCAATTTGAGTGGAAGTTTTTCGCTAACTCATGAAGAGACATGAAATCTCACGATGGTGTAGGCACTTTACTCTTTTTTAAGGGACAAAACTTTAGTATAGAGCTTATATTATGCATGTGTAAATGAATGATAGATATATAAAATAAATAAATAAATAAATAAAACAAATAAAATACAAACAAGAAAGAAAAAAAATCTTAAATTTATTAGGTTAGGCTTGAATAACAATAAATCATTTATTGGCCTGACTTTCGATCTCCTTAGTGGTGTCATCAAATTGTTATAGCGATAGATTTGTGGACTTATCGCTAAACATAGACATAAGAGTTACCAACAATCTTTTTTTGTTAAGGTGTGATAGGCCACTGACAGAATCTATCCTGTTTAAAAAAACTTCCAAGATTGACTTAGATATTTTTAAATAATATATTCTAGTCCACGAAACCAAATTTTAGTTAAGAGAGTGTGGTTACGTATGAGAAATGTTATTACACCCTCACAATGCCCATGTAAAGGTTAGTACCAATTTGATTTCAAATTATCCAAACATTAACCATATTTGTGATTTACTAAAATATTTAATATTAAAAATTAATCTTAAAATTATTCAAATAGTTTGATAGAATTTAAGATAATTCTCGTACCTTAAGAGTATTCATTAAAATTAGTGTCCCACTCTGAAGAGGCTCTATCGTCGAATTCATTTATATTTTATTTAAAGAAACAATCAGTAAAATCTTTCAATAGTTTGGTAAGATTTACTTTGATGCAAATTTTTCAATAGTTTGATAAGATTTTTATTATAAAACTATGTATGAAATTTATTTAGAAAATACATTAAATCTTTTAATAGTTTGGTAAAATTTAATTTTATATGCAAATTCTTCAATAGTTTGGTTGGATTAAAACATTTTTTTTAAATCCCTTTTATTTTTAATTTGAAAAAAAAATCAATTAAAATAGACAAAAATTACTCTACAAAAATTATCTTGCAAACAATATAAATATCATACAATAATATAATATATCATGCAATAATATATATATATATATCATGCAATTAATATGAATTATCATGCAATAACTAATGAATCATGCAAAAATATACATGCAAACAAATTAAAGATATAAAAATCATGCCAAAAAAATAAATAATAATAAAATAAATAAATAATAAAAATATGTAAAAATTAAATAAAAGATAAAAAACAGAACATAACAAATCTAATCGGGTCAAGTCACTATGGGTCTCACCTGGGTCAATGGATCTTCTTCTTCCTTAGCACCAAAACAACATCGTTTCAGCGTCTAATAAAAACATAAAAAATCTCCCATTTCCTTCATTCTCTGCTTCTCTCTCGACAGACCTTCTTTTCCCCTTTCTTTGGAAATTCAATCCCAAAAAAAAAAAAAAAAAAAGACTGCCTAACAAAGCCGGACTTTGCTTGAAAACTACCAATCGAAGATAAGAACTGCCACCGCCTTTTGCTGTTACCAAGCTGCTGCGCGTCACCACTGTTTCCAGTCACAAATCGCCGTACACCGCCTTAAGTCACCGATAGTGCCAGAAACTTCTTTCATATCTTTCAACCCCCTTTTCACCGATTGAAACCCAACTACAAAAATTCCCAATCAAAAACCAAAAAGCTTCACTACCCAAACCGTGGTTGCCAATTTTTTTAAAATTTCTACAAAGTTTTTGTTAAGAATTGAGTTGGATTTCTAGGCTTGGGTTTGTGAAGTTTTCGTTTGTGGTTGGGTTCAGTTTCTGGAATTATGTTTCTATAAATTGCTTTGAAACTGGGATGATTGTTTGCTGAAAATTGCTTGCCTTTGTTCTTGATTGCATGATGGTGTCAATTGTGGGTATGGGTTTTTGCTTTGCTAGGTTGGTGTGTGCTTGCTTCTATTTTTTATTGTGATATCTGCTTCTAATTTTGGGTACTGCTTCTGAGTTGTTGCTCGCTCAATGGTTATTGAATTTGTACATGCTAACTTTGGGTTTGTTACTTTTTTATGCTTACTAGTTTTTCCTCAGGCTTGCGTGACTAAGGTTGCTATTGAATATCGATCGCCTGCATTGCGTCTCTGCAAATTGCCTATTGCTGAATTGCTTTTGAATTCTTTTATCTAAGTTGGCTGTTAGAAGCAGTAAAAAATTTTCTTTCCCTTTTTTTGTTTACTACTTGGTTCTTTATAGAGATTTAATCCCTTTGAATCTGGAAAATCAATAAACCAATTTGTGTTGATTTGATTTGACTTTAATGTGAATTTATTCTGAAATTAAATCCCAAAAATTTCTCAAAATCATCTTCATCGGATTTCGTTGAAGCTTTCCTTTTTTTTTTTTTTTTTTGACTTTTTTGGAGAAAAAAATAAAATTAAACTAAAAATTAAGTTAAAACAAATTAAAAATTTTCAATTGGGTCTATGCTTTCCAATCAGGCTCAATTTATGACCGAAAGTTCATTTTTTGTCCAAAAAAATTTCAAACAAAACGAGGAGTCTACAATTATTATTATTATTTATTTATCTTTTATTATTTTTATTTTTATTATTTAATAAATCTTTAACATTTAAACAGAATTATTTAATTTAAAAAATAATTTTTTAATTCTTTCCAACAGGACAGAGATTTTAAAATTTTATTATTATTATTTTATCTTTCTTTTTTTTTTTTTTGTGAAGATTTGTTTGTTAATAAAATTTTAAGAGATCCTTTTAAAAAAAAGAAAAAAATGCAAATTCAAATGAAAATGCAAGAATCTAATAACTTAACATAAACATGCTAATTAAAAGGCTAATGCATGTGCACAATTATTAAACAATCAAGATCAAACATAAACCAAAACAAATATATATTAATAACTACAAAAATAATAATAATAACAATAATTAGGCAAAAAGCTATTTAAACATTCACATAATCTAAATTTTTTATTATTTAGATTTCTATATTTCTTGTTATTTATTATTTCTTTCTCATCTACTAGTTTGTATTTTATTATTGTTAATATTGTTATTTTCACAATCCCTAATCAAGTTCATACCGTGATTACAAGCCAAGAACAGACACCAGAAACACATCAAGGTATTCCTTCCTTGAAACGCTAACTTTCACCCATTTCTGCTATCTTCTTTCATCTGTTTAAAGTCATGCAATATGAAAAGCAGGACCCCTAAGCTCTTTTTTCGATTTCAATTTCCCCTTGTCTTCTTGAAATCCTCCATTATTAGTGTATATGAAAAAAACTGATTTATCTATTCTATTCATTGCCGAAAATATGTGTGATAAATAATATCACTTTAACTTTTGCAAACAACATGAAGAACAAGGAAACTAATCTATCAATGCAAACATATTGACGAACAAGGAAACTAAACTATCATTTCCAGCAATCATGGATAAAAAGACTGAAGCCTTAAGCTTCTACCTATTCTTTATGCAAATGCGACCGAAACCATGAAGGTTGGAGCTTTGGGATTTATTTAACAGAATTTAACGTAAAAGAAGCAAGAAAAACGTGGATATCTCTTTTCTTTTCCTTTCTTTTTTTTTTTTGTTCTGGTTTTTTCTGGTCTCATGACCTTGCCCAGTTTTTCCTTTTTTTGTTTGCTGAACGCTTCTTCTGGTGCGTCCTCTCTCTTCTAGTTTTTGCTTTCTTCTTCTGCTACTTTCTTTCGTCCGGTTCTGCCGTTCTAACTCTTTTGTTTTTTTTGCTCCTTCTTTTCTTTTTCTTATGGCTTTGGCTTCAGTTTTTTGCTGGTTCTTCTGTCAGGTTCTTTCTTTTTTATTTATTTTTTTTGCATTTTCTGCTGATTTTTCCTTGTTTTCTGCTTGCCTTTTTTTTTTTTCCTGGTACGCATAGCTTTTTGGTTCTAGCTCACCCAAAATCCTCCTTCTTCGTTTTTCTATTTTCCTTTCTTTTCTTCTGGTTTTCTTTTCCCTTCGCTACCGGTTGCCCATGCCTTCTCCTTTTTCTGGTTATTTTCCCGCTGAATGCCACCCGAGCTCCTGCCTTGCCTCTTCTTTTTTTTTTGGTTATTTTCGTTTTCCGCTGCTGGCGCTCCCCGTTCCTATTTCTTTTCAGTTAAGCTTTTATAGATATATTTTTTGATTGCTTTCTTCTGCTTACAGTGCCTTACCCTCTTTTGTTGGCGTTCGCTTCTCTTTTTTCTGGTTTCCTTCGCTGGTCTTCCCAGTTCACGGCTCCCTTTCTCGCTGCCCTCCCCTTTATTTCTTCTGAAACCGTCCCCTTTTAACCAGTATTTTTTCTGTTTTTATTTTGGTTTTCCACGTGCCCCCTGGTTCCACATGCTTCTTGCATGCCTTTTGCTTCTGCTTCCTTTTCAGGTGTTTCCTCTTCTTCACGTATTAACCGCCCCTATACATGCATGAATTTTGTTCTCTTCAGTTCCTTTTTCATGCATTTTTTTTTCATGGCCTTTTCACTTCCAGCAAAGTTAAACTGATGGCCTCACTTTTTGCCATGTTTGGGCGTTGCATTTTTTTTGGGCTTTATTCTTCCTCACCTATGGGCCATATTGTGGCTATTTTTGAACTCTCATTTTGGGCCATTTTGGGTCAAAATTTTCTTTTATTATTATTATTATTTATTTATTCTATTTTTTATTTAATAACTAACCATGAACCATTAATGGGCTTTAAAGATTAATATTTTATCAAATCTTTTATTGGGTCAATTTGGACTTTCACTCATGCCAATACAATGAGCTTTATCATAAGCCCACATTGGACCTCATCTTTAAGAATTTAAAAATAGATCTTGAATAAACTCGAAAAATTGATGATTAAAATCTAATAAAAGAAGCAAGCCCAAATTTAAAGGATGAATATCTCGGACAAAATTATATGTCTACAACGTTTTTATTATTTCATAATTCTTTATCTTAATCTAGTTTTCAAATTTCTTAGCAAGCTATCTTTATCCCTGATTTTTTTTTCTAAATTAAAAGAAAAATGTATAAATGAAAGATAAAAATAAAATAAAAAGAGAAAATGAAAATGAAAGTAAAAAAAATGTAAAAAAAAACCAAATTAATATTAGGTTTATAACCCAAATCAAACTTGAGGCCCAATAAAAAAAATAAGGCCCAAAAAAAATTAAAGAGCCCATATTTTGAATAATAATTTAAAAATTCAAAAATTTTAAGATCTCGTATAAAATATAATGTCTATATTGTCTCTTTTTGTACATTTTTTATGAAATAGGAATTGCACAAACACATAGACAATCATTACGTCTGGGCCTAAATTATTCAATATTTTTTTTTTTTTGTGAAAGGCTACTTGAAAACAAATGCATGCCATTATTAAAAATTAAAGGCTCTTTCAAAACAAAGCCACGCAAACTTTTAAAACAAATAAGAGAGATATTAGGAGGTTTTTACTATCCTATTTAGAGGTCTTATAAGTCATGTTTGGAGAACTTTGAGATTATACTTGAAGGTTTTACAAATCATAAAAAAATTTCTTGTAACAAAGGTATCCGAAGGTTTTAAAAGATCATACCTAAAGGTATTATATATTATGCTTAAAGGTTTTACAAATCTTTCTTAACTTTGAAAAAGCTCATTTAAAAACAAAGGCTCCACAATTTTAAATTAAAAAAAAAAATACTCGAAGATTTTAAAAATCAATTCCTAGAGGTCTTATAGATCATACCTGGAGGACTTCAAAGTTATGCTTCGAGGTCTAACAAATTATTCTTAGCCTAAAAAAAAAGTAAGGCTCTACTACATTAAAAATTTGAAAAAGGTATCCAGAGACCTTAAAGATCATGAACATAGGTCTTATAGATGTGCCTGAAGGACTTTGAAATTATGCCCGAATGTCTTACACATCATTTTTACCTTATACTTGGAGGTCTTGAAGATTATGCTCAAAAGTCTTACAAATCATTTGTACTTTATGCTCGAAAGTCTTGATAATTATGCCCAAAGATCTAACAAATCACCTTACTTTGTGGCTAAAAGTCTTGATTATTATGTTAAAAGGTCTTACAAATCATTTTTATCATTGAAAAAGCTCATTTAAACAAATGCTCTGCAACTTTTAAAATTTGAAAAAAGCACCTAGAGGTTTTAAAAGATCATGCTTGAAGGTCTTATAAATCATGCTCGGAGGATTTTGAAATTATGCCTAAAGTACTTTAAAAAGAGTTTAAAAGTTTTGAAGATGTACCTGAAAGTTTGAAAGAAATATGTAAAAGTTTTAATGATAACCCCCAAAGGTTTTGAAAAAGATTACTCGGAGGTTTTAAAAAAAGTTACTCGGAGGTTTTGGAACATTATATTGGATGTTTTCAAAACTGATACTCGGAAGTTTTTAAAAAAATTACCCTAAGTTAAAATCTCATTTGATCAATTTATTAGAGGCTTTTTATAAAAAAAAAAAACAAAATCTTATCTTAAAAGGTTTTTCAATCTAAACTTTAAGCCCAAATCTTTTTCTTTTGTTTGTCGAAAGTATGCTATAAATGGAATAAATGAAATAAATGTGATGTATATAATGCATGAAATCCATGCGATGAATGCAATGCATGAAATCAATACCATATGTCATTAATTGTAGTAATACATTTCTCGAAACCAACTTTCTCTCCCAAATTTACACCATAAAACTTTAGAATGAGTTGACAAATTCTTTTATGAACTGAAACAAACATTCTCACTTTTTTTTTTCTTCTTTTGGCTTAAACATCTACATTCTTGAAAAACATTCTTCTTGTTTATGAGTCTTTTTTACTAGTGGTCCCTTACATTTGGTATTCTCTTGCATTAGAAAGATTTTTTTTATTATAGCATTGACTTATTTTCCCACAATAAGTATTGAGATTCAAAAATACTTCTTGATCATTTCTCAAAATTTTCAAAAGTAGCAATGGAAATTGCTCCACACAATTATCTTTCTAAAAATGAATCAATTTTTCACATGTGATCAAATCTTTTAAAAACTAGTGATTATTATTTAGAATGAATGTGATGGATTACAACTTGATTTTTTCAAAAGGATTTAATGGTTTGACACATCATGATCATAGTTATTAAAAGAGATTTGGCCACTAAATGAGAAAAGAAAATATTAATGTCCTTTCATTTAGGCTCATAAATAAAAATAATCTTTTAAAATACAATCTATTTTGGCATTGTTTTAAGTTATAGCAAGCTCAAAATTTTAGGTATGAAAGAAAAATAAGGCTCAAATTTTAGAGATAATCTTCATAGTAAAGTTAATCTCATTGGGCTTTTAAAAGTTTTCTAACATTCTTTAGTTTTTTCAAAATGTCCTCTTCCTTGTGCTTCTTGTTTCATCCTTGATATATCAATAACAAGTTACTTTCAAAGCTTTAATTTTTCTTTGGACAACCCTTTTGAGTTTTCACCTTAAAGCTTCATTCGTTTTTCATTTGATTATTCCACTATGGATTCGAGAACTCAAAATTCATCCAAAACCAAATTATAATGATTTCTTAAGGAAACAAGCTTTCAACTTAGGTATCCACACATAATTAAAATGGACTTTTCAAAAGACAAAATACAGGCTAGGGGTTTAGGGTTTAAAAAGAAAAGATAACAAGCCCAAAAATGTGTTTAAAGGTAATCAAACTAAAGATCATTTCTTTTTCAAAAAAACATCTTTCCTTTTC
The DNA here is from genome assembly GCF_047325235.1 of Durio zibethinus. Taxonomy (NCBI): domain Eukaryota; kingdom Viridiplantae; phylum Streptophyta; class Magnoliopsida; order Malvales; family Malvaceae; genus Durio; species Durio zibethinus. The sequence goes on along the minus strand of NC_143170.1, from coordinate 11,158,087 downwards.
TTAAAACAGTTCCTTTCATTTTTCAATTCTCTTCATTTTTTATTTTTTCTTGCATGTTTTCACCTTTGACAAGATGAGTTCAAAATTTTTGAAACTCAGCTTACTTCAAATTTGCCCTTAACATAAGGCATAATTTCCTACGCCTTTACATAAGATCTAATTTCATCTTGATTGAGATTTTTTTTTTTAACTTACTCCAAAATTTGGAGGTTAATCCTTGGTTAAGGTTCATTTAGAAAGAAACAAATCAACAGGTCTAAAAAAAGTAACAAATAGATTTTTTTTTATGAAGCGAATTTGAAGGATAGCCATTTTTCATTACAAGTATGGATATTTCTATTAAAAAAGAATTCTCATGAGACGAATTTATTTCCTTATTGATTTTAGATTTATTTAAATGTCTCATTTGCATGATATCACAATCAACTCTTTTCTTTTCATATTTTTTTCTCTATCTTTTTTATATTTGTGGTTAGAATGTTTTATCTTAACTTTCTACTCAATTGAAGTCTAATGTTGAAATCTTTATTTCACAATCCACTTTAGATGTTCATCAATCAGAATGGTGCAAAAGAACATTTGAGACATCAAGTAATATGGCTTTTTCAATAAATTTGCCCTAAGATAAAGATGAACAACTACTTGGTAAAGGACTAGAAAGAGAGAAGAATGTTGCACAAGTCAAGATACTAAACAAATTGAAAAAAATATGGCTTTATGAGAATTTGGGATTTATGAAAGAATTTAAGTGGCGAAGTGTTTGAAATAGCCTTGACATTTATTTAAATCACCAAAATCCAAAAAGCTTAGGAGAGTACCTTATGTATTAAAAGATTTACAAATTAATCAACCATCTCATTTCCCGTAGCCTAAATGAATATCAATAACTTTTAAGGTTCATCAAGGTCAAGTGAGGGTAATGTTTGTGAAGTTTTCAAACTTTTGTCCTATAGATTCTCAAGGTTTTGAATCTTTCAATTGAGATGAAAGATACAATGTTCAATGAAATGGCTTAGGATGCTTTTTCTTAATAGTAATCATAAATTTCTTGAGATTTTTCACATTTATTTGGAAAATTAGCTATGTAGGAATCTTAACAAGTAAACTTGGAAAAACCAAAACTTATTACAAACTTTTAAAATTTTTCCACAATGAATGCATTTTCGAGACATCAATACATAAAAAAAATCAACTTATGTTAAAGCAAGTTTCCATTTTTAAAAAAACTCTTAGGTTAAGGTGCTCTATTGATTAAACCTTTAATAATCTCCTTCAACTATTTGCATCATTCAATTGAGTGCCCAATTACCCCAATGTGATAATCAAATTTACCATTTGGATATAACTTTTCGTTAATAGGTCTGGAGTCGTTTTAAAAAATACTAGGATAAGGTATTGATGTTTTACTAACAGAGAAAAAAAATCAAAAACTGGAATTTGGATTTTCTCATGATTGTTTCTTGATCTTTTTTGATTACTCACTGGTTGATCAACAGATTTGGGATAGAGACTTATATGAGGACCTAATTGTTGGATTGGCTAATGAAGATAAGGATCATGTGAAAGGTTATTTATGGTAGGGTAATAAGGTTTATACATCCAATAAGGATGGTATGGGGTAAAGCCTCTAACCTATTTTCCCTTGTAAATTGCAACTTAAGCATCTCCTCTTTCCATTCTTGGTGCACCAATTTCCTTTGTAATAGTTGCATCATCACTTTTAAGCTTCCCATTTTTTATGAGATTTTTTATTATCTCTCTAGATATAATCATGTTGCTAAAATTCTTAATTGCATTTCTTATCATCCTTTCATAGGATAGAGCTTTAAGAGTATTTACAAACAAAACTGTAGTTTTTTTTCTATTAGAAGTGGTTAAACTTAGGTAACAATACCCCTCTAACCTTGGGCATATTTTTTCAAGCTCTCAGCATCCTTATTCTTCATGCTTTGTAAAGACAATCAATTTGGGACTAACTCAATAATGTGCTTGTATTGGGCAATGAATGATCTAGCCAATTCTTCTTATGAATATATGTGAGTTCTATTTAACTATACATATTACCTAACAGTAGATCTTGTAATACTATCCTAGAATGCATGAATCAAAAGCTTGTTATCACAGGCATGATCAACCATTTTTTTATAATAAATAGTGACATGGGTCACTAGACATTTAGTCTTATCATACTTTTCAAAATTTGAGACCATGAACTTAAGTGGAACAATCACATTTGTTACCAAGCAAAGCTTTGATGCATCTATAGAACCATAGAAGTATGTTCCTTTAATAGCTCGAAAACTTTCCTTTAAAAGATTCATTTTATGTTGGGAACTTGCATCTTTTATTTCTTCAAATGATTTGCCTTCAGTTTGATCTTATGAAGAACTAGAATTGGATTTAATATATTTTTACCTAAAACAAGATCGACACATCCTTGAAATTATTTTTATGTAGCAATTGAAGGCATTTTAGAACGATGGTATGCCTCAAAGAGTGGTGCTTGTTGTGATTATGCCCCTTGGTATATTTGGGCTTGATATGAACCAAACCCAAAAATGTATAAGGGATCTTCGATTCATTGAGCTTTATCCATTTTTTTCTTTTATCCAAAATTTTCAATATTTTCATTATCTGCTCTAAGTCTCCCTTTATGTCATATTGAGCCTTATTAACTTTCTTAATTTGACTTATTTGTTATGGTTCTATGGGTGTTACACAAGTGGCAAGTAGATCATTTTGAAACCTTTTACGATCAAGCTCTTAAACTTTTGTTACCATAATAAAGAGTTAGAATGACATGCACATGGTATTTCAATCATATATATATGAATGAATGAGTGAATCAATGAACTAATGAATATTTGCCACAAAATTATTATTAATTAAAAAAAATCTCAAGGTAAGAATTTGTCTTAACAAAGCTCCATATCTACATCCATAAAAAACCAAATAACAAAATTCCAATGTTTCTTCTAATATAAATCTATCTTCTAATACCTTTTTTAATTTGTTGATAATGGTCCTAAGCCTCATCCAAGAAATTAACCAATTGTTGTCCATAGCTCCAACTGGTTACACCCCTATCTTTAATTTTGTAACACTTTTTCCATTTTAGATATCTTATCAAAAACCGTGCAAATCTAATTAAACAAGTGCCTTAAGTCCTTCTATTTCACCATATATGCATTTTTCAAAAATTAATTACTATCAGCATACATTTGGTATTCATTGGTATGGATGCCTACTTATGTTGTGCGTTAATCAACCATTTCTTAAAGCATTCAATTGTGTCTTTGGGTTGTAGTAATTATCTTTTGCCTTTCTTGCATCCTTGCTTGTAACATTTCAATTTCTTTCAAAAGTTTGGTAAGTTTAAGGGTAATTGATGAGTGCATTTTGTCTAAATCACCAAACAAAGTTTTTCACTAATATCTCTCTTAACTAAACAACTTCAAGTTATCTTCTATTTCTTTTCTCAACTTTTTATTTTTTCATTCTAATTCATTTTTCTCATTTTGGAGCTTTCTATTGGCAATTTCTACTTTCACTAAGGGATCTTGGTTGGTTTCATGAGACAATAAGATTTGAACTTTTGAGGGATCACAATATCTTTGCTCTCCTAGCATGCCAAAAAAATAAAAAAGTTAGGAGTGACATTGTATTTAAGCCTCCATTGGCCAACCCTAATAGTTTTCTTCCAAGTCACGATAATTTTTTCTGTATTTCTGAGACTTTCTTTTTTCGTGAATAAGAAGTCTAACTAATTAAGTCCATGAGTAATTAAGATAAACTGCTCATACCTAGACTATCTTTATACCATTATTGGAGCATAGCTGATAGCCCCAATAGGCCTAAGAGGGAAACCTAAGGCTGACTCTTATAACTATACATCATAGAAACATATTGCATCCATGGTGCTCTCCATTCCACTTTCTTACTAGTGAGCTTTTGTAAGTAAAAAAAACTAGTCTTCTTTTGATCTTGCCTTTGGCCATTAGTTATTGTAAAATTCTCTGATGGGATAATAAAAAATGAGGTATGACTTGCGAAACTTGCTTTTTGTGCACTCTAAATGGCCTTTTATCCAAGTGTAGAGTAGTTGTATACATCCAATGAAACATCTTTTTTAGCTTCGATGACATTGATTTAGGCTTCTAATGGTTTCTACTAAAATGAGGTGTGCCACAATGATCTGATGTTCAATTTTATCTACAAAGTCCACCATAACAACTTTAATATACCTTAGGACCTTCAGGAAAACTACAGTCCATATATTGCTAAAGCCATTACAGCCATGTCTTACTTATCGTTTGAATATTCTTTAATGAAGCTCTGCAAAAGCTCCATAAAATCCCTTGTCTCTCATCTTTTGATTAGATACATATATCAACTTATGGCAAATTGAACCTTAGCATTTTGGCAAGTTTTTTGCGGTAACCTATTTTGTTGGCCCAATAAATTTTATCCAGATTTGGTGGATCCTGTTGAAGCTACACCACATACTATTCGATTGTTGGCAACACCATGTTTGCTTCATTGAATATAAAATAGATGGATCCTAAAATCGTACCATGGCCTTTATCAGATTATTATCCACCATTATTCAGAAAAGTGACGCTACATCCCTATATCTATTCTCAACTATTTCCAGTTTTGTTCTATTTATACATTTCCAAACATTGTTTAGATAGGCCAAGTTATTTGTTGGAGATCGAAATGAACTCTCTCAAGAAGAGATGAGACAAAATCTTCAAGCAGACAATCACCCTATTTTGTTTGGACTTCCTCTGACTTGGCTTTTAACTGGTGAGAAGATTTACAATGAGTTGATGCAGACTTTAATTGTATTTAACTTTCCATGGATGTAGATACGAGATTTGGTTTATCAATAATTAATATGTGGCAAATATTCCCTATATGACAATTGAAATGATGCAAATGCATAGAGTTAGATGATTAAATAAACAAATAATAAAATAGTTAAATAATCAATATACAACATGACTTTTCTTTCTTGTGTCCTAATTTGGGTTACATGCAATAAGGGTGGGCATGGTTGTACCTTAAAGTTGGTTTTTTAAGTGTTATTTACATGCAAGGCTAGATTATTTGACCACTAAAGGTTCTCAAATTGTTTCTCACATCATCGTCCTTGACAAACTAATAAGGTACTCCAACCCTCATCCATCATAAGCTATAAATGAAGTATCCAATTTGAGTGAGAGTATTTTGCTAGTAATTGTGAAAATTATCATCCCACAAAAGTGTAGATATTTTACTCCCTCTTAAAAGGGATAAACTCGAGTATAGAGCTCATGTGAAGCACATGCTTGTGATAATGTGTGCTAAGGAGCATATATAAAATTTTCCCAATCTAAGCGAAAGAATTTAATAACAAAGTTGGTAATGCTAATAAAAATAACCAATAATTTAAGGCCAATCAAACCAAAATTAGGACAATTTAAAATTAATTAAAGGCATAACTCTCTATTTTCTTAAGGAAGTCGTTAAATTGCCATAACATATAAGTTCGTAAACCTATTGATAGACACATCAAGAGGAGTCATAAGCAAATTTTTTTATCTAGGTGTGATTGATCATCTAATGAATCTATCATTTTAAGAACATCTTAAACTTGACTAATGGTCTATTAAAGAATAAGTTCTAGTCTATATTACATAACTAAATTTGAGAGCATAGTTACGTGTGGAAAAGGCTATAGCATCCCCACAACTCTCATCCTAAGATAATAATATTTAATTCTAAATTATCCTAAAGTCTTGACTAGATGGTTTTTTTACTTTTGGCTTTTACTTAATTTAATAAAAGAAAGAATTTTAGGTATTCTCCATCATTTTGTGGAATTTCTAAAAATTTTTCTCACCTCGAGAATGTTTAAAGAACTCATTCATTCATTTAAAGAGGTTTTATAATTAGATTTATTTTTTATTTAATCATTTATTTAATTTATTTTTCTTTTTCTTTTTTTATTTTATTAAAAATATATCTAAATCTTCTACCATTCTGAAAATATTTAGAAACATCTTTTCTTCTAGAAATGTTCAAGAAAATCAACCATTTTTTATTTCCTAAAATTTCATCATTAGTTTTACCTTATTTTTTTTTATTTCTAAGATTTATCTTTGTTATTTTTAAAACTTTCAAAATTTTGATCTTTTTAAATTTTTATTATTGTTTGAAAACAAATATCATTATTGTTATTAAAAATTTTATCTAAGTTCTCCACCATTATGGAGAATTTTAATAGAAACTTCTCATTTAAAATTTCCTAAAAGTTCAACAATTCTTGATTTCTAGAATTTTATTATTTGGTTAATTTTCATTTATTTTTAAGAATTACATTCTTGTTATTTTTATTCTTGATTTTCATAAATTATTTTTATATTTAAAATTTTATCTAAATTTTCTCACCATTTTGAAAATATTTAGGATAAAACTTGTCAACTAAAAATTTTTAAGAAAATTATCCATTCTTTAAAATTTCATCTTTGGATTTATGAAAGATTTTAATGCCAAATTTTATTTTATTATTTCTAAAAATTTCTCAATTTTGTTATTTAATTCCTATTATTTTTATTATCAAAATTTTTACTTAAAAATTCCACCATTCTAGAAAATTTAAGGAAAACTTCTAACTTGGGAATTTCTAAAAATTCAATCATTCTTGATTGTTAAAATTTCATTAGATAATTTTAATTTATACTAAAATTTTTAAGAATTATATTTTTGAATTTATCAACCATTTATTATTCTTGTGTTATATATAATCAAAACATATTCTAATTAAGAAATTAAAATAAATTAAAATAAATGATGGATAAAAATAATATCACAAAATTAAAAAAAAACCACAATTGTTTTCGACTTGGCTTGGTTCAGAGTTTGACTCGGCTCTGCTCTGACGAAAAGGCTTAGCAGCTTGCTAAAATGGCTCGTCTTCAATACTGAATCTTCCTTTTTTCTGATTTCTAAAATGCTGCGTTTTAGAAACTATAGAGGCCTCCTTTCAAGCATTTCCCATCATTTTCTAGTTTTTTCTCTCTTTCTAAAAATTCTTTTCTGCTTCTCTCACTAAAATAGATAAACACCAGCTGGTTCTTCAAGCTTTCCCAGATTTCGACTGCCACTATTTGTTGCATGTCGCCATTGGCCATTGCACTCTGTCACCGATTAGCATCCGATCAAGCCTAAAATTTTACTGTCACTTCCTCTTGGCTTCCTTATCTAGAATATGAGCTCAGATTTTCCAAAATCCTACCCTAATGCCGTAGTTCTGAAGCTAAAAGCTATGGCCTTCCACCACCGTTTTAGCTTTTCCGTCATCTAATGAAGCTAATCTTTGGGTATGTTGTTCAACTCCCTTCGCTCTACACCTCTACAATTCCAAATCTTGAAAGGTTAGGTCACTGTTGCTGACCATCGTCATTGTTGCTGTGAGCATTGTTGCTGACTGACCGTCTGACTCTTTTTCTTCTCCACCTTTTTTAGGTATCCATTTCAACCATTCAATCTCTTCAAAAACTAACCTACTTGACAAAAGATTTTTGCCTATTTGCTTGTATTTTTTTCAATTTATTTCTTGTATATTGCATTCGAAAGTTGTTGATTTATAGATGGTGTGCTCTTTGTGTTACCAGGGATTTTTGGCTACTGATTATTAGTTGTACTATGTTATTGGGTTACTATTGGGTCTAGTAGTTCTAGGCCTATGGCAATGATCAGATGTGGTAGTTATTGGTAATGACTAAGAGGTCGCCTTGTGGTTGTTATCTATGTGGTTGCTGGTAGTATGGGCAACTATTGAGTGATGGTGATGGCAGTAGATCCGTGTCATTGATCATTTTCAATGTAACAGTAGAGTTTACAACAATGGAGGTGGTGAAATGAAGGTGCTATGATTTTTTAGTGACCGGTGAAATTGTCTATGGTTAGGGTTGGAAAACTAAGGTGGTCGTTGTGAGTGTGTCATAACATACATATCTATAGACCTATTACTAAACAAAGATTTAAGGAGTCGCTAATAATTTATTTTGTCTAGGTGTGATTAGTCATAATTGAATTTGTCCTATTTTAAAGAAGAATCCCAAACTTGACTTAAGTATCTTTAAATTGTAGATTTTAGTCTATGAAACTAGATTTAGGTTCAGGAGTGTAGTTACTCATGAGAAAGGTTATAGCACCCTAATAATACCCATCATAAGGATGTTACTAGTTTGATTTCAAATTATCCAAGCCTTAAAGCATCTTTATAATTTTACTAAATAATTTAATTATTGAAAATTGATCTTAAAATTACTTTAATAATTTGATAGCAATTTAAAATAACTTTCTCACCTTAAGAGTATTCACAAAGGCTAGTGTTCTACTCTGAAGAGGTTACATCAAAGGATTTATTAATATATTTTATTTAGGAAACAATTAGTAAAATCTTATAATAGTTTAATAAGATTTTATTTCAAAGCAGGTCTCCTAATAGTTTGGTGAGATTTTATTTGAAAAACCATTTATAGAATTTATTTAAAGAATTTTTTTTTAAAATCCTCTAATAGTTTGGTAAGATTTTTTTTTTAAAAAAAAAAAGTCATTAAGTCTTCTAATAGTTTGGTAAAACTTAATTCAAGATTTTAATCCTCTAATAATTTGGTAAGATTAAAAAATTATTATTTTATTGAAAAACTTATTATGAATTTTCCAATAATTTGGTAAAATTATAATAATAATAATAATAATAATAATAATAATAATAATAATAATAATAATAATAATAATAATAATAATAAACTCATGATATTCTACCAATAATTTGGTTAGATTGATGAATTTATTTTGAAAAGCATTTCTTTTCTTTAAAAAAACAATTAAAATAAATAAAATCTAAATCAAATAAATAAAGAAAATAAAAAATTTGCTAAAGGAGTTGATGGTGATTCAGCTCGACTAGGACATTGCTCAATTATAGGAACAACAGATGGCTGGAATGGCTTGGCTAGGATGGCTCAACTTAGCAGGAAAGGGGCTACTATGAAATGAGTCGTGAATCAGGTTGTGTACAGGTCGAGTTAAGTAAATGGCAAAATGTGTGGATTTTGGGACTTATTGAAACTCAAAACGACACCATTTTACACATATATAAAAGGCCACAATTATTTCTTTTCTTCTCAGAATACCTTGTATTCTATCTCTCTAAACTTTTTTTTTATTTGCTTTTCTCTCTAGACTAGGTGAAGAACATGATGATTGGCCGGTTGAAGTTTAGTTCGATTATGGAAAATCACTTCGAAAATTAGGTTTTTCATCAAAATCCATTTGGAAAATTCAAAAGCTATTGAAAACTTTAATTGGAATTTAGAAATTTCCAAAAGAATTCTAGAAAATTTCTCTAAAAACACCAAATCAAACCTTTTTGCCTTTTGGATTTAAACTCTCACAACTTCCCCAAATTCTTAAAAAAGTTTCCTTAAAAACCCTACTACTAGAAACAATTTCTCTCAATTACTGTGTGATTTTTTTGGTGTGATTTCTATATATTCTCCTTGTATCTTTGCTGAGCATTGGAATGGGGTTTATATAGAGATTAAATTCCCTTTAATTTTGGAAAAATTAATTCAATCGAATTTGTGATGATTTTCTATGATTTGATTTCTAGTGATTTGATTTCTTATAACTTTCTTTTTTCATGAAAATTATGATTAAAGAAATCCCATAATATGCCATTGATTTGTAAAATCCCATGATTTAGTTTCCTTTTTGCCTTAACTTGATTTCTGGGATTAATGCCAATATATTCTCATGATTTTCCCAAATTTCAAAGAATTTCAAATACCTTTTTTGTTTTTTTAATAAAATAAAATAGAAATAATCTACTTTGACTCAAAGCCCAATTAAAACCTAATAATCAAAAGTCAAATTTGAAGATCCAATTAGTATGAACCTAAAATTGACCCAAAATAATCAAATCAACAAAATTATCTCAACAATTCAATTAAAACACCTGAACGAAATGGGGTGTCTACAATTACCCTTTCTGCACATTCCTATGAAACAAAAACGATGCAAAGACATAGACAACCATTACTTTTTGCTCAGCTCAAGCAAAGTTTAAAAAGATCCTTTAAATAAAGGCATGTAACTTTAGGAAAAGTTTAGAGAACTGCTCTAAATAGAGGCATACAACTTTGGAATTTTAAAGAACTCCTTTAAATTGAGGCATGCAACTTTGGAAAAATTTAAAAAAACTACTCTAAATAGAGGCATGCAACTTTGAAAAATATTAAATAACTCCTTTAAACAGAGGCATGTAACTTTAGAAAAATTTTAAAAAATTCCTTTAAACAAAGGTACAAAACTTAAAAACTTCAAATAACTCTTCTAAGTATAAGCTCAATAACTTTAAATGGCTATTCTAAGCGGAGGCTTAATAACTTTAAAAATTTAAATTAAGGAATTGACTCCCTTAAATAAAGGCTCAACAACTTTAAAATATGAATTAAGAAATGAGCTTCTCTAAACAAAGGCTTAACAACGTTAAAATCTAAATTTAGAAATAAACTCCTTTAAATAGAGGCTCAACAACTTTAAATAACTAACTTTCTTAAACTATCTCTTTCTTCAAAGATTGAAATTTTACCTAAAATGTTTCTTCTCCATCAAGAATTTGAAGTCCCCTCATTGAAAAGTTTTCACACTTGGATTCTCCATTTGGATCTTATGACATATCTGTTTTAAGTGCATACACTGGATATACATTGTATGCAATGCAAATGTTAGTTGATGAATTTTCAATTATGGTACATAGGTTCTTAAGACTTTTCTTTTGAATTCCAAACACTTTAAGCCTTAGACAAGAAGAATAAAATTAACTTTAATCTCTATCATTCAAAATGGGCAACCACCTTCTCTTTTTAAGAAAATATTCCTTATTTTTCTCTCTCTGTTTTTTTTTTTTTCAAAATCAATGTCTTTACTAGGCCTTGAATATTTCATCTTTGCCTTTGTCACTTTTGACTTCCCCAAGGTAATCTAACAATCTTTCATGACATTATTTATTTATCATTCATTATCCCAATTTCAAGATATATATATATATAATGCAAATCATACATTTCTTCTATTCATCATAAGGCATTTAAGAGGAAAAGAAAAGAAAAGGACTAAAAATGAGATGTAGACAATAGGATGAACTGAATATCTTTTTTTTTTTTGGCAAAGAGGTAAAATTACAAGAATAGCAAATTGGGACAACTTTGGCAACTAGACAATGTAAAGAAGTAGAATTACAAAGATAGCTATTTGGGACAACAATGCCCTAAAATGATAATCAAATAATCATGACAACTTATCTTGGATTTTTCTAAAAAAAACTCAACCCTATGATACCCTTGACACCTCAGAGTTCTTCCAAAAATGCTAGCCTCTATGTTGGTGAACTCTCTAAATGATGCTATACTCTTATTTTCTAAGTCGTCTTAACAAGTTTTCAACTTAGATAAACTCTCTTTTGATTCAAATATCCTTTTTGGGTTTTTGATTTGAACCCTTCTTTTTGTTGTTTCTTTTTTTTAAAAAAATAAAATACTTTTTCACAGCATCAAAGTTTATAGGGTTGGGTAGATCATCTCCATCCATCTCTGTTAAGATTAATGCTTCATTCAAAAAAGCCTTTTTCATAACATATGGCCCTTCCTAGTTTGCGAACCACTTTTTTTTGTTATTATATTGATTTAGGAGAATTCTTTTCAAAACCAACTTTCATTTTCAAAAGCAATAAGGTTAGTCCTTTTTATCATTGGCTTTCATCATCTTTCTCTAATATAGTTGACCATGACACAATGCTACTAGTCTTTTTTCTTCAATGAAGTTTAATTGCTCATAGCATTCTTGGATCCATTTGGTTTCTTTCAATTCAACTTCTCTTAAGACTTTCAAAAATGAGATTTTCACTTCCACTGGTAATACGGCTTCCATTTTATAAACCAAGAAAAATGAAGTTGCCTTAGTACAGGTACACACTGACATCTGATAAGCATCTAAGATAAATGGTAACTTCTCATACCAATCTTTATAAGTCTCCATCATTTTTTCAAGAATCTTTTTAATGTTCTTATTCATGACTTTTATTGCCTCATTCATTTTTGATGGTATGGTACGAGTTATGGTACTTGATTTTAAATTGAGCACATATATCCTTCATCATTTTACTATTTAAGTTCTTAGCATTATCTAAGATAATCCTCTTTGAGAGTTCATATCTGTAAATTATTTCTCTTTATAAACTTACAAACCATAGATCATGTCATATTTGTATATGAGGTTACATCTTTCCATTTTATGAAATAGTTTATGATCACAAAAACAAATCTATTCCCATTTGATGACTGAGGGTTAATGGGACCAATAACATCCATACCCCACATAGAAAACAGCTAAGGTGATGCCAAAACATATAAAGCAGTGGTTGAAGCTTGAATTTTATAGGCATAGATTTGACACGTATGGCACTTTCAAGTGCAATAAATGCAATCACTTTTCATTGTTAGCCAATAGTACCCAGCTCCCATGATTTGCCTTACCATCATATGTCCATTCTATATGCCCCATATACACCATCATGCACATCTTTACTAATTTTCTTTGCCTTAACTGCATTTATATATTATAATAGCATATGATTTTGACTTTTCTTATAAAAACATCACCATCTAGGAAAAATCCCCTAGCCAATCTCCTTATGACTCTTTTATCATTCTCTGTTGCTTGATCAAGATATTATTGATTCCTTATGTACTGTAGGACATCATAATACTATGGCCTTCCACCATTTTCCTCCTTCACATTAGTGTAATGTACTAGCATATCTTTGACATCTAATTTACTGGATTTAACTCAATATTATTATCAACTTAGAATAATGCAACTTGAGTAGCCAAGGTATCTATAATCTGATTCTTTTCACGAGACAAATGTTTAAATTAGATTGTTTTAAACTGTTTGATTAACCTTAAATCTCTTGTCTTCTATTCTCTATTAAATTGATAAATGACCAAGGCTAAATCCCTAAACCTTCAGTATCTTAATTTTTCTGTCCTTAGCAGCTTGTAAACAAATGACACAGGTTTCATATTCTACCACATTATTAGTGCAATTGAAGTTCATTTTTACCATAATGGGATAATAGTGTCATTCAGAAGATATCAGAATTGCCTTAATTTCATGCTTTAAGGCATTAATAGCTTTATTGAAGTACATTTCCCAAGACTTCTTATTATCATCTTCCTCTTCCAACTCAAAACAGCTATTAAATCTTCATCCAAAAAATCAAGCCTCATCGGCTCTTAGCTTTTAACAACACGATCTATAGAAATTCTACTATGGCACTTCTTTTAATTGTTTTATGGCTTACATACACAATGTCATACTTCGGAAGCATCATTTGCCATCTCGTAATTCTTTCAAAAAATGAGGCTTTTCAAAGATGTACTTAATTGGATCTAATTTTGCTATAAACCAAGTGATATGATAAAGCATATATTGCCTGAATCTTTTAGCTATCTGAGCTAAAACATAATACATTTTCTGTAATGATGAATACTTGGACTGATATTTTATGAATTTCTCGTTTAAGTAATAAATAGCTCTTTTTTTCCTATCTGATTCATCTTACTAAGTCAACACACATCCCATTGACTTCTTATGTATAATCAAATATTAAATTAATGGTCTCTTAAAACAAGTGGTATCAATATTAGAGGATTTGATAAGTACTACTTAACCTTATCAAAAACTTTTTCGTATTTTTTGTTTCACTAACCAGGATTGTTCTTTCAAAGAAGCTTAAAAATGGGATTGCATTTAGAGGTAAGTTAAGAAATAAAATGAGAAATGTAATTCAATCTATCCAGAAAACCTTTTATTTTTGGCGTGTTTAGAGGAGACAAATTCTATATAGCCTGTATTTTATCTGGATTGACTTCAATCTTTTTTTCACTAACTACAAAGCCTAGTAGCTTTTCTAACTTAGCCCCAAAAGTACATTTGGACAGATTTAGCTTGAGTTAAAATTTTCTTAACCTCTCAAACAATTTTTTAAGGTTGGCTACATGATTTTCTCCTTTGCAAGATTTTATAATTGTATTATTTATATACACTTCGATTTCTTTTTGTATCATATCATGAAAAAATGTGACTATAGCCCTTTAATAAATTACCGCAACATTTTTAATCTAAAGGGCATAACTTTGTGATAAAAGGTACACCATATGGTTACAAAAGTGGTTTTCTCCATATCATCTTGGGCCATCTTTATCTGATTATATTTAAAGAATTCATCCATGAAAGAAATCACAAAGTGCTTGGTTGTGTTATCCACCAACGTGTCGATATAGAGCAAAGAAAAATTATCCTTTGGGCTACCTTTATTCAAATCACGATAATTAACACACATTCATACCTTTTCATCTTTCCTATGAACAAGCACTATGTTAGCTACCCACTATCGATATTTGGTCACTTGTAGAAAGCTCACATTAAACTACTTTTTGACCTCTTCTTTAATCTTTAACAACATTTCAGGCTTTGTTCCTCTCAACCTTTGTTGGATTGGCCTATATTTTGGCTTTAAGGGTAACCTATGCTCCACTATCTCAATGCTAAGTTGAAGCATATCTTGATAAGACTAAGCAAACACATCTATAAATTCGTGAAGCAAATCCTCTAACCTTTATCTATCAGCCAATAGAAGTGATGTGCCAATCTTAAGTTTCTTTTTATTCTCATCATCCCTTAAATTTACCAATTCAATGACTTCTTGATGAGGCTCAAAAGATTTATTCTCTTATTCAATTAATCTCATTAGGTCTGGAGGAAAAATGTATTCTTTAAAGTTATCTTCGGTGTCAAGTTCATTAGCATTAATTGAATTTTCAAAATTAAATGCCTGATTGTTATCATGATTATTTTCACATTCATTTGAGTATGTGAAATTAAATGAAATGGGAAATAGTAACAAAATGCATTGGCTTGAAAAGAAATGAAAATTGAAAAAAATAGAAGAAATGGATGAGAATACATCTTCCAATCTTTTATTAGAACAATAAATGATAAGTGGCCCATACATGAAAGACCATATTAATGCTTTTGTGAATAAGTAATTGGGGGTTATAATTACATTAGATCGATCTCAAAGACAGCAGACATCTCAATGACACTCCAATTCTCAGCTCATAACCTAATGGGCATGGAAAGACCAACATTTCTTCCTCCTTGCCACTTTTATTTTCTTCGCTTATTATTTGGATAAACAATTCGACGAAAGTTTATTCCTTACTCAATTCACACTTCTCCTAAAAAAACTTTTTCTAAACTCAGATACATGTAGTTTCCCAATCTAAAAGTGTCATACAAGTGTGGAATAACCATTAGCACAGCTCTAGCTATCCTTTTTCTATTTTTGTTGTTTTGCAGTCTTTTCATCTCTCACCATCAACCTTATATACCAAGCCCAGTCTTTCACTGTTGTCCACTATCATCGGATGCTTCTTTATTCCTTGGAGATTTTTATTTAACCTAGCTCTAGGATACTAACCTTTATTGGTGATCTGATTGATCACGATCTTAGTAAAATGTTGTTTGTATAATCTAGATCCCTTGCTTATAGTATTGACAAGCTCAAAGGATGGAGAAAAACACTTTAATGATTCCTTTGTAGCTTTTACATAGGGGGCATTCATAGGTTGAGTCACCAGTATATCTTCTTCTCTAGCCATAATCACAAGTTGACCTTTCACATTGAACCTAACTTTCTAATGTAAGGAAGAGCGAACAGCACTTACCATGTGGACCCATGGCCTACTCAACAAATAAGTGCAAGATAGAGATATATCCATCACCTAAAACTTTACATTAAAAGCACATGACCCGATCTGTAAAGGTATCTCAATATCTTCCAATACTTTACACCTAGTACCATCAAAACTTAGACAATCATATGGCTATTATTTATGTGAAACATATTAATAGGTAACCTTACAAAGATGGGCATAGGCATGACGTTAATGGTAGAGCTATTATCAATAAGTACCTTAGCTATGGTGTGGCTCTTACATTTAACAGTAATATGCAGAGCTTTGCTATTTTTTTTTCATCATGAGGGATCTCATCATCATTAAAGGCTATGTAGTGTGGCACTACTAGATTTTTCAC
This sequence comes from Durio zibethinus, assembly GCF_047325235.1. NCBI lineage: Eukaryota > Viridiplantae > Streptophyta > Magnoliopsida > Malvales > Malvaceae > Durio > Durio zibethinus. The sequence continues at coordinate 11,141,866 of NC_143170.1, read as the reverse complement.
CAAATAATTCACATACTCCATAGGTACATTGTGCGCCACATAAGTTTGGTTTAACACTTTTAATAAAGCATTATAATGTGGCTTAAAATTTAATAGTAACGATAACAAAAAGATTTTAGTTGGCATCTTATTTAACTGTTCTACCATAGAATATTCATTATGCTTTACTAGTTTTAAAATTTTGAAAGCTTCATTCTCAAATACTAGCTTTTGACTATCATTTTAGGGAATTAGTTCTAGCTTACCCTATTTGTCCATAACTACTTTTTCTTTTCTTGCCTTTTCTAGCATCTCTAGAGTATAACATTTGCCACTTTGGGTTATGCCACGCACACCAGTTATATTGGCAACATCTGACTTAGGTGCTATTTCCTCTTGTCTTTGGACTGTGACCTAATAATCATACCTCTATGGCACAGGTTTCTTATCTTTATAAGGGAAAAAGCTTAGGACCTTGAAAGTTATAGGTTTGGGAATGAGCTTGTCCATGATCGACTTCAACTTCTCACTGCTATAGATTGTTATTGGTTTTAACACCCACTTTAATGGTTTATTAGTCATAAACACCTCAGCATTTTTATAAGTTTCACCCTTCTTATAAAGCTCAATTTGATAAATAATCATATCTCTATGGGATAGCTTTTTTATCTTTATAAGGGAAAAGGCTTAGGACCTTGAAAGTTACAGGTTTGGGAATAAGCTTGTCCATGATCGACTTTGACTTCTCATTGCTATAGATTGTTATTGGTTTTAACACCCATTTTGATGGTTTATTAGTCATAGACACCTCAACACTTTAGAAAGTTTCACCCTTCTTATAAAACTCAATTTGATAAGAATTCATGAACTTTTATACTTCTTTATGGAACTGCTTATAGGTTTCAAGAGAATGGCTTAGAGCCCCATTATGGTACTAACACCTGTGGAACACATCTCCCACTATAAGTGTATGGGTTCACTGGTTATACCATACCAGCCTCATATAAAGCATCAAATAGTTAACTGAATAGAGTCTTGATTTTTTTTACCATTGTCTTTATATGACATTTTTATCTTCATTTAAAGTATTTACTGCATGATTAAGTAATGGATTACCACTGACATTGGGTGTTGTTCTTCCACTAGTATCAAAATTAACCATCCCATCTTTGATCAGACTTTGCACCTTGTGTTTAAAGTAGTGTAATTTTTAATAGAATGGTCAACAATTCTGAAATGGTAATCATAATAAGTAGTAAGATCATACCACTTGGGGTAAGAGGGCTTAAGTGGCTCTATATAGATAAGAACAAGTAAATGATTTTTGAAGAGTCTTTGGTATAGCTCAGTATAGGTCATGAGAATAGGAACTAAGCTGGGCTTCTCTTAATTGTTTTATGATTTTCGAGGACCACTTGTTGGATTGGTTGGGCGTATAGGGGTTTTTACATCAAATGGAGTGTTAGGATTGCACATATTGGTAAGTGGTTTGAATGTTAGTTGGTAGATAGGTGTGTAGGATAGTTATGGAACTGGTTGATAAGGGAAGGACATGGCATTATTTACAGTAAAGGTAGTATATAGGATAAATGGGTTATGGATAAGGGGTATAGTTATTTAGTTGTTGCCCTTTAAAACTCACAGTTTAAGTTTCACTCTCTTTTTCCTTAGGCATCTTTTTAGTAGCATAGGACTTTTTTCCTTAAAACTTATCATTCTTGATGACATTTTCAATGATTTTGCCTGAGATCACTATGTAAACAAAATTTTTTGTTAAGTTTCCTATCATCTTCTTTTAATAGGACAACTTCAGGATGCTTACAAACAAGATAATTGTTTATTTCTTAATCAAAGGAGGTTGGGCTTGACTAGCTACATTGCTGCACCTCTAAGTATGCTCTTTAAACTATTATGTCACCTTATTCTCCATACTTTAAAAAAAATAATCAAGAGATAGTTTTATGATGTGGTGATACTAATTGATGAAAGCAAGAGCTAACTCCTTCCACAAATAAATATGGGTTGTATCCAACTTAATGTACCACATTGTAGTAGAACCCGTAAAACTATTTTGAAACAAATGGATGAGCGGTTTCCCATTACTAGTGTAAGCTAACATCTTTTGACAATATATTGTAACATGTATGATGGGACATTTCATACCATTATACTCTTCAAACTTTGGCAACTTGAATTTTGAAGGAATAGTCACATCCATAACTAAACAAAGTCTAACTACATCTATGAAATTATAGAAATTAATTCCTTCCATAGCTTGTAATTTTTCCTTGAGCATGTTTATCTTTTAATCCACTTTTGAGTCCTTCAAAGACTTGACTACTTTCAGTTTCAACTTTTTCTTTAGATTATCCAAATTGAAAACGTGGATTGGCTTTATTGCCTTTTCAATGACAACAAGATCGATATAGTTTTAAACATTTTCTTAGTTTGGTGTAGATCGCATTCTTGAGTAAACATACCCTATAGGGAATGTGAATTTTTATGGTAGAATGTCTTGGGTGGATTGGGCGTAATATGGGCTATAACTAGAAGGATATAAAAGGTCAACAACATCTTATGATGGATGGTCTTTAGAGCTAGCATCTTTTTCTATTGCCTTCCTTTTGTTCAACTTGCCTAGTGCTTTGAAGATTTTGTTTAACTCCCTTAAGCTTTTCAATGGCCCTTTCTATTTTCTTAAAGTAGTTCATGTTCTTCTATTTCATTCTTTTGGCTTGAGCTCGAGTGTTATACTGGTGATAAATTGGTCAATCTATCCTTAAACCTTGTGTACCACAATCTTAAATTAGTGGACTTATTTATGACCTAACATAATAAAAAATTAATTATGAATGGATACAATACTTGAAGAAAGAAAAATATATTTTCCCCTTAAAGATTTTCAACAAAAATGAACTTTCATTTATTACATAAAAGTCTATTTTACACTAAGCCTATTATTTTTCACTTGTAAAAATGTTTAATCTATTTATATTGATATTTGGCTTTCTCAATGAAGTTCAACAAATGCTGCCCATTCTCTCATCTTAGTATGACCAATGTTCTCAAGGCTTTGGCCTCTTCAACCATTTCTCTTGTTTTGATCATTGCCTTACTTATTTGAGTTATAAAATGTTCTATATACCTTTGCCTTTCCAAATTTTCTATTTTGCCAAATCATACCTGATAGGATAGTTTTCTATCCTCTCTTGTGAATGTGATGATGTGATCTCCTTATTCATTCAACTTCTACTTTAATGCCTGAATATACTCTCTAAGCATCTCATTATTCTTTTGGGCTGCAACACATTCATCTTCCATCTATGAGTACTCTCTTTTCAACTTTTTATTCTCATAAGTCAAATCAATGATATTTATTTCTTTAGCCTTTACTTGGATATGTAGCTTTTTATACTCTTTGCATAACTCTATCAACTCTTTAAAGGCAATGTCACATTCTTTAGCACTCTTTTAGGCCTTACTCTTAGTCTTTAACTTCTTGTGTTGTTTAGATATTTTATGAAATTTGACTTCTAGCTTTTCTGTTTCATCTTTCCATTGTTCTTTCTCTTATTGAAGTCTTTGAATTTTTTGTTTCATTTTGTCTTTCCCAACTTCAAACTCTTTCATTGCAAATTCTAACTTTGAGGGTATTTCATCCAACTTCTAGTTCACTGAATGGCAATGGTTAAAGTAAAAATAACTTTTTTACCCCTTTTTACTCTTTTCACTAAATATCCATGAGTGATTTTATCAATAAACAATCCAAGACTTACTCTCTTGGGCTTCTTCCATGCCTTGATCATGCGATCAGTCTTCTAAAATGTTTTAAGTTCCCCATATAGGCATTCAAATTGATTAAGCTTGTATATTATAGGAACGAATTATTCAACTCCGTAATACCTTCTCACCATAAACAGTGCATAGCTTCTTAATCCTCATAAGCTTAAAAGTGGGACCTTAGTTTGATCTCTATATTAATATAGCATAGGTTCTCGATTCATCCATAGGACTATTCATGTGACAAATTACGAGCTTTTATAGCAAATACTTTTATTCTTTCTTGTACATTACTTCTGGCCATTCGCTTTCACAGAATTCTTTGACTGGATTTTGATTGTGAAGATAAAGTTTAGAGAAAACACTCTTTTTACATTTAAAATGGCTCTTCATCCATAGGTACAGTAATGGTGTACAACCTAGAAATCATGCTTTATCTTTTTGTCTAAATAATTTTGACTGGATTTTGATTGTGAAGATAAAGTTTAGAGAAAACACTCTTTTTACATTTTAAATGGCTCTTCATCCATAGGTACAGTAATGGTGTACAACCTAGAAATCATGCTTTATCTTTTTGTCTAAATAATTCAATGACATGATGGTTCTGTCAATATTGCCAGTGAAATATTACGTCCCTTTACTTAAATAAAGCTATCACTTCTATCTCAATATGGCCCAAAACTTTAGAGAAGATCACCATTCCATATATTACTAAAGTAAACACATTCATTCATTAGTCATCATTTGGATGTTTGCAATGCAATCTTGAAAAAATTCCTAAGGAATACCTTTATGCCTTTTTTTTTTTGAAACATGTAAATTTATGAACTCTTTGTCTACTCTTAAAATGTGGGCCAACTTTTTGCTATATCTTAGCTTTTGCTACTTTACATAAACTCTATCTAGATATTAGAGATGCATACCTAGAGAATTGAATATTCTTCTATGGTTGGCATCATATCAACTTCATTAAAGATAAAACAATGATAGAAAGGATCACAAAATTGCACCATTACTTTAATGAGTGAATTTTAATCCTTCATCGATAGTAGATATGCAATATGGCCAAACTTTTGACAAAAGGTTTGTTGTCTTGAAGGAATTATGTTCTTCTATATGTTTGACAAATATTTCAAATCATTTTGGTTGAAAAGCAAACAAACTTCTTTAGGCAAGGTAGAGACATAGCTATGTGGTAGACAATCTCTTTCCTTATGTTGTCTTTTTTCTGATTCTATTTTTAAGTCATTGGGTGACTCATACTTGAAGAATACAGATGAGGCGCAAACTAGACATACAGTGGACTCCTCCATGAAAGCTTTTGTTAAAAATATCATTAGGGTAAATATGCTATACAATTTGTATGCATGTTTATGAAATGCATAAAGAAAAACAAACAAAGAAATTGGTTAATTATCTCAATATAAAAAAAAAAAAGCTTATTAGCAAAACAAATAAAATACAATAACAAAATGATTCTAAACTCTAGGTCAATTCAAAGGGTAAAAAAAACATGGCTCTACCTATAAGTTAGGCTCATAAAGTTAATTATATGTAGTTTGAGTTACCTCTAAAGTTTTCAAATTGCTCCTCACATCATTTTCCTTCATAGACTAGTAAGGCACCTAAATTCTCACTCATTACAGGCTACAACCAGAATGAGTTCAATTTGAGTGAGAGCATTTCACTAGCCTATGTGGAGACATGAAATCTTACGAAGGTGTAGGTACTTTACTGTCTCCAAAGAGACAAAACTTTGGTGTAGAGCTCATATTATACATATATAAGTAAATGACAGATATAATTAATAAATAAATAAAATACAAACAAGAAAAAAGTTCTTAAATTTATTAAGTTAGGCTTGGATAACAAGAAATCATCTACTGGCTTGACTCTTGGCTATTCCCCAATGGAGTTGCCAAACTGTCATAACATATTGATTCGTGGACCTATTGCTAGACATAAATTTAAGGAGTCGCCACCAATCTTTTTTATTTAGGTGGGATTGACCACCTAATTAAATTTATCCCATTTTAAAGAGGAATCCTAAGCTTGACTTAGGTATGTTTAAATGGTAGATTTTAGTCTATGAAACTATATTTAAGTTCAGTAGTGTGATTAAGCATGAGGAAGATTATAGCACTCTCACAACATCTATCTAAAAAATGGTTCCAGTTTGATTTCAAGTTATCCAAGCCTTAAAATATCTTTATAATTTTACCAAATAATTTAATTATTGGAAATTGATTTTAAAATTACTCTAACAATTTATAGCTATTTAAGATAATTTTTTCATCTTAGGAGTATTCACAAATACTAGTGTTCTACTCTGAAGAGATTCCGTCGTCAGATTTATTAATATATTTTATTTAGGAAACAATTAGTAAAATCATTCAATAGTTTGGTAATATTTTACTTCAATGCAGATATTCCAATAGTTTGGTGAGATTTTATTTGAAAAACCATTTGTAGAATTTATTTTAAGAAAGTTTTTATTTAAATCTTTCAATAGTTTGATAAGATTTTTTTTTAATTCATTAAATCCTCTAATAGTTTCATAAGATTTAATTCAATATTTGAATTCTCCAATAATTTGGTAGGATTAAAAAAATTATTATTTTATTTGAAAAAAAAAAACCTATTATGAAATTCTCCAATAACTTGGTAGAATTCATAATAAAATAAAAATAAAAATAATAATAAACTTATGAAATTCCTCCAACAGTTTGGTAAGATTCATGAATTTATTTTGAAAAAAATTTATTTTCTTTTTTCTAAAAAAATCAATTAAAAAAATAAAATCTAAATCAAATAAATAAAGAAAATAAAAATTTACCAAAAGAGTTTATGGTGGCTTGGCTCAGCTAAGACACAACTTAGCTACAAGAACAATAGATGGTTAGAACGACTCAACTAGGATGGCTCAACTTAGCGTGAGAGGGGCTACTAAGAACCCGATCAGAAATTGGGTTGCATGCAAGTGGGGTCGAGTAAATGACAAAACGTGTAGATCCTAAGGCTTACTGAAATTCAAAATGATGCCATTTTGCACAGATATAAAAGACTACATACCTTGTACTTTCTCTCTCTAAACTTTTTTTTTGCTTCTCTATCTACATTGGGTGAAAAATATGATAGCCGGTCGATTGAAGTTTCACTAAATTTTGGAATATGATGCTGGAAACTGAGTTTTTCATTGAAATCATGTTGAAAAAATTCAAAAGCTACTAAAAATTTAATTGAAATCTAGAAATTTCCAAAAAAGATTTCCAAAAAAATTCTCCAAGAACACCAAATCAAACCTTTTTACCTTAAGGATTTTAAACTCTCACAACTTCTTCAAATTCCCCAAAATAATTCTTCAAAAACCTTACTACTAGAAACAATTTCTCTCAATTACTGTGTGATTTTTTTGTGTGTGATTTATATATATTCTCCTTATGTCTTCGCTGAGTGTTGGAATGGGATTTATATAAGGATTCAATTTCTTTCAATTTTGGAAAAATTAATTCAACTAAATTTGTGATGATTTTTTATTATTTGATTTATGGTGATTTGATTTCTAGTAACTTTATTTGTTTCATGAAAATTAGGATAAAAAACATCCCATAATCTGCCATTGATTTGTAAAATCCCATGATTTAGTTTCCTTTTTTCCTGATTTGATTCTTGGGATTAATGCCAATATATTTCAATGAATTTCCCAAATTTCAAACTGATTTCAAACATGTTTTTTCCTTTTTTTTAATAAAATAAAATAGAAATTATCTACTTGGACTCAGAGCCTAATCAAAGCCTAATAGTTAAAAATCAAATTTGAAGATCCAATATACATGAATCTGAAATTGACCCAAAATAATTAGATCAGCAAAATTATCTCAACAATTTAATTAAAACACCCAAACGAAATGGGTATCTACATGATGGTTTTGATTTGGCAATGAGGCTATTATAAGGGCAACATGATGATAATGCAATGGTGCTCTAGCAAAGATGAAGAGATGGTTTCAATTGAGGCAATGGATTGTGGTGAAATTGGTGTTGTTGTTTATCTAGTTTTACTCAATAGGTTGCTATAATTGTTTTTCCCTTTCTTTCTTGCAAAATTGTGTTCTTCATATAGGGAATAAGTCCAAATTCAAATAGAACTCTAGATTAAAATATGTACTATGTTCATATCATTTTATAATTCTTTCCTTCAATCCAATTTTTGAATTTCTCAGCAAGTTTTTTTTTTTTTTTTAAATTAAAAAAAAGTAAATGAAAGATAAAATAAAATAAAAAGATAAAGTGAAAAAAATAATTTTATAAATATTTAAAAAATTAAATTAATATTGGGTTTATAAGCTAAATCAAACCTGAGGCCCAATAAGACAAATGAGGCCCAAAAAGAATTTAAGAGCCAATATTTTGACTAATGATTAGAAAACCCAAAAATTTTAAGCTTTGGACAAAGTGAGGTATCTACAATTTATATAATGTCTACAATTTCTATAAATTTTTTACTTTTGATTTTCTTCTCATTTATACTCTTTTCAATTGTTTTTGTTAAAATTCTTGTAAACTGTTGATTTTCTTCACGACTTATACTTTTTCTTTTCTTTTCTTTTTTTGGACTATATAATTGACTTGTCATTTACCATTGGTTACACTATTTTTAAATTGCAATTGTGTTATTAATAGTTTGAGTAGTAATGTCAAAGATACATGTGTATTTGGTTTTTAACTAACTTTTATTTATTAGACATTTTAGTTTTAATTATTATTTAGTCATATTATAAAAACCTATTACATGCAACTTATCGAACCATTTATATTAAAATATGTATCTTATAAGATAATAATTTTTTATTGTATTTATTAAATTTCATGTAAATTTGGAAATGGGCAAAATATTCACTTATTATAATCTTATTACAATCTTTAATAAATTTTTTATTGATTTATTTGACACAAAAGAAATTGTTTATTTTAAAGAAGATGCAAGAACATTTCAATTTCCTGTTGAAAACTTTTTATAATGTTATAACAAAAAGCTTCAATATCTTAATAATTTATGGTTAATATTATTTATCTTTAAAAAAATTAAAGTAAATAATTAATATTAGTTCAAATAAATATATTAAAATAAAAACTTAAAATCTATGCTTTACTTTTTAAAATAAAAATATAAATGTTACTCATGCAAATAAATCATGATTTTTCTATGGTTAATTTTTTACATCATTTTGATTAAAACAAAATTGAGTATTCAATAGTTCCGAATTCGTAACTACTAATAAATAACCTAAAAATAAATAACCTAACACTAAAAAATATTATTTCTTTTATTTATTTTAAGAATGCTACAACATAAATTATATTTAAACAACAAGTTATAATAATTAAATGCATTCTTCTTTTAGCATGTTAAGTAGTGCATTGTTAAAAAAAAAAAAAAATTTGAACAAGTTAATGAAATAATAATTTTAATAGTTTATGATTCTTTAATATTTGACTCATTAATATTATAATGAGTTTCATTAAACTTCTAATTTTTTTGCATGTAACAACATTAAAACATTAATGATAATGAATAAAAACAGGAGTTAAAAGATATTTTGATAAATTTAAAAGTTTTCATTTGGCGCTCTTCTATTACATATTTATACTATATATACATGATTATTTGGTGATAATTAGGTGAATTTGAGCAATGAGTTTCTTTTTATTTTTACTATTTTTCAATTTAAGTACAATTAATTTACTAAAATCTCATTTTAAAAAATTTTCTACTTTGTGAAATAAAATAATACATATATTTCGATATTTGAAGTGTATTAATAACCACTCAAGTTTTTCATTGTTGATTGTAACTAAAATTAGTTTATTTAAATTTGAAAAAAAAAATTATGAAAGTGAGTTGGAACTCTCATTACACTTTTTTAGTTTTTATGCATCAAATGGAAAAAAAAAATGTAATGAATTGCATACAAGATAAATTTTACGTCTTATTACATATGATGTGCTCCATTTATCCAAAGTCACTTATTTGACTTGTTTGTGAAATTAAACATTTAATCATTTTTTTAAAAGATAATGGAAAATAAAATTGTTAAAAATATAATATTTTAAAATTTTAGCACTAATTATTCTCAAATCATATTTTTAAAAAATTTTATGAAACCATTGCACAATTTACTTTGATTGTTTTGTGTTTATTAATTTTAGGATCTAAAACAATATGATGCTTTCTTATGTTTTGAATAACCATGAATATCTAATTTTCATATTATTCATATTATCAATGACCTTATATCTTTGTAAATTTCGTAGTTATAAATTAAATTATTAGTAATCTAAAATAAAAAAAAAAGTTTTTTGACATGGATACCACTCTATTATATTCCTTATAATAATTATAATAATCAACAATTATCTTTTCATGTGAATAAGAAAAAACTATTATGTAATATAAAATAGCCAACTTACATTTCAATGGAATGTTTACTTTAAAATTTAAAATTTTGAAAGTCTGCGATGCAATATAAAAAGCTAGCTTCATGAGATGGAAGAAATTGCTTTTTGTAGTCTAACACCTAATAAGTTTTCATGAATGCTGAAAAAATGCAATACTTGGAATTAAAGCATAGATATACAGAAATGAGGTTTGACGGTATTTATGTATTAATAATTTTAATCATAAATTTTTTGTGAACTTTCATACTTTACAATAGCTACTTCATAAAAATGAAATTAAAAAGAGACGAACATTAAATAAATAAATTTATTGTCTACTTCATTTAATATGATGATTCATAATAGCATAATTATCATTTTCGTTTCATATCTATTAGTTAAAATATTGGTTTTAAGTGATAATTTATTTATAATTATCATTTTCATTTCAAATTCTTACATTTGAAAAGAACACATACAAAGAAAAAAAAAAGAAAAAAAGAAAGTGAAAATCTATTTAAACTAAAAATCTCTTGATCTTAATAGCTACATGCACATATTATCATTATTAAGAGCTTTACTACCAAAAATATGAAAAGGTGTGTATGTACTTAATAAAATACTAAGGATTTAATGAAAGTTGACAAATCATATCCAATTATTGAAACTATAGTTAGCACGTATGTGTTTTGAGGATAATTCATTATAATAGAAATTTCATATAAATTTCTACTTCTAAGTACATACATATACAAAAAAAAAATTAGTATTAAGGGTTTAATGTTAAATTAATAAAGCTCATAGCTATCTAAATGTATTTACTTATTTAGATTTACTTCTCAAAATAATTTTTTGTCAGATGAACAATACCTTCATTTAGTTAAGAGATATGATTCTTTTAATTTTTTTCTTGTCACTGATCCCTTAAAACATGAGTTTTTAGTGATATAATATATTTTGGAGAGTACTAACATAAACAAAAGACAAAGTAAGAAATATTTATTATTTATTTGATTTAATATATTAAAAATAATTTATTCTCCATTTATTTCTATGTAATGCTAGGTTTACACACAATAAATATAAATATTAAATGTTTTTATCTTTTTTTATTATAAATTAGCTTAAATAAAAAATCATGATATGAAAAGTCATCATATTAATTTCAATGTTTTCAAGTATTATTATTTTTTTGAATAAATTAATATAAAAATAAAATATGAAGGCTTAGCATATTTATCTATATATAATTAGATTTTGAACAATAAATATGCTTATTAATGATGTATATATTATATATTAAGTTGTTAATTCATTAAAATGATAGGAAAAAGAAAATCTATAAAATGTCATCATAATAATTTCCATCTTTTCATAATCAATTTATTTTAAAAACTTTCTGTATTCTATTAACCATTGAATTTAAGAAAAATAACAAAGATATGGAAAGTGCCAAACAATATTATATTAATTTCAATAGAGGGATCAACTTACATAAGTATAAAATTAATTTGTTTCACACCCTTTTATAACTTCATATACGATAAATATTTTTACAAACCGACCATTAAATTTAACAACCTACTTGTACCTACATTCAATATTCTTATCATTTTGATTGAGAATATTATCATTTTCAATATATACTAATGATTAAAATTTTATTATCATCACATAAATAATTATATATTCTAAATTTAGTAAAAATTTGGCATATATAATTTACTTGCAAAGAGCATAAAATAAAATGGTTGGATTAACATATATAAATCATATAAAAAGATATGATACGGTGTCATGTCTAAATAGATCCCTTTTCATTTCTTGTTTTTTTATTTTATTATTTAAAGATTTGAAAATAAATCTTTAAAAGAAAAAGAAATATAAATTATCCTTATTTGAAAAAATTTTCATGTTCCACTAATCACTTAAATTAATTAATAATAAAGAAACAAAAAGTCAAAAATTATTATTGTATTAATTTCAATCTATACGTATTCCATGAATTAATGATTTAAAAATAAATCCTTAAAAAAAATATAGAATATAAGTAAATTTTACTGATTTTTCACTTTTATTTAATTTATAAGTTTCATTTGTCTTTCATAATAATGTTTTTCTTCAATATAATTGTTATTTTAATTTTATGGTTTTTTAAAATTTAGTTTATTTTCTATACAAATTTTTTTTTCAATAAAATAATGGGAATAGATTAATTTTTAAAGAGATACATCTAAAAGCATTTTTCTTTTTTCTTTTTTTTTTCACTCTCAACGTGTTGGTTTTATTAGAACATCTCTATCTTGTCTTACAACATACTAACACGATTTTCCGAAAGATTTACGGAGTGCATCCTCCGGCTTATAAATCTGACTAATTTCTTTTATTTATTTAAAAGAAAAGTCATCTTGCGACCGTTCAATTTCTTTTACTTTTAGGTATGGAAAAGAAGATTTTAGTCTGACTAATTGCCGAACTCAATTGCTTTACAGTGTCTTAATCTTCACTTTGTTGCGTGGGCGTGAGAATTCAGCATTTACGGCGTCTTGGAAAGCTTAATCTCTCGAAATCTGCATCTTCTTCCAAAGATAAGGTCATTAGCCGCCTTACTTTATGGTATATCTCTCGAATGTGTTTTTCACATTGATTTCACTTGGACACTAAATATGTATTTATTTAAATATGTGCGCATAAATATTAATTAAATTTATTTTTATTTTTATTATTGTAAATATCATAATAAATAAGTAAAATAAAAAGATGATGAATTGAATTTGCTTTGGATTTTATCTTGTAGTGTGTTTACTGGTGGACTATATTACCATTGGAGTCTTTAGAAAATCATTTCTTGTGCTAACTTTTTTTTTTTTTTGAAAATTTTGAATAAAAAAGTTACTAAATTATAAAAAAAAATTAATTGACATATCATTACTATTATAATCTGAATCAAAATGATGAAAAAAAATTAAAAAGATAAGAAGATGTATACAGAAAAAATTAAGATACATAAAATTTTTTTTTAAGAAGAACAAAGTATATTATTTAAAAAAATAAAATATATTCATAAAAATATTTACAGACTTTCGTGCCCTTCACATTATAATACAAAGACAGCAATATCTAAATAATTTAACTTTTCGTTTTTATTTTTATTTTTCATTTTAAGTTTTTATTTAAAAGGTATGAAATATTTTTTAATTTAATATAATAAATAAATTTTTATTATTTTTATTAATTTTTAATTATTTATCAACGAAACTATTATTTTAGAGTAAATTAAAAGTTAGTCACCCAACTTTACTAACTTTCTAATTGGGTTATCAAATTTCAATAAGTCCCATTTAAGTCATTAAAGTTTGTTAAATGTTTCGAACTGAGTCACTCTAACAGAAAACATTCAAACAATTAACAAAAAAAGGACATGATTACCACATTAGATGCCACGTAATACCCTATATCCACGTCACAAAAACAAACAAAAAATCAAATACCCGTAAACAAAATCAAACAAACAAAAATTAATTTCTTTTGCCATTTCCCCATTCTTCTTATTTGAAAATCAAACATCTACAAGTATAAAAATACACAATAAAACAAACCCACTAAGAAGAAAGAAATTCAAAAATTAAAATTGATTCTAACCACAATCCCTTCCCAAAAACCCATGAAAACCCGAAACTACTCAACCCTTGGAAAGAATAAGAAGAAGACACTGATAAAAAAGAATAAAAGAGTCATTCCTTGAGCTTAATCTACTAGATTTTTTCAATTGGCATGTCCTTGTTCCTATCTTTTTTTATTTGGTGGAGCTATATTTTCTATTTTTAATTACTTTAAACTAAATTATCAATCTTAAGATAATTACAACTTTGCATAATCCCAAAGAAAAAAAAGAGAGACAACTTGGGTTTTCTTTTCTGGGTATTCTTTTTGGATTATAATGTATAGATCAAAGATTATAAGTAAAGAAAAAATCAAAGATGAAAAGGAGTAAAAATTAGGCTTCTTTTTCTCATCTTTTGACCACTATTCATCCATAATTTTTTCATTGATTTTGCTTGATCTTATATCAAATCTCTTGTTTCTCTTCATTTCTTTCCAATTTTCAGCATCTTCTTATTGCTAGACTAGTTATGGCACACGTTTCTACCTTTTCTCTTATGGTTATGGTTGAATAATCGAGCCTTAGCAATTCAAAAAAAAAAAAAAGAACAAAACACAAAAGAAAAAGAAATGGTGGTGATTTAATATATGTGAGAAGAATTTGGTTGATTTTTTGTGTTTTTTATTTTGTTTATGTAGATTTGATTTTTTGTTTGCTTTTATGACATGGATATAGGGTATTATGTGGCATCTGATTTGGCAATCACATTATTTTTTTGTTATTGTTTGGATGTTTTCTGTTAGAATGACTAAGTTTGAAACATCTAACAAACTTTAATGACTTGAATGGGATATATTGAAATTTGATGACCCAGTTGGGAAAGTTAGTAAAGTTGGGTGACTAACCCTATAATTTACTCTATTATTTTATTTAAAAATAATTTAATAACTTTTACTCTAATATCCTTAACAGTTATTTTTTCTTTTTAATATAATTCACCTTACCTCCACCGTTATTTTCACATCCAAATATATATCCTATTACTAATTTTAATATTATCGCTATAATAACCAATCTCACCATTACAATACCTAATCTCACCTCATAGCTATTTTTAATATTACTAAAACTAATCTTACCGCTCATTTGTATGGCTCTTAAATATCAAACAGCTATGTGTTACATATTTTTGTATGTTTCTTATGTGTCTAAAGATATATATATATATATATATACATGTATAATGTATTTTACCTTTTTTTTTTTAAATGGTTACAATAGCATTTATGGATAATATTATAAATTATTAACTATGATTATATATTATAATTATATGAGATCTAATACATTAAGGATTTGTTATATTTTTTATTTTCCCATACAACCCTTTTTAGTAAAGTTTCATTCCAGTCTTTTAGGGGAGTGTTTGGTTTGGAAGAATCTACATATTTTCTTTCAGAATCTTACTGTTGGTATTTGATTCCAATATTTGGTTTAAGGTAATCTGATTTCAAGAAAAACTGATAGATTCTCAATAGTACTTAAAGTGCTGGATTTAAAAACCTACCTCTCCTTGTAGTTTTCTAGGATTCCATAAGGAAAAAATAATGTTATTTTTAAATTTAACCTAAATAAAAAATTGTGAAATAACCGTTATCGTTTCGATTTTTTTAAGGAAATTATTTAAGGCGCTTTTGGGCTAAAAACGCCTTAAATAATCCTTTATTTAAGGCATTTTTAGACAAAAAAATACCTTAAATAATACTTTTTGATTTTTTTGAAAGAGATTATTTAATTCCTTATTTAAAGTGTTTTTGTTCCAAAAATACCTTAAATAATCTTCAATATTTTTTTAAAATGGATAACCAAAAACACCTTAAATAATCTTTTTTATTACTTATAAGATTTAAAAGATAAAAAATAAAAACATTGGAGTAGCTCAATTAGTTAAAATATATGGCTATTAACCCTAAGATCATAGATTCAATCCCTTCCTTTAGTGTTTTAAGCGTCCAAAAATGCTTTAAATAATCTTTTCATTTAAGGCTTTTTTTGACAAAGACACTTTAAATAATCCCTTGGAAATCCATTAAAATACTAGAGAGAGAGATCAAACTTACTACTTTATGGTTAACAGCCATACGTTGTAACCAACTGAGCTATTCCTTTTCTTTATATTTTATCTTTTAAATCTTATAAGTAATGAAATGGATTATTTAAGGCCTTTTTTGTCCAAAAATGTCTTAAATAAACTTTTTCAAAATTGAAGGGTATTATTTAAGGTATTTTTGGATAAAAAACTCCTTAAATAACCAAAAACACCTCAAATAATCTCCTTCAATTTTTTGCAGGGCATTATTTAAGATATTTTTAGAAAAAAAAACCTTTAAAAATCCACTGATACATTTTTAAGTGGATTATTTAAGGTATTTTTTTTATAAAAAAATACCTTAAATAATCTCTTTTAAAAAATATTGAGGATTATTAAAAGTATTTTTTAATAAAAAACACCTTAAGTAATCCCTTTATATTGTTTAAATAGTTAACAACCATCATATATATCAAAGAGATTATAGTAATTATTCAAGATTTAATACATATTAATTTCTTCCAATCAAATGAGTGAATTTGAACACGAAATGACCTAAAAATGAAAGAAAATCTCAGGTATCACACTTTACCAAGAATCACACTTTCTTTCGAAATCTACGATTCTACGAGCCAAATGCCTCATAGAGTTTACATTATTAATTTCATCTTGCGAAATTGCCAAAATACTCACACTAAAAAAATACTTTATTTTTTCATATTTAAAAGTATTTTTGTAATTTTATTAAAAAAACGAAACATTGTCATTGGAACTATATGGGAAAACAAAAATACAAAGATGCTATGTGGATATGGTTTTAACATCTCTACCATAGGGTTATAGGTGGGATTTGCCTTAAGTTTTAATCCATTATTAAATGATCTAATATGATTTTAGGCTTAACTTTTTTTTATCATGTATGTAACAAAATTTTCAAGTATCTTATGAGTCTTTTCACCAACTATATTAAATTCCTTTGATTGGTTATGTATTATTGATTTTTTGCACACCAATTTTTAGTTTTTTACAAGTAGCTAGGATTTTTATATTCATTTCATTTAAATTTACATGCATTCCCCCCCTCCATTTTCTTGCACTTCTTAATTTAACATAATTTAAAAAAAAAAAAAAAACCTTACTCTTGGTAAAATTTGCTTGTTACTTTAAACTATATTATAATTGGAGCAATACCATTAAGAATATCCTAATGCTTATAATAAGTTTAATCTTGTGGAAATATTTTCTTTGTATTTTAATTAAAAAAAAAAGTGTTGGTTACATTTTTTTATTTTTTCAAATTCAAGAAAAAAATTTGTTATAAACTTGAATTTATTTTTCTTTAATTAATTTTACTATTTATAATGTTGATTGAACCTATCACAAATTTCCATACTATTTTAAAGTTCTTTTAAAAACGTGGTGCATTAAAAGTATATATAATATGCTTTTTGATAGTTTGAAGATGTCATATTTGAATTCCAATTACTAATTCTAAGATTCTAATAGTACTCTATCAATGAGGAAACCATAGTGGGAACAATGTAAGAGAAAGGTAATACAGAGGGATGGCTAATCAAAGATGGTGGGAGAAATTTTCTTTGTATGCAGTTCACCACCTCACAGCATCTATCTCATATCACAATCCTATGATGGTGAATACAAAGGGGAAACAACAGAAAAGACAACATAGTAGAAAGCACAAAAGGTTTCTTTTTAAGGCAATGTGGGTAAAAAAAAGCTGACTGCGAGCAGGAAGTACATAATGCATGGCATGGCAAGAATGTCATGACATTAACAACATGAATATAATGGGAAAATCTGAAGCTCACAGGTGCACGACTTGAAACATGGCACAAAAGCCGATTCATGAACATGCAAAATAAGGGAGAAAGGCACCCTTAAGATCTTCAACAATTGAAAGATGCAACAGTCAACGAAGAAAACTTACAAAGAGGGAAACAGATCAGGAAAGAGCTGAACACAGCCTTAGACAGGGATGAGACATTTTGGGCGCAGAGATCCAGGGTGGAATGGCTTAGAGATGATGATCACAACACTACCTTTTTTCCATGCCAAGGCTTCTCCAAGAAGAAAGGTGAATGTAATCAATGGCTTAGAAAATGAAAATGGAGAATGGTGTGAAACTGCTGAAAAGATTCAGGAAAAAACCACTAGTTACTTTAGACAACTTTTTCAATCTCTTGAGGCAAGGTTAGTGTGATGATATTCTTGAAGCCATTGGGAACCGAGTTCTAGATAAGATAAATGACTTCCTGTTAAAGGAGTTCAAAGCTGAGGAGGTTCTTACAGCACTAAAACAAATGCACCCTACAGAAACACCAAGACCAGATGGTATGCCTACTCTTTTCTTTCAAAAATTTTGGCATATAGTAGGTAGGGATGTGGTTAATTTATGCTTGCAATTCTCGAATGGAAATGGGGATCTTAGGGAGATAAACCACACAAATATTGTTCTGATCACAAAAGCAAATGTGGCACAATTTAGACCAATTAGCCTGCGTAATGTGCTTTATAAACTCATAGCCAAAATTCTTGTTAATAGATTCAAGTTTGTCCTACCCCATTACATCAGTGAAACCTGGAGTCCTTTTTTCCCAAGGAGATTAATCACAAACAATGTATTGGTTGTCTATGAACTACTTCACTCTATGAAAAACAAAAGGATAGGTCGAACAGGGCAATTTGCCCTAGAGTTAGATATGAGTAAAGCATATGATAAGATCGAGTGGCAGTTTCTAGAAAAAATGATGCATAAGCTAGGTTTCAGACCAAGATGGGTATCCCTTATATAATGAGATGCGTCAAATCAGTGTTCTATTAAATTGTTGTAAATGGCCAGATTACTAACAAATTTATCCAAAGATATGCCTTAGGCAAGGTGACCCTTTATCACCTTACCTGTTTCTATTTTATTGCAAGGGACTATCAGTAGCTCTTATAAAAGCCTAAGAGAGGGGTTAGTGCATGGTGTTCGAGCTAGCCGTAATGGACCCCGAATCACTCTTTTTTTTTTTTTAGATGATAGCTTACTTTTTGTCCAGGCGATCGAGGGGAAGGCGAAAAGGTGAGGGACATGTACGAACATATGAAGTAGGTTCGGCCTAAAACAAAAAAGTATGAAAAGTCTGCATTATTCTTTAGCAGCAACACAGACACCTAGCACAAAGAAATATTAAAGAAATTGTTCGGCATCCAAGCAATAGAAAGTCCAAAAAAGTATCTAGGACTACCTGCCATAGCAGGTCGAGGGCGAAGGAAAGCATTTAGAGAACTGAAGGACAGAATCCAATCAAAACTACAAAGGTGGAGTCATAGAAGATTATCTTTTATGGGCAAGGAGATTTTTGTTAAAGCCATACTCCAAGCAATCCCAGCTTATTCTATGAAAAGTTTCAAGCTGCTAAAAGCTATGTAAAGAACTTAATAGTATTTCTAGTAAGCACTGGCGGTGGCAAGAAGGATCAAACGGCATACATTGGACGAAATGAAAGAACATGTGCATCTCGAAATCTCGTGGGGAAATGGATATGGAGACAATGGAGCTCTTACAAAGCAATGCTTGGAAAGCAATGATGGAGGTTGCTGACACAAATTGACAGCCTTGTGGACGAAGTCATCAAAGCAAAATACTTCCTAGATTGTTCCTTCATGGAAGCGCGACTGGGAAACAACCCATTTTACACTGGGAGGAATATATGGGAAGCTTGCGGCATCTTGGAAAAGGTGTGATGTGGAGAGTTGGTATTAGACGATCGATCCAAATTTGAAAAGATAAATGGCTACCAATAATGAGCTCCTTGTAAGTGCAGTCACCGAGAGTAATGCTTGAGGAAGACAGTCTCGTAAAGAAACTTATGGACAGCTCAACCTTGTAATGGAAGAGGGAACTCATTTACGAAGTTTTCTTATAAGAAGAAGCAAAAGCTATATGCTCCCTTCCAATAAATAAGCTGGGTGCAGAAGACAAAATAATGTGGCACTATCATAACAAAGAAGCCTATATGGTCAAGAGTGGCTAAAATTGCCGAACACTATGTTGAATGAGGAATAGACACTTCCAGTGGCAACAGAAGCCAACACTACAAAGGTTTATCAAACAATGTGGGCGGTAGAGCTACCAAGTAAGATCAAAGCTCTGCTTTAGAAATTTTACCATGGTTTAATCCTGGCATTGGTTAACTTATATAATAGGAAGCTGGATGTGAACAAGACATGCTTCATGTGCGGGACAACAGAAGAAACAGTGATACATGCCATTAGAACATGCTCGCCCGTTGCTCAAGTCTAGAAATCTTTGAACGTAAACCAGGTGATTCATGACAGTGAAACTAGGCATGCAATGTGGGTGGAGCAATTGTGTTTGTCATTTGATAAAGAGCAATTACAGGTCAGCATGATCACTGCCTAGGCTATATAGAATGAAAGAAACAATATTTCGCATGAGGAGAAGAAGAGAGACCCGTAGGAACTGGTACAATTCATCAGGAAGTATATGACTGAGTTGAATGCTCCACAAGTAAAACACATGGCTCAAATAAATGGCCCTGTTATATGGAAACCGCCTAGCAATGAGATTGTCAAAGTCAACTTTGATGTGGTAACAGACACGAGAGAAAAGAAAGGGGGAGTGGAAGTTGTCATAAGAGATTGCACAGGTGAGGTGCTTGCAACAGCTTCCATTACTATGCCAGGCATAAATGACCCCTTCCATGCAGAAGCCTATCTAGCCACCCAAGCACTTATGTTTGCATCTAATATGGGGTTTAAGAGGATAATTCTAGAAGGAGATGCTCTGGGAATCATTAAAACCCTTAATTCAACAGGGCCAGATTTATCAACAATTGAAGTAACCACAGAAGAAGCAAAGGAAAAAAAGAACCAGTTTCACACTTGTCTCACTATGCACACTCAGAGAAAGGTTAATATGAAAGCTCATTTGCGTTAAAAAACAGTTTAAGTGTAATAAAGAGTAGATTACGAATTGAGGAAAGTGCTGAGCTTATAGCTCATGGTTTTCTTGAAGGCTGTAAATCAATAAATGAGTGAAATTTTCACTTTCTTTCCAAAAAAAAAAATACTGTACTAATAGACAATATATGCTTTTCGATAACCAATACAAATAAATATTCACTCTAACATTGGAGTTGTACTTTGGAGGGTTCAATATTTTCCGATTCCATTCATTTTAATAATTGATAGGTCAAGCCTTGTGTTTGATAAATAGGACCAATATTGCAATAGATGGCCCTTGGACGTCAGCATTTTGACATCAAATCAATCAATAAGCAAAATATAGCTGGTTGTGCTATTCCAATTAATTGTACCTCCTCTTTTCTTTTTCCTGTTTCTTTGCATGCTTTCTTCTTTTTCTTTCTTATTGCTGTTTGCAATCAGTAGTCCACTACGATGAGGAATTACAAACATGTAATGATTGAGAAAGGAAAAAGTAATCTAGCATTAATGTGTGAGATGAATAACAGAAAATTAGTTTAGCATATAGTTTTTGGAGGAAAAGAGATGGCAGTGATGTTGTATTAACTACCTATTTATAAACATAAGCTTGTACAGTGTAATTAGTATTTATAAACTATATATGATTACAAGATAATCACAAGGAATTCAAATGTTCCTATTTAATCTATATGCTTATAATTGGTTATTTAATCTAGATGCTTATTGGTTGATTATCTTTATTTAGATTTCAAATATATATTCCTATGTAATCTGGATGTTTGTTGGTTGACTTATCTTTATTTAGATTTGATATGAAATCTTATTTCCTTTCTATATGCCCCGCAGGATGGTGAACCATTAGTGACACCAATCCCGAACAATAAGAATTGAAATCTTGCACGAGAAAAGGGCTTTGTTAGTGCATCTGCTAGTTGTTGGGTGGAAGAAACACGCTTGATATGTAATGAGCTAGCTTGGACTTACTTTCTATTCGACAAAGGTAGATTAAAATTTTCAAAAAAAAAAAACTCAACTACTCGAGTAACGACATATTAGATAATTTTCCTACATATAATATTATATTTGAGATTAATTATAGTAAAATCTGTAGCCAAATGCGGGTGACATTCCTAGTAAACATAATAAAGTCTCTTCACTTGTTATCAACGAAAAACTCTCGAGTGATATTTTTCCCCAAATCACAACCAACAAGGCACGCTATCCTACTTCCAATAATCCCCTAATCTCAATCACTCAATACATAATCCATTTTTGGAAAAAAAAAAAAAAAAAACTTGCAAGCCTATCACCTAACAATCCATTTTCATTTTTACAGCCTTGCTGTCAAATGGAACCTAGGGACATGATTCCACCAGTGCTATTGGTATTCTCGAAAATGATGGATTTTGAAAGCGAAAAATTTATGCGCTAGTGTTAAGGTTTCATTTCTTTTTTTTTTTTTTTTTTTTAAACAATAAAAGCTTTTGGCTAGATAGAAAACATCA
Source organism: Durio zibethinus (assembly GCF_047325235.1). Lineage (NCBI taxonomy): Eukaryota > Viridiplantae > Streptophyta > Magnoliopsida > Malvales > Malvaceae > Durio > Durio zibethinus. The sequence goes on along the minus strand of NC_143170.1, from coordinate 11,119,497 downwards.
TCATCAAAGTTTTAGGGAGTTAAAAGAAAGTGTTACAATAAATGAAATTTTTTATTTGATGTAGATTTATAATTAAGTAAAATTCATTTAGTATATAAATTAAAATCAATTGCTAATAGTCTAGAAGACTCTATAAAAATATAATTAATAACAGCCCGGAACAAGTTAATAATTAATAATAAGTGAAAATGTTGTACTTGAATTTAAAACTAAGTACAATGTTACATGCACTAAAATATTACATTCAAATGATACACTCGCATAATTATTTTTTATTCTAATAACTTAAGTGAAAAATATTAAACTGTGTTTTGGGTTATAATAAAATTCTTAAAACTATTATTTTATGTGAGTGTGAAATATACTTATTAAAATAATGTATATATAGCATTTCCATAAAAGTATTTTAAATTGAATAATTTAATTGATATTAGATAATATCACTTAATCGCAGTCAAATTAATCACCACAATTGAGTTTTGGTGGTAAACCAAATAATAAAACAAAGTGCAAATTGAGTTGAAGGGATTGGAAATGCCAAGAAAGATATGGTTTGGGATGCAGATTTTAGAGTCCACGTGAAGGGATTTGCCTTCTCCTTATATACTTGTCCTACTCCACTCCAATTTTAGCGCCGCATATTTAAAGAGCGTGGACTCCTTCACCACTCCCTAAAATGATTTATTTTCACTTCTGATTTTGAAGGTCTAAGCACCAATATTACTACAGTCTATGGTACCACAAACTAATTTGTAAAAGAGAGGAAAACACTAACCCTCTCCCTTTTTATTTTTTTTTTCCTCTGAAAAAGCTCAAATTGTGTTCTCCCTAAATACATAACATTATTACTTTTATGTTGTTTTTTTTGTAATATTTAAAATCACAAAATATCACATAACAAAATTTTAAAATTTAAGATGCTAAAATTAAATTTTTTTCTTAAATCTCAAAAAAATCAAACGTTAACAAAGAAAATAAGGCGAAAGGAGTACCACGTCTCTCCCATTTTTGTTTGGTCACCTTTTTTTTTTTTTTTGTGGCAAAGCTAGATTATACTTCTTTCTATTTTTAACATTTATTATTTCTTTTTTTAGTATTATAAATAAATTTTTTATAATCTTTTAAAACACTTTTATATTAAAAATTGAGTAAATATTTGATACAAAATTAGTGTAAATTTTTAATTACATAAATGTTGTTAAGAGATTGATACCTTCTTAAACTCGCAGAGTTTAAAAATTTCACTATTAGTTTATTTTAAAATTTCTCTTAAAAATTATAAAAAAAAATAATTTTATAAAAAAAATTCAAAACTTTGTTAGAGTACATTAAATGCAAAGATTTTTTTTAATCTCTTTAAAAGGTTTTTATAAGGGGATTAGATTTTCAAATGATCTTACCAGTATATTCAAGATTTTAGTTATGAAATACTCATAAAATCTACTCCCTTTCTCTTATATACAGTTGCTTATTTTGACTTTAGACAAAGTTTAAGAAATTTTAAATACTTGAATTTTGATTTGTATTGATTATATAAAAGGCATTTTTACTTTAATTATGGTCACCTTAGGAAAAAGGAAAATTTGTTGTTATATTTAAAGATAACAAGGAACACTAAAAATGATTTTTTTTTTTTTTTAAAGAAAAGTAAAAGTATACAAACAAAACAATGTTGAAGTGAGTAATTAACAAGAAATAATAAATTATTTTCTTATCAAAAGAACTAACTTAGCCATATCTCTTTAAAAATTAAACACGAACAGTACACCGAATTGTAGGGGAGCAATCGTAAAAGGAATAAAAAGGTTTCCAAACAGTGCCATAAGCCCATCTAGAATCCATGAACAAAAATGCGAATCCAAGAAGAAAGAAGAAGGGTTAAGGGGTTCTTCTGATATTCGCAAAAGCTTGAAGAGTCTCTCCCAAATACTTAGAGACACACACACACACATCCGGCCTCCCAACCAAAATGCTTTTTCCACTTAACTTTGTAGCATATTAGTCCATTGAAGATAGAGCCACGGATACCAAGATTTATCAAATCCAACCCTCAACTGAAAACAAAAGGCAAACAAACAAACCCTAGATTAAAAAAAAAGCAAAACCCTGTGCTTTGGGGTCTGCAAGTGCAAGCTTGCTCGCAACTCTCAAAGCTTTATAGTGAAAAAAAAAAATTCCTCTATTCTCTCTGCATATTACCACCCCACTTTCCCCAAAACCCCAAAAACACATGCTCTCCCATTTCCTTTTTCTTCACCATCATCACTTCCACCAAGGCTATCTCCTCCTTCTTCGGTTCTCAATCAGGCTTCAACAACTTATCTTCTTCTTGGCACTTCTTTGAAGCTGGTTTTCTTGATCTGGGTAATTCAGTTTTGCTGATAGCTGCCAAAGATGATCACGTTAACAGACTTCTACCATGTCATGACTGCAATGGTGCCACTTTACGTGGCCATGATTTTAGCTTATGGCTCAGTGAAATGGTGGAAGATCTTCTCTCCTGATCAGTGTTCAGGAATCAATCGCTTTGTTGCTCTCTTTGCCGTCCCTCTCCTCTCTTTCCACTTCATCGCATCTAACGATCCCTATGCTATGAACTTTCGCTTCATAGCTGCTGATACCCTCCAAAAAGTTATAGTTCTTGCAGTACTAGCAGTTTGGTCCAAGGTGAGCAAAAGGGGTTGCTTGGAATGGACCATCACCCTTTTTTCACTCTCTACTCTTCCAAACACTTTGGTGATGGGCATCCCTTTACTTAAAGGGATGTACGGAGAGTTTTCTGGAAGCTTAATGGTGCAAATAGTCGTCCTTCAATGCATTATTTGGTACACCTTGATGCTTTTCATGTTCGAATATAGAGGTGCCAAAATGCTCATCTCTGAGCAATTTCCAGACACTGCTGGCTCTATTGTTTCAATCCATGTCGATTCAGATATCATGTCACTTGATGGTCGACAACCTCTTGAAACTGAAGCTGAGATCAAAGAAGATGGTAAGCTCCATGTTACTGTCAGGAAATCCAATGCTTCAAGATCAGATATTTTCTCAAGAAGGTCCCAAGGTTTATCTTCAACAACTCCACGCCCTTCAAATCTAACAAATGCTGAGATATACTCTTTGCAATCATCAAGAAACCCAACACCAAGAGGCTCAAGCTTTAATCACACTGATTTCTACTCGATGATGGCTGCGGGACGCAATTCAAATTTTGGTGCTGCAGATGTTTACGGTTTGTCTGCCTCGCGAGGACCAACTCCAAGACCATCCAATTATGAGGAGGACGGTGCAGCCACCGGCAAGCCAAGGTTCCATTACCAAGCGCCAGGTGGTGCAACCCATTATCCGGCTCCTAATCCGGGTATGTTTTCGCCGACTGGGTCTAAAAGTGTTGCTGCTAATGCTAATGCAAAGAAGCCTAATGGCCAGGCTCAGCAAAAGTCTGAAGATGGTGGTAGGGATCTTCATATGTTTGTTTGGAGTTCGAGTGCTTCTCCTGTATCCGACGTCTTTGGTGGCCATGAATATGGAGCAACTGACCAGAAAGAAGTTAGACTGGCTGTCTCCCCAGGGAAAGGTAGCTTCTGATCACTTTATTTGAGTGTCTTCTTTTCATTTTTTGATTTTTTTTCAGTAAAAATTTTCAAAGAGAGTGAAGAAAATAATTAAACAAGCTTTAATGTTGTTTTGTAACATTTTTGTTTGCTTCAATCTTACATATGTTTTTTTTTTTCTTTTTAGATTAATGGTTGTTTTCATGCTACTTTGCTTTGTTCCAGTGGAAGGACATAGAGAGAATCATGAGGAGTACATGGAGAGAGATGACTTCAGCTTTGGGAACAGAGGATTGGACAGAGAAATGGAAAACCATGAAGGTGACAAAGTGGGAGATGGAAAGCCCAAAACTATGCCTCCAACAAGTGTCATGACAAGGCTGATACTGATCATGGTTTGGAGAAAGCTTATCAGGAATCCCAACACTTATTCAAGCTTAATAGGTCTCACTTGGTCTTTAATCTCATTCAGGTACAATATCAACCAGCCTGTTTCTTTCTGCTCAGACGAAATCCATGAAGAATCTTTTTGTATTATTCATTATATAATTTATATATTTTGCTTTCTGTATAATCTATTTTGGTACCTGGGTTCAGCGTTCTCATCATTTCTGAATTCTGATAGCTTGTTGCTTGGTTTCTTGTAGGTGGAATGTACACATGCCTGCCATAATAGCCAAGTCCATTTCCATTCTGTCAGATGCAGGGCTAGGCATGGCCATGTTCAGTCTTGGTCAGTAAATTACTCCTTTTTCCTCACAAACAATAAACTCCCACAAAAAATAAAAATAAAAATCCTCCCTTACCTTTTTCTTTATTAGTAGTAATGAATCACTTTATCATTATTAAATGTTATAATAAAGCAAGCAAAACAGTATGGTCATGATAATGTGTTGGGGATTTCTGTAGCTTTCGCTCTGTAAAAATCTTCTACTTTTTGCCCGGTTTTTGTCTTGGGTGTGATAGTGTGGTGGAAGTGATGATGAAAGGTCTTCCTCTTTCAGAAAGAAAGTGCAAAACGAAAAGAAATAAAAAAAAGCAGAAATGTTTTCGTTGTTTCTGACAAGTAACAATGGGGATGTGGGTGGGGACGATGCTTTGATGTGATGACAGGTCTGTTCATGGCTTTGCAACAAAGGATCATAGCATGTGGAAATTCCGTTGCAGCTTTTGCTATGGCTGTGAGATTCCTTACAGGTCCAGCTGTCATGGCAGCCGCTTCCATTGCTGTTGGCCTTCGGGGCGTTCTATTACACGTTGCCATTGTACAGGTCACTTTCCTTTTCCTTTGCCTTTGCCTAATTGCCTTACCCTCCTCTCTTCTCTCTTTCTCTTTCTTTTGGTTCTTCACTGTTTTTTTCTGTTCTTTTTTACCCATCCAACTTAACTGCAAAAGCTCCAAAACTCACTACAGCTTTATATATATATATACACACACATACTTACTATCAAAATCTTGCCATCTCCAGATAAGATTTTTTATTATTTCTTTGTCAGTTCAATCTAGTTTTTTCCTTGTTAAATGTTTCAGAAATACAGAAGGCCAGGTGTGGTCAGCAGAATGCAAATACATTGAACCTTTCTGAACTTGGTAGAAAGGCTAGATAAAGCAAAATCCCAAGTGAATAACAAAACAGTGCATAATTAAATATTAGTAGTTCCTGTGTTTCTAATTAATGATATTTTATTCAAGGGAGTTTTATACGTATAACTTTTTGCTGATATCAGGAATTGAATAGGACAAACTAATGCCAAGAGAAACAAACAATAATAATAATATTTGAATATGTCATGAATTAATTAATTAATTAAGCAAATGGGATGCTTAATTAGGGTTATGAATGAACAACAAACAGACATCCATATTCCATACAAATTCTAACATGTCTTTTTGTATTTGGATTTCCAAACAAAAAAAAAAAAAAAACAGGCAGCTCTCCCGCAGGGAATTGTCCCCTTTGTCTTTGCCAAGGAATACAACGTACACCCTGATATTCTCAGCACAGCGTGAGTCTAGTTTTTACTTTTTTTTTTTCTTAAAAGAAAAACCATACAACCATCTTTTATAATTGATTCCATTTTTCTTTTTCTCCTAACCTTTTTTATTTTTTATTTTTTGCTTATTCTCTCATATATGTATCCCTCACTTTTTGAATTGCAGTGTTATTTTTGGGATGCTAATAGCACTGCCCATAACGCTTGTCTACTACATTTTATTGGGATTATGAAGTGGCTAACGTATCAAGAATTTGTGGCATCAATGCAAAATGCAAAATCCCTTTTGGGGTCGGAGATGCCAACAAATTAAAACCTCTCATTCATAACTGAAACGACAAAGAAATCGAGGACCCCTACCGATGAATGATTAATCTTTCCTATGTCTTTTTTTTTTTTTGTAGTAAAATTCGTAAAACCTTATTTGTAGTCAAATTATAAGGAAAAAAAATATTTTTCTAGTTAATTATAATTTTGAGTTGTAATTTTATTCCAAGAATTTATGCTCTCTCATGAAAGCTGCAAGAAAAAAGAAAAAGAAAAAAAAACGGTGGATACACGTGATGATGGGAATACAAAAATGTTCCATTGGAATTCAAGGTTTGCTTTGCTTTGCCTTATTTGAGAACTTGAAATCTGATCGTAAATTAGAATTGGAGTGGATACAATGAAATTTCATGATTCCTTTTGTTCCATATATCAACACGTACGCTTATTTTGTCCATTGGAAAAACAGTGTCAAAAGAATGAGAAGAATTAAGGAAGAATATGCGCACCCGCTAAGATTCGATGTTTACTGACCACGCTTTTGAGCATTAGATTTGCTTCGCCGGACTATAATTAATACGCCATTTGTACATATAATCATTTACAATATATTTATACAACAGTAGAAGTTTGGTTCATGAAATGAAACGAAGGGAACTATAATAGCCATTCGCGATGATAGATTAAGAAAGAATGGAAAAGAATATAATTATTAAAAGGTTTAATTTATTGGAATGAAATATGTTAGAAATAATGTTAGAGGCAGTATTTCATATATTTTTAGTGTAAAATTTTAATTGTATAAATTATGTTAAAAGATTAGTATATGTTTTATTTTTATTTTAAATTAATTTTTTTATTTTTTAAAATTCATTTCAACAAGTATATATTATCCTCTTAATATCATTTGTGGAGTTTAAAAATTTTATTATTAATGTATTTCATAATTTCTCATGGTATTAATTTGTTGATTAGTTTATAGAAATAAATATAAAAAATTAATCATAATTTATTGTAAAAATAATAATCATAATTAATTGATAAATTAACATTTTCTTAAAAACTTAAAATTAATGTTAATTATTATAATTTTTTTTATTTTCCTATGCATCTTTTCCCTTTTTTTTTCTTTTCTTTTTATTCTTATCTTTTTCATCTGACTGCTCGGTTGAATCTTGTCTTACTCTGTAGCTAGCAGCCAAAACCGGTCCTAGGGACGCAATTCTAGTACTCCTAACAGTTTGATCTGGTCGCGGGGGAGCCATTAAGGCGCTCTCAATTGCCAAATCCGACCACGGGGCATCATACCAGATAGCAACCAAATCCAGCTACGGGGACGTCGTTGTGGCGCTCCAAACGGTCAAATCGGGCAGTGGAGCATTGTTCCAACACTCCCAACAGCTAGATCCGATCGCAGGAGCGTAGTTCTGGCGTTCCCAACTGCCAAATCGAGTCGTCAGACTGTAGAGCTCTTAGCGGCTAGATTTGACCGCGAGGGGTCCGTACCGACACTCCGAACGGGCAGATGCGACCATTGGTACTATCGATCATCTTTTTGTCACTTAAATCGAAAAATCGCATCCTAGAATGACGATGGGCGATGGCGATAAAATTTTTCGAGGAATATTAGATTGTGCTTCTCCAGGTTTAAGCTGGGTTTGAGCACATCTTTGAATAAATATGGAAGCTTCATGGGATTGAGTGGCTAAACGGCTGCCTAATAGCATGGGACATCACAATAAGATGTCACCTTACATATATAATGCAATTTGTCAGTACATTATTGTGCAACTGAGTTTGTAAAAATGCAGAGTGCATGAACAATCTGGCATATAATATTCAACCGATTAGGTTAAGCCTCCGCAGAAACTAGAAATAATTAAAACTGTGATCATTGAGTCAATGAAATTAATTCTCTTCTTTGCTTGCATCCGTAAAGGAAGACAAATCTAGCCGACATCCAATTCCAATTCGAATTTTCAAATTCAACGGCGCCCCATCGTTTTACGAAGTTATTTTGATAACTTCCTCCCGATAATTCTTTTCGTGACGACGCCGTTACTTCAAATATATAATGGTATTTATAAAGCATTTCATTCAACTCGCTTGTTTAAGCTGAAATTAATTAGTTCTGCCTCGAGCCAGTCTATCGGCCCTCTAACCTCACCCCCACCCCTTATTCCCCTCCCTTCCTTCTCTCTCTCTCTCTCTCCTAATTTAAAATATGGCATTTTAAATTCCATATTTTTTGAATTTTTTCCACTGTTAAAAAAACATATTTTGAATTTAAAAAAAATATAATTTTAAAAAACTTTTTAGTTTTTGTGAATTAATTTTTTTAAAAAAATTCCCTTTCTTTTTGATTTTTTGTTTCTATTATTGACATGGCGATAGAGCCACTACAACTTGGCACTAACATGTTTGCTTGGCATTCACATTACATTTGGTGGTAAATCATTGGTCCTAAAAGCCACATCATCATTTGTGGTAACGGTTTTAGTCAAAATGGGCAAAGTATCTCATGAAATTAAATTTTAAATATTTAATTACAAATTTTTATTTTGTAGATATCATTATGATATAACTGGTGTAGTTTAAGGGGCAAATATTTATGTAACCTTAAACTAAAATATGAATAATTATAAGAAAAAATAAAAATAAAAATGAATTGATTATTTTGAAGTGATTAATTTTAAGATTTTTAGTTCATAATAATATTAGGTCAATTAAACAATTAGACTAAAGTATGTGAATTTTTATGAAAAAAAATTTAAAATTTAATAATTATGTGTTAAAGTACTATTTGTTAATAAATTATGGATAAAATTTTATATGTGTTAATAATTTAGAAAATATTGTGTCACTTAAAGTTATGGATAATCAAAGTGTAAATTTCATATGGTTATATGGAAGGAGTATTTGCTTTGATTTTTTAAGTTTAACCAAATATTTAAAATTGTATCTGAGTTTGATTTAATTTTATATTGAATTTGTCTTGTTATATTATAACTTGTTTGTTAGTTTGTTTGATTGATTGTTCGGTGATATAATATTTAATTATGATTAATATATATAATTTCATAAAATATATATTTAAAACTTTCTAAATTTTCAAAATTTGTTTGTACTATCTCATATTTTTGTTATCTAAAATTAGTAAATTGATTCACATAATTGACGTGACATCTTTCATGAAATAGACGAAATCATTGATTATGATTAATATATGAAAAAGATTATAAGAAATTCAAAATCACTATAAAAGCTTTTTTGAATTTTTAAAACTTGAAATGATTGTGAGTTAGTTTTTGCAATCAGCTCCTTCCAACCGGTCTTGTTTTTCAGCAGCAGAATGGAGTTAAACTAAAATTATTGGCACTACGAGACAACATAGTCACTGTAAGATCGCTGTTTGAGAACTATCATAAATTTGCATTCGTCGATTATGACAAGAAAGAAAAACAAGACTTTCTTCATTTGAAGTATATTGGCATGTGTACACTGCTTCTCCAACAAAAAAAAATAGCTCTTATCGCAAATGCTGGCTTGTATGTAACCCAACTTTATCTCAACAAGATATTGCATGGAGAGTAGTTAATATTTTATGATTTGGGGTTGAAGTATAAGCTAATCCTTGTTACCAACTTTTGGGGTCATATATATCTAGTTTCTCACTTACCAAAATCCATTGATGGAATGGGAAAGGGCAGAAAATTTTTGCTAGACATAACTATCGTATGATATGATAGTACTGAACTTTTAATTACGGAGACTAGAGTTTGAATTATGATAATTTTAAATATAAAAAAAATTATTATACATGTTACTGTTTTTGTTTATATTGTGATGCAAAGATAGCAGACAATATTGTTGCTAATTGCCATGATGATTGGCATCTTAAATATGCTTCACACTTATTATTCTCAATCCCATAAGAATCACAATAACTCAGCATCTATTCTTTGGTCAATTGTGCATGGCTATTTTATATATGTATTGACCCATATATGTTTATTTTCAGTTAAACACATTCCTCATCAAACTATATAAAAATTTTGACATTTCAGACCAACCTAACTCTTTGTAGCTACTGAGTTTACTTCGGGGTTGCTATTCTGCGACAATCATTAAATTTAATCTCCAAGGATTTGCATTAAAAATAAACTTATACAAGAAAGCTTTCAAAACTGTTAAAACTTTTTTTTTTTTTTAATTTTTCAGTTGCGATTCAATTTCGTTTGATTTTTTCATCATATTATCAGACTGTCAATAAATCTTTTTTTAACACATTTCTTTCATTATTAATTTTAATTTTATTATTACAACTCTCAATTTCATCGTTGCCACTGTTTTTATTTTCATTGCTACTAAATATCATTCTCACGGTTGTGTCGGACATGGTTTTAGTATCCTATAGTACACTTAATGAAAATTTCCACATTATTAAAAGAATAATGAATAAAATTAAATTCATACTACCTTCGATTAATTGTATATAGAAATTAAAAAATCTCGACTCATTAAGAGTGTAGGATTCATACAAGTATCAGACAAATGTTTACACTATAATTTAGATGGTTTAAAGTAAATAATTATAAATGATCATAATGAATTGCGTCGTCATGCTGACAGTTGCATGATGGCAGCCCATCAAGTGGCAAACATGACCACAAATTTAGGTTAAATTTTGCATAAAGGTTATTAAAGCCTTGAAAAAAGTCTAAGGTAAAATAAAATGAACTCCTGTATGTATGCAGTTCAAACGAAATTGTCATAACTTTTTAATTAGAATTTAGATCTTTAAGAGAGTGTTTGGTATAAGGTATTATTTGATTTGTTTAAAAATTACAATGATTTACACTCAATAATTACATTATCTTATTTGGTAATAATTTAAAAAATTTACATGACAATTATCTTAAATCACCAAAGTGATAAGATCATTGTATCGGAGAATAATATGATTTTCAACTTAAAAGATGAGAAAGTTTTATCATCATAGAAAAATAATTTTCAATATTATTTTTTAACTAATTTACCCTCATAAAGAATATAATTAACATATCCCAAGAAACTAACCACTAAAAATTTTAAAAAAAGGGGTTTTTTTAATTATTTATTCTAAAAAAATTATATATTATAAATTTATACTGATTAGAAAAAGGATAATAATTTATTTGATAATTTTTAGAAATTATTTTTACCAAAAATTGATTTATAATTTATATTTTTTTTATAAAATAACGTTTAACTATTTTATTTATTGTTATTTAATACGTATTAAATATTTTACTTGTTTTAATATTATTTTAGATATTTTGTATTATATGATTTATTTTTTTATATAATATCAAATATAGTAATTTAAAAATACTAGGATTTATAATATTATATCAAATATGATAATGTAAGATCACTGGTAATCAAATTACCTTAGTGATTTTATTACCATGTTACGATAATCTTGAAAATAATATCAAATTCTATCTAATTGATTTAATTAGCAACTTTTTCCAGATTCGCACACAAAAAATTGACCAATAAAATCTAATTTATCTTGTAATCTTAATCACACCTTTTTGAGGCTTTATTCTTGCATCAAAATATGTTTAGAAATACTGTTAAAAGTTGTTTGAATAAGTTGCTATCTCCTTATTCCCCTAGAAATTTTTGCCAAAAGTATATTATTTTATTTCTAGCAATTTGTATATTTATATCATATCTGTTTCGCATAAAAAATGTGTAAAACAAAAAATTTATCATGTTAAATTTGTGTCGATACACCAAATACAAAACACAATTTTAGTTTTAACTTTTACAAAATTTTTAAATAGTGACGGTTTCATATGCTTTTTTTTTTTTTTTCGTGCCATGTATTATATCTAAAATTATCAAATTACTTTATTCTTATCTCTCTTAAAAAAACTTGTGTGCATAAATTGAAAAGTCATTGAAATTAAGAAAAGCTGTAGAAAAAATAAAATATAATAAATAGGAGGGATTTACTTATATGTATAACTTATATTTTTTAAAATTCTTAAATTAAAATTATTAAATTTAAAAATATTATTTTAGTTCAAATTAATCATGAATTTAATTTAATTCAAATATCCAAAAAAATATAAAAATTACTATAATACAAATGGACTTGTAATCTCATATATATATATATATCATTAAAAGGGAAGAGTTGGAGAAGATGAAGCTTGATGGTTTATTGACTCGGATGAAAGCCTTTATATCCAGATTCTAAGCTCCAAGCAAGGGACGACTGGTAGTCCAATGAATCATCTGAACTTTGAACACAAATCTCTAAGATTTTGTAGCCCTAATTGATAAAAAATTGAAGAAAAATAAAGGGAATTTATAAAGAATGCACGCACTTGTATGAAGCAAATATATCGCGGGATGATGAGATGCGTAAAGAATCAGTACGTATATAATACACTATTTATATAATGCATAACAAAACAAAGAACTAACGTCAGTCTTGTCTTAGTCACTCGTCGCTTTTGCCATTGCCTTTGCCCTTGCCTTGGTGGTGTTGAATGTTGATAGATGGATAGATAGATGTTTTGTTTCCCACTAATTTGTGTTGGGTCGGCCGTTTCCTCGACAATCCTTCGTGGGTTTGTCACGTCTGCCCCCTGCCCCTGCCTCTGCCCCGCTTTTTAATCTCCCTTCTCTTTCTCTCTTTAAAAAAAAAAAAAAAAACTAATTACGAGTAATAGTCTAACATAGCTTAAAATTTGAAATTACTTTTTAAAGTTTTAAATTTAAATTTTATGAAAAATATATATAAAATTATGACATGAGAAAGAGAGCTATTCAAAGCTTTATGTTATTTTAATTGTTATATTAAAATTAAATATATTATTAATTAAAATTAAAATAATATTTTTACTCTTAATTATTTCAATCCAATAATAAAAAAATTTAAAACTTACAATAATATATATAGATCCTTCTTTGATATATATATATATATATGTATATATATATGACCTTCCTGTATTCACAAAATAGTTATAAACAACAAATTCTCAATGGGATCCTACCCTGTAAAAAGAATTTTATATATTTTAAAAATCTCATGTTCGAATTTTGCAAAACAAAAGTATAGAGGACTATTTCATTTTACTAAAACAACTTAAGTTTACCTCTCAACGTTCATATGTTAGAAAAGAATGTTTTGCGAGTAGCATAGTCACGCATAGAAGATTCAAATTTCATAATCAATCATAATTATAGCACAAACATATATTTATATATATATATAGCTGCAAAAGGACAAAATCATGTGTTTGGAGGACATAAATTATTAAGATCCAATAATAATATAAAATTTAAGTATTTAATTTAACGATAAGTATATAAATTTAAAAAAAATAAAATTAAACTTTCTTTCTCTAAAAATTAAAAAAAAAAAAAAAAAAAAAAAAGCTCCTGGACTGCATAGAAATATGTGTGCATGCAGGTGAGTTTGTTTTATTCGTGGCTGGGATTCCCACTGAAAAGGATAGAAAGAAACTCGATACCCTTGCATGAAGAACAGTAATTAATTTATTAATTTAAAGGTTTCTTTTTATGTAGCTTTTTTTATTCAACGCATGCACCAATCTGATATACTCTCGTTGTCCCTCATATATTAATTAATTGCATTTGCACGTGAAAAGTGAAGTGGTTTTAAATTCAAGATCAAATGAAGTGTTGTTTCTAACGTTGTGCTGGGCGGAGCCAACAACTGATCAGTGACTGTGAGGATTAAATGCATTTTGTTTCCATCCCAAAGGATCATCTTTTTTAACTGTTAAAATTAAAATGATATCTTGAAACGAAGAGGGCGGTGAGATTTATAGAGGAAGCTAGAGAGACTCTCTCTCTCTTTCCTACAACTTAAAGTCAACAAGCTTCAATACTGTATAATTCATAATATATAAATATATAAATACAAATATTGGCAAACATCTAACAAATTCTATTCTACTATTAGATTGCTTTTGCATTTGACTTGTGATGAATCGTTACAATTTAATTTAAAAATCAAAGAATAATTAAGTTTTTATTAAACCCAATAAATATTTTATATATGCCAGTAAAATAATCTTAAAACCATAATTAATTTTGTTTTTCCATAACTTTTATGGGTTATTTTTTTATTTAACCAAAAATAATTTAATTTAAATTTTCAATGACTCAAAATTCAAATTTTACTATAACTAAAATTTTGTTTTTATTTACGACTAGCTCAATTACAAATCTAATAACAGTGATTCATGGTGAGTCCAGAACATAAAGGCCTCTATGGACTGCTGTTGCGGAATATCCGATGTCAACTGTGACAAGTCGTTGGCATGGGCTGTCAACTATTTCGACACAGGGGAAATGATGCAGGTAGTAGAAACTGAGAAAAGCTAAAGAAAAAAAATTAAATCTATCAAGAATATTGTGTCTATTCCATAAATTTACAGCGAAATAAATTCTCAACTATATAAATTCTATAAGTTTATAAAAATTGGTATATCAAAGTAACTATAGGAATCTCGGCATTTATTTGATTGATAGCCAAAGCAAAACTTATCATTATAAAATATTTTTTATATGCTGATGCGTGGTTATACTAACGGTCAAATTTCGTCAATAAAAAAGATTTTTACTGATAGATTTTTAATACCTCAGAATATACCATACTTATACTAACAATTTATTTAACCGTTGGTATAAATAAATTTTTTTCTGACGGTGTATGATTATCCATCAGTATAAATATTTTATATGTTGACGGTTATTAACGTAATCATCAGTATAGGCAAAAAATAAAAAAATTATTGGCTTACAAAAAATTGAATAGGATTATTGAATGTGTTTTTGACAAAAAACGCTTTCAATAATCTATTCAAAAAAATTTGAAGAGAGATTATTGAAGGTATTTTTGACAAAAAACGCCTTTAATAATCCGTACAAAAAGATTTTTACTGATGGTTTTTTAATATCGTCATAATATACTATACTTATACCAATACTTTATTTAACTATTGGTGTAAATAAACTTTTTCTAATGGTATATGACTATCTATTAGTATAAATATGTTATATACTAATGGTTATTAACGTAACCATCAGTATAGGCTCAAAACAAAAAAACTATTGGCTTGCAAAAATTGAATGGGATTATTGAAAACGATTTTAGCCAAAAATTCCTTTAATAATCCATTCAAAAAATTTTGGAGCGGGATTATTGAAGGCACTTTTGTCGAAAAACTCCTTTAATAATCCAAATAAACAATTTTGTTGAGGGGATTATTGAAAGCATTTTTGGCCAAAAACACCTTCAATAATCCCTTATAAAAATTTATTGAAGGGATTATTGAATGTGTTATTCTCTCAACAAAATTTTTTGTTTGGATTATTAAAGCATTTTTGTCCAAATATACCTTCAATAATCTCCTCCAAAATTTTTTGTATGGATTATTGAAGGCATTTTTGGCAAAAAATACCTTTAATAATCCTTTATAAAAATTTATTGAGAGGATTATTAAAAGTGTTTTTGGCTAAAAATGTTTTCAATAATCCCCTTAAAAAATTTAGAATGGATTATTGAAGATATTTTTGACTAAAAAAACAATCAATAATCTCCTGAAAAAATTGGGAAGAGATTATTGAATGTATTTTTTGCCAAAAACACATTCAATAATCCCCTTAACAAAATTTAGAAGGGATTATTGAATTTTTTTGACCAAAAACACCTTCAATAATTTCTCATAAAAATTTATTGAAGGGATTATCGAAGGCGTTTTTTTACTAAAAATACCTTCAATAATCTCTCATAAAAATTAATTAAGAGGATTATTCAAGGCATTTTTGGTCAGAAAATATTTTGAATAACGACATTGAATATTTTATAAAGGATTATTCAATGCGTTTCTGGCAAAAAATACCTTGAATAATCTAAAAAAAATGACGGGCTTATGAATTTAAATTATTTTCTCTACTTTCACCGCCCACCAACTCTATATACTTAATCTCTACATTCCACCAACTCTTTCTACTTTTCATCGACTTTACAAACTTAAACTTATCAGCACCCATTTTGTTTTAAAGCTAAATCAAAATTGAAGCTCTCATAATTTTTCAATGGTATTTTTCATTTTTTGCATTTCAATTTTGTGTCATCGAGCATGCTTTTATATATATATATATATATATATATATTTTGCTGTATTGGATGAATCTAGGCTCAGTCTTTGTCATCTCGAACAATAGAGGAGGGCTTGAAAATATTGTTAGCGGTATTATTTTTGTTAATGGAATAGCTTTAATAGGAAAAACAAATGAAAACTTCATCTATTCTGCTGTGGACTGGTGATTGGTGGCTTCTTGATAAATGTGACTATGGAACATGTAGCTGGGGAAGAGCTTCTCTTCTTAATCTAGTAAGCAGCTTATCTTTAGGCCTTTCAGATAAAAACATCACAGAAAAATTTTTTTTTTCTAAAGTTTTAATACATGCTTCGCTTTTATAGGAATTTATTAAATAACAATATGGTTGATCAAGAAATGAATTGTATGGCTCTGGCATTGAAACAAGAGTTCCAGCAAATCAATATGCATTTGATGTGAACAATCTTCAAAATATTGTTTAAAATATATATAGAGGATTTGATGTTCAGCCATTAGTAATAGCATCAGGAGGATTCTTCGATGCAAACTTCAAGCACTATGCTTGTAGACATTCAATCATAGATATTATTGTTATTTTTTTTCTCTAGATTTGGTATAATAATGTTAGTTCTTGACTTATTTTAAATTTGTGGATTATAAAACAATTTGATTGTTATTTTATTTCAAATATTATTAAATATTTTTTACTTTTTGTGTATTTTTACTTTATATGAAACCATATCATATTATGATTATAAATAAATTAATATTAATAATTGAAAATATAATTCACAAAAAAGGTTTTTATCGACACTTTAAAATTTATACTGACGCCTTAAAACATATGAATCTATACTGATAAGCATTAACTATTGGTATAGGCAAGAAAAATTAAAATATACAAGTCTATACTGACAGATGTTAACCGTCAGTAAAAGGTATAACAATGAAATATATAACAGATACTATACCAACATATATACATTTACTGATAGTCTTGAACTCTAGGTATATCTCTGTAAGTTATTTCGACACTTTAAAAATCGTCAGTATAAGTCTATATCGACAATGATATATTGACGGATAAAAATTAATCAGAATACATATATTTGACAATTGATATATAAGTTGTGATGCTATACTGACAATTTTTGAGATTTTACCTACGTTTTTTTAACTGTCAGTGGATGTCAAATTTCTTATAGTGTATTTTGCAATTAGACATGTTCATGGGACTCACGGTCTATCGAGGTCGAAGCTTTGAATAGAAGTTTAGAAGCTTAGATTTGATCTGATGTGATATATATAATTAATGAAAATATTTTAACTTTAATTTTAAAATATTGAATATTACTTTTTTAATAATTTTTAAATAATACTAGACCTAAAGGTCGAGCTTAGGTTGGTCCAAGTCTAAGGCTCGGCATTTGGAGATGCCCCACTAAACCTGTAATCTATGCACACCTTTAGTTCTAATAGAAACTTCAACCCTTAGGCTTTATTTGATAGAAATGTTTGAGAATTGTAAGGATTAAATTTTTTTTAATTTAATGATTAAATTATAAAATAAAAAATGGTTATAAATTTTAATCATTAGATTAATAAATTTTTTATATTCACTTTTTTCTATCCTTTTTATCAAGTAAATTTTTAGAATTTGAACTTAAAAAAAAAAAGTTCGAACTCCAAAATATATGAAAGGAGAGAGTTGTATTTTATTATCTGGCTGAAGATCTTTATGTTAAAAACAAAATAAAGCAAATTGATACCCTAACAGGTAAAAAATGTTGGGTGAAATAATAGCTCAAAAAGTTGGAAAACTATAAGAATTTTGTTGAGGTTGTCACAAGTGGGGATCCAAAGTGTTCTATAACTCAAGCTAATAATAATCAAGTTAAAAATAAAATGGTTAAATATAAAAAAAGCCATTGTATTTAATCACATTTATCATATGAGTTCCTATCTCTTTATTGTTGTCAATTAAACACTTAAATCAATTATTTACGGTTAACTAAACCTAATAATTTGAACAAAAATTTGAATATCGTTAACTCTTTTGGCCAACTGGATTGAATTTCATATGCTATGAATAACTTTGAATAATTACTTCAACGTGGCATTTTCTAGGCAACTGTTAAAATAAATAAATGGTTGTTTTCAAGGTTGCATAAAAAATAAAGATGAAAACCATTTTTTTTTTTTTATTTTAAGGCATTTTAAGGAATATCACGTGGTAATAATTATTTTACATTATCATGCTTAAGGAAATATTCTAGTAAGAAAAAAAATAAAAAAGGGAGTAAATAACAACGTATTAAGAATTTAATTAATTGCAAAAAAGGGAATCAAGATTTAATGGCAAGATTATATATATATATATATATTTGTTTTTTAATCTGTGTATTGTGCAGGATTTTTTTATTATTTTTTATAATTTAATTTTTTTATATTACTTTAATAAAAGAATATGCAAACTTTTATTGATTTATTATATATAATCATACATTTATAAATACTAAAGTACAACTAAATAAGAATTTATACATATTGTAATACTCTTTCCAAGTCAAAGCTTTTGTAAATTTTCAAAGAATTATAATAATCTTTTCTTTTTCATAAGAAATTATTTTTTCAATTCATTTAATAAACAATGAAAAATTTGCTACTCGACAAAAAAGCAAAGTTCAGTTTTAAATAATCCAAATTTTTATTGTTGGTTTATCTATGTTTTTGGATTCCTCACGTAATGTTGATACAATTTCTTTAGAGTTTATATTTTTTTGTACTTTATTATACTCTTAATTATGATTGGATATTTATAGCCATTTCACTATTTTTAATAAAATTTTACTTTGGCTTATTAAAAAGAAAATAGTCAAGGTTAATAATAATTGTTTATATGTTGATATGAATATATTAAAAAAATCATTTGATTAAATTGTGAAAGACATTTATATTAGCAAAATATTCTTAAATTATTAAATTTTATAAAGTTAAACCAAAAGTAAAACATCAAATAATAATAATAATAATAATATATTTGATTAAACTACAAAGCATAATTATTAATTTGTTCATAACCATTTGCTTTTTATTAGTTCTTATTTTTTTTACATATATATTTTAACATACATAGTTGTTTTTTATTAGAATATAAACCAAATATACAAATTGAGAATTATATGTATTTTAGATCTCTTGTATTTATGTATAGCAAATATCCAGTTTAAATATATATATATATATATAAATATATGAACCAATTTATTTTAGAATAAATCAAATCTAAATGTATATATCATATAATGCAAATAAAACCAAATATTAGGTTTGAAGAAACAAACAAATAGAGAAAAAAATAAAAAAGAATTAGAACATAAAAAAAAAGTAATGAACTATACCTATTTCCTAGTTGAAACCAAATCAAATGTGCACTCATTTTCCTTTCATTATTGAAATCTAAAAAAAAAAAAAAAATTCCAACAACATCACAAACTTATTTTTAAAACTAAAAAATAAAAATAAAAGAATAATAAAGGCATAAAATGAATTTACTTGTTCATTAGTATAATGTGGCTATTATTCTTTTTAATTTTTGCCAATTCTTGTCAAAACTCATAAATCATAATAGTAAAAAAATAAAAAAATTTGTATTCTTTAATTTCTAATTCTAATAATTACAAATAAAATAACATTTGTTAGGAGGTAACGCTCTCATTTTATGATCTCTTTATTTTTATTTTGAAATTTTGATTTCAGTACATAAAAATTTATTAAGCTTGTACATGCACAAATATACATATATATATATATATATATATATAAAGCTATGATTATATTTGAAAAGAAAAGATAAATTATGATTTAATGTATTTAAAATTAAAATTTATGTAAAATTTTTAATTTTTGATAGAGTTTGATTTGAATTTAAATAGTTACCCAAAAATATTAAATTTATATAATTTATTAAATAAAATTATTTAACAACAAATAAAAGTTTATTAAGCCTATATATATTTGAAATTATGATTAAATTAAAAAAAAGTAATTTATAATTTAATATATTTGAATTTAAAATTAATGTAAAATATTGAATATTTTATAATTTTTATTTGAATTTAAATAATTATCCAAACATATTAAATTTAAATAATTTATTAAATAGAGTTACTTGATAAATAATATAATATAAATATTATCTTATATGTCATAAAGAGAGATTATTCATATAAGCATCTATGTTAGCACATCTTATCTGGTAATTTTGTATCTTGTAACATTATATATATATATATATATTTGATTAGTCAAATTAAAATGCGTAAACAAAGTGACAAGATATGGTGAAGGCAGGCTGTGTTGGAGGGCCCAATCAAATCCATTATTGATGTTGAAAGTCCATAAAAAGAGAGAGTAACATACAAGGCTGGTGTTGGACTGAGGCCGTAGATGGTTTCTTTTGGATTAGGCTTTCTGAGAAATGACAGTCTTCAGGCCTATTTAATCCAAATTTAATTTTCTTTCTCACACTAGGTTTCTCAAAGAGACTGGCACTAAAGTTCCTTTTTCAACGCATTGAAAATTACTTCTTTTTTTTTGAGTAATTTATCTTTTTCAATGTATGTGATAACAAGTTTATATTCTATGTATTATTTTTGTATAGATTTTATATATTATCATTGTATTAGAAGATGTCACTTCATTAATAAAAAGTATCTTTTAAAAAAAGTTTCATATTTATTTTGGGAGTTAGTACAAATTTATGTTTAATCATTAATGAAATAGTATTTTCTAAATTCATACATTAATAATGTATCAAATATAAATTTTTTGATAACATATATTTTTTTAAATTACAATTATAATTAAGTATTATATTTATATAAGCAAATGAATAATCAACTAATAAATTAAAACATAATTAAACAATCAAACACATACATTGAGAAATTTGAATGTAGGATCTCAAAATTCTAAAATCTCCTCTTGGTCATTAAGCCAAAGCCTCATTGACTAAAACTTACATAAAACTTTTTTAAAAAACTGTTAAGTATGATAATTAAGTAAAGAACTACTTATCACTTAATGTAAAATACCTCAGTTAATTTTCTTTAAATATTTACTTTGGATTATGATATCTTATAAAAATTTACATTTTACAAAACTACATCCTCTACTCAATCAATTTCACTTTGACATAGAATTATTTGATAACCTTAAACCCCTTTCTTTCAAATTTATACTCCAACAATCTCACAATTAAAATCAATTTTTCTATTTCTTTGCTTTTCATTGATTTCAAAGTTCAGTACATGTTATCAATTAATGGTGCAATTTCAAAGAAAATAATAGTAATTGTTTACCATATTGTTACAATGAGGTAACAATAAGTTAAACTCTAATATTCAAATCTACATTACCATTACATTTATTTATGTGTACCAAAAATTATTATTCTCAATGGACTTGAAATTTTAGGGCAAATTATTTTTATAATCTTTAAATTTTGAAGTGAATACCATTTTGATCTTAAACTTTAAAAAGTAAGATATTGATCCTTATAGTTTTATAGTCATATCAAAACGATCTTTCTATCAACAAAACTATTAATGTAGCCGTTAAATACTAGCTGTTAGCTCATCATTAAGTTAAAGATAAAATTACAAAAAAGAGTGATGATAAAACTTTTTTATGTAATATTATTGATTTTGATAATTATATAAAAATAAAATTACTTTTTTTACTCTTAATATTGTTGATAAAATTTTTTTTTGAGTTCAATTTTAGGTTAAAAAAAGAAGTCTATATCTTGAAAATGAAAATTATCTATTTTTCTTCAAATTTATTTATTATTTGTTTAAAACATACAATTAGACTATACATCATTGTTATAACAGTTTTGAGGACTACTAGATGAAAATTTTTTTAAAAATTTCAAAATGAAAGGAGTTGCTATTAATTTTTTTTGTTTAAGTGTAATTGATCACCTAAAACATTTATCTTTTTAATAAAACAATAAAATGGGTTTAAAATTTATCAAAGAAACAATTTTAGTTTACAAAAATAAAGTTGGGTTCGGTAGTACGGTTACGTATAGGGAAGGATTAACATCCTTCACATCGCCATTTTAAAAATGATACCAATTTATCATATATTATCCTTTATATTGATAAAAATGGTCTTAATTTCAATATTTAAAATAATCCCTTCAAATCTTATTTTCTTGCATGAATCTTTTTTTTTTTTTTTAAGAAAAGTCTTTTATTTAGAAATAAGATGAAAATTTTTAGTTTTGAAATATTTTCTAGTTCCATAATATTTAGGCGAAATTTCGAAAAATATTTCTTTACTTGAGACTTTCATATTAATTCCTAAAAAATCTCACATAATATTCCTTTATAAAGTATAATTATTGAGAAGCTCTCTAATATTTAAGCAGGGTTTCAAAAATTATTTTTATTTACGAATCTTAGTTTTTCTATTTTTAAAACAACTCTTCCAAAAATAACCATTTATTAAATTTTTTAAAGCAATGAAATGCATGCAAATATCATATGGAACAAATGTATGATACCAATGCAAATTAAATACAATCAATCAATCAAATTCATCTAATACATATTTAAATTTAATTCATTTTATTTAGAAATAAAATAAGAATATTTAGTTTTGAAACATTTTTTAATTCTCCAATATTTATGTAGAATTTAGAAAAATATTTCTCTCCCCAGAATTCTAACAATATTCTTTAAAATCTGACTTAATATTCCTCCATAAAAAGTAATTATTGGAAAGTCCTCCAATATCTAGGCAAGGTCTCAATGATTATTTTCACATAGGGTTATTAATCATTGTTTTTAGGAAAAAAAATGATTTTTTAAAATTATCAAATGCAAATTCATATCTTATTATTACAAGACATAATGCAACATAAGATAAATAAATGATGCGAATACAAACAATTAACCAACTTAACCTATCTTATGTGCATTTAATTTTATTTTTTTATCGTGGTTTTTTTTTTAAATCAATGGTGAAATAAAATTTATTATTTTTATTTATTTTTTATTTTTTTGTGAAGGAAAATTTCCTTTAATTTTTCAATATCTAAGTAAAATTTGAGAAAATTAATAATTCAAAAACATGATTTAGATTCCCTCTAATATTTAGATTTTGCTTCCAAAATAATATTTACTTAAAAATGCTATCTCATATTTTTATTTTTCAAGCAATAATAATAATTAAAAAAATATACAAGCATTCATATTTTTTTATTTTGATTTAGACACTATCCTTTAATTTTTATTTTGATCTAGACACTAGCATTAAAAAAAAAACCATTAAAGTGAGAAAATTTATTAAGAATATACCTTATTTGGGTTTCAACCTAATACCATGAGTCAAATCCCAAATGAAGTCAGCCATTGGATTAAGATTGGTTAGAGCAAGTAAGGTTAAAACTGGTGGAGCTAGGCATAAGTCTAAGTTGGTCATGCATTGGGTCACAAGTTTAGGTTAGGTCTGACCCACGGATCGCCTGGTAGTTTTCTCCTTTTTCTCTTCCTATTTTAATGGTGCGTTTAACGCCCTACATGAATTACTAAACTCTTTTTTGTTTTTAACTATAAAACAAAAACTTTTTTTCCAACTTCATTTCAAGCTTCTCCTTAAAAAAAAAAAGATTTTTTCCTTTAAACAAAACCCAATAGCAGCCTCATCATCCCTAGTTTTTAACATTGGCGACTGTTACTTTTGCCATCAGCCGACATTGATTGGCTTTCAAAATTGCACCCAAACTTCTCATCAACCCGTTGATCACCTTTTCAAGCTTAGTTTTCTTCAAATCTTATCGGGTTTTCCTAAATTTGGACTTAAATCCCATGAATTGTCACCATTTTTCGCCTTTTTCCACCGTTCGATTCTTTTACTTTTTCAGTATGTTGTTCCTCTTTTTGCCTTTTCCCTTTTCAATGTTTTGATCGCCCAAAATATAGTCGTCATTGTTGACCTCCTTACACTGCCGCTCACTACGTTGCCACTAACAGTGGTGTTAGAAATAGCTCATTCCTTTTCGTTTTTCTCACACCATGCCAAAGTGACCCCCCTAACTATTGCTTAAAAATGAAAATATTCCTAAAAAACCAAAACTACAGCTATTTGTTGCTCTAATTTTGATTGAGTTCCTCACTATCGATAAGAATTGTGGTTCTTTTTTTTTGTGTGTTTTGTTATGGCTTTGATGATTGTGGTGATGGGAAGCAGTGTTTGAATTGGGAAAAAAGGGATGATGGCAATGATTTGAAATAGGTTTTGGTGGTTGAGCTGTAAAGGGGTTGATTATTTTTTTTTGGCTGAATGGTGCCCACCGTGGGGTTGTGATGGTGTTGGTGATAGAGAGGGATTGGTTTAGGGGCTGTAGGTTGTCAAAAGGGTGGTGGGTCATGGAAGAGTTGTGTTGAACAGGGGCTGTCGACTGCCATGATTGGTTTCGATCTACAAGAAAGTGGTGAGGGGTCGAATAGTGGGTGATGGATTGTTGGTTCTGTTGAAGGTGTAGATTTGATCGAATGGGTTGTTTAGGGATGATGGTGAGGCTTTGATTATGGAGTGTTGTTGTTTTTTTTTTTTTTTTTATGATTATCAGTGGAGTTTTGGCTAGTGAAACTAATGGTGAAGGGAGGCTATAGGTTTTGCTCGAGTGTCTCTTTGGGTTTGGTGGTTGGAATGGGTGAATGGTGATGGAAAGAGTTACTAGGAGCAGAAATGGGTAATTAGTAGGGTGGTATCAGGCAAGTGGAGTTTTTTATTTGTCGAATGGTGTTTTCAGCTTCAGCTTTAAAAATAAAGATGGTAACCAATGGAGGTAAAGAGAACGTGGTGCTTTTTTGCTGTGAATTGCTCTCCTTAGCTTGGCTGAATGGTTTCTAGGAAATGAAATTTTCTTTTTTTTTTTGGTTGAATAGTGATGTTGCTTTTTTTATTCGTCCATGGGTTACATTAGTCCAAAATGTTTAATAGCTCTAAAAAGCTATAGGAAGTGGCCAACAGGGTAGTGGAGCATAGCAGTGGCCAATAGGTTTGGAGTGGTGGTTGTTGGCAGAGCATGTCTTTTTATTTTTTTTCTTTTTTAAATTTCTTGTTTAATTAAAGCAATTAAATAAAATTAGGCCTAAATTTTGGGCTTTTGAATTAGGCATTAAAATCTTAACTCAAAATTAACCCAATAATGAAATGAAATTAAGTTTGAGTCCATGCAAATATGATTAAAAAATGGTTAATCCAAAACAAAGCTTAGTCAAGCTCAATCTAATTAGAATATGTAATTTGGGTCTAATCGAATCATTCAAATCAAATATAAAATCAAATAAATTTGAATTGACTCAAATAAAATTAGGTGGTTACAGTTGTTCTTCTTTATACATTATTGAGAATAAGGAATATAACAATGACATAGATAATAATTTTGTTCGGAGTAAACAATTTTAGGTTTTTCAAAAGTTTTTTTTTCTTGTTTGTTGTTTTTTTGTTTTTATTTTTTTGTGTGCTTTTTTGTTTTTTGTTTTTGTTTTTATTTTTTTGAAAATAAATTTAAAAGCTCGTTTAGGAAAAGGTTCAACAACTTAAAAAAATCTTGTTGTGAAAAGTTTCGATCGTAAAGGCTTGATAACTTTGAAAATCTCATATTGGAAAGCTTTGACTCAAAGGCTTGACAACTTTATAAATCTAATCTTGAAAAATTTCGATGTAAAAGCTCGATAACTTTAAAAATCTAATCTTAAAAACTTTTGTGCAAAAGCTTGACAACTTTAAAAATCTTATCTTAAAAAGTTTCGACACAAAGGCTCAACAACTTTAAAAATCTAATCTTAAAAAGCTCATCCTAAACGGAGGCTTTGAAACTTTAAAAAAAAAATGTCATTCTTGAAAAACTCTTCCTAAATAGAGGCTTTGAAACTTTAAACCTCTCATCTTTGAAAATCTCATCTTGAACAAAGGTTTTGAAACTTTAAACATCTCATCTTTGAAAAACTCCTCATGAATAGAGGCTTTGAAACTTTAAACATCTAAAATATTATTCTTGGAGGACTTAGAGACAATGCTCAAAGATCTTACAAATCTCAACACAGAAAATAGATTCAGCTTGAGAGACTTATGAATCTTATCTGGACGACTTAAAGATTATGCTTGGAGGTCTTACAAATCTTGCTACTTAAAATAGATTTAAATAAGAAGACTTATGAATCTTACTTGAAGGACTTAGAGATTACGCTCAAAAGTTTTACAAATCTTTATATTTAAAATAGATTAAACTTAGAAAACTTACAAATCTTGCCTGCAGGACTTAGTGATTATGCCTAGAGATATTATAAATTATGACATCTATGAATACTCCTTTAAAATAAGGCATTGAAACTTTAAAAATTTAAAACATTATGCTCGAAGGATTTATGAATCATTCAAATATTTGCTTGCAGGTTTTGGGGATTATATCGGAGGACTTACAAATCATTTTTTGAAAATTCACTTGTAAAAAAAGAAACATTCAATTTTTAAGATTTTTTGAACTTCAGATATCACCACCAAATGAAAATGTAAATGATATTCAAACATAACTACTCAGATATCACCATCGAGAAAACTTTAATAATATGTAAACATAAATATTTGATTATCATTGTCGAGTAAATATGCGAATGACTTTGAATATCACCACTAAAGGGAACTCAGTTATCATCACCAAGAAAAATATGCAAATACTTTTGGATATCATCATAAAATAAAATTCGGATATCACTGTCAAGTAATTTGGAAGAAAACTTGATCATAACATTTTCATTAACTGGTGCCAATTGTCTTGGGCTTAAAATCTAGGTGCCAGCTAACCTAACTTTAAATCTTGTTGGTGCCAACTAATATAAGTTTAAAGTTTTAATTAGGGTGACAACTAAATTAAGCTTAACTGATCTGGGTGCCAGCTAAACTAAGCTTAATCTGATCTGGGTGTCAACTAAACTAGGCTTAAAATCTCATCTGGTGCCAGCTAAACTGGGTTAAAAATCTCATCTAGGTGCCAAATAAATTGGGCTTAAATATCATCTACACTAGCTAAATTGGGCTTAAATCTTAACTAGATGCTAGTTAAATTGGGTTTAAATCTCATCTAGGTATTAGTTAAATGGGCTTAAATCTCATCTGTGTCAGCTAAACTAGATTTAAATTATATTTGAATGCCAGCTAAACTAGATTAAATCTTATTTTTTCTTCAAATTTCTTGACATTCACTCTTTTTAAAGAAAACTCGACTTGTTATTATATCTCATCTTTTTATTCATTTCTTTAGCAACCCTTCTTCTTTTGCAGAAAAAACTATTATCTCATTCTTATTTTTCTCTCTTTTTCCATGCTATACTTATTTATATCTTTTCCTTTGTTCTTTTTATTCTTTTTTATTCTTGTTTTCTTCTCTTTTTTCCAAACTCTCTATTTTTTTTCTTAGTAGATTTACTTTTCTTATTTCTTGAACTAAGAGATTTTTATCCTTTTTTATTTTTTACAGATTTCTTCTCTTTTTTTTTCAAACTTTTTTCTCAAAGATTTTTTTTTATTCTCTCTTCTTTTTTTCTCATTTTTTTTTGACAAATGTAATCATGAAACAAATGTCTATTTCTAATCAAATAATACAAATTCAAATGTCTTTATATGAATGCAAGAATTCATGTACTGAGAGAATCTTTTTATGATGCAAATGCTCAAAGCAAATACAAGTGACTCTTTCATGATGTAAATGCCAATGTTCTTTTCATGATGATACAAATGTGAATTTTTTTTTGTATGACACAAATGCACATAAGAAGACGCATGAAAAATATTTTTACTAGCAAATTTTTTTTCATGATGCAAATGCCTCTTACAAATGCGAATTCGATGTTCATACATGACATAGATGCCCTAAACTCAAAATTTTTTTTTTAATAGTCCTTGCAACCACAGACCTTCATTTCACAAATGCCTATGCAAATGCAAGAATTTCATGATGTATGTGACCTAACATGAACATAAACACTAAAAGGACATTCTTTCTCAATTTTACTTTTCTTTTGTTTCCCATCCAATTAATTCTTCAATTGCTTACTAAAATGATCTCAACATACCATTTTCTTATTCTTTCACCTATTCCATCTTATTTCTTTTTTTTGCTTTTGGATAGGTTTTCTTAATTTTTATTTGATTTTCATCATGCTTTCTTTTATTTTTAGTTTCAAATATACATCATGCAACATGTGTTTTGGACTCGATTGTAAAAACAAGAAGACAAACCACACATTTTTTTTAACCCAAATTGTTCTAATGATTTCATGCTTTCACTTTTTTACCAAACATGATTTCCTTGTTTTACCCAAAAAATACATGATTGGTTATTCAAAATTTTTGAAAATGATCAACAAAATTACCCCATATAATTAAATTTCATAACCAAAGTTAATGGAATTTTCAAATAAATATGACTTTGGGAGTCTCTTGGAAATTGGCATTCTTTATTAAAAATGAAAGAGGAAACGATTTTCTTTTCAAATGGGTTGAATGATTCAGCACATCAAGGTTTCAGGTAATCAAAAAGGGTTCACCATTTGAAGGGCATAATAGTGGTGTATACTTTTCAAAACAAACTCGTAGATGACATATAAATTTTTCCAATAAGTATGAATCCTTTCAAAACCAAACATGTTCAACAATTTTTTTAGTATCCAAATGTGGCATTTTGATAAATGTCAAGGTCAGTTGTAAAGGGTTTGAGATTTTGAAAAGTCATTTTGAAATGAAAGAATGAGGCTTAAATTTTCAGAATCAACCCTTTTAACAGATTTCAATTTTTTTGGATCTTCATATCTTGGGATTTTTCAAAGGGTCAGTATTACCTTTGGTTAACATCTATCTCACTTAGTATCAGAAGTAGCATTAAGGCCTTCACAGTTTACTCTAGATTGCTTTTTTGTAGGTTTTTCATCTTAGTACCATATTTATCTTTTTTTTCTTCATTTTCTTTCTTTTTTTAGATTATTACACATGCACTTAAGAATCTAGACTTATACAAAATAAGTTAATGGTCTAAATAAATAATTAGGTAACAAATAAAGAGAAAATGTTTATAGGTTTTATGGCCATTCCTCTAAGAAAAACTTTTCAATTTTAAGTATCTATGCTTAATTCAACATAGACTTTTTTAATTACGTAACGTAAGCCAAGGCTTAAAGGTTTTCAAAGAAAATGATAGATAGGACCAAAACAAGTGTTTGAGGGTGATTTAAACCATGGACCATCCTTTCATTTGAAAGATTCACTTTAGGCGTATTTGTCCTTTTATTTTTCTATGCTTTTCACTCAATCATTCTTTTTTCTTTTTTTTTTGTTTTTGTTTTTTGCACTTTATTTTTTTTCTTTATTTTCTCATTCATTCATTTTTTTCTTTCTTTTTTTTTTTTAGTGGATTCAAAATTTTAAGAACCTTTTATTGGATATTTACCTTTAACATATAGGTTTCCTTCTTAGATGTTACCATTCTTAACCCTTAAATGCATCTTTTTTGCCCTTTAGTGTGAAGGGTGATCCTTAGTCAATGTTTATTTTGAAAAACTTTGTCAGGCTAAAAGGAGTAGCAAGAAATAAATTTCTATACTTGTCAAAGGATAATGAAAGATGACCAATTGTCATCTTAAGCATAATCACCTAAATTGAAAAGCAATTCTCTTTAGGAAAAATGAATTTAAAGACAAGTTTTTTTTTAATTTTCTTCTTTTTTTTTTTTTGGGAATTTTTTGGTTTTCTCAACTTTTTTTTTTTATTTAAGGCTCTCTGGTTTTCTTTTCTTGGTTCCTACAAAAATTTATTGAGATCTTTTTATTTTTAGGTTCATTTGAATGTCTTAAGTGCATGATGTCTCAATAAAAAAATTTTTTTCATTTTTTTTCTTGCATTTCATTTCATTTCCTTTTTTTTTTTTTTCTTTTTTCTTGTTTTTTTTTTTTTTTTTGCATGTCACCTACCATAATTTGAAAAGATGCCCCATTTTGACAAACCACTTATAGTGAAAGTTAATGCAAGAAAAGGCTATATAGAGTGAACTCATTTAAGGTGTCAAATGGTTCATATCCCTTCACAAAATGAATGAGTTAATCAGAACTTAAGTTACATTAAGTGTGATGAGTTCTTTCTTTTTGGTTAATGTGCCTCAAGATATTAAACAAGGGCAATTTTAGAGTGGAGAGCTGAAAGGTTGGTATGTTTGAGGTTATTTTAAAAAAAAATTGGATGGCTTTAATTTCAAAAAAATTTTGAAGCTACGGCATAACCTTGACACATCAAATTACCACATCTGAATTCTTAAAACAATTATTGTATTTATTTGGTCTTTTTAAAATCTCAAAAATATATATTTTTTGAAATTAACTTTTTCATTATTCATTATTTAGGGAAAAATTATTATCCTTTTATAACACAATATTATCAAGTGAAGATGGGGTTCATGAATTCAAGCTCATGTTTCTTGAAGGGTTATGGTTAATGAGTGGAATCATTTGAGTGATTTGAAAAAGGTAAAAAGGTATTTAGTGAGTTTACTTTTAATAGTAATCGACAACTTTTTTTAGACTTTTTTTGCCTTTTAGTACAAAAGAAAACTTTTTTTTTTTTTTCTCTCCAAGTTTTCTCTTTTTATGACTTTGGAAATTAATAATGTGGGGCTTTATTTAATTCCAACAAATTTTTTTGGACAAAAATCTTAAAATTTCAAAACTTAAAAGGAATCGAAAACCTTTAATGATAATATTCATGAGATAATGCAATCATTGAAACTTAAAGTTTATTCATTTGATGCAAACATTCAAACCCACTCCAACATTCACAAAAAGAAAAAAAAAACTATCCTACTTGGTGTTCAAATCCTCAAAACTTTAATCTTTGACTCTTTCGTTATTCAACTATCACAGCCACAAATCCTAATTAAATGGAATTGGCCTCCATTGCTCCATGAGTTTCGAAGTTAAAATACCATATTTGATGAGATCATCAACTTTTCTTTCAACGACATGTATTTTTTCGTTGAATGGCTTATTGCCCTCATGTGATAAGCATATTTATCTTTGTGATCATAACTTCTTGCTAATGGATTTGGAACTATTTTCATTGGTTCAAGCATGAGGTATTGGTTTTTAACAAGCAAAGATAAGAGATCAAGAATGGAAATTGGTAGCTTTTCATGATTATTTTTTAGACTACTTTGGTTTATCATTAGTTTAATAGTATCTTTGGGTACCAATCTAAGAGCAAAGATAGTACTACTAGCAGTTATTTGAGAATTTTCTTGAAGGCTAGTTTGACAAAGACATAACTTTGGGAAGCACTTTTCATGACTAGCTAAGAATGATGAGGGTTGCATGGGATGTGACCCTTTAAAAATTGCCCTTCATGTGTGACCATTTGCACCCTTGTTTTCTATTTTTTTTTAATATGCAATGCTTTATTCACCATTGTCTACATCACTCCTTTTAATCATGCCACTTTTCATTTCCATGTTTTGAAGGGTTAGCCAAATTACCCTTAACTAAACATTTGGGTACATGTTTTGCTTAGATCATCTTGTCCCCACTTCTCTAGTTTTGACCAATCTTACTATCACCTGTAGCACTGTTTGTTATCTCAGCATGGATCAATAAGGAATTTCTATGAACACTTGATTTTGTTCTGGTGTCAAAATTAAAAAAGCTGACATTGATCAAACCTTACACCTTATACTTTAAGGTTGTGCAATTCTCCATGGAGTGGCCTGCATTACCATTATGGTAATCATAATGAGCATTAATGTTAAACCACTTGGGAAATTAGGGTTTTGATGGCTCTAGATAGATAGGTGCAATAAGGTGGGCCTTTACCAAATAAGGGTATAGGTCAGTATTTGTCATAAGAATGGGGTCAAATTAAGTCTAGTCCTTGTTGTCTTTCGTTTGAGGGATTGACCTAAAGATGTAGAGGTAAGAACTTAAGACATTGATGGAATAAGTGGCTGGGGAACAATAAGCTAAACGGTGGTTAAAAGTGTAGATTTTAGTGCAAGACATTAGGAGGTTGTACAAAGTTTAGAGGTCTAATCTCAAACACTTGAAAAGGAGACTGAAAATAGACCTTAAGAGGATTTAAGTGTAGGTTTGGATTTGAGATAGTTGGTAAAGGTTGTATGAACCTTGGTGACTTCAACTTAGGCATCAAACTTTGGAGTTCCTTCATTCATCCGTTTCTTTCTTGAGCTTATCCAAGCTTTAATATTCACTCGAGGCACTGTATGCATTGAGATCTTTTTTTAGCAATGTTGGACCTAGCAGGGGTTGGTTGATCTTGATTTGCTTGAATTGAAAATGATAAAATCCTTGAGGAGAAGGAAACCAAAGCCTACCACAACCTTTAATTGTTTTCACCAATTGAGTGGTATGTTGTTTCATCTTTCGAAACTTGTGCCCAATTTTGTTTCAATTCTAATGCACTAATCCTTGCCTCCAATTGATCTCCTATTTTCACTATTGTGCTACCTATTAAGATAGGTATTTTATTTCAGAGGTTGAAACCAAAAAGTCTATGTTATTACTTTTACTAAATGAATGTCATAAAATAATTTCTAACTTAGATGACACACAAAACATGCTTATGAATGCATATGATAATGATGCAAATATATCTACAAAAAATGAAATTTCTTATGCATAATACCCAAAATATAAACGCTATATTAATGATGAATGCAGAATGCAATGATTGAATCCAAAAAAAAAAAAAGATGACAAACTCTTTACCTGTCCTAAATTCTCTCTTTTTTTTCTTTTTTTCATTTTTTCATTTTTTTTCTGTTAATTTTCTCTCTTTTTTTCCCCCCATTTTTTAAAAATATTTTTTAGATCATTTTTTTGCAAGGCCCACTAGACAAATCAGTCAATTCCAAAACTTCCCTTTATTATTAAAAAAATGTAGGAAGAAAAAAACTTGATCCTAAATTCACTTAAAAGAAATTTTGGGTTAAAAAAAGGGATAAAATCTTTTTTTAAGCTCTTTTCTTTTCACGCTTTTGCTTTTTATTTGGTTAACAAAGAAATTAAGAAAACCTCTTTTTGTTTTTTTCTTGAAAATTTTTGTTGTTTTTTTTGTTTGTTGAAAAATATAAAAATAAACCTATTTTAAGAAAAAACATTTTTCGGAGATGCAAATTTTGGACAAATACCAAATCAATTGAATAGTATGTCAAGAAACAAAATTATTGAAGGATTTTCTTTTTTTATTATTCATTTTTTCAAAATTTTAGTTTTTTTCGTACCATTATTATCCCCTAAATGCGGATTGTATCAAAATGTTCCTTACATGTCCTAATTTAGATGATTTCTACATGAGGTTTGACATAGCTCTACCTTAGGCTGGTCTCATAAGGTTCACTATATGTCGAGTTGGAATTCATATGTCTAAAGGTTTATAAATTGTTCCTTACATTATCGTCAATTATAGACTAGTAAGGTACCCTAATCTTCACCCATGATAGACTACAAATGGAAAAGGCTCAATTCAAGTAAGAGTGTTTCGATGGCCATTACAAAGGTATTCACCTTATAAAAATGTAGGTACTTCACTCCCTCTTAGAAGGGTAAGAGTCAGAGTATAGAGTTTATGCATGTAATGCATGTGATCATGTGTGTGAAGGAACAAGCAATGCTTTATAACACTATAGCCCCTATCCTAAATGCTTAACATTTATCAAGAACAATATAGAAAACATAGAACAAATGACACAATCCAAAGATGAATGCAATGTGGAATATTTTTTGTTAGAAAATCAAAAGTAAAGAAATCAAATTTAAATATTAATTAAAACCATTAAATCAAAATTGAGGATAACATATGATCAATATTTGGCTTGACCTTTTTAACAAAATGACTTCTCCAATGGAGTCATCAAGTTGTTATAATAGTTTTGAGGACCGCTAGATGAAAAATTTTATAAAGTTCCAAAAAGAGAGGAGTCACCACTAATATTTTGGTTTAGGTGTGATTTGCCACTTAAGAAATTTATTTTTTTAATAAAATAATAAAATGACTCTAAAGTTTATAAAAAAGAAAATTTTAATCTACGAAAACAAACTGGGTTTGGGAGTTGATTCGACACTATTTTGTAAGCAAACAAGCCGTTCAAGTAATAATAGAGATTATAAAAGTTTAGATATCAATCTCAAGAGGACTAATTAAAGACATTCCTAGGTTAAGTACCTATTATCCCCATACTCTTTTAAAGTTGGTTCGATCAAAAAAAATCAATGGAGCTAAACTAACTAAAAAAATAAAACAAAATCAACAAATATGTAAAAATGCATGAAAATTTCACTAAACAATAAAATGTATCACAATTTAATTTTAAAATAATCCTAAAATGCAAAAAACAACTAATAGCTAAAATAAAATACAAAGTTGAAAATCAAACATGTATAAAAGTGAAGTGAATATAAAAAGGTAACACCTCAGCTAAAATTAATGTCTAAACATGAACATGCAAAGGGAAATGAAATCTACCACATGCAAGCAAAGCTAACAGACCATTCTTTTTGAACATGCAATGAATTCTAACAACCATTAAACATTCTAGATGAAAAACAGGAAATAAAAAATTTAGAACTAAGAAGAATATAAAAGAAACAATGATTTAGAAACATTAAAACAGAACCGACAAAGAAGGAACAAATGGAAACTAGAAATGATACCTATGCAGTAAACATACAATGCTACATGTGAAAATGAAAACTGCAATTTGCTTTGTCTCCTAATCTAATCAACTGGACCTCTAATTAACTTGAATGTGTAAGAGAGTAAAGAACTAAATGAAGAAAACTTTGAAGAGGAAAGCATGCAAGATATTATACAAACAATGCAAAGAAACTAAAGTGGCAGTTGGTATGGACTAGAACACATGAAATTGCAGAAAAAAAAATTCAACTGACATTTATCTATTGAAAATGAACTTCATCTAAGCTAGGACAACCTAAATCTATGAGTTAACTACCTAAATCAATAAGAAAATAGCATGAACTCAATAAAGAAATCAGCTCAACAAACTCAAATAAAAAACAGTCTATAATCTGGAAAAACAGAATATCATTTAAGAAAATTAACCAAACAGCACTTAAAAATGTGAAATAAATTGCACAAAATGAAAATTAACAAGGTAACGTATAAAACTCAAGATCTAAAGGAGAAATGAATGCAAACAAATTGCCAAAGTGGAGAGAAGTCCACACCAAACTTGATGGATCAAAACGGGCCTGCACCTATCACCTGCATCTAGCTGGATCTTCCAAGCTTGATCTGGAATGCTGTGATGTGAGTTTGAGGCTGAATTTTTAATGTGTTGTAGCTAAATGAATTAGGAAATTATGAAAAAAATTTTGAGCAAAAACAAGTAAGATCTGAATGAGTTATACACTAAAAACCGCAGGTAGGTCAGAACTGGCAAATTTAGAAACAGATTTGAGTATCAATGAAATAAATAGATTTGAGTTAGAAAACGAATTCAATGTAAATTTTATTGAAATATTCTGAAAGAAAACTTAAAAACACTCAAGAAACAGTCAGATTGCAATGAAATTCAAAGGAAAAATGTTGGAAATAAATCTGTTTGGCAACTAAGAAAATGAGAAAACTGAAAATGTAAATGCAGAAGAGAAAAGAAAAAAAAATAAAAACCTAAACTAACTCCTCCCTAATTGCCAGCCCTCCCCCCCTATTTATAGGCAGAGGCGAGGAACTAAAGGTGCAAAAAAAATTTTAGAACGATCTCCAATTCCTGGGCGCCTAAAGCTTTCTTCTTCTCCTGGTGCTGCAGCTGATGTACGTCTAGTTCGTTGGTTGCACTAATGCTTGGCTGCTTCAACCACTTTGCAAGCTTCATTCTTCACGTGTAATTGCTGGTCTAAGGAGTCAATTAAAAGACCAATCATAGCCTCCCAAAGTGTCAGCTCAGCCATTCTATTTGGTGTTCTTCAACGCAACTTGGATGCCTTGCAATTTTGGTGTTGAAGCCTTGCACTTCCACGCACACGTCCTTCGTATATATATTTTTGCAAAAAATTCCAAATATTTTATGAACATTTTATCCTACATTTTACTAAAAAAAATAATTATGAAAATAATACTAAAAAGATCATTCAAGAAAAGTCAAGAAAAACTCTCTAAGTGTTAGTTTTACATATTGACCTTAGTTTAGGTTATTTGCACAAATTGCATAGAAAATCCTCCAAAAATGTATCAAAATTATCCAAAATTCTTTATTTCATAATTTATACCTATACATGAGATAAATATACATTTAAGAGTAATTTTACCAAAAATCCTAAAAGACAAGCCAAAATATAAGTCAAATTACACTAAAAATAAGCATGAAAAAACTAAAATTTAAGTGCAATCAGGAGTGTGGTTACGAGTAAAGAAAGATTAACACTCTCACAGTATCTATTTTAAAAACGGTACTAATTGATCATCTGTTATCTTTTATATTGATAAAAATTATCTTAATTTCAATATTTAAAATAATCCCTTCAAATCTTTTTTTTTTTCCAAGAATCTCTTTCTTTTTTTTTTTTTTAACATAAGTCTGTTATTTAAAAATAAGATGAAAATCTTTAGATTTAAAATATTTTCTAATTCTCCAATATCTAGGCAGAATTTCAAAAAATATTTGTCTACTTGGGACTTATATTAATTCCTTAAAAATCTCACATAATGTTCTTTTATAAAGAATAATTATTGAGAAGCTCTCTAATATTTAAGTAGGGTTCTAAGAATTATTTTTATTTACAAATATTAGTTTTTTCAGTTTTAAAACAACTGTTCCAAAAATCACTAAAAATCACCATTTATTAATTTTTTGAAAAAAAACGAAATGCAAGAAAATATCATAAGCTTATGTATGATCTTAATGAAAATTAAATGCAAGCAATCAATTAAATTCATATAATACATATTTAAATTTAATTCATTTTATTTAGGAATAAAATAAGAATATTTAGTTTTGAAACATTTTCTAATTCTCCAATATAAGTAGAATTTTGAAAAATATTTCTTTCATTAGAATTCTCACTGTATTCCTTAAAATTCGGCTTAATATTCTTCAATGAAAAATAATTATTAGAAAGCCCTATTTTGGCAATGTCTCAATGATTATTTTTACGTAGGGATATTAACCATTTTTTTAAGGAAAAAATTGATTTTTTAAAATTATTGAATACAAATTCACATATTATTATTACAAGACACAATGCGATATAAGATAAATAAATGATGTGAATACAAACAATTAACCAACTTAACCAATCTTACGTGCATTCAATTCTATTTTTATCATGTTTTTTTTTAAATCAATGGTGAAATAAATTTTATTTTATTTATTTATTGTTATTAATTTTTTTATGTGAAAAAAGATTTTCTTTAATTTCTCAATATCTAGACAAAATTTAAGAAAATTAATCTTTCAAAAATATGATTTAGATTCCTTCCAATATTTAGATAGGGTTTCCAAAATAATTTTTACTTAAAACACTATCTCATATTTTTATTTTCCAAGCAATAATAATAATTAAAAAAATACACAAGCATTCATACTTTAATTAGATTTAGACACTATCTTTTAATTTTTATTTTGATCTAGATACAAGCATTAAAAATTTCATTAAAGTGTGAAGCCTAAATTTATTAGGAATATACTTAGATTTCAACCCAATACCATTAGTCAAGACCCAAATGAAGTCAACCTTTAGGTTAAAATTGGTCAAATTGGGTTGGTTCAAAGTTGGTGGAGCCGGGTGAGAGTCTAAATGGGTCAAGAATCAGGTCACAAGTCTAGGTTGGGTTTGACCTATAGATCGCCAGGTAGTTTTTTTCCTTTTTCTCTTCATATTCTAAATGGTGCATTTAGCACCCTGAGATGAATTACTAAACTCTTTTTTTTTTTAAACTATAAAATGAAAACATTTTTTTTTTCAACTTCATTTTAAAGCTTCTTCTAAAAAAAATTTCTTTTCTTTCAAACAAAATCCAATCATCCCTAGTCTTCGATTTCGTCGGTTTTACCGTCGACTGCTGCTTGTCAACGCCAGTTGGCTTCCAGAATTTAACCCAAACCTTTCGTCAACCCCTTAATCATCGTTCCAAGCTTAGTTTTCTTTAAATCCCATCAGATTTTCCTAGAACTAAACTTAAAGCCTGTGACTTCTCACCCCTTTTCGCCTTTTCCATAGTCTGATTCTTCTACTTTTTAATATGTTGTTCCTTTTTTTCCCTCTCATTTTCACCATTTTGATCACCTAAAATATAGCCCTCACCTTTGGCTTCCTCATGTTGTTGCACCTTGTGCCACTGTTCACTATACTGCCATTAACAGTGGCACCGAAAACAGCATCCTCCTCGTTCTTCTCACACCATACCAAAACGAGCCCCCTAGCTACTACTTAAAAATGAAAATATTCCTAAAAAACCAAAATTGTTGTTATTTGTTTGCTTTTTTTTATTGGGTTTTTCACCATCAGGAAAGATTGTGGTTCCTTTTTTTTTATGTTTTGTTGTGGTTTTAATGATTGTGCTGATGGGCAGTAGTGTTTGAATTGGGCAATGAGGAATGATGACAAAGATTTGAAATGGGTTTCGGTGATAAAGCTATGGAGAGGGTTGATGGTTTTTTCTTTGGCTGAATGGAGCCCACTGTGGGGTTGTGATGGTGTTGGTTATAAAACGGGACTGGGTTAGGCGTTGTAGGTTGTCAAAAGGGTGGTGGGTCATGGAGGAGCTATAATGAACTAGGGTTATCGACTACCATGATTGGTTTCGGTTTACAAAGAGGTGGCGATGCGTTGAATAGTGGGTGATGGATTATTGGTTTGGTTGAGGGTATGGATTTGGCTGAATGGGTTGTTTAGGGGTGATGGTGAAGCGTCGGTTGTGGAGTGCTGCTGGGTTTTTATTTTTTACGATTATCAGTGGAGTTTTGGTTGGTGAAATTGATGGTGATGGGAGGCTATAGGTTTGGATGGGTTTGGTTTTAGGTCTGGTGGTTAGGATGGGTGGATGGTGATGGAAGGAGTTACCAAAAATAGAAATGGGTTGTTACCAAGGTGGTATCCGGTATGTGAAGTTTTTTGTTTGTCGAATGGTGTTTTCAATTTCAACACTAAAAATGGGGATGGTAACCAGTGGAGGTTGAGATAATGTGGAGCTTTTTTCTTTGAATTTTATTGCTGTGAATTGTTTTTCCTAGCTTGGCCGAGTGGTTTTTAGGAAACCAAAATTAGCTCTTTTTTTTCTTGCCGAATAGTGATGTTGGTTTTTTTTTTTAATATGTTCATGGGCTGCACACAATCCAAAATGTTTAATAGCTTTTCAAAGCTGCAAGTAGTGGCCAATAGGTAGTGAAGCAAAGGGGTGGCCAACACGTTGGGGTGGTGTTGTTGGTAGGGCTTGTATTTTTGTTTTTTTTTTTTGTAATTTCTTATTTAATTAAAGCAATTTAAATAAAATTGGGCCTAAATTTTGGGCTTTTGAATTGGACTTCAAAATCTTAACTCAAAATTGACCCAATAGTGAAATAGAATTAAGTTTGAGTCCGTCCATAAAAAAATGACTCAAAATTGGCTAATTTGAAACATAGCTTAATTGAGCTTAATCCAATTAAAACATGTAATTTGTCTCGAATTAAATCATTTAAATTAAGTATAAAAATTGAACAAACTCGGATCGATTTAGACAAAATTAGGAATCTATAATCATCATAAACTATTTCATTATGTATTTGTCATTTATTTTACAATATTTCATCATCATAAAATATTTCTTTAAAAACCAAGTTTCTTTAGTTATCAAATATTAGTTTATAATTTTCAATGAAATATTATAAATTTTATACTATCACTTATTAATAGAAAATGATAAATTTAATTATTTGCATCACAACTAGAGATTTTCATGAGCCAAGCTAAACTTGGATGACACCTTCTGCGTCTTGCTCAAGGTCCGATTTGACTCTCCATTAAAAACCTGAATAAGCACATTTTATTAATAAAATATTAAAATATTAAAAATATTTTTATATTAATATATTAATATTTTAAAATATAAATTAAATAAAAAATTTTATTAATAAAATAATAATTTGATTTGGTTAAGCCTAGGCCTTAAAAATTATGTCCAAAACTTAATCTAAATTGAGCCTAACTTGTGGATCTAGTTGGTAGCTCAATTATGGATAAGTCTAATTGCAACTTAATAAATTTTTTTTTGAAAAGATAAAAAAATATTAACTGATTTAAAAATTAGCATCACAAAATAACAATAAAGACAAATAAGAATTAATATTCAAAAAATAAATTAAAAAAATTTATCAAATTTTTATTTCCTTTATAATTATTTTATCTCTTAACCTCAAACTTATAATATTATCAAGCAATTACTTTAATTTATAATTTTCTTTTTTTTTTTTTTATCTTCTCATTTTATACTCATTTGATGATTTGATTGAGAAAAAACTAATTTCATTATGATAATTAAAATATAGGAACTAGTATATTATTTTTAAATTTTAAAAAACAAAATGAATTACGTTAAAATTTAAAGACAGTAAAAGTTATTTACCCGAATTTTTTTTAGTTTCAAATTTAATTCTTAAATATGTAAGATGAGACTAATAGAAATATAAAATGGAAGAAAACAATTATTCCTCGTCTCTCTCGTGCATTGACCATTTAAGCATTGCAACTAACCTGGAAAACAAATAACAATTGGGTTTTTACTTATTTTATTTATTTTTTATTAAAAATAGCAATTGGCTTTTCTTTCTTAACCTAAAAATAGCATTTAGCTTTAAAAGCAGATAGAGCTTTATAATTTGTTAAGCAAAATATTAAGATTCTAATCATTTGTCGGATCTACCAAGGATCTCCATTGAATATTTTTATCCTACTTTTTACGGTACTCCTTACTCCATCTAAATAAATAAATAAATAAGATTCCCTCTTAATTTTGCATTTTACTTTTTATATGCTTTCGTGAGATTAAAAAAAATTGAAAAAAATGCTTACGTTGACCTAATGGCAATTATGCAACCCAACAATCCAAAGTAAACAAATAGATAAATTAATACTTATTATATTTTCTTAGAAAAAGATTAAATGTGTTTATGGTGCTTGGGTATTGATAAGAGGAAGGGTAGGTTGGAGATCATATGAAAGATGTCCTAGGAAAGTATAGTTAGGGAACTTCAAAGTTGGTTTTTTGATACGTGCTCTGATATTCAAGTCAATCAAGTATAAACAATTTAGGTGAGAAAAACTGTGAACTATAAAAGCATATAAAAAGCTAAAAGAAAAAAGCATTCTTAGTTTATATCATACCTAAGCCTTTTTTTTATCTTATACATGAGAAAAAGGGTGATGATATGATTAAGACAGTAAATAATTGATGGTAAATTTATGTAGAGCTTGAGAAAAGGTTACGTGAGTGACTCTAAGATGCATTTAATGATTTCAAACAAATTAAAAATTAATTGATCTATTGTGAAGTGATGTCCTGATGAAATGTTAGTGGAGGTAGCTGGATGAGTCCTTTTTTGCCAAGGCAAGCTTATTTTATGGTGAGGAATATGGATATCAAACCTCTTTTATGGTAAAGTGGCAGTCAGGCGGCATGTACTGATCTAGTGATCATGAGGGTTAACTTTGTTGTCTGAGTAGATAGGGGGTGTTGGTAGTAAGGAAGGTGACTTGGAGATTTATGAAGGATGTATAGGACTTATAGTAGGAAAGCATAGTTAAGAGGTGCTAGAGTTGGTTCTTCGAGACGCGCATCGACATTAAAGCTAATCTAAGTATTTAGGGTTTAGGCAAGAAAGAAGATGAATTGTAAAACTATATAAGAAGCTTAAAGAGAAAAAAATTCTTAGTTCATATCATACTTGAACCTTTTTTTTTTATCATATATGAGATGAATGATAATGATATGATTAAGATAATTGATAATTGATAATAAATTTATGTGAAATTAAAAGAAAATTACGTGAACAAATATAAATTATATTTAATAAGCTTAAATAAATTAAATAAATTAATTAATTTATTATGAAATGATGTTTTGTAATTATTAGTAAAAGTAGTTTGGTGAGTCCCTCATCGGTGAAGGCAAACCTGATTTGTAGCGAGGAGTTTGGATATCAATAATTTTTTTTGGTGACGTGGTAGTAAGATATGTTTCGACTTAACGATTATCGGGTTGACTTTGTTGATTAAGTGTATAGGTATAAAAATTGCCCCTAGGTTTGAAAGGGTTATAAAGTGACTATCTTCAAACCTTTGGCAAGAGTTGTTGAGAATGCATTAATGGTGTGATTCTGTTAGGTGCGGGATACTGTTTTGGTGAACCATGCTAATGATGTGTTCCTTTTAGGCTAGAGATGCTATCTCGATAAGCCATGTTGATGATGTGACTCTTTCAAGCAAGAAACATTATCTTGGTGAACTGTGTTGATGATGTGTCCTTTTTAGGTGAGAAATACTATCATGGCAAGCCATGTTGATGATATGTTCATTTTAGGCTAGAAACGTTATCTCTACGAGCCGCGTGTTTTGTCAAGACATAGGGATATTAGGTAAGGACTCAAAAATTTTTTTATCCTAAATATTGTGTAGTGCACATAATGCGTATAGGTGGAACACATCTACGAATGTGTTATAACACGTGCATCTATGTTTTTGAAGTATGCTACTGTGGAAGACACGTGGTGCAATGAGGTTGAAAAGTTACGAGCATAATTAATGGGTTTAAAATTTAAATTGTACCGGTTTCATGAAAAGGAATAAATGTGTCCTTTTTTAAAAAAATGAGTAACCGAACAGTCAGTTTTAATTAGAAATAATCTGGTTTGAAATGATATTTTTGTTAGGATTTACCTTGAATCTCAAAATCCCACATCGAAAGTTAAGTAAGTTTGAGTTTGTCTTGTATCCCACATCGAAAGTTTAGTAAAGGTATAAGGGGTTTCATATTTATAAATATGATGTTTTGGTTTTGGTTTGGTAATCTCATAAAGTTAGACACCAAGAGAATAGCTAAGTGAGTAGGCTATTAAAGGGTGTAATTGGATTTTGGGTTAAGTTTTGAGCAAAGAGTTTTAGGAGACTTTTC
The DNA here is from genome assembly GCF_047325235.1 of Durio zibethinus. NCBI lineage: Eukaryota > Viridiplantae > Streptophyta > Magnoliopsida > Malvales > Malvaceae > Durio > Durio zibethinus. The sequence continues at coordinate 11,076,286 of NC_143170.1, read as the reverse complement.
TCATTCTAAAAGTCTCATAGTTGTAAAGATTTATTTGTTAGTGGATTGTGTTTGGAGTAGGCCATTTTGAGTTAGGCTGAACCAAATATATTTGTATGTTCTTATTCTTGATTTGAGCTTGTTATTTTGTGTGTGGTTGCTACACGTGGGTGTTATTTTTCCAAACAAGTGGTATCAGAACGAGGTTCGAGGTTCAAGGTTTAAGGTTCGTGGGCTCAAGAGATCGTGAAACAATGTTTCAAGATGTCTGAAGAAGGTATGTCTGGTATGTCTATGCCTAAGTTTGAGATTCTGTTATTTGATGGAAAGAGTAATTTTATGTTATGGCAAAATACGATTCAAGATCTGTTAGTACAAGGATTGGATCAGGCATTAGAGAATAGTAAGCCTGAGGGAATGTCTGACATTAATTGAAATAGGATTCATAAGAAAGTTGTTAGTATTATTAGATTGACGTTAGCCTAGAGGTAAAATACAGTATGTTGATTGAGAATACTCCGAAGAGTTTGTGGGATAAGCTTGAAGGTATTTATGCTTCGAAGTCATTGACTAATAGATTATATTTGAAGATGGATTTGTATTCTCTGAAGATGGAAGAAGGTATGAGTCTTCATAATCACCTGAATGAGTTTAATAAATTGGTTTCTCAATTGCTAGCGATTTTTGTTGATGAGTTAAAAGATGAAGAGAAGGCTTTAGTTTTGTTGTCATCTTTGCCTAAGTTTTATAGGCTTTTAGTTCAGACTGTGTTGGTGGGTAGGTCTACTTTGAAGTTGGATGATGTGACTGTCCTATTGCGTGAGAATAAAAGGTTTATGAGAGCTCAGAACTCATCACCTGAGGGAAGTACACTAGCTGTAGAGGGTTTTGATCGAGAGAGGACTCAAAAGAGGATTGATGGATTAAGATGGAGATCAAAGTCAAGAGACAGAGATTACAGTGATATAGAATGTTATTATTTTGGTGAGAAAAGACATATCCAAGTATGCTGTAAGAAGCTGAGAAAGGGATATGGCTGCTTTTAAAAGGGCGAATGATGAGAAAAAATCAGATGAAAAAAAAATGATACTACTGCTGTCGTGTCTGATGATGATGATGTTGTTTTGACAACTTGTGTTGATAAGACTTAGACTTTGAAAAGTGATAAAGGTTGGGTTTTAGATTCAGCTGCTACAGTTCATGTTTGTAATGATAGGAGTTACTTTGTAGAGTTGGATGAGAATGAAAAGTATGAAGATATTGTGGTTGCTAACAAAAAAAATGTGCAAATTCAAGGCATTGAGAGTGTTCACTTTAGATCTCATAATGGTGTTATTAGGACACTTCATCATATAACATATGTACCAAATTGTCACTACAATTTGATTGCTTTGGGTAAGTTAGCTTCTCGGGGGTACACATATTATGGTAGTAATGATTGATTAAAAGTGTATAAGAATGGTGGTGTGATTCTACAAGGGAATATGATCAATAATCATTTGTACATGTTTGATGGAGGCTCAGTTGCTGAGATGCCTGTGATGAAAGAAAAAAAAAAGGTAAGCGTGTTAGCTTTGTAGATACTGTTGAAGTGTTTGGAGATTCAAGTTAAGGGAGGATTTGTTGGGATTTGCCTTGAATCTCAGAATCCTACATTGAAAGTTAAGTGAGTTTGAGTTTGTCTTGTATCCCACATCGAGAGTTTAGTAAAGGTATAAGGGTTTCATATTTATAAATATGATGTTTTGGTTTTGGTTTTGGTTTGGTAATCCCAGAGAGTTAGACACTAAGAGAATAGCTATAAGGGTTTCATATTTATAAATATGATGTTTTGGTTTTGGTTTTGGTTTGGTAATCCCAGAGAGTTAGACACTAAGAGAATAGTTAAGTGAGTAGGTTTAAAGGGTGTAATTGGATTTTAGGTTAAGTTTTGAGTAAAGAGTTTTAGGAGACTTTTCTCATTCTAAAAGTCTCACAGTTGTAAAGATTTATTTGTTAGTGGATTATGTTTGGAGTATGCCATTTTGAGTTGGGCCGAACCAAATATATTTATATGTTCTTATTCTTGATTTCAGCTTGCTAGTTTATGTGTGGTTGCTGCGCGTGGGTGTTATTTTTTCCAACAATTTTAATTCAAACAGTTTCAACATGGTGCTTGGTTGAGTATAAATAAAAGAGAAAAAAGGACTTAAGACTCACTTTGTGGATTGTTTCTAGTAAGAGTAGTGTTTGGGGTGTAATCGTGTATTGACCATTTGTCATTGCTCTTAAGAAATTTATTGGTAAGTAGTTAGGTACTATACCCAAGTTTTTATTGCATTTTGTTGGGTTTAGAGAAATGGCATCTAGAAGGAAGATCATTATAAAGAAGTCTATTGATGATGAGAATGAGGTTGTGCCAACAAAGAAGGGCGAGGTTGGTAGGGATCGAGGGACTAAAGGCTAGTGTAGTGGTGGCCATGGTGGAGGGATCGTCATCTGTGAAGGCGAGACTTTAATGGCTTGCAATAGTGGTAAAGGGAAAAAGAAAGTGAAGGATAAGAAAGTGGTTGAGGAAAGCTCGAAAGATTTGGCATCAGGAACATGGCCCCCCAATTTGATTCGGTAAGTGGCTATGGCCAGGGATTTAAATTGCGGTAACGGTCACGTTTTCGGTCGCATCGCGTTTGTCACAGCTGCGGATATAATGGAGACCTTCGCGGTCATTGTGGCTATTGCGATCGTGAATTTTTTTAAATTTTGCTCAACTTGTTCTAAAATATAATAATTTTAATTATTAATCATAAACTCTTATTTTATGATTTTTAAAGTAATTTATATCATATCATGTGTTTTATTTATTTAAGAAAAAATATTTATAGTAAAATATTCATATTTAAAAATTTATTTATATGATAATTAAAAAGTAAAAAGAGATAAATAAATATGTGAAAAATAAATAATCATAACGAATAATATATTTAATTGTTTAATTACTGTACTCATCAAATTATTATCAAACTATATTATGCATAAATCAAATAATAAGTGATTAGGTATTCATAAACTAAGTAAGAGCATTATTATTTATGAGTCAAAAGAATTACTTTTTATGAACTTACAGTAAATCAAATTTTATAGCCTCCATGTTATGGGTGATTTTCAACAATAATAACCTCAAGTCTACTTCTCCTGTCTCTTGACTAAATTATATAGACCCACACAACTTCTCATCCCTTCACCTTGCATTCAATAGTTTTTTTCTCCAAACCTTCATCCTCATCCCCATCTTTCAGTTTTTTTTTTATTTGGTGTGTGCTATCTGCTTGCTTTTGTAAACCTCAAGTTTCACTCTTATCTCTTGTCTCTTATTTTAAGTCCCAGCAACTCTTGCCTCCTTCTATCAATGTAACATAGCCCAATCTAATCCCAAACACACAAAATCATGGCAAATTTGGAAATTAAAAGATAATTTGAGTGTTGAATTAATTGTTTACTTTAAATTGCATATACTTGATTTTGATTGAAGTTGAACTTGAGAGAATTGATTTTTTTGAAAGTTTAAGTTTTGTGGGTTTTTTTTTTCTGAATTTGTAAATTGATATTTATTTTCTTTCTTGTTATTTTTATTTTAAGTTTTTAAACAAAATCAAATGAATTTTTTTTTGAATTTTTGAATGAAAATAGGAATAGCGGCAATAACGGTAATAGCAGGTAATAGCGGACCGCTATTGACGCTATTCACCGTTATACCGTAAATCACGACCGTGATTCATCCGTTATAGACGAGATTCAAATTCTCCTCTGTTTTTTCTCCAATAGCGGTGGCGGATAGTGGCGTGCGAAATAGTGGCTGCGACCCCGCTATCCGACCGCTATTTGAATCCTTGGCTATGGCTAGTATGGCAAACCACTTACTGAAAGTGCATAGCATTCAATCCATGGAATTTCATGTTTGTCGTTTCATTGCCTCTCGAGGGCTTTACGATTAACCAGGTGAAAGACAATGAAGATATGGCGGGCTTTTATCTCCAAAATTTTAGGTTTGGGTTCCACTTGTCGCTGCACCCATTTTTTCATTTAGTGCTTGCCACTTTCAATGTGGTCACATCACAGTTGGCGCCAAATACATGAAGGATCCTGGTGAACTACTTTATATACTACCGATTGTAAAAGTGGGTCTTTTTGCTGAATGTGATTCTAGCTCTGTACGTGCTTAAAGTGGTGAATAGGTGGTTGTATTATCTCTAAGCTCGAGGGTAGGCTTGCATAGTGGGTTTCCTTCAATCAATCATCCCAGCTACGATCGGTACATTGTGGTATGTATGAAAGCCCCTGACGTATGGTTCAATTTCAAAATTAGGTGGTCATATGTTAGTGCATTGGCAAAAGGGTTTGAGAGCTGGGAGATGATGGAGCCAATCAGGTGAACAAAATGAAAGATGAGACGCTATCCTACTTACTCCTAGCTACTTGTGACAATATCCGTAAGTATTACGTGATCTCTGGTGAGGATTAAGGTCTGGCTGCCAACATGCAAGAAGTGTTAGACTAGGGGAAACGGCTAGAGAAGGGTGAGGTAGACCAGGAAGAACATCTAGAAGTCTAACGGGGTTATCAACCCCTATTTCTAAAAAGAAAAAAGATAAGGGAAAAAAGAAGCGTGAGTTAGTTAGGTGTCTTTTAACTTGTTTTATTAGGCTTTTAGTGGTAGGTTGTATGCTAACATTATGCCGTAATATCTATTGTAGTGAAGAAGATGGCTATTAAGTCGAAAAATTCTATAATTCACTATGATGCAGGTGTAACCAGGGTCCCTACTAACAGTGGTGTGTTTGGGAGTGATGATAGGGCAAGTGGGGATGCTGGGGTTTTTAGGAGTGTCAAACTAATGGAAGGAGCCATTAGCGTATTATGTACTAGGGTTGTTGATGATGGTAACTACATTATACATTGCGTTCTTTGGTTATCGTGTACTGATTTTAATATTTTTGCTTGTTCTGTAGAATGGATATTGTTGCTAGACTTCGGAGGGTTATCTAGGAAGAGAAACAAAAAGGAAAAAGACCATTGTAAGCTAGCCCTTCACCAACAGAGAAACATGCCATATGCATTATTGAAGCATCCGCTATTGCAATGGTAGGCAATAGTACCCTTAGAACAGAGCAAGATGGCCTAACTCTAATTGCTGCTATTTGTACGACTTTTGGCATGCAGGAGGTTACTGCTTCGGTGGCCCCTCCCCTTGTGATTATGAACATATCTAGTGGGATAGGGATGTCTGATTCTATTCCTTTAGTGGTATGGCCCACTTCTGTGGCGATACCTTTCGTTCTAGTGAGCACATTAATTAGTATGCCCACTAATGAAGAGGTTGAGGCTGTTGGGAATATTGACCTAAATCTCATAAGAGATTTGTTTGAGATTTGTTAGAGATTTATTTGAGATTTTTCAGATATTACTTGATGGATAAAAAGACTTACAAAGGAAGAATTCTAAGAGAAAGAGGATTCTTAATAGGTAAGTTTGACTTGCAAGAGAAGAATTCTAAAAGGAAAGGGATTCTTAATAGGCAAGTTTGACTTACAGGAGAAGAATTCTAAGAGAAGAAGGATTCTTAATGGGCAAGTTTATATGGTTATAAATAGGTGAAGTCTCTACAGGGTTAGGTATGAGAAAAAGATGTAAGAGAGTTGTAGGGTTTTATGGGATAAATACCCCATAGGAGTATTAGGACTCTACGTCTTATGAGTGTGTATGTTTGTTTGTGAGTGGACTAGAGGAGATTGAGAGGGTCCACATAGGTATGATGTATGGGAACATATGGGTATGTGTTTAGTTATGTTGAAAGGGTGCACAAGGGTTTGAGTTTGTGTTTGTTTGGGTTGAGAATACTCCATAGGACTAGAAGAGATTGAGAGTGTCTTATGAGTATTGATTGTTGAGTGAGTTTGATGATTTGATGTAAGTTTGTAATTCTCTACAACTAGTGGATCTTGTTTTTCATCCGTGGATGTAGGTCAGTTAGACCGAACAACGTTAAATTGTTGTCTCTTGTGTGTTTGATTTATTGTTTGATTTCACTTCTGCTGGTGTGATTGGATTGGAGGCTTTTAGCCCAACAAATGGTATCAGAGCTGTGGTGTTCCCCAACAAGTGGTATCAGAGCTGAAGGTTCGAGACATGGGAAGAGTTGATAGTTCGAGATATAGGAAGAGCTTGGTTTAAGACATGGGAAGAAATAAGCTTAGAGGAGCTCAATTCAAGAGTTTGAGTTCAAGTTTTGAAGATTGAGGATTAGTTTATATGAAGCGTGAAGACACAAGAGAAAAGAAGATGATTGTGAGACTTTCATTGCAGGTGGAGCCAAGCATGTCTTGCATGAAGATAGATGATTTATGGAATTTGAGTTAAGGTGGAGATTGTTGGAAATATTGACTCAAATCCCATAAGAGATTTGTTTAAGATTTGTTAGAGATTTGTTTGAGATTTTTCAGATATTGCTTGATGGACAAGAAGACTTACAAAAGAAGAATTCTAAGAGAAAAAAGATTCTTAATAGGTAAGTTTGACTTGCAAGAGAAGGATTCTAAAAGGAAAAGGATTCTTAATAGGCAAGTTTGACTTACAGGAGAAGAATTCTAAGAGAAGAAGGATTCTTAATGGGTAAGTTTATATGGTTATAAATAGGTGAAGTCTCTACAGGGTTAGGTATGAGAAAAAGATGTAAGAGAGTTGTAGGGTTTTGTGGGATAGACACTCCATAAGAGTATTGGGACTCTACGTCTTATGGGTGTGTATGTTTGTTTGTGAGTGGACTAGAGGAGATTGAGAGGGTCCACATAGGTATGATGTATGGGAACATATGGGTATGTGTTTAGTTATGTTGAAAGGGTGCATAAGGGTTTGAGTTTGTGTTTGTTTGGGTTGAGAATACTCCATAGGACTAGAAGAGATTGAGAGTGTCTTATGAGTATTGATTGTTGAGTGAGTTTGATGATTTGATGTAAGTTTGTAATTCTCTACAACTAGTGGATCTTGTTTCTCATCCGTGGATGTAGGTCAGTTGGACCGAACCACGTTAAATTGTTGTCTCTTGTGTGTTTAATTTATTGTTTGATTTCGCTTCCACTGGTGTGATTGGACTTGAGGCTTTTAGCCCAACAGAGGCTTCCCTATGTGTTGCTACCTTGGGTGCGAGGTATTGGAGGGATCAATTGGACCAAATGTTAAGTGCTGATTTCTAGGTAGTTCTTGTTAGGCTAAGCACAATTCTCCCTATTGAAGTGGCATACTTGTGGGCTACAATGAGCCTACCTCATTAGACAAAAAAGAGAGTGCAGCGATTTCCTATCCTAGCCATTTGCAGAGTGAATTGAGGCTGGCAGCTAAGTGTTGTTTTCAAATTAGATTTGTTGGACTACTATTAGGTTGAGTGCCCTTGTCCACAACGATTATCCTATTTTAATTGCAGTCCTTGACAAGGTGGGCCTCTGTGAGCAAGTAAGGCTATTGGTGTAGGAGATGTAGCATCAAGGGTAAATTTTACAGGAAAAAAAGAGCCAAGACACTCTATTATGGGAGAAGAACGCGAAGATTAAAGGTCTACAGGATTTGGTAGCCACCTTGGAGAAAAAAGTGGAGGAGATGGAGAGCAGGGGAAAAAGAGTGGTGGACTTGGAGATCAAACTCAAGGTAGCTGCTGAAAGGGCTACCAATCCGCAGACAGTCTTGACACTGCCAATGCTCACCTAGTAGGCGTAGAGTATGAGAATGCGAGACTGTAAGAGGGACAAGTTGCTATGATGAGTCGTGTAAGTCAAGCTAAAGGCTATGCCCACATTTTAGAGGGAAAGCTCGCTAAGCTGAAGGCAGAGCTAGAAATGGAATGCACTGAGTCTTCGATGAAGATGGCTGAGCGAGATGCTGAGTGGACCATGACATACTTAGTTGTTGGGGAATAGTATCACCTATCTACCATTTATCAGGTGTGGCTCCACTTAAGGCCTTTGGACATGAAGGGGATTGACTTCTCAAAAATGGGGATGCCTCCCAAGGATTTCCATGTGGACTTTTTTGAGGAGGTTGGCGTATTAGAGAGAGTCAGGGTCTCAGAAAGGATAGGTAGGATTTTAGCAGGTCAGGATCGAAATGTCTTGCATGTTGTTGCCGAAGACACTCAGGCGAACAGTTTTAGGATCGAGCCTACCCTTCTTAGTGACAATGCTAACGTTGTAGTCCCCCTTTCTAGTGCGGCTAACCCTCATCTTAAGAATTTGTCTTTTTTTATAGTTCCTTTTTATTTAGATCCATTATACTTGAACAGTTATTTTTAATAAAAACTGAAGCTCATACAGCAACTGTTACATTGTTTTTAATCTATATAGTTGGCTCATGCATATGTCTAATTTTAGGCATTAAATCGAAGGCAAGGCCTTGTGTGAAAATTCAATGCATCAAAGTGTAAGGTAAGAAGGTTTTTAGGTGACTAGTTAGTTTAACATAATTTGAGGATTGTCAATTTTAGTATCCTAACTTATGTAATCAAGGCCTACTTTAATGCAATTATTTGTGTCTTAGACTTAATTGCAAACTTGTTTTGTCTACAAAATTAAGTAACTTTGTATGATGGCCTTTAATGGGTGTGGAAGTTTGTTGGAATCAAGTTAAGCTCATATCAGTTTTCATGAGAAGACTAAGTGGATTGAGTAACTTTACATGATGATTTTTTTATATGTCTGAAGGTTCACACAATTCAAACAAACTTCATTGCTGCATTCTAGAAAAGGCTAAGTAAACTGAGTAATTTTGTATTATAGTTCTTTTGCATGCATGAGATGCAATGCTCCTTTATGCTTAAGTAGTAGCCAATTTATACTTCAATTTAATAGAATTATGATATTCAATAAACTTTGAGGAAATCATGTTACAGTCATGCTAAAGGGTAAGCATAATAATAATATTCAAGTGTAAGTTCCAATAAAAACTAGGATAACTTTGCTATATAATATATGCGTTAAGATTGGTAAGTAATATGTACCTCATCATAAGATGGTTTTTTGTTGACGATGATGTCAACGTTCAATATGGCAAGAGGGCCTTAACGTAAAGACAGAGATGGCACACGAGGCACATTGGCCATAGTGGCATGAAAGCCTTAATGCAAAATAGATATGATGAGCAGAGCACATTGGATGTATTAATATGAGAGCCTTCAAGAAAAATAGAGATAGTAAGCAAGGTGCATTGGGTATGTTGGCATGAGAGCTTTAATGCAAAATAGAGTGGCATGTGAGGCGTGTTGAGCATGTTGGCATGAGCACCTTAACACAAAATATAGATGGCATGAGTGGCACGTTGGACATGTTGGCATGTGAGGCATGTTGGACATGTTAGCGTGAGATCCTTAATGCAAAATAAAATAGAGATGGTGCACAGTGCATGTTGAATGTGTTGGTATGGGAGCCTTAACGTAAAATAGAGATGGCATGTGGGGTGTGTTATAGATATATTGAGTGATGGAGAAAGGCGATAGAATGCCATCCTATCTTATATTAAAGTTGCCTATACAAAAACTTTACAACAAAAGCATATAATACAATAATACAATAATACGATATACATAAGAGCATAAGACAAATAAACTAGTGATTGCATTAAAAATTTTAGCTTCTTAGTGTTTAATTTAGTACAATTTGACTATTATTTTAGCTTGTTATTTAGCACTTCTTAGCAAAAATACTTTTAAAATCAAAATTGTCTTATGTGTAGGTAAAAATGGAGAAAACAGGGAATTTTCATCAATTAGGTACATTTTGGTGGATTTTTAGTGCAAATCGTGAAAGTGGCTTAAAACTAGTGTCGATAAGTTAGATTGCTTTTAAGGGAGTTTTCTTGAACCTTTCTTCCATGAATTTTTCTAGCATATTTCTAGCATTTTTCTAATGATTTTATGGTTAAATTTGCTCATGGAATACTTGAATTTTATTGTAGCAAAAAAATGAAAATATAAATCCATGCAAGAGGCTTAACAAGGAAAAGATGGTGCATCGGTAGCATGGAATGTAACCTTCATTTGCATGAGAATTGGGCATCACATTTTAGCATTCAAAAGAAGACTTCAAGAGGTGATGACATGGCATATTGGAGAGCTTTCATTGGTCATAACTTGGACTTTTTGGAAGTGAAAAAATGCATGAGGAAGGCTTGTAATTGTTGAAGAAAAATGCTAGACAGCCATGCACCAAGTGCATAAACAAAGAGGAAAGAAGTGTCCAGAAGCTCATCTCATTGTAGATATTTTGGAGAGATTTTTTGGGGCTCCATTCACCATTCACATGCCTATAAATAGGAGTAGAGCTAGCAATTTTTGGGAGACTTTAGCTTAGGATTTTTTTTTCTTTTTCTTTAATTTTTGCACTTTCTTTTACTGTATTTTATTTTTTTAGCCATTAAATAGCCCTTGATCTTTATGTTTTTCCATCGATTTTGATTGCACTTTTACATTTCCTCAAGTAGTTTTCAGTGTTTTTTTACGATTTTGGCAATGAAACTTGCAAATTTTATTGATTTCTAAACTGATTTTTCATTGATACTCAAATCTATTTTTGAATCTGCTTGTTCTAACTTACCTGCGATTTTCTTTTATGATATCTCATTCAAATCTTACTTATTTTTACTCAAAATTTTTTTTCATAGTTTCCTAATCCAATTAGATATTCAAACACTTATCACAGTGGTCTAGATCAAGCTTGAAAGATTCGTCTGGATGCAAGTAACAGGTGTAGGTCAAATGTGATCAATCAAGTTTGGCGCGGAACTACTCTCTCCTTAGCAAGTTGTTGGCCTTCTTTTCACTCTAAATCCTTAGTTTTACTTTTTCATTTGTTGATTTTTACTTGATTTAGTTTATTTCTTTACATTTTATTGCTGTTTGGATCATTTTCTTAGATAATGTTTTGATTTTCTAGATTTTACACCTGTTTTGAAGTTGAGTTTGTTGAGTTGATTTCTTTATGGTTATAGATGGAATTTTTGGTTAATTTTCTTATATGATGTTTTGTTTTTCCAGAATTATGTGCTGTTTAAATTTTTATTTCAATGAGCTAGAGTTTCTTATTTTTGATGCAATTTCTTTGTTGAATCATGTAGTAAACTTGTTCATTTAGCTTGCCTTAGCTCAGTTTTAGTTCCTTCTCTCTAAAAAATTTTAGGTCTAATATTTTTTCTCATTTGAATTGGTAGATACTGCTATGAACTCAATTTCAATTCTGATTTTTTTACTGGTTAATTCTAGCACTTTCTTTTGAATATTGTTTTTCAAATTAGTTTCTCACATTGCTCCTTTAATGTTCTCTTAATTTCCAGTTCATATTCCATTAATTTAGTGCAATCTAAGTCCAGATTTTTAGTTTAAAGTTTGGTTTCCAGATTTACAATTACTTTTGATTTTTCAACCTTTTACTGATTTTACAATTTTCTTCCATTACTTGCATTTAATTTTTGTTGTTATTTCAAAGCATTAATTGTTTCTTTTTTTTGTATTTTAATTTTGATTTCATGAAATTTGTTAATATTTAGAATTAGATTTCATTCCTAGAGTCATAGTTTTCCACTTAGGTGTAGAGCTTATGTTATGCACATGCAAATGAATGACAGATATATGAAATAAATAAACAAATAGCTAAACAAAAAATAAGCAAGGAAAAAAAAGAAAAATGGAAGAAAAAAAATCTCAAGTTCATTAGGCCAGGCTTGGAAGATAAGAAATCATTTAATGGCCTGACTCTCGAGTTCCTCAGCGAAGTCGTCAAACTGTTATAACATATAAATGCATGGACCCATTGCTAGACATAGATTAAAAGAGTCGTCACCAATCTTTTTTGTTTATGTATGATTAGCCATCTGATCGAATCTATACCATTTAAAGAGGAGTCCCAAGATTGACTTAGGCATCTTTAAATAGTAGATTATAATCCACGAAACTAGATTTTCAATTCAAGAGTATAGTTATATGTGAGAAAAGTTAACAGCACCCATCCAAATGATGGTACCAGCTTAATTTCAAATTATACTAGCCTTAAATATGTTTATAATTTACCAAAATATTTAATATTGAAAATTAATCCTAAAATTACTCAAATAGTTTAGTAGCAATTTAAGATAATTCTCTCACCTCAAGAGTATTCATGGAGACTAGTGTCCCACTCTGAAGAAGCTCTATCATCAGATTTATTAATATTCTATCCAAGAAATAATTAGTAAAGTTTTCCAATAGTTTGGTAGGGTTTACTTTGATGTAGATCTCTCAATAGATTGGTGAGATTGTATTGTAAAATCTTTATAAAATTTTATTTTTGAGAAAATTCATTAAATCTTCCAATAGTTTGGTATGATAAAATATAAAACTTTATTAAAAAATTATTTTTCTTTCAAAAATTGATTTATAAAAGTCTCTAATAGTTTGGTAGAATCCGTAAAATTTAAATCCATGAAAAATCCTCTAATAGTTTGGTAAGATTCATGAATTTATTTGAAATGAGAAAATTTTATTCTTTTTTTATATTTTTCTTTAGACTATTTTTTAAAAATAAAATAATAAAAAAGGAATATTTAATGAATAATAAAATGATCAATTTAAAAAAAATAAATAGAATAAAATAATAAAAAATTAAAAATTGAAAATAAAAATAGAAAAAGCTTAAAAAAAGAAAAATGGCAAAAATCAAAATCAAAAAATAAAAGTAAAATAGAAAAAGGAAAACTTGCAATCAGGTTGGATTGATCCACAGGCGATGCGCGAATCCTGTTCAGGTTTTTGTAGATCCTGGGTCTTCAGAAATAGCATCATTTGGCATTAGTATAAAAGCTAACTTTTCAGCCTTTTCTTTAAAAGCCTCCAGTCCTCTCTCTTTCTAGCCTCAAATTTCTTCTACTTTCTCTCTGAAAACCAAGAACAGTCCATCAAAAATTAGGTAGCTCATTGGTTTCTAGAAAAAGTCATCAAATTTTGACCAAAAAATTCAAAGTACGCTAAAAAATTCAAACTTTCAAACCCCAAACCCAGATTTTTCTTGAAATTTCTAGAAATCTCCAGATTTTTTCAGAAATTCAAACTTCAATCCCATAACTTCAAATCCAAACCCAAAAATTCAACCTCTGAATCTTTAAACCTAAAAATCCAAACCTAGAATCCCATAAACTCAAACTTAAAATTCCAAAAATGTACAACCCAAAAACTTTTCCCAGAATTTTAAACATAGAGTCTTTCTGAACCAAAAATCACTGTCTTTCTTTGTAATATTGTATTCAATTTATAAGTTACTTTGATAAAAATTTTAAGGATCAGACAGAACCAATCCAAGCTTGAATCATAGGATTGGATTCCAAGCTTGAATCATAGGATTGGATTCTATTCAATCATGATTTAGGCCTAGGGCTTTGCTGATTTGTCCTGATTGAATTAAAAGTCCTATGATTCGATTCTAAATTAAAACCCTTGACCATGCAGATTGAATCCCTCTGATTCGGTTGATTGGAGATCAATTTCCTTATTCACTCACAAGTTAAGAAAGAAGGAAAAAAAATAATAACAACAACAATAATAATAATAATATAATATAATATAATATACCCTAATAATATAATACTAGCAATAATAACAATAATAATAACAACAATAACAAAAAATAATAATAATAGTAATGGCAATAATAATAATAATATACGTGAAAATTGACACCGATTGACCTTGGACACAAATGAGTATCTACAATCATAATAATTTTTCATTTGAGAGGGCTTGATCACTAGACTTGATGAAAGCTTTTGGAGTCACCACTAAATTTTTTAAAAGGTATGATTGGCTACTTAAAAAAATTATTTTTTAATAAAATTCTCAAAATTAATTAAGATTTACTAAAAGATGCTTTGGTTTGCGAAAATCAAGATTGAGTTCAGAAATGTGGTTATAAGTGAGAAAGCCATTAGTATCCTTACATCGCTCATTCAAAAAATGGTATCAATTAAGCATGTGTTATCCTTTAATTTTAATAATATTATCTTTTTAAATATTTGAAATTAATTCCTTTAAAAATTTCTTCACAAAAAATATTTTTTATTTTGAGAAATTATTATTATTTTTACATTATATAAATTCTTCAACACTTTGACAGAATTTATAAAAATATTTTTATTCAAAAAAATTTCAAAAAAGTTGACCACTCCCAAAATTTCTAAAATTTGATCATAAGATATTTTATTTATTTATTAAAACTGATTTTAGGATTATTTTGAATTTTTGGCAAAATCCTAAAAAAAATCTTTTTTTCTGGTAATAATTAAGAATAATAAAACTTTTTCTACTTTTCCTTAAAATTCTTACGTAAGAGATTTAATTAAACATTTAATTAAATTTTATTGTTATTGTTATTGTTATTTTTTTGTTTTTTTGTTTTTTTTTTTTTTCATTTTTTCTTATTATTTAAATAAATCATTTTTTAGTAAAAATAACTTTTTAGAATATCTCAACTCTTTGGTAAAATTCAAAAATATATTTTTGATAATAATTAAAAGATTCATTTAAAGAAACACTTTTTTATTGTTTATTATTATTATTTAAATAAATTGTTATTTAGTAAAAATAAATTTTAGATTATCCCAACTTATTGGTGAAACCTAAAAAATATTTTATTTGCCTTAATTAAAAAAAAAAAAAAGCTAAAGTCTTTCAATTTTCTTGAAAAATTATGTTTAAATAGATTTATCAAAATAATCAATTATGTATTAGTATTTTAATTTTTTAGTAAAAATAATTTCTTGAATTATCCAACATTTTGGCAAAATTCAATAAATATTTTTACTTGTAAAATTATGGAAAAATAGAACTCTTTTTATTTTCCTGAATAAAATTTTTTAGGATTTAATTATTTTATTTTAGATTAAAAGTTACTATTTATTTTTTTATTTTTTATTTTCTATTAAAATTATTATTCAAAATAATCCTTATTTTTTAAATTTTTCTGTTAAAAATGATTATAAAAATCTTAACAAAAAAAAATAAAAAATAAAAAATAAAAAAATAGAGAAAAGGAAAACTTGCAAATGAGTCGGGTTTCAAGCAGGTTGGTGCATAGATCTACTGCGGGTGGGGTGTTGGTTAGACATCCAAAACAATTTCGTTTTGGCTTTGCTACTTAAAGCTTTTTCTTTTTTTTCCTTATTTTCTCTTTACTTCAGTTCTTTTTTCCCTCTCATTCTCTTGCAAATACTCTCCTTCTCTCTCAAATTTTCAACCGACCAAAAGAAGAAACCAAAAACCAACAGTTGGTCGCCATCCGCTGTAATTGATCACTTGTCATCGACAATGATTTGGTTCCAAAATACACTAACAATTTCCTCTCTTCCTCTTAGTCTCAATTTTCTAGCTAGTTTTGCCCAAAACTCACCCTAACGTCCTAGATTTGAGCCTAAAGTTTAGGACAAAAAACAACCCAAAACTTGAACATCGTCACTTAACAACCTTGATCTTTTAGTATATTGTTCTTTTCCTTAAGGTTGTCCTCTCATTTGAAAACTCAGCCCTTTTTAAACACCCAAAACCAAAGCCTACTTTTTAGTGCTTTTGTTTTTGCTTTCTCTTTTTATTTTGGTGTTGAGGCTCCCTACTAAGAGATTGTGATGATGTATGTTTTGTTGTTTGTTGGTTTTTTGGAGGGCTATGGGTCTCAGGTAGTTTAGGCTTTTTTTGTTTGAGTTTTTGTGGCTGAAGGATGTTTGGTGTTGGGTTATGGTGGGTTTAGAGCTAGGTTATTACAACTGGTGTGAGGAGTTTTGATGGGGTTTCGGCCCTATTGAGTTTTTTAGGTTCGATCATGGTGGTGATTTCAGTGCTAGGTGTTGGCAATGTTGATCGATAGTGAAAGGTGGTTTGTAGAATGGATTATTCTTGGTGGTTGATAGGGAATTAATTTTTTTGTAGTCGATTTTTGGTTAGTTAGTAGACATTGGGATTCTTTTCCTCTGTATGATCCCCCTTTTTGTGTCTGTGAATTGCTTGGCTTTTATGAAGCCAATTTAGACTTCAAATATCATATATTTTGAGATTCAAGAAGATTTTTATGGCCTCTTAATTTGTGCTATAGAATTAAGTTTGTGGTAGGGTGAGAATTTGGTGTAATCAATGCATCGATTTTCGGAGAAGAAAAAACCTTTCTGGCAGTTTGATTTTAGTTGCCAGAGTTGAAACCAATCTTTGATCAATTTTTTTAAGATTAATCAATAATAATAATAATAATAAACAAAAGAAAATCTAAAATGACCTAGTATAAAATAGTCTGAAAAATTCAACTAAAGACTCAATTAGATTGAAAATTGATTTAGATATATCTTGACACAACATCTGATTTTTCAAATAAAATAAGTGTGGATAAAATAAGTGTCTACAATTGTTTCTTTTTGCACATTGCTAAGAATTAGGAATAAGGCAAAGACAGAAAGATGACTATTTTGTTCGAATAAAAATAATTTTTTAAATTATCCCAATACTTAGGTGAAATTCAAGAAATATTTTTGTGAGTAAAAAAAATTGAACTCTTTCAACTTTCTCTAATAATTATTATTTGGAATTTTATCAATTTTTTAATTAAATTTTGCTAAATCTAACGAAAGGCAATTAAACTTTATGAAGCTCTTCTAACCACCAAAGGCTATGACACTTTGAATTTAAAATTTCATAAATCTTATAAATTATGCCTAATAAGTCTTATTAATAAAGCCTAAACTTGAAAATTTCCTCTAACCAGAGGCAATGAGACTTTAAGAAAAAAACTCCTCTAACCAAAAACTATGAGACATTAAAAAACTTCTGTAACTAGAGGCTATGATACTTAAAAAAACTCCTATAACTAAAGGTTATGGTACTTTAAATAACTCCTCTAACCGGAGGCAATGAAACTTAAAAACAAAACTCTTTTAACCAGGAGCTATGGCACTTGAAAAAGAAATTCTAAAAGTTCTTATAAATTATGCCTATAGTTTTTATAAATTATGCCTATAGGTCTTACAAATCATACCTAATTTTGAAAGAGTCCTCTATAAATAAGCTCTTAAAATTTAAAAACTCCTCTAACCAAAAGCTATAACACTTTGAGAAAAACTCCTTTAACTAGAGACTATAAAACTTTAAATAACTCTTCTAACCAAAGGTTATGACACTTTAAATAATTCATCTAACCAGAGGTTATGACACTTTGAATTTGAAATTTCACAGATCTTATAAATTAGTCCCTTTAGTCTTACAAATCATATCTAATTTTGAAAGAGCCCTCTAACTAGAGGCTTTTAAAGTTAAAAAGCTCCTCTAACCAAATTCTATGACACTTTAAATAACTCATCTAACCAAAGGCTATGACACTTTAAATAACACCTTTAACTAAAAGTTATAAAACCTTTTTAATAAAATCCTCTAACCAAAGGCAATGTTAGTTGAAGGATTCCTCTAAATAGAGACAATGGTATTTGAAATATTCCTCTAAACAAAGGTAATAGTATTTGAAAGATTCTTCTAAACAGAGGCAATGGCATTTGGAGTATTCCTCTAACCAAAAGTGATTTTTTTGAAAGGTTCCTCTAACAAGAGTTTATGGTATTTGAAAGATTCCTTTAAATAGAAGCAATGGTATTTGGAGTATTCCTCTAACCAAAGGTGATTATTTTGAAAGGTTTATCTAATAAGAGGTCATGGTATTTGAATGATTCTCTAAACAAAGGCAATGGTTTGTAGTATTCCTCTAACCAGAGGTGATTTTTTTAAAGGTTCTTCTAACAATAGGTGGTGTGTTTTTTTTTTTTTGAAATGTTGCACGGAGGTATTTTAAATCATGCCTAAAGGTATTTAAGATGATGCTTGAAAGACATTGAGAGTTTTGATATGATGGCCAGAGGACTTTCGAGTGATGCCAGAAGGACTTTTGAATGGTGTCCAAAAAACTTTAGAATAATGCCTAAAAGACTTTGAAATGATGCTTAGAGGACTTTAATATGATGCCTTGAGGACTTTTGAATGATACTTGAAGATCTTTAACATGATATCCAAAAAACTTCAATATGATGCCTGAAGAACTTTTAAGATTATGTTTAGAGGTCTTATAAATCTCGACACTTAAATGCTTATCTAAACAGAGGCTTCACAATTTTAAAAATTTAAACATTCTTCCTAAAGAACTTATGAATCTTTTCTAAAAATCCTCTTTTTCAAAAAAGAATGTTCAAATTTTAAAATTTCTTGAAACTTGGATGTTACCACAGAAAAATGAGATGACTTCGAATATTACCATTAAAGGAAAACTTGACGTCTTTGACTATCACCACAAAAAGACTTTGATAAAATTTTAGATATTACCATCGAGAATATGAAATCCAGGTTTTAATACTCAGCTGTTAACACCGAATGATTTAAAAAAGGCTTAAATATCACCATCAAGAATTTAATCTTGATTTTTCTTTAATTGGTGTCAACTTCCTTAACAATCTCATCTTGGTGCCAGCCAAACTAGCTTAGGTGCCAACTAATCTAGGTTTAAAATCTCATCAATGCTAGCTAAGTAGGGCTTGGGTGCCAACCAATCTAGGTTTAAAATCTCATTAGTGCTAGTTATTCTTGATTTGGGTGCTAGTTACTCTGGGCTTGAATATAAGCTAATATGGGCTTAAAACCTCATCAATGCTAGCTAAACCGAGCTTAGGTACGAGTCAATCTAGGTTTAAAATCTCATCAGTGCTAGCTGGGCTTAGGTGTTAGCTAATATGGGCTGAAAACCTCATCTCGAATGAATATAACCTTAAAAAAATCTCATCTCTTTTTTTTTTTGTCAAAAATTTTCAAATATTTTTCTTTTCAGAGAATCTTTTTTCATATTTTTGGATATTAACTTCATTTTTTCCCTTAAGCAAACTCTTTTCTTTTCACTTTATTAATATTTTCCTTTTTTTCTTTTTTTTTTCTCTTTTTTATTTGTTTTTTTTTCTCTTGATAGACTCTTCCTTTTCTCTCTTTTTTATTTTTATGAAACTTTTTCCTTAAAATTTCCTCTCATTTCTTGCTTTTATTTTCTTTTAAGACTCAAAATATTGTTTTATATCTCTTCATTTTCCTTAATATTTTCAAAATTGATGAATGTAATTATGATGCAAATTTTGATCTCAAGATAAATGAGGAAAATGTGAATAAATCTACACTAATACAAATGATTACTAATGCAAAATGTTTTTCTAGAATGTACCTATCAAAAGTATTTAACAAAGATGGGAATGTAATGATATAGATGCCAATACCTTTTTCATGTAGTTGCCCCTACAAATACTTTTCAATGATGCAAATGCAATGATACAAATGCCTTTATTATAATGCATATGCAATTATGCAAATATGAATGCCTTTATTATGATGTAAATGCAATGATGTAAATGTGAATGCCTTTCTCTTGGTGCAAATACAGGAGATGCAGATCCGAATGCCTTTCTCATGGTGTAGATGTAAAAAAAATACAAATACAAGTGATACAAATGTGAATGTTTTTCTTATGATGTAAATGCAATAATGCAAATGTGAAATCTATTTTTTTTCTTTTGAATTTTTCTATGATGCAGATCATTACCATAAAATCACTGCAAGGACTTTTATTTTTCAAAAAAGAAGTCTTTATTCAAATTTTCATAGTTTAAAATTTTATTTATCATAAAAAAATACCAAAAATATTTACAAAACTACGACACATAATTTCCTAATCAATAAAATATCCCAAGTGCATTAACTTTTGAGTTCCTTGAAAATTGGTGATTACTATTTGAAATAATCGTGGATGGGGTGATTGATAATTCAAGTCTTTTCATTGGAAGGGAGATTTCAATGAGGACTTGATAAAGGTTATAGTGAAAAAGTGATTATTGCTTCTTCCCTCTTTTGATAGGGTTTACAAAAGAAATAATTTTTCTAAAACACTTTTCTTTTCTTGAAAATCAAGCATAGCTTCGCACTTTTTCAGTTCCTTAACATGATACTTCAATGTGTGTCAAAACTAACCATTATTCTTTCACAAAGATTTGGAAGAGAAATAAAATTGGCTTTTGATTTTCACTATTTTGGGATATGTAAAGTCTTTAATAGGTGTTGACCTCTCAAAAGGATTTTCATCATGAATTTCTCTTTTTAGATAGAACCTTAGAAACTCTAGAATTCTTTTAAGGCATCAAGAATGATTATTCTAGCTCTAAATTGCACTTTTAAGGTTTTCATCATAGAGTTGCATTTTTTTCATTTGTCAATGGTTCCATCATGCACTCTAATACTCAACAGATTCACACCATCAAAAGTTTCTAACAAAAAGGAACTTGGTAACATCGTTGTAGTCAATAACAAGTATATACCAATTTTTAAATATATAACTCTTCAATTCAAATGTCCATATTTGATCCAAATAGACTTTTCAAGGTATGTAATGTAAGCCAAGGTTTAGGATTCTAAAAGAATAGATAAATAGGCCCAAAATATGTTTATAAGGATAATTAGACCAAAGATCATTTCATGTTTATGAAGCATTACTTCTGGATGAAAATACAAGTGTCTCTTTCTTTCTTTGGATTTTTTTTTTTTACTTTAACTTCAGTATTCTATTTTTTTGAATTTGATCTCCTTTCATTTGAAATTCATACTTGAACCTTAATTCATTCACTTTTTGCCCTAAATTTCATCTCTGTTGTGCATATCAAAATATCTCAATATATGATGTTTTTCCTTTAAACTAAGCCTTTATTGCTTATGATCTTTGAGGATATTCTTATTTTGCCCTTTGATGTAAATGATGATCCTTAATTAGGGTTTATTTTGAAAAAAAAAATTTAATAGGCTTAAATAGAAAGCAAGTGGATAGTTTTCTATATGTGAAGGATAGAGAAAGATAGCCATTCATTATTTCAAACAAGATCACTTGGATTAAAGAGTAAGTCATTGAAGAAGGGGAAGTCATTTAAAAAGTGATAAAAAAGGCTTTTTTTTTATTTTTTTTAAAGTTTTTTTCGTGTTAGAATCATTTGAATATTTCAACTACATGGTGTAACCATCAATAATTTTTTTTTTTTGCATAAATGATGCCCCATCTTATTTGCTACTTAAGGTTCCTACAACAATGAAAGTCATGTTGTGTGTGGTGTCCCAAATTTCATTGCAAAGTTCATAAAAGATTCATTTTGGCTCCAAATTGTTTAGCATATTTTCAAAAAATAAGGGAAAAAAGCATCATGGCATGAAACAAATTATCTTGGGCGACAAGGAAGTTTGTTTCTTTTAGTCAATGTGCTGTAAAATGAGAAACAAAAGTTGCTTAAGAAAGAAAGTTTAAGCATTTTTCGTGTCTATGGTTATCAAAAGGATTTGGATGGTTCAATCATTCAGCAAAATTTTGACACAAATTAAATTACCAATTAAAGAGTTTAAAATAGTATAATGCTTGATTTCCAAAACTCAAAATGAATTGTCAAAATTAATCTCTTTTGTTTCATTGCCTCTAAAAGCTTGGTTTTTGGTTATCATGGAAATTAGGTTTATGAAACTCAAATTCATACCCCTCAAGGTATTAGACACATTTAGGATCAAAATTTGAAAGCATTTAATGATGGCTGAGGTAAATTCATTTCCAATAATGATCACCAATTATTTGGGGACTCGTAAGATATTTTTCTTTATTCTCATGATCCAAAAATTAAATTATATGAAACTTTTATTCCAAACAATCTTTTTTTTTTATAAACAATCATTTTATTATAAAAAATTTATTTATACAATGTTAAAATCTAATGTTAAATATATATAATCTAAATTAAACAAAAAAAGCCTCTTTCATAAGTGTCAAAATTTAAATTTTATGTATCAACAGTGGAAATGTCCTTAAAAAACCAAAGGTGTATAAGGAAAGCAAAACTTTAGTCTTTCAAAATTTTCTTAATGTTTTTTTTTTTAAAAGTACTCTTTAAAGCATACATTGACAAGTGTACCCTTCTTCATTATGATCAAATGCAACAATATTCACAAAAACAAAACAAGAATGTATGCCTAGTTGATGATGTACATGAAACATAACAAGCTTTTTGGTGATGAGTCATGTGTATGCATGATTGATGGTGTACATGAAATGCCCATATATATTATATGCAAGATTGGTGGTTCACATAAAATACAACAAATTTTACAATGATGGTGCAAACATTTGCGAGATTTGTGGTGCACATAAATACAACAATATTTACAATGACAATCTAAACGTATGAAAGATAGATGGTGCACATAAAATATAACAATATTTATAACAATGTCTTCATACAACATGCAACATATCTGCAATATAAGCATGATGAAATCATTTTTTAGAGGAAAAAAATCATGTTATTTACAAATGTAAAGGTTATCTGAAAATAAATTGTACATTATGAAAATAAAAAATCTCAAATTCAAAAATTTATTTTTCTTGTTTTTATCTTATGCTATTTCTATACCCTTTTTTCTTAGATCACCTGTGCAAGGATTTTTTTAAAAATGAAATAGAAGTAAAAAAAAATTGTCTTTTTTTTTTTTTTTACAATTTAGCATTATTTTAAAACAAGCCTTGAAAATACTAGAATTAAAAAAGCAAAGGCAACTTGGATTAAACCTTAAAAAAATCATAAAAAAATTATTTCAATATCAATTTTTTAATCAAAGAAAAAATCTACTCTTCTTTAGAAAATGGAATGAAAAAAAGTAATTTTTTTCATTTTTTTAGCAAGAAAAATTACTTTTTTTTATTTTTTTAATTTTTGGAAATGTAATATGATAAAAAAATGATAAGACAATACAATTTTTTAAAAAAGAAACTTTACACATCCAAAAATTAATTCTACAACATAGACAAGAAAATATAGATAATTTTTTTATTACCTTTATTGACAATCTTTATGTTATGATACAAATCAAAATTTCCCTTATGTGTCCTAATTTAAGGTATAATCTACAAAAATGGTATGGCTCTATTTAAGGTTAGTTTCTTAAAGTTCACTATATGCATGATTTTGGGATTTAACAAAGGCTAAAAGGTTCCAAAATTGATCCTTACTATCATCCACTCTAGACTAGCAAGGTCCCCAATCTTCACCCATAATGAGCTACCAATGGAAAGGGTTCAATTTGAGTGGAAGTATTTTGCTAGTCTAAGCGGAGGCATTATAACCTTAAAAAAGCATAGGTACTCTACTCCCTCCTATATGGATAGATTTGGGAGCCCGGATATAAATTTCGTGCATGAATACAAATGTATACATGTGTGAGGTAACGTAATAATCGTTAATTAAAATAAAATCCACAATCCAAACATTTTATAATCTATTAATAGTAATAGAAATTAAATAGACAAAGTAACATAATATAACAAAACAAGATAATTAAAATTAAATATAAAAAAAACCATAAAAACAAAGTTTGGATAATATACACTTAATTTTTGGTTTGACTCTCACATATCCCCAATGGCATCGCCAAGTTGTCATAACGATTTTTTGTCTAGAAGGACTTGATCGTTAGACTTGATGAAGGATTTCGAAGTCGCCACCAATCTTTTTTAGAAGGTGTGATTGGCCAACCAAAAAATCATCTTTTAATAAACATCTTAAAATTAATTAAGATTTACTAAAAGACTATGAAAATTAGGACTGAGTTCAAGAATGTGGTTACAAGTGAGGAAGGTATTGGCATCCTCACGTTGCCCATTCAAAAAATGGTACCAATTAAGTATGTATCATCCTTTAATATTGATGATATGGTATGTTTAAATATTTGAAATTAATTCTTTTAAAATTTTCTTTATGAAAAATATTTTTTTAATTTTGAGAAATTATTTTTATTTTTACATTATATAAATTCTCCAATATTTTGACAAAATTTATAGAAAATATTTTTATTTAGAAAAAATTTTGACAAATTGACCATTCACAAAATTCCCTAAATTTCATCATAAGATATTTTATTTATTTATTAAAATTAATTTTAAGATTATCTCGACTTTTTGGCAAAATCTCAAAAAAATCATATTTTCTAGTAATAATTAAGAAAAATAAAACTTTTTAAATTTTCCATAAAATTCTTACTTAAGGGATTTTATTAAACATTTAATTAATTTTTATTGTTATGGTTATTGTTTTTTTTTTTTGTTTTTTGTTATTATTTTCATCTTTTTTATTATTTAAATAAATCTTAATTTAGTAAAAATAGCTTTTTGGATTATCCCAAATTTTTGGTCAAATCAAAAAATATATTTTTTGTAATAATTACGAGATTCATTTAAAATTTTATTTATTTATTATTATTTAAATAAATCTTTATTTAGTAAAAATAAAATTTAGATTATCCTAACTCATTAACAAAATTCAAAAAATATTTTACTTGCATTAATTAAAGAAAACTGAACTTTTTCAATTTTCTTAAAAAATCACGTTTTAAAATGTTTATCAAAATAATCAATTATATATTAATATTTTATTTTTTTAGCAAAAATAATTTTTTGAATTATTCCAACACTTTGACGAAATTCAAGAAATATTTTTAGTTGTAAGATTATAAGAAAATAGAACTTTTTCCATTTTCCTTCATAAAATTTTTAAAGATTTAATAATTTTTATTTTAGATTAAAAGTTACTTTTTACTTTTTATTTTATATTTTTCTATTAAAATTATTACTCATAATAATCCTTTTTTTTAATTTTCTTGTTAAAAATGATTGTAAAAATCTTAACAAAAAATAAATTAAAATAAAATCAAAATCAAAAAATAAAAAATAAAAAATGAAAAAAAAAACTTACTATTTAATACGAGTCGAGCACAAGTCAGATGTCCAAAACGACATATTTTTGGCCATACTATTTAAGGCCTTTTCTAATTTTCTGCTTATTTCTCTTTGCTCCATCGTTTTTTGCCCTCACTCTTTTTTAAATACTTTCCCTCTCTGTCAAATTTTCAACCGGCCAAAAGAAGAACCTAAAAATTGAGGATCAGCTACCAAGGAGGCCGCCGTCTACAGTTGTTGAATTTGGTTCCAAAATGCATAAAAAATTTCCTCTCTTTCTCCTGATCTGTATTTTCTAGCTAGTTTTGCCCAAAACTCACCCTAATGTCCTAGATTTGAGCCTAAAGTTTTGGACAAAAAACAACCCAAAACTTAAACGCCATCACTCCAATAGCCTTGATCTTTCAATATATTGTTCTTCTCCCTAAGGTCATCCTCTCCTCTGAAAACGCAGCCATAAAACCCCTATAAGAACCCAAAACTGAAGTCAACTTTTTTGTATGTTTGTTTTTGTTTTTGCTTTCTCTTTTTTATTTGGTGCTGATACTCCTTACCAAGGGATATTTGATAATGTTTGTTTTGTTGTTTTTGGCTTTTACGGGAGCTGTGGGTCTCAGGTAGTTTAGGCTTTTTTGGTTTTTTTTTTTTTTTTTTGTTTCATTGGCTAAGAAATGTTTGGTGCTAGGTTGTGGTGGGTTTGGAGCTAGGTTGTTGTCATTGGTGTGAGGGGTTTTTATGAGGATTCGACCCTGCTTAGTTTTTTGGGTTCACTCATTGGTGGTGATTTTAGTATTGGGTGTTAATAGTATTGATCGATGATGGACGGTGGTTTGTTGAATGGGTTATTCTTGGTGGTTGATGGGGGATTAATTTTTTTGTAGTCGATTTTTTGTTAGTAAGTAGGCATTGAGATCCTTTTCCTATATCTGATCCCCCCCTTTGTGTCATGAATTGCTTGGCTTTTATGAAGCTAATTTAGACTTCAAACCCCAAAAAATATTGGATTTAAAAAGACTTTTATAACCCTTTAATTTGTGTTGCAGAATTAGGTCTATGGCAGGATGAGAATTAGGTTTAATCAATGCATCGATTCTAGGAGAAGAAAAAAATTATTATGGCAGCTTGATTTCAATTGTCAAATTGAAATCAATCTTTGACCATTTTTTTTAAAAGATTAATCAATAATAATAATAATAACAATTAAAAATGACAATAACCAAAAAAAAATCTAAAATGACCCAATATAAAAATAATCCAATAAATTCAATTAAAGACTTTATCATATTGAAAATTGATTAAGACATATCTTGACACAAAATTTGATTTTTTGGACAAAATAAGTGTGTACAAAATTATATTAAAAATAATAAAAAAAGATAATGTATAACGGTGAGCAAGCCAATCGGGTCGATATAAAAAATTGATAATCTAACTAACCTATATTCTTTTTAAAAATAACAAAATCAATTGAAAATATTGATAGAACTAATTTCGGTTCGATTAGGTAACCTTCTTTGTAACTATTTTACTTGCTTCATTCCACTTAAAAGTATAAAATTTGGGAAAATTTGAGTTTGATAATTTATCCTAAATTATTACTGTTAGCATAACTTCTTTTTTTAGGGGATTTTAAGCCTGTTTTAAGTATAACGTTATTCCTCACGGAAAAGACTATAGGGAGAGAATCTAAAAAGCTTGGCTCAAGTTGGCAAGAGCACGTCAAAGTCACAACAAGTGGGAGCCCCATTCAACTAGAAAACTACTAAATGAATTTTACGAATGCATTTTACCCCAACTAATCAAAATAAAGGTAAGAACAATATTTTTTGTTGAAAGGATTAAATAGAAAATATTGCAAGAAAGCCAAAAGGTTTTCATTGGGAAGTTTCAATTAGCCTAAGTTCCACAGATTCATTAGATTTTGTTAAAAAAAATTATTAAACTTAACCATTTATAGTCTTTTGATTTTGAATGTTTCTAACATTACTTCTTTTTTACCTAAATAGAGAAATAAAAAAAATCTAAAAAAATGTTTTTCAAATGAATCATAGCTATTAGCCTATTCTAGTCTTATACTAGAAATGGTAGAAGAAACAAAAAATACTAGGTCAAAAAGTTTAAGGGTCTTTTTGTCATAATAATTCTATTTTTTATAGAATTATTATAGGGCTTATTTGACTAATTATTGCATTTACTTGATAAATTTAGTTTAATTCCTAGCAATTTAATTTAATTTTCACCTAATGTAATTTGATTAATTCAATTGTAAGTAAATTAGAAAATTAAAAGGCTAAGATGGATTAAAGACACTAGCTATTTAAGCAACGCAACATGGTGCTATGTAGAACAAGCATGACAAGTTTGCTACCTAGAAGTGGAGTTCATGCCCGTACTTTACTTTTCCATGTGATGGCTGAGGGTGAAAGCTAATTGACTACATTTCTAAGAAGAATGCATTCACTACATACAACTACATGAGGAATGAAAAGGAGAATTGTTGCCCTCCATGGTTTGACCAAATAGAACTTAGTTTTTCTAATTTTGGGAGCTCAAATTTGGACATTAATGAGTCACTAACTTGGCTCAAAGAAAAAAGCCATTGGATGACATTTGCATGAGGAGAAAAATGTCTTAAGAGAAAGAAAAAAATCTATTTATCTCAAAACAAATAATCCAAACAAACCCATCTTATTTTTAAAAAATCCGAACAAACCTCTAAATGCTCTTAAGGTCTATTTAGATGGATAGGGAGATTAGTTGAAATTTAAAACAACAATGGTGGTGAAATTAGTTACTGTAGTTGTGAGATTAGGTGTTGTAGTTGTAGACACCCCTTTTCATTCAAGCTTGTATTAGATTTCTCGATTTCAATTGTCAAGATTGTTGGGCTTTTGAGATGTCTATTAGGCCATTCGGACTTCAGATAGGCCTACTCCACTTGGTAATTTGGGTTTTGAGCCCAATAGAGAGCGTTATCTTGTTTGGGCTTTAAACCCAATATATTGTTTACTCAAGTGTGGGCTATAGCCCAGTAATTATTTTATCTTTATTTTTATTTCTATTTTGTTTATTTATTTTACAAAAACTAAGCTTAAAAAAGGGGAAAAAGGAAAGAAAGGAATAGAAAAGTTTCATGGGATTCAATAAAAAAAAATCAAATTTGTATAAAATGGGAAACTAAATTACAAAAGGTGATTGAATTTGTTTTTAAGGAAATGTAAAGAATGTTAAACGAGATTAGGCATGGGTTAAAACCCAAGCCAAGAATCACGTGATGATGGGAATCAACTTTGACAGATTTGATTAATAAAACCCTAAATAAATTTGGAAGATTTGGTTGAAAAGAAAATCCCTAAGTTTTCTAGTAAAAAGGGCATATAAATGGTACCCTAAATCACACAAAAAAAAAGAGGATACAAAGAGCAAGGTTAAGTTTTGGTGTGGGAAGATTTCTATCTTTCTTGCTTGGATTTTTTTTTTTTTTGCAAATTTAGGTTTTGTTTGTATGGAAGAAATTGCTTATGGGATTGCTTATGGGATTGGTGGTGACTCTTAAAGTCTATGTTTAAGCAGTAGGTCCACGTATTTATACATTATGATAGTTTGGCAACTCCTATGGGGAGAAAGAGAGTAAAGCTAGTAAATGATTTCTTATTATCCAAGCTTACTTAATAAACTTAAGTTTTTTTTCATAAGTTTCATGTATTTATTTTTTTATTATACTTCTCATTCACTTACATGTGTATAACATGGACTCTACACCTGAGTTCTATCCCTTAGGAGTGAGCAAAATAGCTATGCTTTTGTGAGATTTCATGTCTTCGCATGAGCTAATGAAATACTCCCATTCAAATTGAACCCTTTCCACTTATAGCCTATAATGGGCAAGGATTAGGGTGCTTTACTAGTTTTGTGATGGAAAATGATGTAAGGAACAATTTTGGAACATTTTAGAAGTGACCCAAGCTATATTGTTATTGTATTATGTTTCATTAATATGTGTATCCTTTATTTTATATTAAGATAATTAACCGATTTCTTTGTTTGTTTTTCCTTGCATATTTATAAACATACATATAGATTGCATATTATTCTTGCACTAAAGATACCTTCAACAAAAGCTTTTATGGAACCCACAGAACATCAAGTTTATGCCTCGTTTGTGTTCTTTAAGTTTGAGTCACTTGTTAATGTGAAGGTAGAGTTAGAAAGGAGGCAGTAAAAGGAAAAAGATTGTTTACCGTTTGGTTATGTCTCTACCTTGCCCAAAAATGTTTTATTGCTCCTTAAACAAAATGATTTGAAAGATCTATAGGCATATGGAATAACATAGTTCCTTCAAGACAACAAGCTTCTTGTCATAAATTTGGGCATGTTGCACACCTCTTATCGATAAAGGTTTAAAACTCACTCATTAAGGTAATGGTACAATTTTGGGATCCCTCCTATTATTGTTTCATTTTCAATGAAGTTGATTTGGTGCCAACCATATAGGAATATTCAATTATGGCCAGTATGTATCTCTAGTATCTAGATAGGGTATATGTGAAAAAACAAAAACCAGGATATCGCAAAATGTTGGCCCATGTTTTAGGAATAGAAAAGGAGTTTATAGATTCACATATTTGAGAAAAGGGAGGCCATAAAGGTATTCCTTGGGAAGTTTTTTTAGATTTCATTGTTAAACATCCTGATGATGACCAAGGAATGAACTAGTAATATATGGGATGGTGATCTTCCCTAAAGTCTTAGGCCATATTGAGATAGAACTGGTGAATTTTTTTGAGCAAATTGAAAAAAGATGTAATCCTTCACTAGCAATATTAGTAGAAACTATTAGATCATTGAATTTTTATAGACATAACAATAGAGCATGCTTTCTGGGTTGCACACCATTATTTTATTTGTGGATGACGAGCCATTTTGAATACAAGAATAGTACTTTGTCCAAAATCTATCTTCATAATCAAAATCCAGTTAAGGACTTTTATAAGAATGAATGGCTTGATAAGAGTATTTACTATAGAAGCTCACAACTTATCAAGTGAAATGGCTAGTTCCTTGGATGAATTGAGAACCCATGCTGTATTAATATAGAGATAAGATAGGGGTTCCACTTTTAGGTTCGTAAGGGTCAATAAGCTATGCACCATTAATGGTGAGACAATAGTATGTAGCTGAATAGTTTATTCCCATGACTCATTGGCTCAACCACTTTGATTGTTTATATGGAGAGCCTAAAACATTTCAAAAGATTGATAACATGATCCAGGCCTGGAAAAAGCCCAAGAAAGTGAGCCTGAGCCATTTACTGATAAAATCACTCATGGGTATTTCATGTGGAGAGCCAAAAGGGGGAAAGAAGTTGTATTTACTCTTAAAAATTATTGCCAACCAGTGAACCAAAAGTTGGATGAGATGCCTTTAGAGTTGGAATTTGTAAAAAAAGAATTCGAGGTTGAGAAAAACAAGATGAAGCAAAAGATTCAAAAGCTTTAATAAAAAAAAAAGCAATGGAAGGATAAAGCAAAAAGTTAGAGGTCAGAGTCCATAAAATTTCCAAGGAAAACAATATAATAGTTAATGATTTAACTAAACTTCATCAACAACATAGAAGGTTGGAAGTTAAGAGTAAAGCCCAAAAGGTTGTTAGGGAACAAGACAATGCCTTTAAAGAGTTGATGGAATTACGACAAAACCATAAGAGGCTATGTTTCCAGGTGAAAGCCAAAAAGATAAATATTGTTAATTTTACTTGTGAATGAAAGGTTGAAAAGAGAATGTTCCCAAATGGAAAAGGATTATGTTGAAACCTGAAAAAAGAATGAGATGCTTAGAAGGTATACCCAAACGTTGAAGTAAAAATTGAATGAATAGAGGGATCATACCATGGCACCCATAAAGGAGCATAAAGAGTTACCCTATCAAATATAGTTTGGTAAAAAAGAAGGGTTGGGAAGGCAAAGGTGTATAGAGCATCTTACGATGCAAATAAGGCAGTGGTTAAGGTAAGAGAAATGGTGAAAGAGGTTGAATCATTAAGGACTCTAGTCACACTAGTAGGAGAGCATGGGTAGCAACTATTGAACTTTATTGAGGAAGCCAAGGATCAATATGAGAAGATTAAACACTTTTACAAGTGGAGAATAATAGACTTAAAGTAAAACAGACTTTTGTGTAATAAATGAAAGTTCACTTTTGTTGAAATCTTTAAAGGGGCAAATATTTTTCTATTTTTTTTTTGTCCATTGCATCCATTCATTCATAATTAATTCTTAAGCATGTTAGTCCATAACAAGATCACTAATTTAAGATTGTGATACATATGGTTTAATGATAGCTCAACATCAGTATAACACTTAGGCTCAAGCTAAGAAAATGGAACAAGATAATGCAAGCCATGTTGAAAAATTGGAAAGAGCTTAAAAAGAAATTAAGAGAGAACTGAGTAAGATCTTTGAAGCTTTGGGTAAGCTAAATAAAAGAAAGGTAATAAAGGAAGATATTTTGCACAAAGTTATCGATCTCTTATATCCTTCAGGTTATGGCCTGTACTAAGCCTAATCCACTCAAAACTTCTTACCACAATAGCTTGCATTTCCAAGCTATAATTATACAAGAATGCCACCCGTGTCCAACCAAGGGAATTCTCAAAACTAAATCAATCCTACCTTTACTAAAAAGGTAGTTGAACTGATCTAAATCCCTAATTTGGATGATTCAAAAGAAAATTTGAAGTTAAAGGTGGTTAAGTCCATAGAGGACTTTAAAGTTGATGACGTGATGAATATACTTAAGAAAAGACTATGAACTATGGAAGGCATCGATTTTTATGATTTTATGGATGCCACTGGGCTTTGTTTGGTACCAGATGTGGTGATACCTCTAAACTTTAAAGTACTAGAGTTTGAAAAGTATGATGGTACCAAATGCTCCATCATACATATTACAATGTACTGTTGTAAAATGGTAGCCTACATTAATAATAAGAAGTTACTTATGTATGTATTCTAGGATAGTTTAACTAGTCTGCTACAAGATGCTATGTCTAGTGGATAGGATCACACACGATCAAGGAAGGATTTGACTATATCTTTCATCAATTAATACCGCTATATTATATATATAGCTTTTGATTGTCTTTCTTTGCAAAGTATGAAGAAAAAGGTGACTACGGCATTTAAGGAGTACTCTTAATGATGACAAAAACTAGCTACTTTGATCTAGCCTCCCTTAATTGAAAAGAAAACAATAGTTTTATTTGTGAGCACTTTGAAGTCACCCTATTATGAGAAAATGATAGGGAATATGATGAAAAATTCCTTGATATGGTGATCTCGGGCGAGATAATTGAAAATGCCATTAAAAATGGAAAGCTTGAGAGAGGAAAGCTTTCTGCTGCTAAGAGAATGCCCAAGAAAAAGGAAAGCAAAACTCAGGCTGTGAGTTTCAAAAATTCAAAAACTACATCCTTTACCCATAACCTGTCTACCCCACATATTATCCCACCATAAACAACGCCTCAGCTTTCCTATACCAACTAACTTCATGACCTTTTCATCCATCCACCTATCAACTGACATTCAAATCACCTACCCACACATACAACTTCAACACCTCGACTATTGCAAGACCTTCTATTTGTCCAACCAACCCAACAAGTGCTACACGAGAATCATGAAATAATAAAAAAAAGCCCACCTTTGATCTTATTCCCATAACTTATATAGAGTTGTACCAAGTACTCTACAAAAATCATTTGGTCACTTCTATCCTAACAAAACCACTTAAACCTCCTTATCTCAAGTGATATGTTCTACTGCTCACGGTGATTATCATTATGAAATAGTTGGCCATTCTACCAAAAATTACATTGCTTTGAAGCACAAAGTGTAAAATCTAATCAAGGAAAAGTTGATTAATTTTGATACAAGTGAGAAGGCAACACCTAATGTTAGTGGCAATCCATTGCCAAATCATGCAGTGAATACTTTGGATGAAGATAAAGAGTAGTGTATAAAGAAGAGGGTAGAGGAAATTAAAACTTCATTCAGTAAATTATTTTATGCTTTATATGAAGCTGGTATGGTACAATCGGTAGACCTACATACTTATCATAGAATATGTGTTTTGAATTAGAAGTGTAAATACCATAGTGGGGCTTTTAGCCACTTTATTGAAATTTGTAAAAAATTTCATAAAGAAGTGTAAAAATTAATAGACTCCTATTAAATCAAATTCTATGAGGAAAAGAAAACTTTTAAGAAGGCTGAGGTGTCTATAACTGATAAATCATCAAAATGGGTGCCAAAATCGGTAACCATTTATTATGGTGAAAAACCTAAATTAATCATAGACAAGCTCATCCCTGAGCCAGTAACTCTTAAGGTCTTGAGTCCATTCTCTTATAAGGATGAAAAGGCTATGCCATGAAGGTATGACTGTGAAGTAATAGTTCAGGGGCAAAAGGAAACTATGCCCAACTTAGATGCCGTCAACATAACTAGTGTAGGTGGCATAACTAGAAGTGAAAGGTGCTATACTCTAAAGATGCTAGAAAATACAAAAAAAAAGAGAAAAAGTAATAATGATGGAAAAATAGATTGGGCTAGAATTGATATAAAAAAAAAAACAGTCCAAAGCCCTTGTTTGAAAAAAAAACCTGAGAGTTCTTAAAGTTGGTAAAGCACAGCAAGTATTATGTGGTTGAATAGTTAAATAAAATGCCAGCCAAAATTTCTTTGTTGTCATTATCATTGAATTCAAAATCACAATATAACGCCTAGTTAAAAGTGTTAAATCAGGCTTATATGGCACATAATGTGTGTGAAATATGTGAACCATCTGGTAGAAAATCTAGCGGTACCACACTATATAGCCTTCAGTGATGATGAGTCCCACTTGAATGAAGGAAAAGTTCAAAGGCTTTTCATATCACTATTAAATGCAAGAGTCATACTATAGCCAAGGCCTTTATTGATAATGGTTTGGCTATTAATGTTATACCTATGTCCACTCTAGCAAGATGCCACTGATGTCTCCCACATAAAAAGTAATCATATGATGGTCCAACCATTCAATTAGACTAAATGTAAAGTATTGGAAGATATTGAAATACTTTTGTAAATCAGACCTTGTATCTTCAATATAAAGTTCTAGGTCATAGATATCTCCCCATCTTACAGTTATTTACTGGGTAGGCCATGGATCTACATAGAAGGTGTTATCCCCTCTTCCTTACATTAAAATGTCAAATTCAATGTGGAGGATTAACTTATGATCGTAGTTAGAGAGAAAGACCTACTAGTAACTTAGCCTATGAATGCTTCATATATAGAAGCA
This sequence comes from Durio zibethinus, assembly GCF_047325235.1. NCBI lineage: Eukaryota > Viridiplantae > Streptophyta > Magnoliopsida > Malvales > Malvaceae > Durio > Durio zibethinus. The sequence goes on along the minus strand of NC_143170.1, from coordinate 11,042,123 downwards.
GCAAAAGACTCATTAGAGTGTTCTTATCAATCTTTTGAGCTTGTCAATACTGTAGGTAAGGGGTCTAAATTACACCAACCATAACTTTTTAAGATCGTGGTTAGTTAGATAGTTAATAAAGATTGGTACCCTAGTGTTAGGTTGGACAAAAATCTACAGGGGATAAAGGAATCACCAATGATAGCAAACAATAATGAAAAATTAGGTCGAGGTATGAAGCTAAGGAATGGGAAATAAAAAAGATGTGAGATAATAAAAGAGGAAGAAAGATGATGAGAGACATGCCAATGGTTAGCCCGCACCTACATGAAACATTTAGGCCAACAGGATATATGTAACCAGAGGCAGAGAATGATGCTGAAGAGGAACTAAGCATGGAAGAAGCTTTCATTGAGCTGTCTATTTAGATGATAGGTGAAAAAGTCCAAAAGGAAGAGGTGTTGTTTCGTCCATGTCCACCAGACTTTAAATTAAAAAACTGAAGTGTTATCCAGATGCTTACTATCCTTTATACCTTTCCAATGTAATTACAGCTCTTAATTGTTTATGCCCAAAAGTATTGGGATGGTCATTTTATGTATGGGCCTCTTATCATTCATTATCTTAATAAAAAATAAAAGTATGCATTTTTATTTATTTTTTCTATTCAATTTTCATTTTCTTTCCAATTAAAACATGTTGCTAATACTTCCTATTTCATTTAATTTTAGGTCCTCAAATGAATATGAAAATAATCATGATAATAATCAAGATTTAATTTTGAAAATTCAATTAATGCTCATGAACTTGACATTGAAGAGGACTTTGAAAAATATACTTTGCCTTCATATTTAAAGAGATTGATTGAACAGGAGAATAAATTTATTAAGCCTCATCAAAAAATTACTAAGATGATCAATTTAGGGGATAATGAGAACAAGAAGAAGGTTAAGGTTGGCACATTACTTCCATTAGCTGATAAACAAAAGTTAGAGGATATATTTCGAGAATTTGTATATGTGTTTGTCTGGTCTTATTAGGATATGCTTGGGCTTAGCACCGAAATAGTGGAACATAGGATACCCTTGAAGCCTAAATGTAGATCATTCAACAAAAGTTGAGGATAATGAAGCCTAAAATTTTGTTAAAGATAAAAAAATAGGTAAAGAAGCAATTTGATGCAGGTTTTCTACAAGCAGCCAAGTATCCTAAGTGGATGGCTAACATAGTACCTATTCTTAAAAAAAATGAAAAGGTACGAATATGTGTAGACTATCATGATTTGAACAAGTCTAGCCTAAAGGATAATTTTTCTCTACCTTATATTGATACATTGGTAGATAATACAACTCGACATTCGATTTTCTCTTTTATGGATGGATTCTCTAGTTATAATCAAATAAAAATGGCTTAAGATGATATGAAAAAAACCACCTTTATAACTATATATGGTGCCTTTTGTTAAAGGTTATGCCTTTTGGATTGAGAAATGCTAGGGTAACTTATCAAAGGGCTATGGTGACATTCTTCCATGACATTATATACAAGGAGATTGAGGTGTATGTTGATGATATGATCATAAAATCTTGGGATGATATGATCACAAGGAGAAAACCATGTAGCTAACCTTAGAAAATTGTTTGAGAGGTTAAGGAAATTTCAATTTAAGCTAAATCCATCCAAATGCACATTTGGAGTAAAGTGAAGAAAATCGATGGGTTTCATGGTTAGTGCAAGGAAAAATGTAGTTGACGCAGAAAAGATATGGGTAATCTAGAACCTATCTCTACCAAGTATGCCAAAGAAAGTAAGAGGTTTTCTAGGCAGATTGAGCTACATCTTTTGATTTTTCTCCCAACTTACCTCCAAATGGGATCCCATCTTTAAGCTCCTTTGAAAGAGCAACTAGGTAAATGGAATGCAGAATGTTAAAAAGCTTTTGATAAGATTAAGTAGTACTTGTCAAATCTTCTAATGCTAGTACTACCTATTTCATGGAAACCATTAATTTTGTATTTGATCACACATAAGAAGTTCATGGGATGTGTACTAAAACAACAAGATGAATTTGGTAAAAAAAAAAAAGCTATTTACTACTTGAGCAAAATGTTTATGGAGTATGAGTCAAGTATTCATCGTTAGAGAAAATGTATTACGCTTTGGCTTAGACAATTAAGAGACTTAGGCAATACATGCTTTACCATACTACTTAGCTTATAGCTAAACTGAACCCAATCAAATACATCTTTGAGAAACCATCATTGTCAAAAAAAGATTACAAGATGGCAAGTAATACTCTGAGTATGATATTGTATATGTGAGCCAAAACATAATCAAAAGAAGTGCTCTAGTAGAATTCTTTATGGATCATGCTACTGAAAGCTATGAGCCAATAAAACCTAATTTTTCGAATGAAGAATTAATGGTTGTTTCTGAATTAGAGGAAAATGATGATAATGAGAAGTCATGGAGAATGTACTTCGATAGGGCTGTTAATACCTTGGGGCATAGAATTGAGGCAATTCTGATATCTCTCGAAGGACGTTATTATCCTACTACAACAAGGTTAAACTTTAATTGTACCAATAATGTGGTGGAATACGAGGCCTATGTCATAGGTTTACAAGCTGCTTTGGACAAAAAATTAAAGTATTTAAAGGTGTTTGGGGATTCAGCTTTGGTTATTTATCAATTGAAGGAAGAATGGGAGACAAGAGATTTAAAGCTTATCTCATATCATAAGGACACTTCAAAATTGCATAAGCAATTTGAAATAGTCCAATTCAAACATTTGCTTCGTGAAAAAAATTAGATTATGAGTGCCTTGGCCACTTTGGCTGCGATAATCTGGATTGATAACAGTGTTGAGATTCAGCCTATTAAGTTGGATGTCAAGAACATGCCAGTGTATTGCGCCAATGTGGAAGAGGAAAAAGATGGAAAGCCTTGGTATTATGACGTTCTGCAATACTTAAAGAATTGACAATACCCAGATCAAGTAGCAGAGAATGATAAGAGAGTCTTAAGAAGATTAGCCATGGGATTTTTCTTAGACGAAAAGGTTTTTTATAAGAGAAGTAGAGATTAGGTGTCATTACGATGTGTAAATGCATTTGAAGCAAAGTAAATTATTGAGGATGTGCATGATAAGGTATGTGGAGTACATGCAAATGGACATATGATGACAAGATAAATTATAAGAGCTAGATATTACTAGTTAATAATGAAAATTAACTACATCGATTATGTTAAAAAAATCACAAATGCTAGATTTATGCCAATAAGATCCATGCTCCACCCACCGCTTTACATGTTTTGGCACCATCTTGGCCATTTTCTATGTAAGGCATAGATGTTATTGACCCTATTACTTCTAAGGCATTGAATGAGAATAGATTCATTTTCATGATGATTGAGTACTTTACTAAATAGGTTAAGGCAAGTTCTTATACAAATGTGACAAGATCCATGGTCTAAAAATTTATAAAGAGAGAAATAATCTGCAAATATAAACTCTTAAAAAAGATCATATAAGATAATGCTAAAAACTTAAATAGCAAGATAATGAAAAAAATATATGCTTAGTTCAAAATTAGGCACCAAAACTTGGCACCTTACTACCCAAAAATGAATGGGGCAGTAGAAACTACAAATAAAAACATCAAAAAGATTTTAGAGAAAATGACTAAGACATATAGAGATTGGTATGAGAAGTTACTTTTTACTTTACATGCCTATCAAACGTCAGTACGCACATTTATTTGGGCAACTTCATTTTTTTGATTTATAGGATGGAGGCTGTATTGCCAGTAGAAGTAGAAGTCTTATCTTTAAGAGTCTTAAAAGAAATGGGATTAGAAAAAATTGAATGGATTCAAGAGCGCTATAAGCAACTAAACTTCATTGAAGAAAAGATACTAGCAGTGTCATGGTTAACTATACAAAAAAAAAATGATGAGAGCTTATGACAAGAAGGTCTGACTTTATCAATTTTGAGAAGGAGAGTTAGTGTTGTTAGCATGATTATAGGAGAAAGTGGATTTTGAATTGGGAAGAGACATATATTGTAAAAAAGGTTTTTTCGAAAAGAGTATTAATCTTAACAGAGATGGATGGAGATGGTCTCCTTTGTAAATATCCATTTTGGTCCGGGCCCAATTGGGCCCATTTTGGTTTGAGCCCAACTAGGCCTATTTTGGTCTGGGCCCAATTCAGCCCATTTTGGTTCGAGCCTAACTAAGCCCATTCCAATCAAGCCCATTACGGCCCATTTTAGTCTAATTAGATGCTTTTGCTATTATTATTATTGTTGTTGTTGTTGTTGTTATTGTTATTTCTATTATTATTATTTTTTTTATTTCTTTTTTTGCTTTTCTTGGTTGCTTTCCTTTTCGATTCAACATGCGCGTGGGTGAGATAATCAAGATCATAATCTTAAGTCAAAGCTTTGATTGTAAATCATGTCAATGATTGAAATTTTAGACTCAAAAATCTCATTAGACAGAATGCAATCTCAAGATTCAAGCCTAGGATTGATTATGTCCATTTCTTAAAATTGTTCATAGGACCACCTATAAATTGGACTGATTCTAACACAAAAACACATAGAAAAACAGAGAGAAAATCATTGAAAGAAGGTTTGGGGAAATTTCAAGCAGAAAGTGTTTTGGAATTTGGTCTTGACATTTTGGGATTAATTATGGTTCTGGGAGTGAATTCAAGTTTTTGGAGGTGAATTCAAGGTTGTAGAAGGTTTGATGAAGGCTTAGAATCATTTGGGAGTTTTTTTGGATTTTTTTTATTTTTTTTGAATTTTTCTAGATTTTTTTGGGTTTGGTTGAATTTTCTGACAAAGAATGAATTTTTCGATGAAGTTTCCAATGATCGGTTGAATTTTTTGATCACATTCAAGCTAACTTCCCAGAAATTTATGGTTTTCCAGTCTTCGTTTGAATTTTTTGATAACTTTTCCAAAAATCGATTGATTTTTTGATCCTAGTTGAAGTTCCTAGTTAAGGTTTTTTAGAGAGAAGGCAGAGCATTTTAGGGTTAGAAAGAGATAGAGGCTTTGGGATTTATGAGAAAAAAAGCTGAAAGGTGCCTTATATACCACCCTTACATGACATCGTTTTGGATAAGCTAGGATTTGCACGTTGACCTGAAGAGTCACGTGTCAACCTGCATTTTGACCTGACTCGATCGCAGGTTTTCTTTTTTCCATTTTATTTTATTTTTTGATTTTATTTTATTTTATTTTATTTCTAACCCATTTATTTTATTTTATTTTATTATTTTTTGGTTTATATTTAAAAAAGAGAATTATTTTTGCCATTGATATTTTTGAAAAGAAATATATTTCAAAACAAAAACAAAAAAAAGGGTAAAAAAATCCTTCAAAAAAAGGGGAGAAAAATCTTTATGGATAATGCTTTCAAAATAACAAATAAATAAAAATTTTGAAAGATTTACTGCTCCAATAAAGTTAATAAATTATTTGGTAAAATATGATGATCAAGGCTTGGATAATTTAAAATCATACTGGTACCATCTACTGGATGGGTGTTATGAGGGTGCTGTAACCTTTCTCATGTGCAACCGACTTTCGAACCTAATCTCTATTTTGTAGACTAGCTTCAATAAAGTGGCCAATGACACTTAACCAAAAGATTGGTGGTGACTTCCTTTTATTCCAAGTCTAGCGGTAGGTCTATAGATCTATACGTTATGACAGCTTGGCAACTCCACTAGGGATGTATTATAGAGTCAAGCCAGTAAAAGATTTCTTATTATCCGGCGTTGTTTAAAAATTTTGAAATTACCTCTTTTCATTGCTTATATCTGCTTTATTATTGTTTATTTGTTTGCCCTATTATTCGTTACTTATATTTGCTTAAATATCTGTTTATTATATCTGTCATTTATTTCCATGTGCATAACATAAGCCCTCCACCCAGGCTCTACCTTTAGGAGGGAGTGAAGTACCTATGCCATTGTGAGATTTCATATCTCCGCATGGGCCTGCGAAATACTTTCACTCAGATTGAACCCTTTTCACTTGAAGCCTATGATGGGTAAGGATTGGGGTGCCTTACTAGTCTGTAATGGACCATGATGTAGGGAACAATTTGAGAACCTTTTAAAAATATCCTAAACCACATATAGTTGACTTTAAAAGCTCAACCATAGATAGAGCCTTATTTTTGCACCCTCTGTAGATAATCTAAAATTCTAGGTCATGTTGTTATCTCAACTATTATGTTTTCCCTATGTTTCATTAAAGTAACTAAATAATTTCTTTATCTTCTTTTATTTCTTCTTGTACACATTCATAAACATGTTTATAGATTGCATAGTATTCTTGCCTTAAAGCTATTTCAACAAAAGTTCTTATGGATTCCACAAAACGTTAGGTTTACGCCTCATCTATGTTGTCCAAATGTGACTTTCCCATAAAAGTGAGAATGGAATCAGAAAAGAGGTAGCTAGAAGAAAGAGATTGTTTGCCACTTGGTCATATCCCTACATTATCAGGAGACGTCTGCTTACTCCTCAAACATAATGACTTAAAAAGCCTATCAGACATATGGAATGGTATGACCCCTTTGAGGTAGGAGGCTTTCTATGAGAAAGTTTGGACATATTGGATATCTTCTATCAGTAGAGGTTGACTACTCACTTATCAAGGCAATGGTATAGTTTTGGGATCCTTCCTACCGCTGTTTTATCTTTAATGAGGTTGATCTAGTACCAATAATTGAGTACTTAACTTTAGTGGGTATGTATCTATTGTATCCAGATATAATATACATGAGAAAAAACAAATCAAGAAGTCGCAAGAAGTTGGACCAGATGCTAGGAGTGAGAAAAGAGACCATAGATTCATACATTTGAGAGAAAGGAGATCACAAAGGTGTTTCATGAGAGGTTATTTGGGATTTCATTATCAAGCATCCAGATGATGATCAGGGAATGAATGCATTTGCTATAGCCATATATGGGTTGGTCATTTTTCCCAAGGTTTTAGGACACATTGAGATAGAAGTGATGATTTATTTGAGTAGATTGAAAAAGGTTTTAATCTTTCACCGATTATTTTGACAGAAACTATTAGATCTATGAATTTTTATAGGCAGATGGACAAAGCATGTTTCATGGGCTGCTTACCCTTATTGTATGTATGGATGAAAAAGCCATTTCAAATGCAAGAAAAGTGCTTTTACCAAACTTTATTTCCACACTCAGAGTCCAATTAGGGAATTCTATCAGAGTACTTGGCCAAAGCTAAGAACTCAAAAGGAGTGGAAATGTCTACTACAAGGGCTCACAGTTAGTTAGGTAAAATGGTTAGCTTCATGGATGGATAGGGAACCTATATTATATCAATGTGGAGATGAGACAGGGGTCCCACTTCTAGGCCTATAGAGGTTAACAAGTTATGCCCCATTAATGGTAAGGAGGCAGCATGAAACTGAACAGTTTACTCCTATGACCTGTAAGCTCGATCAGTTCGACTGCTCATATAAGGAGCCTAAAACTTTCCAAAAGATTGATAACATGATTAGAGCTTGGAAGAAGCAAGAGAGTAAGCCTAGGGCCATTCATTGATCGAGTTACTCAGGGATATTTGGCTTGGAGAAATAAGAGAGGTCAGGAGATTGCATTTAGACCTTAGGATCATCACTTACCAGTAGGACAAGGGTTTGATAAAAAGCTTTCAGAATTAAAGCATTAAATGGATAAAGAGAAACTGAGATAAGAGGTCTTGAAGTTGTAGGAAGAAAAAGACTAGTGGCAAAATAAAGTAGAGAAATTAGAAGTCTAAGTTCATAGAATTTCCAAAGAATATAGCAAGATCCAGAAAGTTGTTAGAGAACGGGATGATGCCCTAAAAGAGCTGAAGGAGTTACAACAGGAGCATAAGAGGTTGCACATATAGGTACAAGCCAAAGAAATAAACATTACAGAGTTGGCTCGTGAAAATGAAAAGTTGAAAGAAGAGCGTGAACACATAAAAAATGCTTTTATAGGGGTTGAGCAGAAGAACCAATGGTTTTCAGACCACATTCTGACTCTAACATCAAAGTTGAGTGAAAAAAAAATCATGTCAGGTTCCTTACAAAAAGGCATAGAGAATTATCCTATTAGGTGTGATGCGACAAAAAAGAAGGGTTAGGAAGACAGAGATACATAGAACACTTCATTGCTCAGATAGGCAAAGCTATGAACCAAGAAGTGAAATGGCAAAAAAGGCTAAGGCATTGAGAACTTTGATTACACCAGCATGAGAGCATGGACAAAAACTGTTGAACTTCATTAAGGAAGCTAAAGACTAGTATGAGCAAGTTAGAAGTTTCTATAAAGGAATAGTATTAGGTTTGATATAAAACAAACTCATGTGAAATAAATGAAAAATTTCTTTTGTTGGATTTCTTTTAAAAGGCAAATATTTTTTTTTCTTTTTAGTTCCATGCATTCGCATTACATTCACTCATGCATTCATTATCATAACCTTATCATTGAATCTTTAATTTTGGTACTAAGGTGCAAAAGTAGCTACTCATCAACATAATACTCAAGCTCGAGCTAGAAAGATGGAACAGGATAATGCCAGTCGCTTTGAAGGATAAAAAAAGCCTAAGAAGCATTAGAGGAAAAGCTAAACAAAATTTTGAGACCTTGGAAAAGATAAATAAAGGGAAATCAGTGGAAGAATATACTTCACAAGAAGCTCCTAATTCGACATATCTTCCAAGCTTTGGTCCATAACAAACAGCACCACTCTTCCAACCTTAACAGGTAGCTTTCCAAAATACAACTACCCAAGAATGACCTATCCACTAGGTCATGAGAATATCCAAAGTTATGATAATCTTGTCTTTGCCAAAAAAATAACTGAGCCTATTTAACTCCCTACTGCATATGAAATAAAGGAGAAAGAAAAGCCACAAGTAACTATGCCCTTAAAAAATTCTAAAACTGATCAGGTTATGAACAGGCTTTAGGAAAGATTAAGAGTGGTAGAGGGGATAGATTTTTATGGGTCTATGGATGTTGCGAGACTTTGCCTAGTACCAAACATGTGGTACCGCCCAAGTTTAAAGTGCCAAAGTTCAAAAAATATGATGGTACTAAGTGCCTTATCACGCATATCACCATGTACTGTCATAAGGCGACACATGTTAGTAATGAAAAATTGCTTATGCATATGTTTCAAAACAGTTTGACTGAATTTACAGTAAGATGGCATGTCCAATTAGATGGGACTCACATCAAGACATGGAAAAATCTGACTAGATCTTTTATTAATCAGTATCATCACATCATTGACATGGCTCCCAACTGTCTTTCCCTACAAGCCATGAAAAATAAGGCATCTGAGTCATTCAAGCAATATGCTCAAAGATGGTGGGATATGGCTACCCAGGTATAACCTCCTTTAATAGAGAAAGAAACTACTGTGTTGTTTGTGAGTACTCTAAAATCACCTTATTATGAGAAGATGATCAAAAATACGATTAAAAATTTTATTGATATGGTGATTTCAAGAGAGATCATCGAAAATGCCATTAAGAATGGTAAGCTTGAAATAGGTGAATCATCCAAAAGAGCACCTAAAAAGAAAGAAAGTGAGACTCAAGCTGTAAGTCTTGAAGAATAGCAATTTAGAAGTTACCTTCGGCCTACTTACCCTACATACCACACAGTAAATCATATTTTTAGATCTCCATACCAATAAACTACTCGACCATCTTATCCATTTTCTTCAAGATCCCCTGCTCACCCAGTCAGCACGACAAGTAATACCAGAGAACCATGAACTAGAGAAAGACCAACCTTCGACCCTATACCCATAAGCTACACGGAGCTATATCAAGAGCTCTACAAAAACCATTTAATAGCCCCTATCCCTACAAAATAGTTTGAACCTCTTTACCCTAAATGGTATGATTTTAATGCCCATTACGACTACCATTTCAGAGTGGTAGGACATTCTATTGAAAACTGCATTCCCTTCAAACATAGGGTACAAAGTTTGATTAAGAAAGGACTAATAAGCTTTGATACCAGTGGGAGCTCTACACCTAATGCCAGTCGGAATCCTCTGCCCAGTCATACGATCAATACTTTGGACATAGGTGAAAGATATGTGAAAATGAGAATAAAGGAGCTCAAGATGGCATATGAAGCCTTATACAAAGTCGAAATGATACAACTAGTAGCTCTATGCATTTATATGGAAAAACACATCCTAAATCAAAGATGTAAATATCATGACGGGGCACTAGGTCATTCTATTGATGTCTGCAAACAATTCTATGGTACAATTCAAAAATTAATGGACTCCTACCAAATAGACCTGTATGAAAAATTGAGAGCCTTGAAAGACACCGAAGTGGTTATGACAGATAAGTGGGTGCCAAAACCTGTCACTATACGCTGTAAAAAGAAGCCATAATTAGCTGGGAATAAGTTTGTTCCCAAACCAGTAACCCTTAAAGTTCCACGCCTATTTCCTTATAAAGATAACAAAGTAGTGCCTTAAAACTATGAATGTGGAGTGACAATGCAAAAGTAACAAAAGGATATGTTAAAAGCTGAAACTACCCATATAATAGAAGTAGAGGGCATAACTAAAAGTGAGAGGTGTTACACTCTAAAAACTTTGAATAAAACAAAAAAAAGGAAAGAGAAGCAAACTGAACTAGAGATCACAAAGAAGGATACATCAAAATCTATGCCTGAAAAAGAGGCCTGTGAGTTTTTGAAGTTAGTCAAGCATAACAAGTACTTTATGGTAGAGTAATTAAATAAGATGCTAGCCAGAATTTCTTTATTATCACTTCTTCTGAACTCTAACTGCATCATAATGCCTTGTTAAAGGTTTTGAATTAGGCTTATGTGGCTCATAATGTTTTCGTGGAGTATGTGTATCATTTGGTAGGTAATCTAGTAGTGCCATACCATATCTCCTTTAGTGATGAGGAGATTCCACCAGAAGGTAGAAGAAGCACTAAGGCAATGTATATCACTGTTAAATGTATAGGTCATATAGTAGCCAAAGTCTTTATTGATAATAGGTCAACCATTAATGTTATGCCCGTCTACTTTGGCAAAATTGCCCTTTGATATGTCTTATATCCAAGACAATCAAATGGTAGTTATAGCATTTGATGGGACTAAGCGATAAGTATTAGGAGATGTTAAGCTACCCATATAGATTAGTCCATGTGCTTTAATATAAAATTTAAAGTTATGGATATTCTTCCCTCATACAACTGCTTATTAGAAAGACCATGGATCCATAAGGTAGGCACCATCCCTTCTTTATTACACAAAAAAATCAAATTCAATATAAAAGGGCAATTGGTGATTGTGGCCAAGGAAGAAGATTTACTAGTAACCCAACCCATAAATGCCCAATATGTAGAAGCAACAGAAGAACCATTAGAGTGTTCATACAGATCTTTTAAACCAATTAATGCAATGGGTGACGGCCTTAAATTCAGTCAGATTATGATTAATCAAATGGTTAACAAAGGTTGGAGTATTAGATTTGGCCTGAGCAAGAACTTTTCAGGGATGAGAGAATTCCCAAAACTTGAGGACAATAATGGTAGAGCAGGATTGGGTTATGAGATGGAAGAAATATCAAACCTTAACAAGAGGGTAAGGAATAAGTCGATAGTTGTCCTCCACTTAAATGAAACTTTCACTCCTGGCAGATACATGTTTCCAAAAGCTAAAGAGGACATAAAAAAAAATTGAAATGAGAGGAAGCTTTTGCCAAGTTATCCATTCACATAATGGATGGAAGCCAAAATGAGTAAATGATGGTTTAACCTTGCCCATCGGGATATGAATTACAGAATTGAAAGGTCATCCAAATGCCTACTATTTTTTATTTTCCTTCAATGTAATCACATCTCCTAATCGTTTATGCTTAAAAGTATTAGGATAAGATCTTATGTTTGGGCCTTTTATTTTTTGTTATTTCAATAAAAGTAAAAGCATGCTTTTTGTTCATTTCTTCCATTCCATTTATTCCACCATCAAAATTTCTTACCAATACCTCCTATTCTATTAACTTTTAGGTCCCTAAATGAATGCAAAGATAATCATGACAATGATCTGGTGTTTAACTTTGAAAATTCAATTAATACCAATGAACCTGATACTGAGGAAAATTTTAAGGAATATACTTTGTCTTCAAATTTAATAAGGCTTATTGAACAGGAAGATAAGTCCATTGAGCCTTATCAAGAAGTGATTGAATTAGTCAATTTACGTGATCTTAAAAATAAGAAAGAAGTCAAAATTGGCACTTCACTTTCAGTTATTGACTGACAACAATTAGAGAATTTACTCTGAGAATTTACAAATGTATTTGCCTGGTCCTACCGAGATATGCTTGGACTTAGCATCAAAATAATGGAGCATAAGTTACCATTAAAGCCAAAATGTAAACCAGTGCAGCAAAAGCTAAGAAGAATGAAACCAGAGATGCTGTTGAAAACCAAAAGAGAAAGTTAAAAAGCAATTTGATGCAGGCTTCTTGCAAGTAGCTAAATATCTCAAATGTGTGGTTAATATCGTACCTATTCTAAAAAAGGATGGTAAAGTGTGAATGTATGTAAACTATAGAGATCTGAACAGAGCTAGCCCTAAAGATAATTTTTCTCTGTATCATATTGACACTTTGGTGGATAATACAGCCTTACATTCGATATTCTCTTTCATGAATGGATTCTCTAGCTATAATCAAATAAAAATGACCCAAAACGACATGGAAAATACTACTTTTATCACCATGTGGGGAATCTTTTACTACAAAATCATGCCCTTCGAATTAAAAAATGCTGGGGTAACCTATCAAAGGGCTATAGTAACACTTTTCCATGATATGATGCATAAGGATATTAAAGTGTATATGGATGACATGATCACCAAGTCTCGAAAAGGAAAGGATCATGTAGTCAACCTTAGAAAATTATTCGAAAGGTTACGAAAGTTCTAGCTTAAATTGAATCCAACTAAATGTACATTCAAAGCTAGGTCAAGGAAGTTGTTGGGATTTACAGTCAGCAAAAAAAGGATAGAGTGGATCCAGACAAGATCTGGGCAATCCATAATTTATCTTTGCCAACTACACAAAAAGAGGTTTGCGTTTCTTAGGCAGATTGAATTATATTTGTCGGTTCATTTCTTAGCTCACTTTTAGATATGTTTCCATTTTTAAACTCCTTTGAAAGAATAATCCCGATGAGTGGAATGAACAATGCCAAGAAGCTTTTAACAAAATTAAATAATACTTATCAAACCCTCCAATACTAGCACCCTCTGTCCCTGAAAAGCCATTGATTCTATACCTAATGGTACATAAAGGCTCGATAGGATGTGTGTTAGGCCAACAAGATAAATCCAATAAGAAAGAAAAAGCTATTTATTATCTGAGTAAAAAATTCACAGAGTATGAGTCTAAGTATTCATCACTAGAGAAAATGTGTTGCGCTTTGGCTTGGACAGCTAAAAGACTCAGGTAGTATATGTTGTAGCATACAACTTTGCTCATAGTTAAATTGGATCCCATCAAATATATTTTTGAAAAGCCTTCATTATCAGGAAGAATCGTAAGATGGCAAGTGATGCTTTCTGAATATGACATAGTATATATGAGTCAAAAAGTAATTAAAAGAAGTTCCATTGTTGAATTCTTGGCAGATAAGGCCACTTAGGATTATGAGCCCATAAAGCTTGACTTCTTAGATGAAGAATTAATGGCCATCTCAGAATCAAAAGAAGATGATGATGAAAAAGAAACATGGCAGATGTATTTTGATGGGGTCGTTAATGCCATAGGGCATGGGATTATAGCAGTTTTGATATCTTTAATAGAGCACTACTATCTTATTACAGCAAGATTAAATTTCAACTGCACCAATAATGTCACTAAATATAAAGCTTGTGTCATAAGGTGCACTGGACTTTGGATAGGAAAATTGAAATATTAAAGGTGTTTGGGGACTCAGCTCTAGTCATTTATCAATTAAAAGGTGAATAAGAGACAAGGGATTATAAACTCATCCCTTATCATAAATACATTTTAGAGTTATGCAAACAGTTTAAAATAATTTGGTTTGAACACTTGCCTTGGAAAAAAAATCAGATTGCAGATGCCTTGGCTACCTTGACCATAATGGTATAGATTGGTGACACTGCAGAGATTTAACCTATCAAATTAGATATCAAAAACATACCAATACATTGTGCCAACTTGAAGGAAAAAGAAGATGGCCATCCCTGGTTTCATGATATTACACGATATCTAAAGAACCAACAATACCCAGATCTAGCCATAGAAAATGATAAAAGAATCTTAAAAAGATTGGCCATAGAATTTTTTTTAGATGGGGAAATTTTGTACAAAAAAGACAAAAACCAAGTGTTACTATGTTGTGTAAATGCATATGAAGCCAAAAGAATTGTTAAGGAGGTGCACAATAGTGTATGTAGAGCACATACAAATGGGCATATGTTGGCAAGACAGGTCATGCGAGCTGGATATTACTGGTTAACAATGAAAAAAGATTGCATCGATTATGCTCGAAAGTGCCATAAATACCAGATTTATGCTAACAAAATTCATGCTCCACCCAGTGCTTTACATGTCATAGCACCACCTTGGTCATTTTCTATGTGGGGAATGGATGTCATTGGACCTATCACACCAAAGGCCTCAAATGAAAATAAATTCATTTTTGTGATGATTGATTACTTCACTAAATGGGTCGAAGTTACCTCTTTCACAATTATGACTAGATCCATGATCTTCAAATTCATCAAAAGAAAAATTATCTACAAATATGGGTTCTTATAAAGAATAATCTCAGATAATGCAAAAAATTTAAATAGCAAGATGATGCAGGAAATATGTGCTTGTTCAAAATTAAACACCATAATTCGACTCTATATCACTCAAAAATGAATGGAGCAGTAGAAACCAAAAAAAAAAACATCAAAAGGATTATGGAGAAGATGGTTGAAAAATACAAGGACTGGCACAAGAAATTACCTTTTACTTTACATGCATATCGAACTTCTGTGCGCACCTTTACGGGAGCAACTCTTTTTTCCTTGGTTTATGGGATGGAAGTTATGTTGCTAGTAGAAGTAAAAATCCTGTCTCTGAGGTTCTTAAGGGAAATGGGACTAGAAGAAGCTAAAAGGATTTGGGAACGTTTGAGCAATTTAACTTTATTGAGGAGAAAAAATTGATGGCCCTATGCCATGGCCAATTATACCAAAAAAAAATGATGAAAGCTCATGATAAAAAGGTCAGACCTTAGCAGTTCCGAGAAGAAGAGTTGGTGTTGAAAAGGATTCTTTCAAGTTAGCATGATGATAGAAAAAAATAGACTCTGAATTAGGAAGGGCCTTATGTGGTAAAAAGAGGTTTTTCAGGAGAAGCTTTGATCTTGTCCGAAATAGATGAAGATGAACTTTCTGGTTTTATCAATTCTAACATAGTAAAAAAGTATTTTGCTTGATTCAAAATACAAAAATAAAAATAAAAATAAAATAAAAATACAAAAAAAAAAGAGAAGTTCAAGCCAAAAACCTAGAAGGGTAGCTTGGGTCCAAAAAAAAGGGTTCGAATTGAAACTCTAAAAGTAAGATTCAGTTAAAGGCATATCAGGGATAGTAAATTTTGAAGAGCTTTAAAGTATTGGGGCATCAAGTTTTAATTGAACTTTTGAAAGAGATTTAGGATTTGTTGTCATAGTTATCTAATCATTTATCTTGAGGCACTACTACCTCAAAATAGTCGCTCCTGTGCATTCTTTTTCTTTCACACCATCATTTGTAACTGATTATCCAAATAAATGAAAGCCATCTTATTATTCTCTTCCTCTTTTATATCTTGCCATGAATGGAAAAAATGCATAACTTGCATCCTCATGCTTTTAAATTATGATAATGATTAATAATTGAACAAAATCATAAGAAGTGTGTTATTTTGAAGGATTGAAGGATTGAAGGAGATAAAGGCAAAAGATGAACCTAAAAAAAAAAAGAATTAACTTACATGGCTTTCTTTGGGATAAACAAACAAACGGATGAAAAAGTTCTTTTACCAAAAAATGCCTCCAAGATGATGAAATATGTTTCTTTGCATGCCTCCGGGCTGATGAAAAATAATTTCTTTGCATGCCTCTAAGCTGATAAAAGATGATTTTTTTGCCAAAAATGCACCTCTAGGTTGATGAAAAATAGCTTCTTTGCCAAATGTGAAAGAGAAATTTTTTCGCTAAAATGTACAGTGAAGATAAACATGTAAGATAATATCTGATGTTTCTCTACTAAAGGTGTACAGAAATGAAAAGGGTTAGAAGCCTTAGTATCACAATTAATGATTCATTTGCATCATAGATAAGGCATGTATTTACATCTACCTGATTTTGGCTCAATCTAAATCATTTCTTAAAATTTGTGGTTCCGTCTTAATCATTCATTTTCGATCTCGCCTCGGTCCTAGTCACTTTATTTTAATTTGTGATTTCATCCTGATCACTTGATCTTGGCTCAGTCCATATCATTTTTTATGATTCGTGGTTTCGTCCTGATCATTTATTTTCGACCTCGACTCGGTCCTGATCGTTTTATTTTGACTTGTGGTTCCGTCTCGATCACCTGATCTTGGCTCAATCTAAATCATTTCTTATAATTCATGGTTTCATCTCGATCATTCATTTTCGACATCGACTCGGTCCTAATCACTTTTATTTCGACTTGTGGTTTTGTCCCGATCACCTAATCTTGGTTCAATCCAATCATTTCTTATAATTTGTGGTTCCATCCTAATCATTCATTTTCAACCTCAACTCGGTCCTAGTCACTTTATTTCGACTTGTGGTTTTGTCCTGATCATCTGATCTTGGCTTAATCCAGATCATTTCTTTTAATTCGTGGTTTCATCCTGATCATTCATTTTTTACCTCGACTCAGTCCTAGTTGCTTTATTTTGACTTGTGGTTTCATCTTAGTCACTTAATCTTAGCTCAGTCCAGATCATTTTTTATGATTTGTGGTTTGGTCCGAAATATTCATTTTTAACCTTGACTCGATCTCGATTACTTCATTTGACTCATGATTTAATCTCGATCACCTGACCTTAGCTTATTCTAGGTCGTTTTTCAAAATCAAAACCAGATTAGGTGTCCAGGTCTTTGCAACATCCTTGTTTGACAAAAATGTGCAAAGAGAGACAACTATAGACACCCATTGTGATCCGGACCCAATTGGGCCCATTATGGTTTGGGCCTAATTAGGCCCATTTCGATCTGAGCCCATATTGGTCAAGCCCATTATGACCCATTTTGGTCCAATTAGATGCTTTTGCTATTATTATTATTATTATTATTATTATTATTATTATTATTATTATTATTATTATTATTATTATTTCTATTATTATTATTTTTATTTCTGTTTTTATTTTTCCAAGATGCTTTCTTTTCAGATTTAATATGCACGTGGGTGAGATAATCAAAATCAAAATCTTGAGTCAAAGCTTTTATTGCAAATCATGTCAATGACTGGAACTTTGGACTCGAAAATCTCGTTGGACAGAACTCAATCCTAGGATTCAAGCCTGGGATTGATTCTGTCCATTTCCTAAAATTGTTCCTAAGACCACCTAAAAAATTGGACAGATTCTAACATAGAAACACACAGAAAAATAAAAAGAAAATCACTGAAAGAATGTTTAGGGAAATTTCAGACAAAAAGGGTTTTAGAATTTGGTCTTAGGATTTTGGGATTAATTTATGGTTCTGAAAGTGAATTCAAGTTTTTGGAGGTGAATTCAAGGTTGTACAAGATTCAGAGAAGGCTTAGAATCATCTGAGAGTTTTTTTAGATTTTTTTTGAATTTTTTCTAGATTTTTTTGAGTTTGGTTGAATTTTTCGGTGAATAATGAATTTTTCGATGAAGTTTTCAACGACCGGTTGAATTTTTTGATCACATTCTGGCCAATTTCCTAGAAATCGATGGTTTTTCAATTTTTGTTTGAATTTTTTGGTAACTTTTTCAGAAATCGATGGATTTTTTTATCCTGGTTGAAGTTTTCAGTTGAAGTTTTTTAGAGAGAAGGCAGAGGATTTTGGCATTAGAGAGAGAGAGGCTATGAGATTTTTAAGAAAACATGCTGAATGGTGCCTTATATACCGCCCCTATACAACGTCGTTTTGGATAAGCTAAGTTTCGTACGTTGACTAGAAGACCCACGCGTCGACCTGCGTTTTAACCCAACCCGATCGTAGGTTTTCCCTTTTTCCCTTTTATTTGATTTTATTTTATTTCTAACCCATTTTTTATTTTATTTTATTTTATTATTTTTTGGTTTATATTTAAAAAAGAGAATTATTTACGCCATTGATATTTTTGAAAAGAAATATATTTCAAAACAAAAACAAAAAAAAATCCTTCAAAAAAAAGGAAGAAAAATCTTTGTGGATAATGCTTTCAAAATAACAAATAAATAAAAATTTTGAAAGATTTTACTGCTCCAATAAAATTAATAAATTATTTGGTAAAAAATGATGATCAAGGCTTGGATAATTCGAAATCGTACTGGAATCGTCTTCTGGATGGGTATTGTGGGGGTGCTATAACCTTTTTCATGCGCAATCGACTTTTGAACCTAACCTCTGTTTTGCAGACTAGCTTCAATTAAGTGGCCAATCACACCTAACTAAAAGATTGGTGGTGACTCCCTTTCATTCCAAGTCTAGCGGTAGGTCTACATATCTATACGTTATAACATCCTTAATCTCATAAATGCTGATGTCATAAAAAAGTATTTTGCTTGCAAAAAAGAGTTCAAATCGAAAATCGAAAAGGGTAGTCTGAACAAAAATGAGGTTTATCTAAGTTAAAAATTTGAAAAAGGTGACTTGGATAAAGAAAGTGCAGTATCATTTAGGGGGTGCACCAAAATGAAATTTGGTATATTTTGAAAAGCTCTAAAGTGTTGAGGGCATCGTATGGTTGAGTTTTTTAAAGAAATTTAAGATATGTTTGTCATGATTATCTGATTGTTTGTCTTGGGGCATTGTTATTCCAAATTGCCATCCTCGCACACCTTTATCTTGTCTTGTTGCAATAAAATTTGTCCTTAATGGCCATCACTTGTAATTTGGTCTATTCTCCAAATAAATGATATTCATTTCATTATATCTATATCTCACTTTCAATCCTTTTTCTTTCTATTTAAATGCTTTGTAATGAATAGAAGAAATGTGTAATTTGCATCTTATATTTGGAAATTGAGATAATGATTAATAATTGAATAATGTCATGAGAGATTGCATATTACTTTGGGAATGTTGAAAAAGATAAAGGCAAAGGATGAAACCCTCAAAGTTTGGTAATGACATTGGCATTAGTTGGCATTTGCATCTTAAACAAGGCATGCATTTACATCCTGTAATAAATATTTAAATAATAAGTGTCATTTGTTACATTTGCATTAGTCGTAATATCACTTATTGCATACAATATTTTGACTTTGGTGAAAATTTTTGAACCTATGATTTTGAGAATATTCTCTACATTGTAGGGCCTCTATTTTTAGAGAAATTTTTTCTTGAAGACCTCTAAATATGATTTATAAGGCTTTTAGCCATGATCTTTTGGCTGTTATTTCCAAGAATATTTGATCTCATATTTCGATTTAGACTCAAACTTAATTAATTGTGACCTTGGCTCAATTTAGGTCATTTATTTCTTAAACTTGTAGTTCAATCTCAATCACTCATCTTTGACTTTGGCTCGTTCTAGGTCCTTTTATTTTTTTGACTTGTGATTCAATCCTTGTTACTCATTTTTTTTTTATCTTGGTTCAGTCTAAATCATTTATTTTGATCTATGGTTCAATCTCGATCAATCATTTTTTACCTTGACTTGGTCCAGGTCATTTTATTTTCTTGACTTATGGTTCAATCTCGGTCACTAATTTTTTATCTTAATTCAGTCCATATCATTTATTTTTCTAACTTATGATTCAATCCCAGTAAATCATATTCAATCTTGGCTAAATCTAGATCATTTAAGTTTTTGACTTACAACTCAATCTCAGTTATTTTCATTTCTTTATTTTGGCACGCCTTAATCACTTTTGACTTTGTTTTTAAGGAAACAAGATTAGGGCACGGGTTAAAGGGCATGCCAGGAATCATGCGGCGATGGGAATCAACTTTGATAGATTTGATTAATAAAACCCTAAATAAATTTGAGAGATTTGCTTGGAAAAAAATCCCTAAGTTTTTTTGTAAAAAGGTCCTATAAATAGTGCCCTAAATCACACAAGAAATGAGGATACAGAGAGCAAGGTTTAGTTTTGGTGTGGGAAGATTTCTATTTTTTTTGCTAAGATTTTTTTTTGCAAATTTAAGTTTGTTTGTGCGGAAGAAATTGCTTCCAGGATTGCATTTTGGAAGGGTTTGGTTTTTGTGATTTCTTTTCTTTTTGTTTTGGAAAGTTTGGATTTTCTGGAAAATTTTGGGAAATCTAGAAATTAGGTTGAACATTGAAGTTTATGGTTTAATTTTTAGGCTAAAGTTGAAGTTTCTAGCCAGATTCCTACGAGTTTTTCAAAAATCGATGACCAAACCCAATTTTCGGTTGCCTAGATTTAGAGGGTAAAGAGAGAGGTAGAAGGAAGGAAAAGTGTAAAGAGAGAAGAGAATAGGCAGTTCTAAGGAAAAACAAAAAAAAATTAGTTTTTATACAAATTTGGAACAACGTCGTTTTAGGGATAAGCTTTGACCCATTCGACTCATGGAATCTGTGCATTACCTGCTTGCAAAACCTGAACCCAACACTGGCATTTTATTTCCTTTTTTCATTCTATTTTTTGTTTTGATTTGATTATTTTATTTTTATTTTATTATTATTATTATTCTTAATTATTATTTTACTCATTATTTTAAATTGAATAATACATTATTTTATTCTTTTTAAATGCCTTTATGAATTTCATTTTATTTATTTGTTTATTAAAAAATAACCAAAAAAATGTTTCTAAAATATATTAATGAATCTTACTAAATTATTAGAGGATTTTTCATGAATTTAAATTTTTAAGAATTATACTTAACTATTAGAGAATTTCATTAATCAAATTTTTTATAAAAAATAATTATTATTAATAAAATATATTTTTTTGATCTCACCAAATAATTGGAGGATTTGCATCTTAATTAAATCTTACTAAACAATTAGAAGATTTAATGCATCTTCTAAAAATAAATTTATAAAAAAATCTCATCAAACTATTAGGAGATTTGTATTAAAGTAAATCTTACCAAACTATTGAAGGATTTAACTAATTATTTTTTTGAATAAAATATATTAATGAACCTAATGATGGAGCCTTTTTAGAGTAGGTCACTAATCTCCATGAATACTTCTGAAGTAAGAAAATTATCTTAAATTACTACCAAACTATTGGAGTAAATTTAGGATTAGTTTTCAATAATTAAATGATTTGCCAAAATTATGATAATATTTTAAGGCTTAGATAATTTGAAATCAAACGGGTACCGTTTATTTGATGGGTGCTGTAAGGGTGTTATAACCTTTATCACACGTAATTACACTCCCGAACCTAAAATCTATTTCGTAAACTAGAATATACTGTTTAAAGATACCTAAGTTAATCTTGAGACTTCTCTTCGAATGAGATAGATTTAGTTAAGTGGTCAATTACACCTAAACAAAAAAGGTTGGTGGTGACTCCTAAAGTCTATGTTTAAGCGATAGGTCAATAAATCTATATGTTATGATAGTAGTAGTAAAATTAAAATCAGTGGTGAGATATATGCTTGAATGCAAACATAGCAGTAACAGTAAGATAAAGTGTAATGAGAAAAGGAAATTATCATTAAAAATATTATATTAAAACTTGTATATAATAAAATTTATAATAAATATTTGATATTTTTTAAATTAATAAATTATTAAAAATTATTAAAATTAATTTATATCAAAATTTAAGGTTAAATATGGTTAAACATTTGGGATGGTGATAGAGAACAAGAAGAAAAAAAGGAAAAGAAACAAATTTAACATTTTTAAATAAAAACTTATTTAAGGGCACGATAGGAATGAAAAAAAAATGAAGGTAAAAGGGTCAAGTTGGGACATCGGTGGTTCACTAGACCTTTAAAGCTTATTCAAATGAATCATAAAAGACTTATGGTGAAAAAACAAACATGGGATGCCTAAGATGTAAGACATAAGTGTAGATGAGAATTGGTCAAATAAGAAGAAATAAAACATAAGTCTGAAGTGTAGATAAGAAGAAGTAGAACAATGGTAAATGGTTTGGGTTTTTTGTGTTCAGATTTAGGAAAAATGGGAATAGGTGATTTTAGATTTAGGTTGGGGACTACAAGATACTTCATTGCATGTATGATTATCTTAATTCAATTGCTCTGTTGTCAATTTTAGATATTGAAAATTGATCAACTTAATTAATTTAACTATCAAAATTAATCTATGAAAATTGAAACCGACTATACCTAATTGAATTGACAAAATTCAATCAATTCAAATATGTTAAGTCATTCAAGCTGATTTTTGCTTGCCCCAATAATTAGACCTAACAATAACATGATATAAAAATAAGATACAAAAGTGACATAGCTTAAAATTGTGGCAATAATTATATATGGGTTTAATAAAATCAAAAAATATATATTTCATGTTTTCATGTCTACACGAATTGTGACATGTAATTTTCGTGTAAAACATAGTATGAATATATAAATTTTAATATTTTACATAATACAAATATATGAATCACCAGATCTACTAATAATAAAAGCCCAAATATATATTTCAAAAAAAATTTCTTAAATCCTAAAATGACCTCAAAATTTGATTCTCGGTATTTCGAAGAAAATGTCAATGCTCACCTTAAATATTGATGAATTCCTATTTTATCCATTGTGAATACATGTCACCATCACACAACATTATGTCACTTGTAACTAATTTTCATTTTATGACAAATTTCTTCATTTTTCGTTTCTCTCATTCTTCAAGGTTAAACCTAATTTTCTCAACATAGATTTTTTTCTTTCATTTCCACAATTCTTTTGCTCTCTTTGTTGATTTTTTTTTTACTCAAAAGATAAAAATTCACCCTTTTAGCACTCAATTTCCACTTTTCTTTTTTTGCTCTCATCCATTTTTATTCCTTGTATTTTTTATTTTACAATGGTTTCTTTTCTTCTTTTTTTAATTTGAACTTTTAAAAAATAAATCAAAATAGTCACCAAAATATCAAATGATCTTTCATATTTTCATAAATTCCACTTGTTAAGGGTATTTTTTGGGTCTAGAGGATAAATTGGTTTTTTTCCTCATTAGAGATTATCAGCAGATAGTCAGGGGTATTTTTAACTTTTTAGTCAACCTGACTTGTTAGACTGACCTAACATATATAGTGTCACGTCAGCTTGGCTTGTCACTATCTTGCCTCATAAACCCATCACTTTCTACCTAAAAATAGAGCCATTCAGATACTATCTAATCTAATTTAACTTTCTCATTTACTTTCTTATTTTTCTTTCTTTCTGACCTCGTTTAACTGACTTCTGACTTGAGTGTTGGAGTGTAAACGTAGAGAAATTTTTTTGCCTTTGCTCTTAACCATTATTTTTCTCTTGTGATTTCAAGATCCTTACTTTTAGCTCGGAGCTCAACGCCAACACCATTTCATACTCAATAGGTGTCAATCACCTATAAGCCGGTAATAAACTTTTTGTTAATGATAATAAATCATAGATACATCTTTTTATATATTTCTATTAATGATAGATGATAAAATATTTTTATATGATATATGATATTTAATTTATTTTATAATTATAATTTCATTAAAGAAAAGACACAGATGCATTAGAATAAAATTTTAAAAAAATAGATAAAAAAATAAAGTAAAATTATTTGATTATTAGTTATTAATTTATAATGTTGTTTGCTTTTATCAATGAAGTATTAGTTTAATGGTAAAGAAAAATTTTAAAAATTTTAAGTTTTCAAATTCAAAATCCCACCATTTATGAGTGATATCGATTAATACTTGATTATGATTATAATTTTTTATATTTGGTTTTAAAAAGAAAATTTCTTATATTTTAACTTTATTAAAAAATAATATTTTTTGCCTTTTATTTTATACTAAATTAATTGAATTTGAATTGTTGTGGAAAATTTTTTTAAAGGTTGTTAGCTTTTTTTGTTTTTAGATTATTATTGATTAAAATTTGAAAAATAGTCTTTGCGAAAAAATATTTTGGCCAATTTTCTTGGATACCTTTTCAATATACTTGATTTGAAATATTAAACTTTTAGTAAGAAATTTAAACAACGCAAACAAATTTGGACTCAATGACGAATTTATGTATTTATTAAGAAAAGATTCAGAATTGCCTTTTTTAATAAAAATAAAAATAAGACAATTATAGTACTATTTCTTTGCTGCATTGATGATTTAGAGCAGTACTTGAATAAAACATTATGAATTTGTCGTGTACCATGGTGGTACCCAACAAAAACTACAATAATTGGCCAAAGAAAAACAGAAACTGCAATAAAATGACAAAATTCTTTTATAATATTAGATTGATGGGGGCCCCACTCACGTGTTGGGTGCGATACCCCTTTACTCAAGGTCCCCTCCCCTCTCTAAAAACCCAAAAGCCAATTTAATAGGAACCATTTGGTTTTAATAAGTTTTTATTTATTTCTTTTTAAAATTAAATATTCTCTGTCACAAATTATTTTTTGAATTGTTTCAAAACTATTTTCACTTTTTTTTTAAAGAATTAAACTTAATCAATAAGTCTAAAAAATACTAGTATCTTGTTAAGTTATTTATAAAAATTATTAAATGAATACATATAGATTAATATTACCTTTTAATTAAAAAAAGTGATTCAAATTTTATTTTTTAAAATGAAAATCATATACTAATTAATGAATAAAATATTTGGGTGCATAACATTTTTTAATATCTATAACAAAAAGATAATATTTTTAAATATTTATAAAATTTTTACCGTGAGCCAAGATTTAAGGTGTACATCATATCGTGGTACACGCTCCCTTGCACAGAAAGAGTTAAAGCGTGTGGGTATAGTTACATAAGATTTTAATTTTATTAAAATTGTTATGAATTTAAAGTTGAGAAATGGTGATACAGTTTGCAAGAAATTATTGGATGGAGATTAAGCAGAATCGCGTTGCTGGGAGACATAAAGAGAATGGTACTGCACTAAAGTGGGAGCCACCACCACAAGGACAAGTGATAATCAACTTAGATGGAGCTCTAAAACTACAAGAGGGAATAGGGGGGTATTGATGTAGTTGCAAGGGACAAAAAGGGGGTGGTACTACGAGCGGCTTTAGACAAATTACGCCATGCAAATGATCCAAAGGTGGTAGAGATTTTTGCTGCCAAGAGAGCAATCGATATGGCCATGGCAATGAGGTTGGAAACTTTCACACTTGAAGGTGACGCAATGCAGGTTATAAGAGGGATCCAAAGTGTGGAGGAAGATTTCAACTAGTACTAAAAATATTATGGTAAACATCAGGAGAAAATGTGACAACTTTAGATCAGTGCGGATGAAATTTGTTAACGCAGTGGCCCATACATTAGCAAAACATGCTTTGACAGCGAGTGCACGTCAAACTTGGGTTGGGGAAAGGCCCCACTTTCATTAGAAACAATGTCGATTCTGATATCGGTAATTAATGCAAAACAGTCCTTTATTTCAAAAAAAAAATATTGATATGTTATGGAAAAAATAGCTATAATTTTCATTTTTACATTATATTAATTTTTCATAAAAAATTATAGTTTATTATTATCAAAAATATTAAAAAAAGAAGATAGATTTTTTTTGGTAGCAAATAGGGGTATAAATGATATATTAATACTCGCAAGTTATTCGGATTCGATTCGAAGAAAATTCGAATTCGGTTCGATTATTATCGAGTCGAGCTCGAGCTCGAGTAATTCGACTTATCGATCGAGAGCTCGCGAGTCTAATCGAGCTTTTATATTTAAATATATTTTTATTATTTTAATTAATAAAATATTTCGAGTCCGAATTCGAGTTTGAGTTCGAACATGAATAATCGAACTCTTATTGAGTATACGAATCGAGCTTATTTTTACATATTAATTGAGCCTAATCGAGTAAGCTCGAATAGCTCGAATTCGATCACGAATCGAACTCGAGCTTGAAAAATAAAATTTGATCGAATTTAAATCGAATATCGAGCTTCGAATTGTGAGTCGAGCTCGAGCTTGAACTTCTCATTATTCGATTCGACTCGACTTGATTATACTTCTTACGACGAGACATATAATTTAAGATGAATATGAAAAACTAATAATTAAAAAATATAAAAAGAAGCCCATTACCCCTCTATGGCTCTATAAAAGGCAGGTGAACCAAGCTTTAAATCCCACAACAGAAGGAATAGAAATTTGGAAAGTATTGTATTTCTGTTATGCTGCAATTTTGTGTGTGATGCAGCAGAAAGGGAGGATTAACAACGGCAGATCTAGGTCATTTTCAAGATCCCGTGTTGCCATTGAGGGATTTTAGCTCTTTTTCCTTTCTTTTTTCTCCCTTCATCATTTGAAAAAAAAAAAAAAAAAGCAAATTTCAAATCTCCCCTCCGAAAAGCTAGCTAGAGATATTGCGCATTAACAATGGCGACTAACGGTGAGATCCCTTGCTCCATCTGAAATTTGTTGCAATATTCATAAACTTCAACCAAACCAAAAATTTGAAAAATGATGTATAGACCAATTTAATAAACATTTGCGAGAACGTGGAACTTTGATTGACGTTTAAGTTATAAAAAAAAAACGAAATTGATTTTATGAAAATGATAGGAGTTGTAGGGGATGAGCGAGATATTCAAAAGAACTACTGGATGGAGCACTCAGTTGATTTGACAGCGGAGGCCATGATGCTTGACTCCAAAGCCTCTGATCTTGACAAAGAAGAACGTCCCGAAGTAATCTTGCTTTTTGTTTTATTTACTGTTTATTTATTTTTTTACTGTGTTATATATATTATGTTTATTATGTTATTTTTAGTGTTACCTTACCCTGTTCTTACTGTTTACTTAGAAGGAGTTTTCATGCCTAAATGTACCATTAAAAGTCCAAACAAATTGTTAGAATTAGGAAATTAAAAAAAAAAAAAGAAATGATTTGGTATCGGATTTTTTTTTTCTTTTTTTCTGCCTTTTCAAAATCAGTGAAGAAATTGAAGCTTCTTGTTTGTACTTGTTCTCAGTGTCAAATTTTCCACAATTTTTTTAATTGTACTTAACAAAAAAAGTTAAGATTGCTCAATTCTGAAAATTTCAGTTGTTATTATGATATGATAGAGTTAAATGTCCTTCATTTATTATTTTAGATTCCTAGTTGTTCATTGTTGATATATGCAGGTGCTATCCCTACTCCCACCATATGAAGGGAAATCCATTTTGGAGCTAGGAGCTGGCATTGGTCGATTTACTGGTGAATTAGCTCAAAAGGCTGGTCATGTTATAGCTTTAGACTTCATTGACAGTGTTATAAAAAAGGTGATTGAAGCTCAACATGACAGAAATAGTTTAGTTTGCTATTTCATAAGGGGCTTGACTAGATTTTCTCTTTCGATTTCCTTAATTGCAGAATGAAAGCATCAATGGACATTATAAAAATGCCAAATTCCTCTGTGCTGATGTGACTTCCCCAGATTTGAAAATTTCAGAAGGATCACTGGACTTGATATTTTCAAATTGGCTGCTGATGTATCTTTCAGATAGAGAAGTAAATTTAGTTGCAAAACTTGATTCTTTGGTTTTTGTCTTTTTGGTACGTACAAGGAAGTCCAGAGGAAGGGGGGAGGCTGAGGGAGATTCTAATTAATAATATTGTTTAGTGATAATAGTGTTTAGTATTTTAGTGATTAGCTCTAATGCCATTTTAAGTTTTAAATAATAGTGTTTGTGAATGAAAATAAGTAAGAGAAAATGCAAGAAGACTAGTACACAAAGAAATATGTGTTTCGACCATGGTGACCTACATCCACAAGAGAATGACCCAAAGAGTTACATTTTTAATATCCTGACTTATATGAAAAGTACATAGAACCCTATTTATATATAAAGGATCCTAAATACTCAGGGAAAGAATCTCATATGATATCGTAATAGTATCATAGTCCTAGATATTATTCTAATTACAATATCGTAACCCCTAATATTATCTTTGACTTACATGATTATAAAATATTACAGAATATTTCTTTTAACATGAACCTTGGGACTTAACTCTCTGATAGATGGATAACAACCACCAGACCTAAAGTGGATCTTTTAATTCTTTGTTTTAGTTGTTTGAGATGATTTTCAATAGGAAAGTTCCTTTTTATGGCCTCTCGCACTGTTGGGGCTTAATCCTTCATATTATGTAAGACATCACACAAACATACACAACCACTCACACAAATATGTCTATGTGAGATTCTTTGAGGCAAAAACCTTGTGCTAATTTTTTTGCCTTTTTATTAAACTGGATGTTTATTTGGATTTGATATAATGCATGCTCAACATGTATAGATACTCTCTTGAATAGAGTTAATAGCATATTCTCCAGTAAAAAAGAAAAAAAAAAAGTTCACAGAGACATGTTAGCTGTTGATTTTAATTTTTCCCCCTCTTAGTTTGGCATGTACATTTCTGGCTTTGGATTCACAAATTAACCAGCTTCCTTGAATATCTTTCTGTCTAAAACATCATTTAATGCAGGTTGAGAATTTGGCAGAAAGGATGGTGAAATGGTTGAAGGTTGGTGGACATATTTTCTTCAGGGAATCTTGTTTTCATCAATCTGGTGACTGCAAGAGAAAGCATAACCCAACTCACTATCGTGAGCCCAAATTTTACACCAAGGTTTTCCTCCAATATATCTTTTATTCGATGTTCTCTGAGGATTGAAGTATTTATGAAAAAGAGTAAGCTTATCTTTTTTTTACTTTTCTAAACAGAGGTTCTTCATGTATGTTATCGCAGATCTTTAAAGAATGCCATGCAACTGATGATTCAGGAAATTCATTTGAACTTTCTCTAGTTGGCTGCAAGTGCATCGGAGCTTATGTTAGGAACAAAAAGAATCAGAATCAGGCAATAAAACATGATCTCTTTTATTATTATATTTTTTTTGTCAGTCTTGAATTGATTAACTGACAAAATGAACTATCTTGTTTGTATAATTCAGATTTGCTGGATATGGCAAAAAGTCAGTTCAGATAATGATAGGATATTCCAACGCTTTTTGGATACTGTTCAGTACAAATGTAGTGGCATACTCCGTTATGAGCGTGTCTTTGGACAAGGATTTGTGAGCACAGGAGGAATTGGTATCCCTCTTTGACCAAAGTTTTGTATTTGTTTATTTAAAAAAAAAAATTCACTGCACATAAGTAGAGAAAATAGGGAAAGAAAGATTCAACAATTGCTTCAACATGCATATTAAACATGAAAACTATTTTATCTTAACTGTTTTAAAATTTAATACTACATACAAGAAGCATTGCGTGGGATTTGTTTATCTAGTAGCAGAAATGGTTTTAAAGTAGAATTTTCATCCTTTCCACTGTAATGTTTGAACCTCAAAGCAGCATCTCTGGCTATAATCAATGCAGCTTGAAAGTTTATATGTATCAGATAATGTTATTATACTATAGCATCGCTTCAATATTTTTCCATGTTAGGTAAATAATGGCTTTTCTATATCTCAAGGTCCTTCCATAACTCCCTATTGTTCCTGGAGTTTAACACTTTGTTTTGGTTCCAACTTAGTCTAGTCAGTCTTTCACTATGTCATCCCCCCTAAAATGAAACTTGTTTTTGAGCAGAAACAACGAAAGAATTTGTGGGGAAGTTGGATCTTAAGCCTGGCCAAAAGGTTCTAGATGTTGGCTGTGGCATTGGTGGAGGTGACTTTTATATGGCAGAGAAATTTGATGTCCATGTTGTGGGCATCGATCTCTCCATAAATATGATTTCTTTTGCTCTTGAACGAGCTATTGGACTCAATTGCTCAGTGGAATTTGAAGTTGCTGATTGCACTAAGAAGACATATCCCGACAACACATTTGATGTTATCTACAGTCGTGACACCATTCTACATATTCAAGTAAGGGGACTGGACACCTCATCTACAGTGAGGCTTTTGTTTGTTGAGGATTTTGATCAGCTTCTTTATAATTCTTGAAAGTTTTCCCTTTGAAACGATTTAGAGGTTTAACATAAGCTTCAAAATGAGGATTTCTAGAGGGAAAGCTGCTATCTAATGTACAATTAAACAAATTTGATGTAGTAATCCTCATGATTATTGCTTTTTCATTTCATTTGGTTCATTCATTCTATTTCATATCCTGATCACCTGCATAAAAAAGTGTCAATCATTTTGGGTTTTCTAGATCCAGTTTGTCACTCTCTGACGTTCTGTATCTAAATTTGACTTTCAGGACAAACCAAATCTATTTAGAGCTTTCTACAAATGGTTGAAGCCGGGGGGCAAAGTTCTTATAAGCGATTACTGCAAAAAAGCTGGAACTCCATCATCAGAATTTGCTGAGTATATCAAGCAGAGAGGGTATGATCTCCATGATGTAAAAGCATATGGCCAGGTATGGTCTAATTCATGATCATTTGTTGTTTTCTTTTCATATACTGCTTCTCATTTTATTAACAATTTCTGACATATGATGAGTTACCTTTTTGCCTTGTTTTGTTGTTTGCAGATGCTAAGTGATGCTGGTTTTGACGAGGTTGTTGCAGAGGATCGAACTGATCAGGTTCAGATAAACCTACCCATTTTCATTTTTTAATCTTTTTTTGTGTAGTTGTGAAATTACGAACTAAAGGAGTGGTTTGGTTGTGCTTAAGTTCATACAAGTTCTGCAGCGTGAATTAAACCAAGTTGAGAAGGACAGAGATGCATTTGTGTCTGACTTTTCTCAAGTGAGTTTGTGTTTCCATCATTTAAAATTACAAAGGGTTTTTTTTTTTTTTTCACTAATTATTTTCCAATATTCAGGAAGACTATGATGATATAGTTGGTGGATGGAAGGCAAAGCTGATAAGGAGCTCATATGGGGAGCAGAGATGGGGCCTTTTCCTCGCCAAGAAAAACTAATTCCTGCGTCTCATCTATATGTTACTTTGTGTTGAAAGTTTCCTTTCTATAATAATAATAATACTAATAAGAGAACGCAGTTAATAGTATGTAAGTTGAAACTAGCTATTTCAAGATGCAATCGTGAGATGTTTGCATTGGACGGCTGATATTCTGATATTATGATCTATCTTAATTTGTTAGTACCTTCAACAACTACTCTTTCATAAGTTTCATGATAGCCTCTATGGTATTTTGTGATTGTAGTGTAAAAAAAGAAAGGAACTCCATAGATCATGATTCTTATTTGGAAAATGATCCGACTAAAGAAGTTCCAATCCAGTGCTTTGCTTTGTGTAATTTGCCTCAAGTCCAATGCTTCATTGAACTGTATCAGTTTCCATTTTCTCATAAATGGGCAAACCATGGCTGCTAGACCTGGATTGCTCCCTTTCTTTTCAATTTTATTGCTGAATCGGCTTTAGCCACGTGAACCAGAGATTAAATTGTAGAAATCTTTTTTCCTATAATTATTGAACAAGAAAGAAATTATAATTTAGATTTTGTAAATGAAAATTTTTTAGCCACGAATAGAAAAGTGGGAAACAAACAAGTACCGTGATATTTTTGCAACATCATCACATCAACAGACATAAACCATCAGCATTTTATCAATGATGATCAATGAATTAAATCCATTACACATGAGACAATTTTTTTTTAGATAATATCGACACGGGAAATTTGAATTTTCCAGATAATGACTTTTGCTATTGATGGAATCTTATCTTTTAGGTTAAATACCAAAATAATGAATATAATATAAATTGTTTTTTTGTCAAGTTTGATATTTAAATAAATAAAATTTATAATATTTAAAATTTTTATTCCATCATATATTTTGATATTTCAGATTAATTTTTGTTAATCGATTACTAATGTGGCATAAATATTCAATAAAATCATAACTTATGTCAAAAACATCTTATCATTGCAATATCATAATTATTAAGTCAAAAAAAAATTTAAAATTCCAAAAAATCTAAAAATTTAGAAAAAATATGAAAAATTTTTAAAAATTAAAAACGGACAAAAAATTTAAAACAATAAAAAAAACTTTGTGAAAAATAAAAAATTAATTTTTTTAAAGAAGTTAAAATTTTCAGAAAAATTAAAAAATCCTAAAAATTTCCAAAAATCTTAAAATTTGAAAACAAAATTCCCAAAAAAATGTTTAAAAAATATGAGAATTTTTTAAAATTTCTTAAATTTGAAAAAGGAAAAAAATGAAAAGTAAAAATAAAACAAATTCTAAAAAACTAAAAGAAATTAAAAAAATTAAAGTATAAAAAATCAAAAAAATTTCAAAAAAATCACAAAATCTCAAAAAAAGAGAAAAATTTTAAAAATTCATACAAAGTAAAAAAAAAAGAAAAAAAATCTGAGAAAAAAAACAAATTTACTCTAAAATTTTTAAAAACTTGAAAACAAATCCTAAAAATTTTCAAAAATCGAAAAAATTAAATAAAATTCATAAAAGCTTAAAAAATTCTAAAATTTTTTATCAAAAATTTTTAAAATGGCGAAAGAACTGAAAAATAAAAAAAAAACATATTTTTAAAAACTATAACAAAAATCTAATAAATTAAAAATCGTAAGAATATAAAAAATCTTAAAATTTACCAAAATTTAAAAAATTTTAAAAAATTCCAAAAAAATAGTAAAACATGAAAAAATGAAAAATAAAAAAAAATAAAAAATAAAACATAGGAAAATCTAAAAACTAAAAAATTATACAGGGCCACTCTTTACTTTTCATTTTTATATATTGATAATTTTCAAAAGTTTTTCAGTTTTCAAAATTTTTAAAATCTCTTTTTTTTTTTTAATTTTTGAGAATTTTACAAAACTTTTTCCGTTTGTTTAATTTTTAGGATTTTTTAAAAATATTTTAGATTGTTTTTTAAAATTTTTTAAATTTTAAAATATTTTTAGTTTTTATATTTTCAAAATTTCTTTTTTGGTTTTTTTAATATTTTTTACTTTTTTTCGAAAATTTTAAAATATTTCATATTTTTAAGAAATTTTCAAAATGTTTACTTTTTTTTTAATATTTTAGTATTTTGATTTTTTTTAATTTTTCTTATTTTCTTTCTTTTTTAATTTTTTGTAATTTTTTTAAAAAGTCAGATTTTTTTGAAATTTTTTTGATTTTTTTTTATTTTTAGAGATTTGTAAGATTTTTTAAATTTTTTAAAATTTTTCAAGAAATTATTTTGAATTTTTTGGATTTTTAAAAATTCTTCAAACTTTTTTTTTCTAAATTTTTAATTTTTTAAAGAAATTTTCTGATTTTTTTTTTTTTTGAAGTTTTCTTCTATGGTAACATGGCAAGGATAATGTGAAGATTACTAAAGTTTTTTTTTTTTTTTTGCTCGAAGGAAGACAATTCCTATTACATAAAAAGGGAAAGAGGGTGGCTTGGCTCGAATCAAAACTCTAATACTTTCCTTAAAGCTTGTTTGCCACTAAACCAAGAAGTGGGAGACAAGATCACTAAAATTTTTAACACATGATAAGATTTTTTGGGGTAATGATGTCATGTCCGCAGTTTGATTAATAAACTTATTTAAAGTATCAAAATATATGATAGAATAAAAATTTAAGTATTTAATTACAAATTTTATTTTATTTTTAAATATCAAAACTAACAAAAAAAATATATAATACAAAAACTATTTTTATATTTAACTTTTCTTTTCTGAGAGTACTTTTTTTTCCACTTTGCTTCACTTTGATTCACGTGTCTCAATTATCGATTAGTCTTAGAGAAAATATTGTTCACATTATTTTACTATCAAATACAAATGACAAATATCCTGTGTTTCATAGATTCATTTTATTTTATTTTTGGTTAATTGAAATGTCGTTTATCTAAAAAGTAAATAGGAGTTTCAGAAGTTTTGCGGACTTTAAAAGAGATTTTCTTTCAGTTACAGGAAATGATTGATAGATGAATGTAATGCAGCAGGTTACCAAAATATGGCCAAAGTCTAAAGTAATGCTTTTTTGATCTGAGCGTGAGCATGGTACACATTTTTCATACCACCATCAGACCACCCACAACAAAAGCAACAATTGGATAAAAGGCCCTTCCCCTTCAGTGAAGTGTCAAAAGTTAATACCAGTAATGGTTAACAAAGTGCACGTTACTAGGAAGCCTTTAGGGAAGTACTCAAAATCATTAATTATAAGATTTGACATTTTTCAATGCTGATTAATTGCCGCACGAAACATACGTAGCAGCAAGTTTGTTGAGCACCTTCAATTCTCACCGCCGCCATCATCCTCTTCATACTCGACATCTTCATCAGCTGTTGCATCCTGGTACTGCTGATACTCGGCAACAAGGTCATTCATGTTACTTTCTGCTTCGGTAAACTCCATCTCATCCATTCCTTCTCCAGTATACCAATGCAAGAAGGCCTTCCTCCTAAACATGGCCGTGAACTGCTCGCTAACTCTCCGGAACATCTCCTGTATTGAAGTTGAATTCCCAATGAAAGTTGAAGCCATAGAGAGCCCTTCCGGAGGGATGTCACATACACTGGATTTCACATTGTTTGGAATCCACTCAACAAAGTAGGAAGAATTTTTGTTTTGCACATTCAAAATTTGCTCATCAACTTCTTTTGTGCTCATTTTGCCTCTATACAAGGCTGATGCTGTAAGGTAACGACCATGGCGTGGATCAGCTGCACACATCATGTTCTTGGCATCCCACATTTGTTGTGTCAGCTCAGGAACCGTGAGTGCACGGTATTGCTGCGATCCTCTAGATGTTAATGGAGCAAACCCCACCATGAAAAAGTGAAGTCTTGGGAAGGGGATCAAGTTCACTGCTAGCTTTCTAAGGTCAGAGTTAAGCTGACCGGGGAATCTCAAGCAGCAGGTTACACCACTCATTGTTGCAGAGATCAGATGGTTCAAGTCTCCGACTGAAACAAGATGAGGAAAAAGGAAATAAAATATCTATCAGATGGAGTACCTGGCAAGCGTTGTAGTTGTACATAAATTTGTTTGGGATGCTATCTTGAATATGACCGACCAAACTTTAGAGAAACATAATTTAAATGCTTTAAGATTGCAGCTGAGTATTTGGCTCACCGATTGGTGCAAGCATCCGCAATCTTAAGATGTAATAATTTGCAATAATTCAACTTACAACTTGGGGTACTGAGCCTTAGAGTCCTAAGGCAGATATCATAGAGTGCTTCATTGTCGAGAACCATACACTCATCAGCATTTTCCACCAGCTGATGGACAGAAAGAGTAGCATTGTAAGGTTCTACCACTGTGTCTGACACCTTTGGAGATGGGAAGACAGAAAATGTAAGCATCATGCGATCTGGATATTCTTCTCTTATCTTTGAAATAAGCAGAGTCCCCATTCCAGACCCTGTTCCTCCTCCAAGTGAATGACATACTTGAAACCCTGCATCAAAAATGGAAAAGTGTCGTGTTTGTGTCCCCGAAATAAGCAAATGGCTAAAGGATAATATGAAATCGCACAATATTAAAAAAATATAACTATTACTATAATAATATCATCCATTCTTGTTTTTTAATTAATGAGAGTTATTTAAATGCTAGTTTCTTTTAGAATGACTTTTTTATTTTATTTTATATTTGAGACTATAATATTTAAACTCTTATTACTGAAATTAAAAGTTCAGTGTTTTTTGATGCAGTTGTTGGTTCTTTTAAAATGACTTTGAGAACCTAACAAAATACCTTGTAGGCAGTCACAATTCTCGGCCTCCTTCCTAACAACATCAAGAACTGAATCAATAAGCTCAGCTCCCTCAGTGTAATGCCCCTTAGCCCAATTGTTTCCAGCCCCAGACTGGCCGAAAACGAAGTTATCAGGCCGGAAAATCTGCCCAAACGGGCCAGTCCGGATACTGTCCATGGTGCCAGGTTCGAGATCCATGAGAACGGCCCGTGGGACATACCGGCTACCACTGGCCTCATTGTAGTATACATTGATTCTTTCTAGCTGCAACTCTGAATTTCCAGTGTACCCACCAGTTGGATCAATCCCATGTTCACCACAAACAACTTCCCAAAACTTTGATCCAATTTGATTCCCACATTGCCCTCCTTGAATGTGTAGAATTTCACGCATTTTGACTAGTATGATGGATACTTCCCAGTAGCAAAATGGTAATAAAAATGTAACTAGAACTCTCCTTTTAAGGGCTTGGAAGAGAAAAGGGCTGTGCTAGCTATTTATACCATGACATTTCAACTTTCAGAGTATGTGATTAAGGAGATTTCAATTGTAAATGAAGGGTTAAGATTGGGTTTGGGAATGATGATCCAACGGCTAAGGGGTGTCCGACCGGTGAAAGAGAAAGTATGTCTATTAGTGAGATGGCTTGGTTTGAGCATTGGGAAAAGTTGCCATTTGGACTTTGTTTAATTTAGCATAGCCGGCTATTTAGCAGTAAGGACTCTTTTCATTTGTTATTAGTTAATTAATTTGCACTTTCACGTGGAGAAAGGGTCAAGAAGGTAGAAACACATAGTGACGCATCAAGTCTCAAACTAAACTTATCTTCTAAATTTTCTTTCGGGTTGTAATTGGGGAAAAGATCCTATAAGTTTTTACATTTTAGTATATTTGGTTCATGAATTTTTAAATTTTAATAGAGAAAATTATTTTGAAAAAAAAAATGATATTGAAAGAAAATGAGTAATTTTTGAGATTTGTTGATCTTAATTAAGATATATCAGATTTTTGTATTTAATTAGAGGAATGTAAAATTACATAATGAAATCTTTTCTTATATTATCCATAATTACATGTGAATAATACATAATTGTCATAAAAATATGAAAATAATGCATGACATATAACTATATTTCAATTACTTATTATTTATTTAATATGTTAAATTATTTATTTAGGGTGTAAATAATTTATCTAATATTTATTTGAAATTAATAAAAATTAGAAATTACTAAAATTATTTATATATATCAAATAATACTTGTGCAAATAAATATTTTCAAAATATTTGTATATTTATTTTGTTCAATTGCATGAAACCTAATATATTTTCAACAAAAACTATGGTTTTAGTCTTAAAAATATTAATTTTGTTGAAACTTGTAATTCTAAGAGATAATATTTTTCATAATATAATTTTTACAAAGATTATATTTTTAGTTTTAAAAATATTGTCTTTGTTGAAAATAAACAACAAAGATAACGTTTCTCATCTCAAAACATTGTCTACGTTGAAACTATAGATACTTGAAAAAACCATACATACATTCGTCTCTAACCATTAGCCGTAGTCTTTAACTTTTCTCTTCACTCTTTCATCAATTTCTTCTCAACTTAACTACCCTTTATTTTTCTTTGAGTCTGCTGCTCTCTTGCTTTGCTCCTTACAGAAAATCTGGAAAAAAAAAACCCAAAACCAGATACCTTATCAATTGTCAATTACTCTATTCACTTTGACAATGCAATGACCATTCAAATCCACTTAAATGCCATCATAGTCATATCCCTTTACTCACAAAACTCACAAGTTTCCACTTCTTTTTTTGTAATAAATAAACAATAGAACACACACTTCCAATCTTGTCTCTGCTTTATTTGATGGCTGTATTTTTCTTTTAAATTGAGTTTTTTTTTTTTTTTTTCTTTTTGGATGAGAACGTAAATGGGTTCCTTAGAAAGTGTGATTTAATTGAAAACATACGGTAGTAAAAACGAAAGAAACCCATTTTGAGTTCAACGAGATAGAGATTTTTTTTTCTCATAAAGAGCTAGATTATCTCCGATGGATTTGTACAATAGTTATTTTTCTATTCTTTGTAGTGTTCTTTAAGATGTTTTACTCGGTTCGGGAATGGACAAATTCAAGATTCCTTTTTGGATGATAAAGATTTTGTATTTGGATAATTGAAGTACTTAAAAGAGATGGGTGAATTATATTTTGGTGAAGACATCATATTGGAACCATGTAAGCTTTTAATGAACGGAGAAAGACCTTAATGGAAGCAAAAACTATTTCAAAATAAACAAGGGGAAAGATGACTTTTTTTAATAAAAAAAATGTAGTATAAAATTTAATGACTACGGCTCTTATGGCAAACGTTGTCTAATGACCTAGCAAAATTTTTTTCATATCTAGTAAAGATCATGTTTTAATCTTAAAAATGTTATCTTTATTGTTTTTTTTAAAAATAATATTTTTCATATTTTCAACAAATATCGCATTTTTATTTTAAAAGTGTCATCTTTGTTGAATTCCGAAAAATAATTTTTTCTCATATTTTTAACAAAAAATTATGTTTTTATTTTAAAAACTTTGTCTTTATTAAATTTTGAAAATTAAAAAAAAACATATAAAATAACTACATTTCTAAGGTAAATATTGATGTCTATGTAGTCTAAAAATACAATTAAAAGAGGGCAAATGAGGCAAAATTTTTGCTTATCCTGTAGAATCTAAAACAATTCAGGGAAGGAGAGTTTTTGGTTCCTCGTACTTTTTCCCTTTTTGATTCTGATAAAAATCTTAAAAAATCTCAAAAATTATATTCTGCAAACCAGACTAATGAATCAAATTACTTAAAGTAAGATTTCAACCAAGAATCTTACTTTCCCTCGAACTAAACATCCCATTTTAATCAAGGGTGGTTAATATGCTTTTACTTAAATTTAGAGTTAATATTTGTTTAAATAATTTCAAAAAAAAATTATTTAACATATGCTCAATTTTAAATTATTAAAATTTGAATAATAAATTTAGATGAAAATGTATTACTCACCTACATAAAATAGTAGAAACTTTGAGTACTTTGTAAGTAGTGGAGATTGGAAACGATCTTTTTCTTGATGATTAGAGGTGGAAAAATCATATTGAATTCAAACAATCATATGGATATATTTGAGATTGAATATGATCTAATCCAGATTGACCAAATAAAATTAAAGATTTAAATATGACATTAGAAAAAAATTAAACATAATTATTAGAGATCACAAAAATTAATTGAACTTGAAAAACAGTTTAGATCAATTCAAAATCAAACTTGATCATATCCAGATTGATTGAAAAAAGAAAAAGTCAAATATGCAACCCAAACTTGGAAATTTTGAACTTGAAATAATTTGAACTGAAAAAGATTCGAACCTTAATATAGTTTGAACCTAAAATGATTTGGTTTCAAAGTTTTTGAACCCTAAATGGCTTGAATACTAGATCTATTCAATCCAAAACACATAAAACCTTTGAAATTTTAATCCGAAAAGAGTCAAATTATAATGAATC
This sequence comes from Durio zibethinus, assembly GCF_047325235.1. Lineage (NCBI taxonomy): Eukaryota > Viridiplantae > Streptophyta > Magnoliopsida > Malvales > Malvaceae > Durio > Durio zibethinus. Next base: position 11,002,522 of record NC_143170.1, on the reverse strand, counting down.
CGAGATTGATCAAACCCAAAAGGACCAATTTGAAATGGATTCAATTTAAATTGACCTGAATCATAAATAATCTAAACCTCCAATACAGCTCACACCTAAAGTAGTACAAAATTGGAATGGTATAAAACATTTGTACATATGGAACCTAAACCTAAGATAATCTAAATTTGAAGACCAATAGATCAAAATTTACCAAATTGTTACCTCTGAAAGTGGCCTAAGGTGATAGTGGTTCAAAGTTTTTTTTTTTTTTTTTTAAAGAGAATAGACTTATAGAGTTTGATGGTATAAAATAATGCAATAAGGAGTGATAAATAAAAATTCACTCTACAAATAATAAAAATCTTGGTTTGATTGTTGTTTTTGTTACTTATTATTTTTCTTTAGAAAGTAAAAATAAAAATAAATAAAAATGTAATTTTTCTAAATAATAAAATATATGATCTTTAAAGATGGATCGGATGATGTAGTAGGGTGTACATTAACACACTAAAAGATTGGAAAACAAGAAACTTTGAAGGAAAATTTTCATTGGGACACCTTTAAAATTTTTCTTCGAACACTATTTTTATTTATAAATTTGATAAATTTGTTGATAATTTTTTAAATATATTATAAGTGGACATCCTTGAAAAAATCTTGAATCCACCATTGATAATCATATTACTTCTATTTAGACAAAATTATGTTATAGTTGATCTTACCATATTTTAGTTATTTCTCCAATTTTAATTGATCATAATTTTTCTTTTGATCTTTTGCTTATGCTATCTAACAACTTTTAACATTTGCTTTCCAATTTATAGAAAAAAAAAAAAGAAACTTTATAAAAAAAGTAAATAACAACAAATAAATACTAATGAGATCTTTTCATAAATAGATTAATGGTTAATGAATTGGTTTCGTCAATGAAAAATATAATCAATGACTAGATTTTATTGTATCCATGAAATTATTGTTTGAAATCCTTTTGGATGCCAACTAAATAATCGGTGCGGATTGAATAAAATCTTAAAAATTGACATTGATGCACATACATTATAACCTTTAATCTTTTCAGTTTTCCATTATTATGTTCTAACATAAACTAATGGTTGAATGCTAAATTTAGTCCCCAAGTTTTAGGAGTTATTCAATTTAGGACTTAACCTTTTAATTTTAATAAATTAGTACCCAATGTATTCAAGATCTAACAATGTAGTACTCCAATGGATGAAATATGGGATTTATGAGACATGGGTTGTTAGTTGTGCCAATTGGCTATTTTACTTATCAAATAATACAAACAATATTCCACGTAAGATGCTTACATTAAAAGGAAAAGTAATTCAAAACCATATGATAAATTAAATTAAAAGTTAAATAAAAACCCATAAATTTTCTTTGATGAAAAGTGAAAACTCATTTACCCCAAAAAACCTTCTCCATATTAATTTTCTTGTTTAAAGCTCATGGTTTCCTTTAAATTTTGGGTTTAAAGTTTTGAAATAGAGGGTTTTTTCAAGCTTTGGGTTTCTTTCAAACTAATTTTGGATTTACTTTAAAAAGAATGGGTTTCTTCAAAACAATGAGCGACTTAATTGGTTTTTTAATGTATTTTTTAATTTGCTTCTATGTCTACGTATTTTCTAATTTTTTTTTGATTGTATGGATTTTACAATACAAACAGTGATGGATTTGTTGATTTTCAATCATATAAGCTAATTACATTAAGCTATTGAATGGAATGGTGTTATGAAAGAGCACCCATATTTTGTCTCCACAATATAAAGGCACCTATGAGGACTTCATGGACTACCAATATTCCTCGTAGAAGATTTTACAGATGTCCATAATACCAAGTAATTTTTTTGTTAAAAAGAATATAATTTTGTTTTAAAATGTTGAATATTGATTGATATAGTATATTTATAAATTTGTTTACGTAGGTCGCTGTCTTTGGATTTCATGCATGGTATAACTTAAAATTTTGTGATAGAGTAAAAGAGATTATTATGGAATTAAAAAGAAAAAAAAATTGCTCTATCGTGAAGTAAACAATTTGAAGAATAGGGTGTCATATTTAAAGGAAAATATTATGAAACATGTTCAAGCAGACGTGATTGAAAAACATTTCCAACTAAAGAGTAAAACTCAAATTGCTAAAACAGTGTAGTGTCAGCTAAATAAGATGGAGATGCATTTATTTGAAAATTGATATTGTTTTATGTCATTATCATTGTATTTATATTTATCTTTTTTTGGAATTACTAAAAAAATGATAGGAGACAATGCATATTTAATGTATTACCTTAACATGCTGTATTGATTGTTATTTAATGCCTTAATTTAATATAAAGTTATGGATGAAATTATGAGATTTGGATGGAAAATGAGTTTATGTATGAATTGTTATCCAAAAAATTGTTGAAAAAATACATTCATGTAATTTAAACCTGAACATTAAACATATACACACATACACACACACATATATAAATTATATATAAAAAAAAAACTCATTTAAAAGTTGAGATACTTATTTTGTATAAGGGTTTTATTTATTACTTTAAAATAGTATAGACAAACAATACCATATAGAATAATCATCCACAAAAAAGAGTTTGGAGTTGCCTTTTATACAATAACCAAGACAAAGACATTTAATGTTAAACCCAAAACTTAAAACATCACCATTAAAAGATTACATCATTTTTTTTGCCTTTTTTTTAGAACTTGTATTTTGACTTTTTTGAATAGAAATCGAATTAATAACTATTCTTTTTCTTGCTAAAATTGCCCTCTTCCTAACATTTGCCTTTGATAATGGACTTCTTATCCCATCATCCATGCTATACAACCTTCTATTAGCATCTGCAAAAGATCTATCACTAGATGTTGGTGCATTTGAAAGTTGTAGTTGTGCATTTGCATTCTTTCTTACATCAAACAATAGACCTAGTAGCAACATGTGGAGAGGTAGAGGCTTGAACAAAAACTAAAACAAAGGTTGACACAAGGGCTTAAACAGAGGCTAGAATAGAGACTAAAACAAAAGCTAAAGCAGATCTGCTACCAGACGTAAAAATAAAGGCTAAAGAAAATTCGTTACCTTGGAGTGAAGCTGATATAGATGTAGAAAAAAAAGCTAAACTTGAAATGGTACACAAGCCAAAATAAAAGCTTTTATTGAAAATTTACAAAAGTAAAAGCAGATACAAAAAATGAAGCAGAAGCTTGGTTAAAGTTAATTTCTCTAGACATTTCTCTTTTAAATGCTTGTTGTCATTGAGATAATGTAAATATAGATGGTTAGTGACTAATATAAAGACAAAGAAATTTATTTTGTTGTTAAGATTAAGGTGATATAAAATTACCTTATTACCTTTGAAAGGACAAACTTTCTTGTTGTATTTTTTTTATGACATAAATGACATTTCATAAGCATACCCTTTATTGACAAATTTTATTAATTCTTGATAGATTTCGTAGGCTCATTAGGACCTTTTCTTCTACATATTTTAGGCCTTTTTGGCATATTTCTAAACAAAGGTATCAAGACTGGTTCTTTTATTTATGATTTAGGCAAATACTTTTTACTATGTATAGACTACAATGCATTACCATAAGCCAACAAATAAATGTCCTTATGGAACCAATTATATAAATAGTGCTTTACATTTCCTTTGATATTTATGATTGCACAGATGGCATGAGCATTTGGGATACCATAAAGATAAAAACTTCTACAATTACATGATTTTTTATCCAAATGCACAATGAACCTATCATCACCCAAGTCAATTTAATGCCCAACATTTCCATTAAATCTAACAAAACATTAAGAAGAAAAAATGAAAATTTTTTCAATTACTTTCAAAATATTATGACCAATGATACATTTCCACTTACTACATTTTGTCTCTTTCTAACTATCTAGAACATTAGATTTCTCTTAATATCTTCAAATAATGAGATTTTTTGTTTATTTTTTGCTTTCAATAAAGTCCCATTGAATGCCTCATAGAGGTTGTTTTCTACCAATTCACTATGTTATTGGTCATAAAAAAAGCTTTATACCATTTTTTAGGTGGAACTTTAACTATGTCCTTACCTGCCTTAGTGTTCTTGTTAGATAATTTCTTAAAGTTATCTTCAAAAATGCTAATTGTGAAAGATTTAGCAATCTTCTAAAACCATTGCTTCATTTTTTCACCTTTATAAGGTCTTTTCTTATACCAATTCATATAAACATGTTGAGCACTATATCTATACTCAACATCTAGTAGTTACTCATCAATTGCATTGACTAAACCCTACATTGTACAAGCAATATAAAAATTCATTAACATTTAATTGACTATTTAATATAAATGTAACAAATGAAACAACTATTAAGAAAAATGTAAATTGATTTACCTTTTGTTAGTCTATCACAATTGGTCATCCTATTCCATTTTTTATATTAATATTTAACTTCAAGAGATCAAGAAACCATCACCAAGAGGTTGCGCTCTACACTTCCCATAATGCCCAAGCAGATGGAAATTTTTTATTATTTTCATCTTTATCCATAGCACAGAATAATTCACCTTTAGTCAAGCTTTTTAGCTAATAGGCATCTAGTCCTAAAAAAAGTTTATAACCATTCTTTAGACCTTTTTTAAGTGAACTAAAACAAATATAATATCTTTCAAATACAATTAAAGAAGTTGGAATCTATCTATGCATTTACGTTTTCACTATACTGCCAAGATTGACATATTTGATTGCATTTGCACACTCTCACAAATGACTAAACTTTTCATTACAATTGTTAACAACCTTATCAACAACTTTTTTTTTTTTTTTTGCCCTTCTAATTATGCTAATATTGATCTTAACATTATAATCATATTTGATTGTTGTCCACACCTTTGCATTTTTAATAAAATGATCTTTCTTGAACTTTTCAAAGTACAATTCAACTAATAAAGATTGGGTTAGCCTTGGATTTTCAAACACCTTGTTACAATAATGCTTATCTTTATAAGTTTTCACTTGAAATGAATGTAACTTCTTATCATATGTTGCATAAATAACCCATACGTAATTTTTTGCAACACATTTAGCTTTGACTTGAGTGTTATTATTTTTAACCCAAAAAGTTACCCTATTTGTCTTAAGAGATAATAATAATACAACATAGTTTAAATTATTTAGAATTTTCAAATAACATACCTAATTAAATATAAGGGCTAACTACAAATGGATTGTACACTGAAAATTTAGTTTTCCTCCTAATTGCATCATCAACCATTTCTTCCTCATCATTTACAAGATTACCATATAGTTATTTGACTCATAGTATTCACTATGATATCCTTGTTCAAGATAATTATTCTTTCTAGCTCACTTTGTTCAACCTTAAATCTCTTACTCTCTTCTTGAACATTTATAGAAATTTTACGCCTTCATCCTTCTCTTGAATATTTATTGGAATGTTCACTCCATCACTCCCTTTTTGAGCATCAACCCTATTATTAGAAGTATTCTCAATTTGATCTGCCCTATCATCAGAAGCATCCCTAAAACTATATATTTCTTTAGTAATCACTACATCATTCACAACTTTTTCATTTTCTACCTCTTCACTCTGAGTAGGTGGTGGTAAACTTAAAACATTAGGGATTAAATCATATGGGGCTCATCTATGCCATGATCAATATAATATCGACCAACCCATTGTTTATCTTAATCCCTATTATATCAAGAATGCTCTCATCATCCCAAACTAACCTGAACCTATCTCCAAGTGGTCTATCAAGCTTTAAATAAAACATCCTTCTAATATTGATAAAACTAGCTTCTTCACATGTTTTTAATAACTCATAAAACTAAATTTATCAAGGTCAAATGTAAGGTCATCAATAGTCTCATTTACATATTAAAGATTCTGACCAAATCCAACAAATTTTCCTTGATAAAGAAATCTTATCATCCCTAATTCAAAACTCATCCTTGTCAAAAATGAGAAAGCTTTGATCACTATTTGCTTGCTTACTTATATACTAATTAAAGATAAAAGTATATAATTTATGTTATTTATATACTAATTCTTATGTAATAATTAGGGTTAAAGTACTAAATCAATACATACACCTAAATTTCACATCCATTTTGCAATCACACAATAAGCACAAAATTTTCGCACCTATATTGCAAAGAGTAAAAGATTTATTTGATTTTGTTGTCAAAGAGTGAAAAATTTACCACCACCCTCCTCACCAAAACTTGTATGAGTCAAAATGATGACCTTGAAATGTCACGATTTGAGGTTCTTTCCATGTAAACAAAAATGAAGGGTGAATCAATCAAGAAAGGTATGGTTAGGGATTTTAGTTTATGGTGAATCATTTTGGTTGAATCGATCGGGAAAGATAAGGTTAGGGATTTCAATTTTTAGGGTGAATCAATTTTGGTTTAGGGTTGGTTCCAAGGTTGGTTCCTTTTGTATAGATTTAAGGTTGGGGGTTAATCAATTTTGGGTGAAAGAGATTTATTGTTGATAATTGATTTTATATGTTTTAAAGAAATTTATCAATTAAACAAAAACATAATTTCCATATTAGATAAAAATGAAATGTAAAAATAACCCATTTAGTGGTTCACGCGAAATTAACAGTGCATGTCTTACATATCCCAGATTTCATCCATTCTAGTACTATATTGTTAGACCTCAAATACATTGGGTACTAATTTATAAAAATTAAAAAGTGAGGTCCTAAATTAAGCAACCCTAAAACATTGGGATCAATAAAATTAAGATTAATAAAATTAAGATTAATAACTAAAAATTAAGATTAATAAAATTTAATAAGTAGATAAAAATATATAAACAATTAATTAAATTTGTTTTAATTGAACCACTAAATGTATGTCCAGATCTCTAATCTGATAATTGAAAGAAATTTTATCTATCTTTATAATGTGTTGACCATGAATAATTTTCCTATACACAAGATAGAAAAAAAAAAAAAAAAACCGTAATCTATGTCAACCCCCAAAACAGAAATAACATTAAAAAAAAAAAAAAAAAAACTTAATAGTCTTTCCTATTCCTTTACCCCCACCCCCACCCCCCCCCCCCCCAAAAAAAAAGAAATAATTTGACAGTTAATTTTTTTTCTGTTCAATCATATGCAAAAGCTTAGGCTAACTAGAAAAAGAATTAGCTCAAGTCACTGTCCTACAGAAACAACTAATAATTAAGCAATAATGAAAAATTTCCTGGTAACTTGAGAATTGGAATCATTTCATCATAATGACCAATGGGCTATACCATATATCCTCAAGGAAATAGAAAATATTGGACACCCAATAAGAAATGAATTAATGAATGAGGTAATTGGTAAAAAGTGAAGGAAAGATCCCAAAACTTTGACACTGTAAATTTCTGATAGTACATGAGAATATATGGAAGCAAGCATGTAACAAACCCCACATGCATATCCATCACGTAAAAGGACAACTATGATACATCATATTCCCTTGGATATTAGCCTTCAAAACAAACTATACATACAACATTTCCAAGCACAATTTTGTGTCTATGTGTTGTTTCTATTTATGTCTGAATGCACGCATATGTGCAATGGTCAATACAACTTTGCATACACAAGGTCTACATATTACAAATATTTTGTCGTAGGTTTACATGTTTTAAAATCAACGTATTATCTAAAACGTCAAAAATATATATTTATGATACCTTTTTCAAGTCCAAATTTAAAAAAAAAAAATTACGAGTAATTAATGAAAGTCAAAATTCAACCTAAAATTTTTTAAGTTTTGTATTAAATCAAAATTGCACATGATATATGAAAAGAGGGGAGTAATAATTTAAAAGAATTGTCTTTAAGAATAGCGAAATGAATCCAATTAATTGGAAGAAAGATTAAAAAAATTAGAGACTTTCAATAACGGATCCAAGATTTTTTTGGAGTGCTTATTTGTAATATATATATATATATATATATATATAATTATCAACAGATTTTATTGATGTAAAAAATGTCCAAGAAAAATTTTCTTTTAAATTTCCTTTTATTTTTCAATGTTTACTCATTGTGCCATTTGACTCATGAGATTTTTAAGGCAGAAATAATCTTATATGTATAGATGTATAGAAGTATGGTTATGCATGGATGTATAGATGTGTCATGTATGCATGAGAGAGAGAGAGAGAGAAGGGTGTGCATTGGCAGGAGAGAGGAAATATAGACAAAGAAAAGGGTAAGGGGGCAGAAGGAAGAGAGGGGCAGTTCGGATTGAGAATAAGTGCGAAAAGCACGAGACATGAGAAGAGAAGAACAATAAATTAGAGGGTGATGAGGCTTACAATAACCCTCATCGTCGTCACGTCGTTTTTCATTCGCAGAATTCCACGCTTCCCTTCCCTCCTGCCTGATTTCCTCTCTTTACTTTTTGCTTTTGTCCTCTCTCCTACACTTTCTCTCTCCCTCTCCGATCCGATCCTTCCCAGGCAGGCAGGCAGGCACTGCCTAGTCATTAGTCAACCTCATGTCTTCCCTCACTTTGTTCCATTTTAAACCATCACCAACTCATCTCTTTTTGCTCTTAAAGTCCTCAAAACTCAAAAACTACTCACCTCTCGCACCCTTTTCATCATTTACTATATCAATCCCTTCTATATATATCAACTCATCTCTACTACCTATGTTTTAAAAGTGGGGATTTCTTTTCTTTTTCCTTGAACCTCTTTTGCCTCATTCCTTTGCATGCTTCATTTCCCTTTTCTACAACTTCAGCACCATTTTCTCAACTCCATCATATCAACTCCGATTACCCTTCGCAGCAAGGTATGAGACTGAAAGTGAGTGCGTTAAAGCCCTTTTGCTTTGGCCATCCTTTTATAATTACAACCCTTTTGCATTAAAACTTTAAACCCTTAAAGATAATTAGTATTTTTGTTTCTAAGAGCAAGTGATCTTCTCCTAATTTAGTAGTTAGTACTGCTCACCAAGATGTGGATGATGGGTTACAACGACGGTGCTGAGTTCAACATGCCTGATTCCTTCAATGGCAGGAAACTTAGGCCTCTGATTCCAAGGCCAATGACTTCTGCATACAACTCTCCTTGTCTAAGCCGTATCAATGGCACCGAATTTTTTGCACTAAATCATCACCTAAGTACGTCGTTTTCTGATTTCCCTTTATATTCGACATTGAAAGTTTGTTTGTTTTCTGAATTTCGTCTTCTTCATGGCTATATGCATGGGTTTCATATCATTTTCCATTTTAAAAACAGCTATAGGAGATCAAAACAAGAGGGATTTCAATACCCAACCGGCTGTTGTCGTCAGCTCAAGGTGGAATCCAACGCCTGAGCAGTTAAGAACTCTTGAAGAACTTTATAGAAGAGGAACTCGAACCCCATCAGCAGACCAAATTCAGCAAATAACAGCACAGCTGCGCAAATATGGTAAGATAGAAGGAAAGAATGTGTTCTATTGGTTTCAAAACCACAAGGCAAGGGAACGGCAAAAACGTCGCCGGCAAATGGAATCAACTCAAGATGAGCACAGTCGAGACACCGATATCTTTGAAAGAAAAGATTCAGGTGTGAAAAACACATACATTAATCTTAATCTTTGTATTGCATATAAAATATATAAATATATGTGTATGTATATGTATATGAATTAATATATTGGCGAGGACTATGGAGAGATAATTAAATATTGTTTGATATGGATGTACTTTAGCTACACCAATTTGTTTTCTTTTGAGATATATTGGTTATGAGTTTTTTTTTTTTTGTTTTTTTTGCATTATTCTATTTGCTGCTTAGAGATGTTTAGTTTTCACCATTCCATTTGTTTGTTAGACAAATGTAAAGTAGCATTCTCTTTCGCTTTTCTTTTTCTCTACAGGAGGAGCAAATAGGACAGATTATGAAGTTGAACAGACCAAAAACTGGGCACTTCCTACAAACTGCAGTACACTAGCAGAGGTCTACATTTATCTATTGTTTTTTTTTTCTACTTTTCCTCTCTTCGTAACCATACACACACTATGAGACGTTTGATCCGGGAAAGTAAGATTTTTTGTTGAAATTTTATTTTTTATATTCTAAATTTTTTAGTTTGATTCATTAAGCTTGATTTTTGAAATTTTTTAAAATTTTCAAGAGTGTCCGAAAATAGAAAAAGTAGGGAAATAAAACCTCTCATAGATTTTATTAGATTCCAAAGAAAAAATGAAAATTTTTTCTTATTGACTCTCACTTAATCGTATATTAGATTACATGTAACATTATATCATATATTAGATTACATATGACATTATTTACCTTAAAAACGTAATAATTTTATATTTTACATTTTATAGTTTTAATAATGAAGTGGTTTTTCAAAAATTAAAAAAATGATTTTATTAAAAATATAATTTTTTTTTTAAATTCAATAGAGATGATGATTATAAAGATAAAAAATCACAATTTCTGTTAAAATTTTTAAAAAAATTATTTTTCAAAATTTTTTAATTTCAACAAAAATAATGTGTTATCAATGTGTTACATATTCACATATCATTTATTATAAATGTCACATATTATTTGTCATTAAAAATAATATAATAAAAAATTTTATTAAAAAATTTTACTTTATTCTAAATCATATACAAAAATTTTATATTTTTTAAATCAACAAAATAAAAAAATCATATATATTTTTTAAAAAATTATTTTACTCTAAAATAATTTTTTCTCAAAATCAAAGAAACACGATGGAAATAACCTGTAAGCTCCCCTTTCCGATCGTAATTACCTTTAAGCAATTAAGCTATAGCCCTAAAAAGATGATAGCATGCTACTAATTAGACAATGATAATCTCGAATGATTCCATGTATGTAAGATTCATTTTTTAGGTTTAGATTTAAAGTTTTACTATATTATACACGGAAGATATCCAAGAAAGCAAGAAAAGCCTTGTTTGTTGGGAAATGAAAAGGGTTTAAAAGCTGCATTCCCTCCTTTCTGTCGGGGGCTGCTGCTATGGAAGTAGCCTGGGTTTTTTGGGACCTGTGCTCGATACGCATTCATGGCATTTGGGCTAGGTATTGATTTGAGCACTCTCTTTAAAAATATTCTGAAGAATTTGGGCACCCTGACAGTGAAAAGACTTGGTGACCCAATTAGTACAATTTGTCATCCCACCAAGCCCTTGCCTTGGACCATTTGTCCTTTGATTTGAATGGAATGTAACTTAGGCTCATTGAAAAAAAAAAAAAAAAAAATAATAGGGGAGTGCCCAAACTTTTTATTTATTAATATGCATAATATCTATTTACATCCATGGGTTTTATTTTATAATATTTCAGGAATATGTTTCAATACAAACAGCAGCAAAAGCAGCAGTGGCAGAACGTAGAGCAGATGGATGGATCCAATTCGAGGAAGGGGAATTACAGCATAGAAGGAATTACTTTATGGAAAGGAATGGCACGTTGCAGAAGATGCTATTGTCTTACTCTTGCCCCCCTCCCACCTCCTCTACCACAGCAGCAGCGGCGGCTAGCACTGCCACCACTCGCACCCCAGCGCCAATACCAACAGCAATAAGAACAATGGACCCAAAGCAGCAGCTCACTAAGGCTCCTTATGATCTCAACATCTTTATAGCTCCCTGCAGTCAAAACATCAATATACTTGACCCTTTCAACACTGCCAGAAACCAAGACGATGGTCCTGTGGAATCTCAAACCCTACAGCTCTTCCCTCTTCGTAGCGGCGACGGTACCCATATCGCTAAGGCGAAAGAGAATGAGATATCAGCTGCAGCCATGACCGCCAACCTCACTCCTTGCCAGTTTTTTGAATTCCTTCCTTTGAAGAACTAAAAGAAAGAAACTTTTTTCACTAATTTGCTATCTATCTATGTATTAATTAAGTCAGAAGTTGGGAACTGTATTTATTGTTGTGATTTTATATTTCATGACCTAACAAAAGGTTGGCTCAATTGGTAAGGATTTTTCATTTAAACGTAAAAGTTTTGGATTCAATTAGTGATTTTTTATTAGAATGAACTTGAATGCATGACTTTTAATTATTATTTTTAGATTACAGATATAATAAATTTTATTTTATTTTAAAAAATTGAATAATTTATCTACTATTAAATTTTTCTTAAAAAAGAAAAAGGATGTTACATTTCGTGGAATGAGTGCATTGGGAAGCTGTAGGGACATGAAATAAGGGTTGCCTTAAAATGCATTTGGACCATGTTTTAGGATTTTGTCAATTAAGAAAACAAAACAACCATATTTAAGACAACATTACAAAGAGGAATTAATTGACAGAATAAGGCCTTGTTTGGGTTCCCCAATGAAGATACGTTTTAAGCATTGATGATGTTGAAATACAAGGGACCTGAAACTGGGAATTAGATTAGAAGACTGGTGTTGAAGTGACTAAGAATATGGGTTGGAGAGAGTTTTTGTTCTTTTGTTACATTTTTGGAGTACAACATGGTATCTGTTAGTAAAACTTTTCCACTATAATGACAAAGATAAATCAAAGAAAAGCCATGCATGAAGTTTCGTTTCTTTATTTATTTTAATTTAATTGGAAGGCTTTCATGATAATTTATAGTCAATGATTTAAATCGCAGTTGTGGTCACTTTTTGGTCGTGTCACATTTATCTCGATTGCGGATATAATGAAAATAATTATGATTATTACAATCATTGCAATCATTGTGGTCGTGATTTTTTTTAATTTTTACGTAATTTACTATAAAATATAATAATTATAATTATAAAATTATTACTTTATAATTTTTAAAATAATTTATGACTTTTAATTTTTTTACTTATAAATTAAAATAAATTTTTTCATATTTTGTAGTTATAATTCAGAATTAAATTGCATATTATAAATGCTTTTCATTATTATACCCATTAAATTCATGGACATAAATGTTATAAATACATATGACAGAAAAAATATATCTTATATGAAGTTAATTAAGACTATAATTAATTTAATTAGAAAAATAGTGATGAACATTTTAGATATTTTTATAACATATATTTATTGTGGGAAGATAATTAAAATTAACTTTTTGACCATGGATACATATACTTGACCAATAGATCAAAATTTCTAGTGCAACATATTAAATAACTAATTAACCAAAATAATATAATCGTGACAAACTAATCTTTATTAACTAATAAAAATATACAATTAACAATAACATTAGAATATTAAAATATTGCGATTTTAAGTTAACAAAGACAAATACTATGATTGGTTAGGTTGAACCCAAAACCACCAAACATTTCCTATATCCCTACATTCTTCAAAATTCATGATTAAACCTCTCTGAATCTTCATCTTTCTCCAAAAATCCATAACATCTCCCATGCTTGCTTTATCTTCTAACCTCTTCTAATTTTTAGCCACACTATCTCTCCATTCTTCTTTAACCCAAGCCATCAGCCACACTACTAGTGAACCCAAGCCCCTTATCTTTCCATTTTGGATGTTTTGTTTCTTCTCAACTCTCATGGTTTAAGGTGGTCATTGATTAACTTCAATAACATTTTCTTTGATCTTGATTTAGGTTTATATTTGCTGATTGAGTTGTAGACTTAAAAGGTTTTTCTTGTTTCAAATGTGTTTTTTTCTTTTGAAATTCTATGACTGTTGAAAAAAGTAATGGGTTTTCAAATTACATTTTGGGTTGAAAATGATGAATGTGGCGGTAGCATCTCGCTATAGCCATTATTATCTGCTACACTATTGTTTTATGGTCACAAGCTGTCGTTATAAGCGTGAATTCCTTTCACACCCTAAATTTAGGTATGTAATAGTGGTGGAGGCCATCAAAACCTTAAAATAGCGACCGTAATACTGCTATGCAACCGTTATTAATTTGAAACCCTATTCATAATACTTATATACAAGGATCCCAAATATACATATTTATTTTAGATATTTTTTTTTCTTATACTATATCTCACCTATATAAATATATATTGAAATCAAATAATCATTTTTTACTAGTAATAACTATTTTTTCTTTCTTTAATTTCATGTAGTTACAAGGGTTACATTAAGTTGTTACTATTTACTTTTTACTTTTATAAAAGTTGTTATAAAGGAATCGAAAATGTTAAAAAATAATAATAATAACATCATAATCATATTTATTAGTATTAGAATGAACAAAAGATTAAAATGTAGTACTAATTATAACATAAATAATCCATATACAAGTAAAATCATGTGATCCTATTATTGAGAAAGGCACTTTTATTTTTATTTTTATTTTTACTTTTATTTTTATTCTTTCAAAATTAATTTTTTTATGCCAACATATATATATTTACTTCCACAAGCAAAAACCAAGTTGCAAAAGGAACAAGCAACTGCAATGATTTTCATAATTTTTTACAGAATAAATCTTAAATTATTGTTTGAAAATCTCATCACTTTTTTCAAATGATTAGATATCCTAAAAAATCAGCCTCTCTTTTACCCTTAATTTTAGTGTAGGAAAAATATTTTTTATTAAACTTATGACATTTTTGTTATGAACCCAATATCCTTCAAGGGTTTTAGTCGGGGATATATAAGTACTACTACGATATATGACTTAAAGGATTCAAATGAGTGGTTTCTTTTATTTTTTTTCTTTAAAGTTTGTTTAAATTAGGAAAAATAAAATTTGAAAAAAAAAGGATATATACATAGACGTGTTAAGTCAAGAAAAAACTTTTACAAGATATTATTTTTTGCAAAGGGAATATTAGAATTTAATTCTTTGAGCTAAAAATACATGCATTTTATCATTAATGAAAGAAATACTCAAGTGAAAAATGTTAAAAAAAAATATGTATAAAAGACAAGAATGCCACTATAAGAAATGGAAGATTAATGGCAGTTTTATAGCGGTGTTTCATTTACAAACGCCATTAGCTTCCGTGTTTTTATAAAACTTAAGGCGTTTATTATCAAAACGCCACTAAATATTCAAATAGTGATGTTTTTACTTATAAACGTCACCCAAGACTTGATATTAGCAGCATTTATAGACGAAAATACCTTGAATAATTCTGTCTTAAAAATTTGAGTGAATACTAAAAGCATTTTTGGCAAAAAATGACTTGAATAATCCATTTAAAAAAATTGATAGAGGATGACGAAAGGTATTTTTGACAAACAATGCCTTGAATAATCCCCTCATAAAAAAATGTATGCGATTATTGAAGGCGTTTTCTGCAAAAAACTCTTTTAATAATTTCATGAAAAAATTTCATAGGATTATTGAATGTGTTTTTTGTCAATGACGCCTTCAATAAATATCCTATCTATGCAAAACATAATACAGTTGTTAACCATAAGGTGATAGGTTCTATCCCTCCCTTTAGCCTCTTTTGAGTTTTTGAAGGGATTATTTATAATAGATTATTCTAGGTATTTTTTGGGCAAAAATGCCTTCACCAAAAGATTCAAAAAATTTTGAAGAGGGAATATTAAAGGCATTTTCAGCAAAAAAATGCTCTTAATAATCCATAGGAAAAATATGAAATAGATTCTTAAAGGCGTTTTTGGCCGAAAGTGCCTTCAATAATCCAATCAATAAATTTTTATGAGCAATTATTAAAGACGATTTTGGTGAAAAATGAATTCAATAATCCATACAAAAAAGTTGAAATGGATTCTTGAAGGCATTTTTTGCCCAAAACACTTTTATAATCCACACAATAAATTTTTAAATGAGATTAGTGAAAGCGATTTTGGTCAAAAATACCTTCAATAATGTTTTGTTAGGGATTATTCAAGGCGTTTTCTTGCTAAAAACGTCTTCAGTGATCCCATAAAAAAGAACTTTGGTTTAATTATATATGTGAAGTCAGTTGTAGGTTTATGCCCAAAAAATATTTAGTTTATATGTGTGATATTACAAATTACATTTTGGAATTTACATTACGAACATTGTTGTATTTCAATAAATTGACCACACATCCGAATTTAAAAATGATAACATTGCCATATTAATATACTTTTCTCAAATAATCGTACTCAATATATGTGTATTCATATAAAACAAATATATACCAATAATATTAAACCAATACCTCAATCTAGAAACATAAATTATCCATTCAACATGGCATGTTAAAAACATTATAACAAATGATTCTCATATATTTACATTCAACCAACAATATTCAACCTTAAGGTTTATTAATAAATGATAATACATACTCACACCATTCTTTACGAACTTCATCAAGTTTCTCCACCATGAAGCTTTCTTTACTCTTCCATTAAAAAAAATATCAGAAGTAAATGTTAATAAATGAGAACATAATTTAACTTTTTATTTTTTTGAAGATATAATGAATTTATGAAATTTATACTAACCTTAAATGTTGTGGTCATAAAATCATATAAAACTATCTCTCACATAAAATGAATGACATAATATCCACATTTAGTATTTTTGGGTTGACAAAGTACCTGAAAATTAAATTAAGTGGGTTTAGGAAACATTTATCTACACAAACTCAGCATAAAAGAATAAATTACACATTTATTAGTAATGACACCTATTTTTTCTTTGCCTTCTTATCGAATGCAGATATTACCCTAAATTGAAAAAAAATTACTTAATACATAAATAAAATTACTTATGAAGAAACAAAAGATATATAATATAATAACATGTAATATCTCTTTATAAAAATTTGAATTTTGGAGTTAGACTTTATCGTTAGATTAGCTTAATTAAGTAAGTATGGCTTTAGGGATTTGGTATCAATCACAATAAGTACCTAATGACAACTTGTAAAATAATAAGAATGATATATTCAGATTAGGCATCATATCAGATTCAGGTAAGGTTAAAATAATTATTTGTATGAATATAACTTACTGCGCATTATATGGGAGCAAATAATAATTAGTCAATTTTTTCAAGCATTCAATCACATGAGTAGCACGAAAAGTGATTGTGCCATTCTGCTTACTAATAAAGTTGGGTTTAACGAATCTAAATCTAAGGGTCAACTGTCTTGCCTTGACCTCTCTATATAAAAAGTTGTACGATAACAATCAACAATACTAGTTAGTATCACACCCTAATGTAGATTAATACATATTGAGTATGCATATTTGCATTTACAAGCTAACCTCATATAAGCAATAATATCAACAGTTGATATTTCATCTAGTTCATAAAATTCTTTAACCTCATTCACACCAATGTAAGAAAATGACGATTTATCAAATAACCCTTCCTCAGACTTAATGGTTATGCAGTTTTCTCCGGATAAATAATCGAATGAATAATTAAATAACTCATCTATGGTAGCTTGAGCAAGGGTCATACTCTGAGTCCCAACATCCTGCTATAATATATAATGAAATATAAGTATTAAAACCAAATCTATAAATATAATAAACAAATTAATATTAAACTTATAAACAAAATCATACTTCATGACTGGTAGCAGAGGTTGGGTTCCCTGCCTGACTTGTAACGAAGACTTGTCCTAAGTGGACAATGCTATTCAACTAGCCTACAGGCATACTATGCTACATTGTTGCCAACATGGCCTTCAAAGTAGTAAGTCTTTACTGTTGCTCATTGAGGCACTACTCTTAGTCATCAAGTCATTGCTATTGTTGCTCAATGATTACTTCATATTGTGCATTTGTCATTCGTAGAGTTTTAGGTTGATTACTAAAAAACTTTGATGACAACACAAATTTACCAACTCCACGAACTCAACTAGGCCTTTCTTTAGCTCTTAATGTTAAAGATAATGGATCTTTGCCATACTAGGTTGTCAGTTCACTGAATTTAACTTTGGCAGCATAATCATCTTGAAAGACAATAATAAGATGGGCTATAACAACAAATCTATACAAGCTAATATAGAGTCATGCATACAACCACAATGCCAATCATACATGATATTAAACAAGCAATTATACATACAATCTTTTTAGCCATTTCTTTGGTTGCTTTATCCATAAATGATCCATCTTTCTATAGATGTCCTTATTTTCATACATCCCATTTGAAAACTTTGGTCCTAGAGCTCACTGATTCTTATTAAATTATCATAATATAAGAATCAGAATCTATGAAATGAATGTTCATAAATATTCATTAATGAGTATAAAATAAGTATGCGAATACTTACAAGCTTATATTTCATATTTACATTTCCCTTTCTCGTTGTCCGTTGGTGATATATTTGTTTGGCTTGAATGTTTCGTTGATTTTTTTTTATTTCTACAAAAGAAAAAAATTACGTCAATCACATATGAAGATATCGAATATATTGCATAAAATCTTATAAGCAATTTTTTTAGTAATAGGTTTTCGTACTAAGAAATCTTCTGATAGTCGATCTCAAACAAAATTTCTCCAATCTTTAACACTTATTACATTTGCATATGACGTAGGTAAAACAGCCAATACATTACCTTGATCAACCAGTGGTAAAATATATTGGGTTGTCAACCTGTTTTGAAAGTCTCTAAATGCTTTCCCAGTAGATTGTAACACAATCTTTTTACAGTCAATTGGGATGTCAAACCGTTCCTAAATAATTTAACACAATTAGTATGAACACATTGAATTTTAATTAAATGATTATTTAACAAATTTTACGAAATAGTTGAATAAACATACTACAACCGACTGCCATATACTATCATTCAGATTATCAAGAACTCATTGCCAATTGGTGTACATAATTGAAATGTTACTATGGATGATAGCACCAATATGAATTGCCAACTTGGAAGCTCATTCAGACACAAGTTGCTCACTTTGATTGAAGTCAACATGAATTTTTGTGTCATTCACTTTAATTTGTTTATTTCATCCCCTTTCTTTTCTTTTTTGGCCTACAGGTGTGTCTTGTACATGTTCAATAGATGGAAAATTATGTTGCTCAAAGTCCATAATGCCTACAATTTTAATCATAATTATACGAAATACACTAAAATGACTGTTTAAATTTAACACTATACATAATTAAATACAACCAATACCAAACTACATACAAAAACACCATTCAGCAAACCATTCAGCAAATCATTTAGCATACCATTCAGCATACCAATATCATACAATACTATTCAGCAAACCATAATATTTAAAGAAAATTATACATAAATAGCATACATGCAATGAAAGGTGCTTGGACGACTATAGTACAGTGAAATGAATAAAAATATATATGCATACGTAAATAGTAAGGAACCAAAAAAAAAATCTCTATTGAATAATATAAATAATACAATAAATAAAAAAAATAAAGACATACTGATAAATAGAGAAATGCATGCTGTTGAGTTATTGAAGGTCGGTGGCAACGATAAAGATAAAGAAACCAAAAGTCTGATAGAAATGTGTTTATGGGTTTGGTTTAGTTGATTAATGTAGCTTTTAATTGTTCTCTGTACTAGTAGTTTGTGATTTTGATGTTCAAGACAGGAGAATGAATATAAAAATTACAAGTGAAGGCATTTTTCTAAAAAAAATGCCTTCAATAATCCCATTAAAATTTTACTATGAGATTATTGAATGTGTTTTTTTTACTAAAAGATGCCTTTAATAACCTCAAAAAAAAATTATTAAAGGCGTTTTTCCTCAAAAAATGCCTTCGATAATTCAGTACAAAAATTATTAAATGCATTTTTAGTATAAAATTGCCTTCACTAATATTCCCGTGATAAGAATAGAGGGAATTATTGAAGGCATATTATGCATAAAGCGCTTTCAGTAAATTTTTTCAAAAAATTAGAGCAAATTAGTGAAGGCATTTTTCTGAAAAAAATACCTTCAATAATCCTCTTAAAATTATTGAAGGCATTTTATAATAAAAGATAGCTTTAATAATCCAAAATAATTTTTCAAAAGAAATTATTAAAGGCGTTTTTCTTAAAAAAAATACCTTCAATAATTCTGTACAAAAATTATTGAAGGCATATAATGCGAAAAATGCTTTCAATAATTTCCTATTAACAATTGGAGTGAATTATTGAAGCTGTATTTTACAGAAAATACCTTCAATAAATTTTTTCAAAAAATTATAATAAATTAGTGAAGACATTTTTTTAGAATAAGCGCATTCAATAACACCCTTAAAATTTTAGTAATAGAATATTGAAGGCGTTTTCTACTAAAAAATACCTTTAATAGTCCTAAACAATTTTTAAAAAGAAATTATTGAAGGCATATAATGCAAAAATGCTTTCAATAAATTCTTTCAAAAATTAGAATGAATTAGTGAAGGAGTTTTTCCGGAATAAACGCCTTTAATAACACCCTTAAAATTTTAGTAGTAGAATATTGAAGGCGTTTTCTACAAAAAGATGCATTTAATAATTTCAAATAATTTTTTTAAAAAAATTATTGAAGGCGTATAATGCAAAAAATTCCTTCAATAAATTCCTTCAAAAATTAGAATGAATTAGTGAAGGCATTTTTCTGGAATAAACGCATTCAATAACCTTCTTACAAATTTAGTAGTGAAATACTGAAGGTATTTTCTATTAGAAAACGCCTTTAATAATCTCAAATAATTTTTAAAAAAATTATTGAAGGTGTTTTTTCTCAAATAACACCTTCAATAATTTTGTACAAAAATTATTGTAGGCATATAATGCAAAAATCGGCTTCAATAAATTCTTTAAAAAAATTAGAATGAATTAGTGAAGGCGTTTTTTAGAATAAATGCTTTTAATAACCCTTTAAAATTTTAGTAATAGAGTATTGAAGGTATTTTCTACTAAAAGATGCCTTTGATAATACCAAATAATTTTGTAAACAAATTATTGAAGGTGTATAATGCAAAAAATGTGTTCAATAATTTCCTCTTAAAAATTGGAGTGAATTATTGAATGTGTTTTTAGTAGAAAACCACATTGAAGGAAATTATTGAAGGCGTATTATGCAAAAAATGCCTTCAATAATTTACTCTAATTTTTATTAGAGAAAATTAGCGAAGGTATTTTTTGAGCATAAATGCCTTTAATAATCCCCTTAAAATATTAGTATGAGAATATTGAAGGCACCTATAATATATCCAAAAAATATTTAAGAGAAAATTATTGAAGGTGTTTTTCTTAGTAAACGCTTTCAATAATCCAGTCCAATTAAATTGTCCCTAAACTTAGCATATCCAATCACCAACTTCAAGCTTCATCTTTATTATTCTAGTATTTTTCTTTTTAGACCAACTACAATTTACTTTTTTTTTTCTTCAGCTTTTAGTATTCAAGCTTTGTCTTTTAAAACCGTATTTTAACTATTCATTAGTTATTTACTTTAGCTTTTACTTCATTCTACTATTCCTTCAGCTTTTACTTCATTCTACTATTCCTTCAGCTTTTGTAATTTACGATATTCTTTTTTGTTTAAAAATTTTCTCCCACCTTCCTCAAATACCCATTTGGAACCCATCATCCACTTCCCTTTCCCTTTCATTTTTTTCTTTTTCTAGGTTTTCTTTGAACCTATTTTACCTTATTTTAACCTCAACTACATATACTCTAGGGTACTATCTAAGTTAGCAGCAGAGTTTTAAATGCTTTATATCAGGTAGCTGAGAAAATACTTCACAATAAGGAGTTCTGATCTTCTATAAGTACTAATCTTGTTATTATCTTTTGTTTAAAACATAGTAAACTTAAGTATTTTACATGTTCATTTTCATATAAATTATTTATATACATTTGGTCTGATAATGTAGCAAGTACTAAATGGATAAGAGTTGGATGCAAAAGTTAAGATTAAGTCAAGAGTATAAAGATAAAGTGAACAATTTTCTTAAGTATTTGAGAATACAAGTTAAGATAATATGATATTATGCCCATGTGTGAAGTGTGTTACTATCGATTGGCAAATGCATGAAGTTATTTTCAAACATGTAATTTGATTGGATTTGTCTCGAGATATGTTAATTGATATTTTCATGAAGAGTCTATACTGGCAAGGTCTTTCACTAGAGTTCTTTCAATTTCAAAGGCTTTCTAACACCAACATGATCCTTTTATAGCAGATGACATTAAAGATATGTTGTGAGATGCTTTTAACTTTCGTAACCAATATTTTCATAATTCATCTCTCTAAAATGATAAATTTAATCAGTCCAATATTAAAATGAATAAATTTGGTGAACTTGGGATAGGTATAGGTGACCAACAACCTAAAGAAGAAGTAATAAAGTTTTATAGGTTGCTTGAAGATATGAATGAAGAACTTTATGAGGGATCGAAGCATTCAAGGTTATCTTTCTAGGTTCATCTTTTTCACTTGAAATGCTTAGGTGGATGGATGAAAAACTCTTTGACTTTATTATTAGAGTTTATGAAAAAAATGTTTTCTTTCACAAAAATCTTTAAATTTTGTAAGGAATTGAAGAAGATGATCAAGGATTTGGGTCTCGAATATGAGAAAATTCATAGTTATCCTAATGACTACATGTTGTATTAGAGTGATAGAAAAAATCAAGAATCTTATCATTTGTGTGGTATTTATCGTTGGGTGGATAAAAATCCCGATGAAAAGTTAAATGAGGATGGTGATGAGGTCTATGTTAATAAAAAGCCTTTTAAGGTTTTACACTATTTTCTTTTAATACCAAGATTTCAACAACTCTTCATGTCTTTCAAAACTGCAGATTCAATGAGATGGCATCATGAGAAACAGATGGATGATGGATCATTGAGGCATCTTGTAGATTTTTTAGCATATAAATCATTTCATTTTAGGTTTTTAGACTTTGCATTTGATCCTCAAAATGTTATGTTTGGACTAGCATCTAATGGATTCAACCCGTTTAAAATGATGAGTACTTCTTATAGTACTTGGCTAATTGTAATGATTCTTTACAATTTTTCACCATGGATTGTTATGAAGTAACAATCGTTTATCTTGTCTATGATAATTTATAAGGAAAAATGTCTGGGTAATGATATAGACATCAACTTACAACCTCTTATTAAAAAGTTAAAGCAATTATAAGAAAGAATTTAGATCTATGATGCATAAAAAAAAGAAAACTTCAATATACGTGCTGCTTTATTATGAACTATCAATGATTTTTTTACTTATACAAATTTATCTGGTTGAAGTACAAATGGTCATTATGCTTGTCCATGTTGTGCTACACAGATATGTTTGAAGTGGTTACCTAATAGTAAGAAGTTTTATTATATGGGACATCATCGATGGTTAGATGATAATCATCGATTTAAATTCTAAAAACATCTCTTTGATGGAAATGAAGAGTTGAAGAGATTACCTTTACTAATTAGTAAGTCTAATATCTTGTCAAAGTTAAAAGATATCAATTTCACTTATGAAAAAATGACACTATCAAGAAAAAGAGTAAGGGAGATCTTTGAAGGTGTTTGGCTTCATATTATAGAAGTTGGTGATACTTTACTCAAGTTGGTGATCTTGATGTTCAAAGTGATGAAAAGGACGATAAAGAAGATAACCCCAATGAGTTTGAGTTGTGGGGAAAAAGAGGTATCTTTTTTTAGTTACCTTATTGGGAATATAATTTATTATGTCATAACCTTGATTTAATGCACATAGAGAAGAATGTTTGTAAAAATTTTATCGGGACAATTCTCAATGTGAATAGAAGATCAAATGATGACTTAAAAAGTCAACTTAACCTAGTTGATATGGGTATTCATACTAACCTTTATCTGAAGTTGCTTCATAATGGCAAATATCGATTACCTCATACCTGTTTTGGGATTTCTAAAGCTGAAAAAGATGTGCTTTACAAGGTTTTGAAAAATGTCAAAGTTTCAGATGGCTATACATCAAATATATCAAGATGTGTGAATCTAAAAGAGTAAAAATTTCTTCATTGAAGTCACATGATTATCACATTTTGATGCAAGACTTACTTCCAATTGCTTTACATTCATCAATGTCAAAGCAAGTCACTTCTGTGGTAATTAAATTGACTAACATATTTAAATCTTTATGTGGGAAATGTATGAATGTGGAAGAGCTTGACAAACTTCAAGATCGAGCCATGATTACTTTGTGCTATTTAGAGAAGATTGTCCCTCCAAACTTCTTCACTATTATGATGCATTTGTTTATCCACCATCCATATGAAGCAAAAGTCGGTAGGCCAATTTATTATCAATTGATGTATCCTATCGAAATGT
Organism: Durio zibethinus; assembly: GCF_047325235.1. Classification (NCBI taxonomy): domain Eukaryota; kingdom Viridiplantae; phylum Streptophyta; class Magnoliopsida; order Malvales; family Malvaceae; genus Durio; species Durio zibethinus. The sequence continues at coordinate 10,978,307 of NC_143170.1, read as the reverse complement.
ATTATTTATTAATAGATTGATTAGGTTGTTATTGATGATCATTCTATTCTAGTTAAAAAGATATATGACTAATGTTTTATACGATAGGTTTTTGGGGAGGTTATAGGTCTTGTTGTTGCAACAAACGCTATCCAAAAGGTTATATTGCTAAAGGATATTTAGTTGAAGAGTGTATGAAATTTTGTTTTTATTATTTGAAAGATGTTGAAACGAGATTTAATAGACCATCGAGAAATGTTAGTATGCAGCATACTGACTTTGCCTATAGCTATCTTTTTGAAAGTTTTCGACAACCAATAAGCAAAGCTGAAATGGTGAAGTTAGATGATAAATCCTTAAGCACAAGCACATCGATATATTCTTTTTCATCATGACTCAATTGAATCGTTTAGCATGTAAGTGTTTTAGCAAGGAAATTATTCATTCCATTAAGCATAATTTATTTTATTTTTTATTGTTAATACTTTATCATGATGCTTTGTGGTGAGTATAAAAGTAATTTGAGAGCTCCTGTACATTATTGAAAATCAAACCCTCGAGAGCTTGATAAAGTGTTCGCCAAAAACTTTCATGAATGGTTAAGAGCAACTGTAAGTAGTGCCATCTTAATAACATATATATATATATATATCTGCATAGAATGCTTACGGCATAACTAACATTAATAACATATATATATATATTTATCCCACCTTTATAGGTTTGGAGTGGAAAGCTTATTAGTGAAGAGGTGAAGTGTCTTTCACGAGGTCTGAATAAGATTGTGAAATGATACAAAGGTTTCATCATCAATGGATTTATATTTCACACTAAATCCCGTGAGAGATTTAGAAGTACTAAAAATTTAGGAGTTGTTGTTACTTCATCAACTACTAGCTATGCTAGCGTTAGGGACACAAACCCTTTAGAGGAAAATGTTGACTATTATGGCATTATTTATGACATCATTGAGTTGGATTATTATGACAAGTGGAAAGTTATCTTATTTTGGTGTGATTGGGCTGATGTGAATAATACGAAAGGTATTAAGAAAGATCAGTATGGATTTACACTTGTGAATTTTTTTTAATTAATTCACACTGGACAACAGCTCATCGATGAACTTTATGTTTTTTCATCTCAAGTCAAACAAGTTTTTTATTTTGAAGATCCTAAAAAATTGGGTTGGTTTGTTGTTTTTCGAAACACACCTAGAGACTTATTTGATATGAGGTTAGATACCAGAGATGATGTTGAACATGGAACTAAATGTTATCCTTTTACTGAACAAAACTTGGATGAAAATATCTCTAGTATCTACATTCAATGGGTCTATAAAGATATTAATAAAGACATTTATGAACCATGATAGATCATCTATATTTTATAATTTGAGTGTTTAAGACATAATATAGTAAATGCTTGTATGTAATTAATGTCACATTCACTATTGTATATTTATTGTATTGTTAATCATACATTACTTTTAATTTAATTAAATCGATATGTTTTTTATATATCATAGGTTATGATTTCTTAACTTCTCAATATCTTTATTTATGTTCAAAACTAATATATTTTATATATTTGCTTTTATGATGCAAGTAAGCTATAATACGAAAGAGTACATTGAAAGGAATACATATCAAAGATATTAGTTTTGAACCATCTACGGCACCTGTTGATATTGGCTATGGACTGAATCTTTTAGAGGGGAATGAACGTACTATTGATTCTAACTCAGTTACTTCTAACCGTTCAACTACTATTGGATTTAGCAATACGGGAGGTCCAGGTTTAGATAGTATCCCGTCAATTGATTATACTTTAAATTTGAATGCAGGTATCATATACCCCATATTTAGAATTCGATTATAATGATTAAAGCATTGGCATTTTACAAATTGATTTATTATTTTTTGTAGTTGATAACAATGGTCAACGGAGGACCAGAAGCTGGATAACTTTGAAGGAATTGTTTGCACTACCTTCGAATAAGCATATTGTAGTGTCAGCAAACTCTGATAGGTAACCAATTGGTGAAAAGACTCAACTGTTGACTGAATTTCTAGGCATGTTTGCCCGTAATGGAATAAAATTGCCCAATCATTATGAAACATGGCATAAAGTTCTAGCAAAAGTTAAGGTCAATGCTTTAAACTTTATTGAGGTATTAGTATAATTAATTACATATAAAAATATAATTATTTTACATTTTGTTTACTTATTCAAACATTTCTTATTGTATTATTACAGTCAAGATTTGTACTTGAAATACTAACTTCATTTGTGCTTAAGTCATTTAGAAAGAAATGGAAAGACTATAAGCATAATTTGAAGAATAAGTATTTCGATCGAAATACTACTGTAGAGGCGATAATGAAAAATCTACCCCATAATGTGATTAGGTGGCAATATGAACAATTAGTTAGATTTTGGTTCTCAAGAAAATGAGAGGTATTAATTTATAACTTTGTATAGTAGAATGAAATAATGAAAGTGTTTTATGCTTTAAATTGATAATATTTGTATTTCTACAATATACGCTACTATTTTTTATGACGGGAAAGAGAACAAATTGGGATTGGTAGCAAAAAGCAACAGAAATATAGCAACACAAGTAGATCAAAAAGTTTTGCAAGAAAGTAACAATAAATAGTAAGTTTATGATTTTAAACTTATTCCAATGAATGAACTTTTTGTACTGTTAAAATGTAAATATGCAAATTAACAGTTATTGTTCTATTTTAATAGTTTTGATAGTTTCAATACATGATATTAAATTTATCGAAAGTATTGAACTTAGTTGTCATTGTTGATATGTATGAAAAAGTTATTGTTTACATCTATTTAGGTAAAAATACAAATTTGTTGTTATTGTTCTATTTTAACAGTTTGGATAACTTCAATACTTGATATTAAACTTGTTTGATTGATTGAACTTGATTTTTATCGTTGATATGTATAAAAAAGTTATCATTTATGTCTATTTTGGACTATTTTTTCCTTTAAAAGGCACAAATACAAATTAAACTTTTGGATGGCTTTGAACAGTTTGGATGGCTTCAATTTATGATATTAAATTTTTCCAAATAATTGAATTTGGTTTCTAAGATCGATATATGTGAAAGGCCAAAATGCTTTTATTGTTTGCGTCTGTTTAAGACTATTGTGTTGTTAAGCGGTCAAAATATAATTTTATGGTTATATTTATATTTTAACAATTTAGATAGATTAAATACATGATGTAAACATCCTATTTTAGCTGAGAATTTTTAAGATCGAAAATAGGCTTTCGATTGTGAACTAAGCTCAATTGAGAAACTTTGAACCCAATAAAAAGGTTTTAATTTGATTTAATTTGTTTTATTTATTTTATTTTTGTTTAATTCTACTTGTAAAACAACAAAAAAAGAGAGAGGAAGTTTTTTTTTTAAAAAAAAAAAACGTTGAAGATTTTGCAATAAATTGAAGATTTTGTGGGAAGTTTTGGTGCCTGATTTATGCAATTACATAACTGAAATTGATTGATAATAAAAAGGGATTGAATCATATAAAGAATGAACGGGGGGAAGAAAAAAAGATATACACATAGAGAGAGCCTCGTATGCAATACCTAGAAACCTATGCCCAGGACTCCACCAGAAAAACAAGAAGAAGATCACTCTCCAAGCCACCACCACTCGCGTCCTTTTTCTCTGTATTTCTTCCTCCAGGGTGGGCGGCCAGCTATGATTCTCGAACGAGGAAATGATTAAGCTTAAACAGAAGCTGGTTTTCCTGATTCTGGAAATTGGGATCATTTTCCATTCAATGGTAATGGGGTGGAAAACTCTCATGGTGACAGCCAAGAAATGCTGCCTCGTTCTCTAGGAGGCGGATCATTGTATAAGCGTAGCAGTTTTGATCAGCAAGATCAGGGCTTGCCTGGAAGTTGTACTCGGCTAAGGCGTGACGGAACGCGTCCCCACTAGTGTCCCACGGTTTGCGCTTGGATTCTGGACAAGAAGGTGTTTTCAGAGGCGTGCGCATGCGGGCCTTTCCAAGGTGGCGGAAGATTCTTTCTTCGATCCTATACGATCAGATGCGGCTAGGCTGTTGAGGCTGAGGCACCCAGGAGTAATCCACGTGCTCCAGGCTTTGGATGAAAATAAGAACGCGATGGCGATAGTTACCAAGCCATTGTTTGTGTCGGTGGCTAATGCGCTTGGGAATGGCCTTCCATTATTTTGAATATGATATTGAAGATTCTGGCATACCTCTTCAACCACCCCCTCCAGAAAGAAAAAATCTTCTCCCACACTACACTGAAAACCAACAGAGATATCCTCATATACAATACATAGAAACATATACTCAAGATTCCAGGAAAAATCAGAAAAAAGGAAAAAAAGAAGAAGCAGAAGACCAGCCCCACAATTTTCAGAAACGAAGTCAACCACCCTCTCTTTTTTCTTATCTCTCCAACTGCAAGGATACGAGCAGGAAGTAGCGTTTTTCCTTTGTCCAAACACTGGCAGTCCACCGCGTGTAGGGATCCCTTACCCGAACTCAAGGCTTTCACTCTGCCGTGACTGTTGCCCATTTCAATAAGATTGTGACTAGCTGATATTGCTGTAGAAGGTTTGGGGAGTTTCAAAAATATCTAGCAATTGTATGCAGTGGGGCTGCGACAAGGGACGTTAAATTGAGCTGGTGGTAAATCTATATGAGTAAAGGCTACTGAAAATTGGTTCTACTGTGAAAAGAGGAAGACAAGGAGCGACAAGATCCGTAGAGGCTCAGCGCCAGATTCTGGGTTGACTATTTTTAGCATTCTTCAATCCTACAAAGGAGGCCATCTGTGGCGAGAGAGAGGAGGAAGAAGAATTATTTTAGTCTGGAAAGAGTTATAAAAAACGGTGCCGTTTGGGGCTATTGGAGAACCAAAACTATTTGCTGCTTCAAATCCACGTGGGTACCCAGTTGTTTGGAGAGTTTTTTTTTTTTTTAATTTGTTTAATTATTATTTATTTTCTTATTTGTTTTTTTCAAGTGCTAATTGAAGTGAAAAGAAATAAAAAAAAAAAACAAAAGAAAGAGAATTATTTCTGCCACACATTTTTGAAAAAATATATTTTAAAAAAAGAAAAAATATTTTCTAAAAAAAATCTTTTTAAATAATGTTTTCAAAATAATAAATAAATAAACAAAAAATTTTGAAAGGTTTTTACTGCTCTAATAAAATTAATAAATTATTTGGTAAAGCAAAAAAAAATGATGATGATCAAGGCTTGGATAATTCGAAATCAAACGGATACTATCCTTTTGATGGGCATTTTAGAGGTGCTATAACTTTCCTCATGCATAATTGACTTTCGAACTTAACTTTTGTTTTGCAAATCAATTTCAATCAAGTGGCCAATCACACCTAACCTAAAAAGATTAGTGACGATTCTCTTTCATCTATGTCTAGCGATAGGTCTACGGATCTATACATTATGACAGCTTGGCGACTCAACTGGGAACATTGAGAGTCAAGCCAATAAATGATTTCTTATTATTCATGCCTTGCTTAATAAGTTTGAAATTATTTTATTCCCTTTTATTGCTTATATTTGCATTATTATTTATTTTCCTTTTCATTGTGTATACCTATTTATTTTTCATTGCTTATATTTGCCTAATTATCTATTTATTATATCTGTCATTCATTTATATGTGCATAACATAAGCCCTTCACCCGGCCTCTACCTTTAGGAGGAAGTGAAGTACTTATGCCTTCGTGAGATTTCATATCTCTGTATGGGTCTGCAAAACACTCTCACTCAGATTGAACCCTTTTCACTTGAAGCCTATGATGGGTGAAGATTGGGGTGCCTTACTAGTCTGTAATGGACCATGATGTAGGGAACAATTTGGGAACCTTTTAGAAATGGCCCAAACCACATATAGTTAACTTTAGAAGCCCAACCATAGGTAGAGCCATAACCTCCCACCCTTTATAGTTAACCCAAGATTTAGGTTCATGCTATTATTTTACTTGCTTTGTAGTGTTTATCCTTTATTTTTTATTAAGATGACTAATTGATTTTCTTCTTTCCTTCTTATGCATATTCATAAACATACATGTAAATTGCATATTGTTTCATGCATATATTATTTTTGTATATTATGTTTCTAACCCATTTTTTTATTGTGTATGCATACATTTGCATAGTTAAATCCTCCTTGTTGCTTTCATGCATCACTACATTCAATTTCATGCAAACATCTTTCTAAATTTGCACCATAATTATGGGAAATTAAGGTTTAAGGATAGATCAACACCACTATTACACTCGAGCTAGAGCCAAAAAAATGGAGCAAGACAATGTAGACCGGCTTGAAAGAATAGAAAAGGCCCAAGAGATACTTGAAAAAAAATTGAGCAAAATCCTGAAAGCTCTAGAAAAGGAAAATAAAGGAAAGGCAACAGAAAAAGATATCTCACAAGAAACTATTGAATCAGCATATCCTCCAGGTTTCAATCCACATCAGACTCAGACCACTCCAAGCTTTCATTAACAACAGACCACATTTTCAAATTTCAATCAAGGGAATGTTCAGAGCTATACCAATCCTGTTTTCATTGAAAAGGCAGATGAGCCAATCCAAATTCCTAAAACGGATGAGGCTAAGGAGAAAAAAAAGTTACAGATGGCTGTACCCTCAGAAGATTCTAAGACTGATCAAGCCATGAGCATGAATAAGGAAAGATTGTGAGCTATAGAAGGCATTAATTTCTATGGATCCATGGATGCTACCAACCTTTGCCTAGTTTTCAGATGTTATGATTCCTTCAAAATTTAAGGTACTAGAATTCGAGAAGTATAACAATACCAAGTGCCCCATTATGCATATCACAATGTACTGTCGTAAGATGGTGGCACATGCCAGCAATGAAAAACTGCTAATGCATGTATTTTAGGATAGCTTAACTGGGTCTGCTACAAGGTGGTATGTCCAATTGGATAGGACTCGCATTAAATCATGAAAGGATTTGACTCAAACCTTTATCAATCAATATCGTTATATCATAGATATGACTTTTGATCGCTTTTTATTACAAGGTATGAAGAAAAAAACATATGGGTCATTCAAAGAATATGCTCAAAGGTGGCAAGATGTTACCGTTCAGGTCTAGCCTCCCCTAACAGAGAAAGAAACAACATTGCTGTTTATAACCACTCTAAAGTCACCTTACTATGAGAAGAATGCGACCAAAAACTTTACTGATATTGTGATCTCAGGGGAGATTATCGAAAATGCCATCAAAAGTGGTAGGCTTGAGGAGAAAAAGGTCGATAGTGCTAAAGAAGATGGGATGCCTAAAAGAGAAGAGGATAAAGCCCAACCGGTGAGTTTTGAAGGACAACAATCCAACAACTATGCTTTATATCCACCATATGATCATCCTACTTACTATCCAACAGCCAATAATGTTGCACAAGTTTCTTACCAGCCTTATCTCTCAACTGTGAACAATGCCACTCTAAGTCTTCATAAGCCAGCTTTTCAAGCACCTGTATATAGGCCTTATCTTGTTACTATACCAGTTCCAAGGTCTAATAATCAAGCAAGTGATTTGAAAAGATCTAGGGGTAATCAAAATAGGGCCCATATTAATCCTATCCCCATAACTTATACTAAGCTATTTTCAAAATTGGTTAAGAATAACTTAGTATCTCTAGTCTTTTTAGAACCATTAAAGCCACCTTATCCCAAATGGTACAATGTTAATGCCATATGTGACTATCATAACGAGAATGCAGGTCATTTCATAGAAACTTGCCCTGCTTTCAAGTGTGCAAAGTTTGATTCGAGTAGGCTCGATAAGCTTCAATGAATTATGAGAGCTAAATATTCACAAAGACTCTTTGCCCAATCATCCAAGGGCATGACTTTGGGAAGGTTGATTGAAACTGATTATCATCTAAGGATTTCTTGAGAATATGATCTCTTTTATGTGTTGGATTTTATTTTATTTTTCATCATTCTAATAAAAGTGACAGATATGATGCATTTTCATGACATTCCTCTTTTGTGTGAATCACCATTATTTATTTTTAGCTTTTTCCATATCCATTCTTTAATTCCAAATAATGAATGTTCAGATAGTCAAGATGATAATTCAGGATTCGATTTTGAAAACACCATTCATGATATTTTGGTTGATAAATTTGAGATTGTTAGGACTACTGAATAAAAAAATAAATCTGGTAAAGAATTTTAGAAGTGATGCAACACATGATCTTTGCAATTGTTCATTCACAAGTCTGCTCGTAGTCAATGAATGTTCTCTATTGAAAGTATTCATGTTCGAAATGAGAAATGGCCATCTTTCTTCTATCTTTCAAAAAAATAAAATTATCTCTTACTACTTCATTTGAGCCTATTGAAAAATTCTTTTGAGAAACCCTAACCAAGAATCACCTCTACACTGAGGGCAAAGTTTGAGATTTATTCATTCTTAGGGGTAAAGCCTTTGTGTGCTCAAGTTTTTTTGACAGATGAAAAAAGAAAAAAGAAAAATTGATGGGGCAAAATGTCAATGTGCTCCATCCAAAAAAAAAAAAAATGAGAAGCAAAAGAAGAAAGAAAAATTGATGGGGCAAAATACCAACATGCTCTATCAAAAAAGAATGATGGAAAGAAATTATTGGAGCAAAATGCCAATATGTTCCATAAAAAAAAAGGGAAAAACAAAGAAAAAAAAATTGATGGGACAAATTGTCAAAGTGTTCCACATGAAAATATGATCATTAGTTTGATTACCTCTTAAATATAATTTGGGCTTGTTTTATCCCTTTCTTTGGTACCCTTTACCCTATCCTACGTTACGTCCCTTAAAAGTCTATTTTGATCAAATATGAATACTTGATTTGAAGATTCATGAATTAAATTAGAGCAGGCTTACCATTAGATTGTATGAAGCTTTTATCAAAGTGTCATTGAAGAATAAAGGGGGAAAGAGGAATGAAAAATGAGAAAAAGATGTACAAAAAAAGAGAAAAAAATAAATAAAAAAAAAGAAAACAAGAAGAGAAAAAAAAACAAAAAAACAAAAAAAAAAGAGACAAATGAAGAAAAATGAAGACTTAAACTAAAAACCCAAAAAAGAGGTTTAAGTAAATATGAAGACTTGAAAAAATAATTCCATATGAAGGTCCCCAGAATGAGGATGATAATTAGCTCAAAGATCAAAGATACTAATAGAATGTGTTTTTGAAGGATGATCCTGAGTTTAAGTTCAAAATTGTCTGAGCACTCATTATTTTGGATTAATGTCCTACTTGAATAAACCACAGCATCTCGCCTTTGTTCACGTTTGAGTTGTTCTTGACCCTACCTTTTGTTCTTTCAATAATAAAGATCCATTTTTCTTACCCTTCACCAAATGAGTATCCCCTGAATGAAATAAGAAAATGCATTATACTTGTCACTAATTTAAATGATGCTAAATAAATGAATGATATTTTTCATAAAGAGTTTTTAATTTTTGAAAGAAACACAAGATGAGATGAATGAAAGAAGCATGAAAAAATGGTTTACAATGGGGGCAAACAAATGACTCAATGGTGAATCTAGTGATAGATTGGTTGACATGATCTACAAGTTATGACCAGAAGAGAAGATGACATTGGCCGATTGACAGAATTTGTTTTGAGATGCTGAAAAGCTAGGAAAGATTGGTGAAGTCTTAAGAACCTCATCACCACAATGAAATCTCATGACATCTGCACTACATACATTGTGTTTACATTTGCATCCTAGATAGGTCATGCACTTGCATTACTCTATTATCACTCATCTGATCTTTGCTCAGTCCAGATCATTTCTTATGACTCGTGGTTTCACCCCAATCATTTATGTTCAACTTTGACTTGGTCTTGATCACTTTATTTTAGACTCATGGTTTAATCTCGATCACTCATTTTGATCTAGGCTCAATCCAGATTATTTTTTTTAAAACCTCTATGAAGCATAGAATCTTGAGAATCTTTCTTTCTTGCAAACCTTGCACCTTTGCAAAACTTGAAATTTGTGAATCTGAAAGTCCTTGCGAATCTTGCACCTTTGTGAAACTTGAAATCTTATAAATCTTTCTTTCTTGCGAATTGAAAGTTCTTGTGAATCTAGAAACTTTGCGAAACTTAGAATCTTACAAATCTTTCTTTCTTACGAATCTAAATGTTCTTGTGAATCTAAAACCTTTGCGAAACTTGAAATCTTGTGAATTTTTTTTTCTGGCAAATCTGAAGGTCCTTGCGAATCTTGCATCTTTGCAAACCTAGAACCTTTACGAAACTTAGAATCCTGTGAATTTTTCTTTCTTATGAATCTGAAAGTCCTTATGAACTTAGAATCTTTATGAATTTAGCACATTTACGAAACTTAGAATCTTGCAAATCTGTCATTCTTGTGAATTTGAAAACCTTTGCGGATCTTGAATCCTTGAGATTTTGTTAAACTTGGCATATTGGGATTTTTTTTCAACTTCTGTTCGAATTGTGAATAATTTGGATTCAGAGTGAAATCTTTAACTTTGCTTTTCGACTCGTGGTTTCATCCCAGTCACCTGATCTCGGCTCAATCCAAATCATTTCTTATGATTCATGGTTTCGTCCCAATTATTTATTTCGACCTCGACTCTATCCTGATCGCTTTATTTCGACTCATGGTTTTGTTCTAGTCACCTGATCTTGGCTCAGTCTAGATCATTTCTTATGACTAGCGGTTCCATCCCGGTAATTTAATTTCAACCTCGACTCGATCCTGGTCGCTTTATTTTGATTCGTGATTTTGTCCCGATCACCTAACTTGGCTCAGTCCAAATCATTTCTTATGACTCGTGGTTCCGTCTTGGTCATTTATTTTCAACCTCGAATCGGTCCTGTTCATTTTTTTTTACTTGTGGTTTCGTCCCAGTCACCAGATCTTGGCTCAGTCTAAATCATTTCTTATGACTTGTGGTTTCGTACTGATCATTTTTGCTCACTGATTTAACTGGAATAGAATGGGTGTCTAGGTCTTTGCATCATCTCTGTCTAACAGACATGTGCAAAGAGAAACAGCTGTAGACACTCTATTTTATCCGAAAATTTTTAAAATTGAAAATAAGCTTTCGATCGTAAACTGAGCTCAATTGAGAAACTTTGAGCCCACTAAAAAGGTTTTAATTTGATTTAATTTGTTTTATTTATTTTATTTTTGTTTAATTCTAAACAACAAAAAAAGAGGGGAAGTTTTTTAGAAAGAAAAAAAAAAACGTTGAAGATTTTGAAATAAATTTCGGTGCCTGATTCATGCAATTACATTGAAGATTTTGTGGGTAGTTTTGGTGCGTTATTTATGCAATTACATAACTGAAATTGATTGATAATAAAAAGGGATTGAATCATATAAAGAATGAACGGGGGAAGAAAAAAAATATACACATAGAGAGAGCCTCGTATGCAATACCTAGAAACCTATGCCCAGGACTCCACCAGAAAAACAAGAAGAAGATCACTCCCCAAGACCACCACCACTCGCATCCTTTTTCTCTGTATTTCTTCCTCCAGGGTGGGCCACCAGCTATGATTCTCGAATGAGGAAATGATTAAGCTTAAACAGAAGCTGGTTTTCCTGATTCTGGAAATTGGGATCATTTTTCATTCAATGGTAATGGGGTGGAAAACTCTCATGGTGACAGCCAAGAAATGCTGCCTCATTCTCTAGGAGGCGGACCATTGTATAAGCATAGTAGTTTTGATCAGCAAGATCAGGGCTTGCCTGGAAGTTTACTCGGCTAAGGCGTGACGGAACTCGTTCCCACCAGTATCCCACGGTTTGGGCTTGGATTCTGGACAAAAAGGTGTTTTCAGAGGTGTGCGTGCATGCGGTCCTTTCCAAGGTGGCGGAGGATTCTTTCTTCGATCCTATACGATCAGATGCGGCTAGGCTGTTGAGGTTGAGGTACCCAGGAGTGATCCATGTGGTCCAGGCTTTGGATGAAAATAAGAACGCGATGGCGATAATTACCAAGCCATTGTTTGTGTCAGTGGCTAATGCGCTTGGGAATGGCCTTCCATTATTTTGAATATGATATTGAAGATTCTGGCATACCTCTTCAACCACCCCCTCCAGAAAGAAAAAATCTTCTCCCACACTACACTGAAAACCAACAGAGATATCCTCATATACAATACATAGAAACATATATACTCAAGATTCCAGGAAAAATCAGAAAAAAAGGAAAAAAAGAAGAAGCAGAAGACCAGCCCCACAATTTTCAGAAACGAAGTCAACCACCCTCTCCTTTTTCTTATCTCTCCAACTGCAAGGATTTGCGACGAGCAGGAAGTAGCGTTTTTCCTTTGTCCAAACACTGGCAGTCCACCGCGTGTAGGGATCCCTTACCCGAACTCAAGGCTTTCACTCTGCCGCGACTGTTGCCCATTTCAATGAGATTGTGACTAGCTGATATTGCTGCAGAAAGATTGGGGAGTTTCCAAAATATCTAGCAATTGTATGCAGTGGGGCTGCGACAAGGGACGTTAAATTGAGCTGGTGGTAAATCTATGAGTAAAGGCTACTGAAAATTGGTTCTACTGTGAAAAGAGGAAGACAAGGAGCCACAAGATCCGTAGACGCTCAGCGCCAGATTCTGGGTTGCCCATTTTTAGCATTCTTCAATCCTACAAAGGAGGCCATCTGTGGCGAGAGAGAGGAGGAGGAAGAATTATTTTGGTCTGGAAAGAGTTATAAAAACCGGTGCCGTTTGGGGGTATTGGAGAACCAAAACTATTTGCTGCTTCAAATCCACGTGGGTACCCAGTTGTTTGGTGAGTTCTTTTATTTTAATTTGTTTATTTATTATTTATTTTCTTATTTGCTTTTTTCAAGTGCTAATTGAAGTGAAAAGAAATAAAAAAAAACGAAAAAAAGAGAATTTTTCTGCCACTGACATTTTTGAAAAAATATATTTAAAAAAAAAGAAAAAATCTTATATAAAAAAATCTTTGTAAATAATGTTTTCAAAATAATAAATAAATAAACAAAAAAATTTGAAAGGTTTTTGTGCTCTAATAAAATTAATAAATTATTTAGTAAAGCAAGAAAAAAAAAATGATGATGATCATGGCTTGAATAATTAGAAATTAAATTGGTATCATCCATTAGATGGACGTTTTTGGAGTGCTACAACCTTTTCTATGCACAATCGACTTTCAAACCTAACTTTTCTTTTGCAAATCAGTTTCAATCAAATGACCAATCGCACCTAACAAAAAAAGATTGGTAGTGACTCTATTTTCATCCATGTCTAACGGTAGGTCCACGAATCTATATGTTATGACACATGATATTAAAATTATTCAAAATTTTTTAACTTGATTGGCAAGCTTTATATACATGAATAAGTTACGATTGATATGTATTTAACAATAACATATGTTTTAGTATAAGAGTTTGAGATGGGTGGTAAAATTAGACGTGTGAAACTTTTTTGCTTTACATACAAAAAAAAAAGACGGATCTTACATGAATGTCGAAATATAAGAAATTATGGTAATTTGTAACTTCTATTTTAATAAAAAATAAATATTTACTCTTTTTAACATATTATTAATTAATCATTAAACTTGATAGTTGTATATGACTAATTTACAAGAGAAAACGAAAGAGAAAATAGTTGCTGAGCGTGAAGTAGCATCTGATGGTTCTGTCAACATGCAACAATTGAAAAATTAAATATTCATAGAAGTTGCTAGAAAAGAAAGGCATGGACGGGTCTGAGGCCTTGGATTGGGTCCAACACCATCTATCTACTATGGACATAGCTCTCAGCAATTTACATCTCAGCAAGTTAGTTTTCGCGAGACATTTCGATATTGAGAGAGGAGTTGCAAACTATGCAATAATGTTTTCAGCAAATGAAAGCAAAAAGAGAACAAGAGTGTGCCCAAATTGAGGAATAACGTGCTAGAATGGAGCAAGAGCATGCAAAATTTCAGCAGTTGCATGATTGATTTGATCATCTTATGAATTTTATGCAACAATAATTTTTAGGAACTAATCTCGGTGGTCTACCAACTCAGGTATTATATTTAGTAAATATTTATATTTTTTAATATAAAAAAAGCTTACTATGAAGTGTTAAAAATTGTATGGTATTATTCAATAGGTCCTTGAGCACACTAGTGACTAAGGTGAAAAAATTCTATCATCAATTGGCAGTCTTCCAAATTTATTTAGTCATCAAATTCATACATTTTAATTTTTTTTGTTAATGTATTAAAAATTTTTGAATGTTATTATACTAATTATTAAACTTTGTGTTAATTAGATGCATATTTGAACGTGAATTAAGTATTTACTAATTTCAGTTTCTGAATTTAAGTTCATTTTTATTTCTTTTAACATTTCTTATTAATGAAAATAATAAAAAATATTATAAATTTTTTATTAAAAAAATTAAATTTCTTAATTTTGCGGTATTCGCATTCAAGAATACTGCTAAATGAATAATTTAGTGGCGTTTATACCATAAAATATCATTAAGTAGTGGCGTTCTTATCAAAAAATGCCACTAAATTAGCGACCTTTTTTGATAAAAATATTGCTAATTTAGTGGCCTTTTATCATATAAATGCCACCATATTAGTAGCATTTTTCCTATAAAAATGTCACTAAATTAGTGACATTTTTCAGATACAAAAGCCGCTAATATAGTGACGTTTTATACAAAAATGTCGCTATTTTTTCTAATGCGTGTATAGTCGATACTTTAACTGGGGGTTTTTACAAACGCTGTAAATCTTTTAATGACGTTTATAAACTCTGCTAAATGTTGAAAAAAATACCACTAAAAACTTAAAGCCCTATAGTGATGCTAAATATTAAATTCAAGGAAAATATTTTATTATTATCATTTATTAATATGAAATATACAATTTAGTTTTTTGCCATGAGAAATATCCAATTCAAAAATTGATATTTGTTCTTTAAGATTATATATATATATATATTATATAAAAAGATCAACATACACAGTATAACTATTTTTTAGTTGTACATTTTTTTTTTAATTATTGATTTTAAATGATCCAAGAGATGAAATTAAATCATTTTTTCTTATTTTAACTTGTCTTTCTCATCATTGGATGTATTAAATAAATTATTAGAAAAATAAGTAAAACTTTTTTAATTTTATATTATGTAAATTGATCATATATATGTATATATATAAACCATAATTACAACTGAAATAGAAATATTAGTGATTGTAAAATTATAAAGGAGTCTTTTTCGAACCACCCAATTATTTTATATTCCATAACCAAAAGAATTATTATTAATAAAGGAAATCTACAAATCTATACCTATATATTAAAGTTATCCCTTTAAAATTATAAGCTCTTTCCAACTTCAATTTATTGCCAAATCAGCAAGTTCACTATCAACCCATGGCTCTCGGCACATGTCTTTTTTTTACCTTTAAGGAAATGCAACCAAGAAAGCTCTTGGGTGAAGCAAAGCCAAAAATTGAGATGCCAAAATCATTCGACTACCATCTACAACTGATACTCACTAGTTACCTATAGTGATCAACCTAACCCATAACTTTGCCTTTTAGACATTTGAAATTAAACCTAACAATAATACAATATGGCAACAGAATACGAAAATGATACTAATAAAGGATATGAAAATAACACAGCTTAAAATTTTAAATAAACCATAAGTAGATTTAATAAAACCAAAAAATTATATTTTATATATTCGTGTCAACACAAACTATGACACATGATTTTTGGGTAAAACACAACATGAATATAGTATTTTACACGGCATGATGATACAAATTGCCAGATCTATTTGAAATTATAATTAGTTTAAACCTCAAACCCCAAACCCCAAACCCCAAACCCCAAACCCCAAACTTCCATAAACTAAACCCAAAATCTCTCATACAAAAACCTATCAGCTTCTCATGGAAACCCATATAGCCACCCTTAACCTCGAGCCCCCTGAACCATAACCCAATGTCATCACCATCGAAACCCCAAGCCCCTTACTAACCTCAGACAACCTTTCCCTCCACCATCAAAACCAAAACCAACCCACCCAAAAAAAAAAACCAAATTCTTCAAATCTATGAAAAGTAGGTCCAAAAAAATCACACACAAAAAGCAGGAAAACTACATCCCTAATGGGGAAAACTAGCACAAAAAAAGTCAACACGAAAAAATGAAAACAAAAAGTGGGAAACAGTTTTGGTTTTGAGGACTTTTGGGTGATTTGGAGATATTTTGTAAGAAAAGGAAAGGAAGGCCAATTTTGGGTCACAAGCAGTTGCAAAACCCATGATGGCACAAGACGGCTTTTGACGATGCGAATTTTTAAGGTGTCGAGAATGGTGGAAATGAAGAATGAGAATAAGGTAACAACATATCAAAATCTAAAGAGGATGGGATAAAAGAAGGAGGAGATTTTAAGGCTTAAAGTTTTGGTTTTGATTTTTAATCTAGGCTTCTAGAGGGTTTTTTTAAAAAATATGAAGTTTGGTATGGTATTTAAAAGGTTGAAATGAGTCAGGGGTGAAAATTTAGGGACGAAATGGTGCCAACCAATAACGATCAGCGATGGTGAGCTCTTTGGAATCTAAGGTCTAAGGAAAGCCTTTGTTTTTTTTGAAGAGAGGAGAAATTTTTTTTTTTAGGAAGGAGAATTGAAACCAAAAAAAAAAAAAATTGGATTTTATAAAATGTAAAAAAAATAAAATCAAAAGGGGTCAAGCAGGTCAACCCAACCAAGATGCCTTTTCCTTGGATATAATTTTTATATATCTTTTGGATTTCTTATTTGAAAGTTTTTACATTATTCATAATAATAAAATTTTTATAAAACATGCATGTCTTGAAATAATTAATAATGCTTATAAAAAATAAATATTTTAGATTTTTGTGAAAATTTCTATTATTAAATGCTTAAATGAAAATAAGAAAATTTTCAATAATAAAACATTAAGAAAGTCTAAATAATAATTTTTAAAATCTCTAAGTGATGATATTTTTCTAAAATACGAGACTAAAGATTTTGATTGTAGGGAGAAGTAAACAATAGAAAATGAAACAAAAAGGTTTATTTTGAAGCTTTTATGATAAAATGGAAAACAACAGTGTATTGCATTAAAAAATCCCTGACCCGCGTGAGGATCCCTTATCAGATCCGAGACTATGTACATTTCCAACCCTCGACGAAGTGAGGGCAGCCCACTAGTGGTAGTAGAAGATGAAGATATCTCAATGATAAGTTGTAATTATGAACAGAAATTTACATAGAGATTTTACATAAATTTTCAGTATTTTTTTAAATTATAAGTATAATTAAATATTATATTCATATATAAAAATTATTAAATAATCAAATAAATATATTAATTAATACATAATTAAACAAATTTTATATAAAATCAAACTACAACCACACATAATAAAACTTGAATATAGGGTTTTTAGGTCCAATATAAAAAACTAATGAATGTTCATTTCATTAAAAAACTAAAAAAAATAATGAATGTAATGAGAATTAACTGCTGCCGTTAATAATGTAACGCTTTCAGAGAGTTTGACTTGTACCAAAAAAAGAGGTTTTGACTAAAACAGTAACTGTTACGGCAAACTAATTAATTGATGATTGAGTGAGCCTACTTTTAATAGATGAATTCAGAACGAAATAAAAGTGTGAATTAATGACCATTAAAATTACTTGGCCAAAAATAATTGACCATTAAAATTAAAGGATTCGATAGTATAATAACACGCAATCCATTCCCGATTAATATGGTCAAAGTGTCTTTCTTTCGTATGGGGAAAGAATTGATCTAAACTTTGACTCTTTCAATATGAAATGCAAATCTACCATTAATTAACGAATCAGATGCTCAATAAAAATGGTTTGATTAAAAATAATTAGGTGATGGCGCAAGAAGGCAAGCAGAGATAATCAACAACTAACGGAAAGACCATAGGAAAGCTATATGTCATGTCATTAAATTTTATCGATGAAATTAAGAATCAGATCACACGGATGATGTTGGTCTCATGACATAACATTCTCTTTGGTTGTTGGGGGCGGGGATGAAGTTGAGTGATGTGAGTACTGTAGCTAAACAAATGCAAGCTAGATGAAACAAGAGCTAAGATATGTAAAGTTAAATAGAAAATGTAATAGAACATGGCAAATGTATGTTCCATGATCATTTTGTAATATTTGCTGTTTTTGTTATTGCATGTTAGTACTTAATTATGAAAATAGGTTTGTATCTGCATTAAAAGTTAATATTGACATGAAAAAGAAACTTAATTAGTTATTTCAAGAATTTGACAAAGCTTTTTGTCTGGCTTATACTTGTATTTATTTCAACCAATAAGCAAATACAGATGAAAGAAGAAACTTTTTGAACCGAAAGGAAGAAAGAAGATTGTTCGCATGCATAAAAAATTGAAGAAAATATTTTATCTCGCAACAAATTTTATTTTTAAATAATTTTAAATACGACATAATAATATGATATCGAAATAATATGAAAAGTATATATTTTAAAATTTTTTGAAAAATATATAAATTGACAAAAACTTTTTAAAAAAGTTAATACATTAGCACAAATTATGACACAATAATATCATGTTTTACACATATTAAATATAAATATACGAATTAACAAATCTATTTTTCAGTCAAACACAATCTAATTAAACAGACAACAAATTATTTAAAAACATTAATTAAAGGTCTTCATTGTTCACATAATGGAGTCAGCAATGAACTGAGGATTGGAATAGCATACAGAAAATAGAAAAAGATAAAAGATAAAAGATAAAAGTAATGCAGTTTGGTAAGGACATACAATAGAACAAACTTTGGTAAAGGTAAAGGTAAAAGAAAGAGTGAGAATTTATTTCATCAGTTTTGTAAAAAGTAAAAGTCTCTCGTAAATCTGATGTGAATTGGATAATGTGGAGTAATGGAGATAAAAGACAAGGGGCAAAGGTGTGGGAATTGCGAGAGAGAAGGCCACTTACTTTTTTAATGGAGTAATGAATGCTTAACACTGAGAAGGCCTAAGATTCTGAAAGATGATGGTCGCCTCGGTTCCTCGACAATACGCATTGATCTCTCTCATCTCCTTTTTTTCTGCTCTGCTGAAAATACGTACGTCTTCTTTCATAGTTCATACAGCTAGCTGCTGCATGCCACGACGCACCTGATTTCTCTTCACACTTCGAGATTTTGAGAGAGACAGAGACAGAAGGTAAGGATCAGCTTCTTTCTTTTTCTTTTTTTCTTTCATGCATGCTAGTGGCTAGTGCTAGTATTTTTTTTTTCTAACTGAAGACGTCTTGAAATAAGGGACATAGACAGTTGAGACTGTGCAAAAGTGAGTCGAAATGATACAGTGGCAGTTTCCAAAACTGGGTCAAATTAATTTAGCGCTATTTTTTTCTCTTTGTTCCAATTTGTTTGTCCTTTCAGTAAAACCAAACTCGGTTTTGACTTTTTAACTAGTAATATTCCTTTTAATTATTAGCAGTTTTTAATTAATCTCATTTTTAAATTAACTTTTTATTTTTTTAAATATATACCCTCCTAAGCCCTCCTAAACCTACTTATAAATCTAAAAATTTTATTGTCAATGTATTTATAATTTCTCTAAATTAAAATCCTTTAAAACGCATTCTAATTGTTGTAACCTAACCAAAATTATTTAGTAATATTCCTTAACTTTTCAAAGTCGTTTATTTGATGGATACATATTACTTAATACCTTGATTAAAAAAAGCCCACATGATTCGAATTATAATTTGACATAAAATTTCAAATGTACAAAAATATCGCACGTAAACTTATCAATTTTACAAAATAAATTCAACATTAATAACCTACCACTAAGTACAAACAAAATATATTAATAATAAAATTGTTTCCTACATTAGATGGGTTTTATAGGTGGCTTTATCCAAGAACCTTATCATAACCGATTATTATATTAATAATTAGCTTGCTACCGTCCGATTTAGGGATTATTTTTATTTTATTTAAATTTAAATAAAAATAAAAATTAATATTATTGAATTATTTACATATTAAAAATATATGTAACATATAAATAATATAATTAAAATATCAAATCATAATAAAAATAAGATTTTCATTTTAAATTATGTTAAAAGCTATAAAGAATTTGTTCCATAATTATAGAGTTATCATAGGATTCATATATTCTTTTTCAGAAATCTTGATGAAATTTATATGGTTCAGAGGTTTTTTTAAGCTAAGATATAAATGAACTTGAAATTAATACTACTGATGAGATTATCCTTGAATTATTTCTTTTCTATCTTATTTTTTTTATGAAAAATAATCTCTTGATTCGAAATTATGTTACATGTTTTATAATGGGGATATAAGTTAAGAAATTATTCACCCGTTGAAAGCACAACTGGCACTTAAGTTTCTGTTTAGGATACATAACTCTATTATATCAATTAATCAAAGCATCATTGTTTTATATGGATAGGAAATATTGAATAAATAATAAGTTAAAAATATATTATTTGATTGAGTGTAGAATTCACAAAAAAATAAAAGGTCTGTAGACAACACCAATAAAATATAAGAATCTACATGTTTTTTTAGTTTTTGTAGTTTATAAAAAATATATATTACAACTGATTTGAAAAAAAAATCTTACCTGATGGAATGAATAATATGTTTAGTGAAATAATACCTCTTACATGATGGAGTGAATAGTATGTTTAGTGAAATAATACCTATCATCAGAAAAAGCATGTTAGTACCTATAACAAGAATAGACTAATAAAAAAATATACTCAATTAATAGTAGGAAAAAATACATTTAGCTTAATGGGACATTGAAAAAGCTATATAACTAAGAACTACCAATAATGAAGGCTTTCCTGAAGTTGTTCTAGTATTTATATATATTTTTTCACATTTCCTTTGTGAAATATATTTAAAAGTTGAAGATAATATAATGATTATTTATAAAAAAATAGGAGAGATATTGAATAATATTTTAAAAAATTGTGATAAATTTAAATACTTATGTTAACTGTAGATAAATTGAAAAAGATAAATTACATTAAAATTGATTTTAAATTGAGATGAGATGATATATTGGAGAAACTTGATGTATAGGAGAAACTATTATGAAGTTGTTTTGGTATTTATATATATATTTTCACATTTCCTTTGTGAAATATATTTAAATGCTAAAGATAATATAAAGATTATTTATAAAAAATATTAAAGATATTAAATAATATTTTTAAAATTTGTGATAAATTTAAATATTCATATTAACTGCAGATAAATTAAAAAAGATAAACTAGTTTAAAGTTGGTTTAAATTGAGATAAGGTGATGTACATGAGAAACTTTCCTGAAGTTGTTATTGTATTTATATATTTTTTTTTCACATTTCCTTTGTGAAATATATTTAAAAGCTGAAAATAATGCAAGGATTATTTATAAAAAATATTAAAGATATTAAATAATATTTTTAAAAGTTGTGATAAATTTAAATACTCATGTTAACTCCTAATAAATTAGAAAAGATAAATTACTTTAAAATTACTTTTAAATTGAAATAAGGTGACATACAGAAGAAAAAAATTTTATTAAAATTTAAATTAGTTTTTGATTAAAATTTTAAATAGTTTAATAATTTTTAAAATATATTTTGTATAAATAATTTAAAATTAATAAATATCTTATGTGTCATCATAATGAAAAATTTTAGGAATTATCTTACACGTTAAAAAAAAAGCTGTCTATGTAAGTGTCCACGTTAACAATTGTTATCAAGTAACTATGTACGTTGTAATATAATATATATATATATATATGATTTTGAGTAATGGAATCATGTAGTCGAATGGGATGCTGGAACTTGTACTATTGTGCCTGCAAGGGCTGGGTGTGTGTGTGTAGGGACTATGGTGATTTAGCTGAACTGTTAATGGGTAGGCATGGGTGAAAATGAGTTGGTGTTTGGCTAGGGTGTGGGTGGTTGTAGGAGAGTCAGTAGCAATCAGAGGTTAGGTTTGGCTAGGCTTAATAGGTCTTAATGATGGGTTGTGTTTTTTTGTTTATCCTCTTCCCTTAAAATTTTTTCCTTTTTTCCCTTTTTCTAAAGAACCAGACCCTCTTTTCTAAGAAAACTGTGGTCATTAATTATTGTTGGAATCTTGTTGTAGCTCCATTGTTACATTTTGGGAAGTTGGCATGCTGCATCTTTGGGTTCTATGCTTGATTCATAAATGTATGTTAGATGAATAGCAAAAATATAAGGTAAAAATAGAGGAAGCTAAGAATGGTAAGGTAGTCTAATGGGGAAAGTCTGACATTGAAGCTGACTATTTCTTCCTTTTTTTAATTAATTAAATTAATTAATTCTAATTAATTGAAATTGAGTCTTAAAACTAAATTTGGTCCTATAATTGGATTTGGCCTCATTAGATTTTGGGCTTTCAAGCCTAAATTACCAAATTTTGACTTGATCCAAATTGGATCAAGTTGGGTTTTGACCCATGCAAAATGATTAAAACGATTAACCTGATACAAAGCTCTTACACGAATTTGATTACAACACTTAAGCCAACCCAAATCTAGATGTTTAAATTAGGCATAAAAATGATCAAAATCGAGTCATCCCTAATAAAATTGGATGTTTACAACTGCCTCTCTTTGTACATTATGAGAATCAAGAATATGGTAAAAATATAAATAACAATTTTATCTAGAGTCAATGATTCGATGATTTTTTTAAAAAGATTTTTTTTGTCATTTAGTTATTTTCTTTGGAAGTTCCTTGATTTTTTTAATTTTTTTGTTGTTTTTGGTTTTTTTAGAGTTTTTTTAATTTTTGAAAATTTTCTCTTATTAGAGGCTTCACAACTTTTGAGAATAAATCTAAAAGTTCCTCTCATCATGACCTTTGAAAATAAAACACAATAACTTAACAATTATACCTGTAGGTTTTACAAATTTGGACATTAAAATGGACTTATCTCATAAGACTTGTGAATCATGTTCGGAGGACTTAGAGATTATACCAGGAGGTTTTATAAATCTTGACATTTACCAAAGCTCCTCTAATCATAGGCATTGAAACTTTAAAACTTAAACATTATACCTAGAAATCTTACAAATCATTCGAGTCTTTGCCTGGAAGTCTTGGAAAATCATTTAAAATTTTAATATTTTGCTCAAAGGTCTTTAGAAATCATTCAAAAGTCTAAAATTTTGC
This sequence comes from Durio zibethinus, assembly GCF_047325235.1. Taxonomy (NCBI): domain Eukaryota; kingdom Viridiplantae; phylum Streptophyta; class Magnoliopsida; order Malvales; family Malvaceae; genus Durio; species Durio zibethinus. Next base: position 10,954,988 of record NC_143170.1, on the reverse strand, counting down.
TTGAAAGTCTTAGAGATCATTTAGAATTTAAGATTTTTCTTAGAGGTCTTTGGAAATCATTTAAAAATTAGAAATTTTTCCTGAAGGTCTTTGAAATTCTTTAAAAAATTTAAAATTTGACCCGAAGGTATTGGGAATCATTCAAAATTTTAAGATTTTGCCCAAAAGTCTTTGCAAATCATTAAAATTTTAAAATTTTGCCCAAAGGTTTTAGAGATCATTTAAGTGTTTAAGATTTTATCTGAAGGTCTTGAAAATCATTTAAAAATTTAAAGTTTTGCTCGAAGGTCTTGAAAATCATTTAAAAATCTAAAATTTACTTAGAGGTCTTACAGATCATTCAAAGATTTAAGATTTTACCCAAAGAACTTACAAATCATTTTTTGAAAATTTCCTTGTAAAAAAAAAATATTCAATTTTTAAGATTTCTTGAATTTCAAATATTACTGTCGAAAAAAATATGTAAATGTCTTCAAATATCGCCTTCGAAGAAAAGTCAGATATCACCACCAAGAAATTTTGAAGAAACTTTATCACAACATTTTTCTTAACTAGTGCTAATTTTGTTAGGCTTAAAATCTAGGTGTTAGCTATACTAGGCTTAAATCTTGTCAATGCCAGCTAAACTAGACTTAAAGTGTCAACTAAACTAGGCTTAAATTTGGGTACTAGCTAATCTAAGTTTGGATACCAACTAATCTAAGCTTAAAATTTAGGTGCCAGCTACCCTAGGCTTAAAGCACTAGCTAAATTAGACTTAAAATTTGTCTTGTATTGTATCTCGTCTTTTTCATTCATTTTTTTAACAACCCATTTGCTTTTGTAGATCCTTTTACAAAATGACTTTTCATAATAAAAATGTACCTAACAAAGATGCAGATACAAAACTTATCCCCTGATGCAAATGTTAACATTCTTTTCATGTAGATGCCCTTACAATGCTGCAAATACAATTTCATTTTTCATAATGCAAATGTATCTAACAAAGATGTAATTACAAAATTTTTACTAGCAAATTTTCCTTTACATGATGAAAATGCACTTTACAAATGCAAACACCAATTTTCATACAAATACAAAACTTATCCCTATGATGCAAACGTCAATTTTAAATTGTTTTTTCAATGATCCAAATGCTTCTTGCAATTATAAAAATTCAGTTTAAAAATGCCAATGCCCATGTAAAAAAATTCATGGTGAGTATGCCTCAGTATGGATGTAAACAACAATATTTAAAATGGTAACGCATTTGTGTGTCAAAATATACAGATGTTACAACTACCATTTTTCCAAATTTTTTTTGTTTTTCAATTCTACTTATTCCTTATTGCCTATCAAATTAAGTCTTCAACTTCTTTTCTAAAAGAATCTCAACTTACCCTTCTCCTATTCTTTTACTTGTTTTCATCTTTTGCCCTCACCAATTTCTGCTTTCTTTGCTTTTCAAACATACTTTTTTGGTTTTTTTTTTTCATTTTCAACATGCTTTCCTTTTTCTTTTAGTTTTAACATGCAAGATGTAATATGCAACATGTGACATGCATTTTGGACTCAATTATAAAAATAAGAAGACAAACCATTTATTTTTCCTTTTTGAACCTAAACCGGTCTAAGGATTCTCACAATTCATTTTTTTTTTGTTAAATATGATTTCTTTATTTTACACAAAAATGCATAACTGGTCAAAATTTTTTAAAATGTCAACAAAGTTTGCCCCCATATAATTAAATTCATTAACAAAAGAAAATGAAATATCTAAACAAATGTGACTTTGGAAGTCTCTTAGGAATTGGCCTTTCTTATTAGAAATGAAAAATGTGATAATTTTCTTTTCAATGGTTTGGATGGTTCAGCATGTAAACGTTTTCGTTCATTCAAAAGGGTTTCACCACCTGAAAAGGATAAAAGAGGTGTCTACTTTTTAATACAGGTCACAAATGAAACATTGGCTTTTTTTAAAAACCATGATTCCTTTGAAAACCAGACATGTTTGACATTTTCTTGAGTTTTCGGACGTGTCATTTTAATTGATGTCAAGACTAGTCGTAAGGGCTTAAAATTTTGAAAGGTCATTTAAGAATGGCAGGAGAAAGCACAAATTTACAAAATTAATCCCTTCAATAGATTTCAAACTTTCAAGGCATTGACATTCTTGGATTTTTTAAAAGTCTGGATTACTCTATATTGGCTTCTCTTATTTCATTAGGCATTATGATTGGTTGCAAAGCTTTTAAATTTGCTCTAGATTGCCTTTTTTAGAGTTTTTACCCTAGAGTCACATTCTCTTTTCATTTTTCTTTCTATTGTTTCATCTTGCACTTAATTATCCAAAATAGGTCAATGGTTCAAATAGGTAGTCAGGTAGTGAAAGAGGATCAAAAATGGACTTTTTAGAGCATATAATGTAAGCCAAGGTTCGAGTTCTGAAAGAAAGGATAAATAGGCCTAAAACATATTTAAGGGTAATCAAACCAAGAATCATTTCATATCATATAAAGGATTCCCTTTATGACATTTATCTTTTTATTTTCCACACTTGTCATTCAACAATGCCTTTCCTTTTCTTTTTATATTCTACTTTTCATTACACATCCATTTTTGATTAAGTGTGTTTAAAACTTCTAGGAACTCATTTTATTGGATATTTGCCCTTTGACACATGTGATTCCTTTTCTTTATACTTAGAGCAAGACTTCACCATATATAATTCTTAAATATGTACTTTTTTTACCCACCCAATATGGAGGCTAATCTCATTTGAAAAGAATTCTTTAGGCCCAAAGGGATAATAAAGGAATAATTTTAGTGTTTTTAAAAGGATAATGAAATATGACCATTTTTTATCTCAAGCATAATCACTTAAATGAAAGAGCAATTTTCTTTTAGGAAAATGTGTTTAAAAGAACAACCTTTAAAATTTTTTTGGTTTTTTATATTTTTCTCTTTTTTTTTGGTTTCTTTAAAAAAGTTTGCTTTTTTAGGTTTTTCAAGATTTTTTTGGATTTATTTGAACTTTTCAAATGCATGATCTCACAATCCTTTGTTTTCCAACTTATACATTGATTCAGTTGATCCACTTACCAAAATACGTATCATAGAAAGGCCCATATTTCAACATGACATCCCTAATAGACTCATTTAGGGTGTTAAGTTGCTCATATCATTCCACAGAAGAGAAAGTTATGGCATAAATGAAGTTATCTTAAGGACCATAAATGAATTAACTTGCTCTTTGGGTCAATATGCCCCTTGACATGGAACAAGATAAGGTGAGAATCAGGCTTTATGTGCTTAAGGTCATTTGATGAAAGTTAGGTGATTGGTTTTGGCGCATTTGAGATTGTAGCATAATTTTGACATTTTAAATTACCAACATTTGGATTCTTTAAAAAATGTCATGTTTGCCTAATTTAAAAAAAAAAAAGTCTCTTTCTTTTTTTTTTTGTGAAATTTATTGTCTCAATGTTCATTGCCTAGGAATATGAACAAATGAAGATAAGATTCATGAATCCAAGTTCATGCCCACTAAAGGGTTATGGTTGGTGAGTAAAATTATTTGAGAAAATTGAAACATAAGAGTGGTTAGGAAAAGGTATGAAAGTATTGGATGAGTTTATTTTTTAATAGTAGTCACCAATTCCTTCGAGATTCTTGTCACTTTAAAAAACATATATTTTCTTTTGAAAAAAGCCTTTTTTTTCCAAATTTCTTTTTATGATCTTAAATATTGCTTATATAGGACTTTATTCTTGGACAATTGCAAATCAATTTTTTGAATTTTTCTCAAACAAGAGTTAGAAAATATATACAAGAAAAAAATATTTACAAATCCAATCTCATCAATCATTATGTTATCATTTACAAAGTCCAAAAATTAAAAATCATTCCTTTTGAAGAAATAACAATTTAACTTTTTAGAATTTCCCAAAACCAAATTATGTAGAAAGCTAAAAAGACTGAACATTGCCTATGATCATCAACTATGCATTTTATGTCCATAAGGTTATCTTTCATCTTAGGCTTATTCATTCTGAGGTGTTTAGTCCTCTCCCATATTCAACTTTTTGAAACCCTTACCAAACTCAGATGAAAAAGGAAGTAAATTGGTGGACAACTTGGGCTTCATCAAAATTTCTTTGAGCTTGATCTTTCTTGCAAGAATTTAGGATTTTTTTTTCAACACAAAACCTTCTTTATGCATCAAATGATGGAATGTCATGAGAAAATAGTTAAACAAATTCGTGAATGGCACAATATTTCCTTGATCAATTTGTGAATGCAGGTGTGACAAAGATGATGCATATTTCCTTAAAATGCAATGCATGTACCATTTAAGTTTGATGAGAATCACATTACTTATCCATGTATGTACATCAAATAACCAAACATATTTACATGAAATTAAGTGTATCTACCATGTAATGTAATGGTAATTGTACCATTTTTGAATATATGTACATGAAATGAATGATGAGACATATTTGTATGAAATGCAATATATGTATAACACAAACCATGTGAATGTATATGCATGAAATGCAATGACCTATTTCACGAGAGATGATGCGTTTGCATGAAATTTGATTTGTGTATAATGCAAGTTTAAAATCATATCACTTGTGGATGCATATACATGAAACATAATAACACACTACATGAATAATGAGATGTATGTATATGATTGATGAAACACACTTTTATGAAATGCACTAGCATAACATATGCATAACATGTATTATGCTACTTTAATGAAATTGATTCTACCATTAAAATATGCATGAGATAAAGTATATGTACTGCCTTGTTATTTCTAGTTTCAAAAACATGATAAAAATGTATCTAGAAGATATCAAACAAAATACTAAAAAATGAAACAATATTCAAACTCAAAACTTTTTTTTCATTTTTCATTTTTCCTTTTCTAGAAAGAGAAAAAAAATTTAAGATCACATTTTTTCACATAGAATGACTGGGATTCAATTTTTTTTTTCATTTTTATTTTTTTATTTGGCCAACAAAAATTTAAGAAAAAACTTTTCTTTATTTTTTGAAAAATTTTGTGTTTTTTTTTTCTTTTTTGAATTTTTTTATCGAATCACTTTTTTGCAAGACCCACTAGATTATTTGATTAGTTTCAAAACTTCCCCTTTTATTTTAAATTTGGGTAAACTAAAAAAAACAGAATAACTTGATTTTAAATTCACTTAAAAAAAAATTTTGGTTGAAACAAAATGGGTAAAATCTCTTTTTTTTTTTTAACTTTTTCTTTTTCACACTTTCATTTTTTATTTGGCTAACAAAGAAACTAAAAAAACCTCTTTTTGTTTTGCTTTTGGATTTCTTTTAATTTTGTTTTTTTGGTTTGAAAATTTTTGTTTTGTTTTGTTTATTGAACAATACTAAAAGGTCTCTTTTTTTTTTAGAAAATATTTTTTTAAAAAGTGCAAATTTTATCCAAGCACTAAATGGATTACATTACATGTCAAAAGAGTTTTTGCTTTTTTTTTAAAACATTTTCTTTTATTCATCCTTTTTCTTTTTTTTTTTTCAAGATCTCAGTTTTATTTACATTATTATTGCTCCTAAACACAAATTGTATTAGAGTGCTCTCTACATGTCTTAAATCAAGTAATTTCTACAAAAAAGGTTGGCACGACTCTACCTAAAGTTGGTCATTTAAGGTTTCCTACATGTTGGGTTGGGATTGACACATCTAAAGGTTCCCAAATTATTCCTCACATCATTGTCCATTAGAGACTAGTAAGACATCCTAATCCTCACCAATGACAAGCTACAAATGAAAAAAAAGTTCAATTTAAGTGAAAGTATTTCACTTGTTATTACAGAGGTTATTATCTCATGAGAGTATCAATACTTTACTTCCTTCTATAAGGGACAGAGCCCAGGTATAGAGTTCATGCATGATATGAATGTGCAATGTGTGAATGAGAGAATACAACATTAGAACCCTAATCTTAAATACCTTACAATTTATCAAAAATAATATGTACAAAACATAAAATAATTGATGAATAAATGACATAATTCAAATGAAATGCAAGTGATTTTTGTCTTTATTATTATTGTTATTTAATAAAACAAAATCAAAATCAAGAAAGTTAAAGTTAAATACCAATTAAGTCCATTACATCAAAATTAAGGATAACACAATTAGTTTTGGTTTGACTCTTAAAAAATTTATGTCTTTAGTGGAGTTGTCAAGCTGTTGTAACATTTTTTACGACCCTTAGACGAATTTTAAAATACAAAGGAGAGTCACTATCAATCTTTTTTTCGCTAGGTGCAATCGGTCACCTATTAAAACTTACCTTTTTAATAAAATCTTAAAATTAATTAAAACTTTGTTAAAAGGATAATTTTTGGGTTTATGAAACAGTTTGCATTTGGGAATCGGTTACCTGTGGAGAAGGATTAGCACCTTCACAATGCCTATTTAAAATGGTACCAATTAATCATATGTTATCATTTAAATTTTGACAAAAATGGTCTTAAATTTGTGTTTAAAAATAATTTTCTTGATTTATTACAACCAAAACATCTTTTTGTTTATTTTTTAATAATTTGTTTGAAAGATAAATAAAAACCTCGTGTATTGAAAAATTCTAAAAAATATTCAATACTCTGATAATATTAAAAAAAACTTTATCACCTAAGGATCTTTAAGAATCACTACTCAAACATTTTTAAACAATTTCATTCTCGATAGTTCATATTTATGCTCAAAATTAATATTTAAAATGTATAGAATAAAGCTTATAATTTAACCTAATTAGGATTTTATTTTCATAAAACCTTATTTCTTATTTCTTTACTAAAAGGCAACAAATATCTTTTTGAAAATTATGTCCCATTACTTTCGTAGCATTTAAAAAAATTTTTTCTCAGTTAGAGATTCCTAAAAATCAAAATTTTTTAAGATCTCATCTTTAGAGATTTCATTTTTGCTTTTTTTTTTAAATAATCACTTTTTTACAAATAATAGTATTCATGCATCATTATAGATAATTTTATTACAAATTTTTTTTTATTTTTTATTTAGTTAATTTTGTTTTATGAAAATCTTTTATATTGAATATTTTTCTAAATACTCCATTACTACGGTAATATTTTTGAAAAATATCTTCATTTAGAGATTTTAAGAAATCACTACTTAAACTTTCTTAATATCTCATCGTCGGAGTTTTTTTTTTTATGTTTATTTATTATTTGTTATTTTTTATTTATCATTTATTTTTATTTTTACTTTTATTTAAAAATGAAATTTAAAATTTATAAAAAATTTAAAATTTATTTTCATAAAAAATATTTATTTTGGAACATAAACAAATATACGTAAAAAATAATAATAATGAAAAGATAGAAAGTAAATTAAAATAAAAATCCAAAAAATTTAAAAATATATCCAATCAATGGTCTAGAGCTGTTTTTTGCATGATTCAATGGTTTTTTATGATACAACAGTCCTTTATAGTTCTTTTTGGTTTAGTTTGGTTTGAATCTGGTTTAATTGGATTGGTTTGGGGTTGAAGCTCTAATGGGCGAACAAATTGGGTGTACGAACCTCAGGTTTGGGTCAGGTCCATGTGTAGATCTTTCTAAGGTTAAACAACATCATATTTGCTTTTTTCTCTTTTTTTTTTTTCTTTCATAAAACCCATAAATGTTTTTTCTTTATTTTTGTTGCTTTCTCTTTCTAATAGAGAGAGCTTTTTTCTTTATAAAAGAAAAAAACCTTCAAACCCAATTTCTAGTGGCATCCAGCCATGCCAGCTACCATTCCTTACGTTGTCGTGCCATTGTCGATCATCAAAAAATTTCCAAAAAGTCATTGAAGAATCCTTTTGATCTCTTGACTCCCAATCTAGCCTTCGTTTTGCCTAAAACTAACACCAAATTCCTATATCTAGCCTTGAAAGTTTTGACCAAAAAGATTTCTTTGATTTTCTGGCTTTTTTTTTTTGTTTATGGTGTTGTGGTTCCTTGTTCCAAGGATGTGATTTTTTTTTTTTTGTGTGTATGTGAAACTTTTTTTATGAGTTTTTTTTAGCAATTTTTTTATTGTTAGGCAATAGGGGTTGTGGGTGGTGTAAAAGATAATGACCAAGGGTTGTTGGCTGAATGGAGTTTTGAAACTTATGCTGAGGCTGGTGCCTTTGCAAGTAAAGGTTGGGTGTGTGTACAAGGACCATGGTGGTTTAGCTAGGTTGTTAATCAGTTGGCATAGGTGAAAGTGTGTTGGTGTCTAGTTGGGGTATGGGTGGTTGCAAGTAGTCGGTAGCAGTTAGAGTTAGGGTTTGGCTAGGTTTGGTGGGTCTTGATGATGGGTTGTGTTTTTTTTATCCCTTTCCCCTAAAATTTGTTTCCCTTTTTCCCCCATCTTTGTAGAACCAGACCTCTATTTTAAGAAAAACATGGTCATTGATTGCTATTGGAGTCTTGTTGTAGCTCCATTGCTACATTTTGGGAGGTGTAGCATGTTATGTCTTTGGGTTTTATGCTTGATTCATAAATGTATGTTAGAGATGAATAGGAAAAATGAAAGGTAAAAATAGAGATAGCTAAGAATGGTAAGGTAGTCTAATGGAGGAATGCTATCATGGCAGCTGACCATTTCTTCTTTCTTTTTTAATTTGTTTTTTAATTAATTAACTAATTCTAATTAACTAACTGAGTCTTAAGACTAAATTTGGTTGGATTGTGGCCTTATTAGATTTTGGGCCTTCCAGCCCAAATACCGAATTTTGACTTGATATAAATTGGATTAAGTTAGGCTTTGACCCATGCAAAATGATTAAAACAATTAACTTGATACAAAGCTTGTTCACGAATTTGATTAAAACACTTAAGCTAGCCCAAATCTAGATGTTTAAATCAAGCATAAAAATGATCAAAATTGTGTCATCCCTGACAAAATTTGGTGTTTACAAAGACAATAATGAAACATCTTCAAGCAAATAATGAGTTTATCTTGAATACTCTTGAGGGGAGAAAATTTTCTTTCATGGTGAAAGCCTAAAAATTTTTTTTTTCAATATTTAAATATCAAAATTAATTAACAAAATCTTCGATTAAGGCTTAGACATGATAACATGTGACTAATTTGGTATCAATTTTGGATGTTGTGGGGTTACTAATACCTTCCCTACATGTAACCCACTCCTGAGCTTAGTTCTATTGATATAGACTAGAACCTATTCTTTTTAGGGACCCTTAGTTTAAGTTTAGGATAACTTTAGAAAAGATAGATTCACATAGATGACCAATCACACCTAGTTAAAAAATGATTGGTGGTGACTCCATAATTTTTGTATCTAATAGGTAGGTTTTCAAATTTGAATGTTAAGACAAATGATTATACTAAGCCCTCACCATACAATAACTCTACATAAGTCAAAATCTATCCAAGTAGAAGATTGAAAGTCGAATGGAGCTTTTTAGCTCTAGAATGAGTTGTAGGACCAATAATTGGTACAATTAAGTGTTGGTCCATATCTTCATCATCATGAGCTAAATAAGCCTCCACTAGATCACTATGATGGATTCCATCATATTCGCTTAACTAAATGTGATTTGTCCTCAAATTAAAGTCTCCACTAACTTTCAAATAAGGTGATAAGTCTCTCACACTAAAAGTAGTAGAAACATTATACTCACTAGGTAAATTAATTTTGTAGGCATTGTTATTCACCATAGCAATCAATTTGAAAGGACCATCAGCTCTTAGCATAAGTTTGGACTTCTTCTTACTTGGAAACCTCTCTTTACGCAATGGATCCAAACTAAGCCACCAGGCCTAAATTAGTCTCATTTGTCCCTTTGTTGATAGCCTTCACATAAACAACATTTTCTTTTCAGTTTGTTGTTGAACTCTCTTATGCATCTTTTTTACCATCTCATCCTTTTTTTTCCTATCCAAATATACCCTTTCATCAATTGGCAATGGTGCTAAATCAAGTGGTATTATAGGATTGAATCCATAGACCACCTTAAATTACAAATGCTTAGAAGCACTATGTACACTCTTATTATAAGCAAACTCTATAAAAGCGAAGCATTCATCCCAATTATTCAAATTTTTAAAAACAACAACTCTAAGTAAAGAAGATTGAGTTTGGTTGAGTACCTCAATTGCCCATCTATTGTAGATGACAAGTCATACTAAAAAGTAATCATGTTCCAAGCTTCTTCCACAATGTTTTCCAAAAGAATTAAAAACTTGGCATCACAATCTAAAATAATATATTTAGGAACTGTAAGTAATTTCAAAATCTCCTTGAAAAATAAATTAGCAACATGACTAGCATTATCAGATTTATGGCATCAAACAAAGTGTTACATCTTTAAGAATTTCTCAACAACCACTCTTATCGAATATTTACCCCTTTATGTCTTTGGCAAACAAGTACAGAATCCATGCTAATATCCACCCATGGTTGGTCTGGATTTGGTAATGGCATAGACATTCTATGCATACCTTCTTTGTTCATAGCCTTTTTGTAAGTCACACATCTAGAAATAATGTGTTGCATATCACGCTTCATACCTAGCCAATAAAAGTGTTTTTTGAGCTTTCCCAAAGTTTTCTTTTCTAAAAAATGTCCAGCTAATCTGCCACCATGTGCTTCCTTCACCAATAACTCTTTAATTGATCCACAAGGAATACATAACCTCCCAAACTTGAAAAGATAATCATCATGGCGATAATTGCCATTAGTAACACCTTTCTCACAAGTCAAGTAAGTAGACAAGAAGTATGGATCATCTATATACTAACCTTTAATTAATTCAAACCACATGAACTTAGCATTTAGCAAAGAAAGCAAAGCATACCTCCTTAATAGCACATTTGCCACAATTTTAATGTTTTCTTTATAAAATTTGATAACAGAAGAAAAGGTCTCTAAAAACACCACCCCTTTGACATGCCTCATGCTTATCTTGTTTTGGCCCTTCACATGCTTCACTTTTTTATGATTAATGAGTATCACAAACTCTTTAGGCAATAAATAATGCTGCCAAGTCTCTAAAGCCTAAATCAAAGCTTAGAACTCCTTATCATAAATAGAAGAATTCAAGCTAGCCTTACTAAGCTTCTCACTAAAATAAGCAATTGACCTTTTTTTAATCTCAAAGCTCCAATTCCTACCCTTGAGGCATCACATTTAATCTCAAAGGTCTTGGAAAAGTCACAAAGAGCTAATATAAGAGTGGAACATAGTTTCTCCTTAATAAGCTCAAAGCTCCTTTGTGATTTTTAACCCCACTGGAATACAAGTCCCTTCTTTATTAACTCAGTCAATGTAGCTAAGATGGTACTAAAGTTTTTCAAAAATCTACTATAAAATGAAGCCAAGAAAACTTCTTACTTCCAAAACATTAGTTGGAATTAACCATTCTTGGATTACTTTCACCTTTTTCTAATCAACTTCAACTCAGTGTTTTGAGATCACATAACCAAGAAAGATAACTCAATCTTCACAAAAGTAGCACTTCTTCAAGTTTTCATATAGTCTTTCTTATTGCAAGACTTTAAATAGTTCTTTGAGATGCTGTGCATGCTCTTTCAAGTTTTGTGGTATACACCAAAACACCACAACAAACTTGCTAATGAGCATATGCAAGACATGGTTCATCAGCCTTATGAATGTGCTTAGTGCATTTTATAAATTGAATGGCATTATATCCACTTATACGATCCATGCTTGGTCTTAAAAGTTGATTTCATTCATCTCTCTCCTTCATGTAAATTGGATGATACCCACTTTTCAAATCCACCTTGGAAAATAATCTTGACCTATATAGCTTATCAAGCATGTCATCTAGCCTTAGAATTAGATAATGGTACTTGATAGTGATCTTATTGACTATACGACTATCAACACACATCTACATAATCCCATCCTTTTTAGGAACCAACAAAGTAGGGACAAAACAAAAACTCATGAACTCTCACACAAACCCCTTATCTAGTACCCATTTACATGGCTTAGTAGTTTTTAGCCTCCTTGGATTCATCTATAAGCTGGTTTATTTGGCAAAGCAACACTTTGAACAAGATCAATTTGATGTTCAATCCCTCTAATTGGTAGTAATCCCATTAGCAACGCATTTGGAAAGACATCTACAAACTCCCTGTTAGTCTTGAATTGATCATTATTTTGAAGTGACAAAACATTAAAGCTAAATAAACTTGATCAAGATTTTGAAAAAGATTTATTTAGTACATGTTCTTAAGTTTTATATTTTGGTACTAAATAAATAATATGATTTTCAAAGTTTAAACAAGCCTTTCTTAGTGTCATATTTCTCAAACCAAATCTACCTTTAAAGATTATTTATTTAAGCTTAAATTAAAGTCCAATTGTTGTTTTTAATGTGAACTTATTCATTTTGGACTTAATACAATTTTGATAATATTGGTTTTGGGAAATAGATTAAGTTAGGAAAGTTGTTTTTACAAGAACAAAGTTTTCCAACATTGAAATTATTTTATTTTTCTGTATAAATTCACAAGGTTTTAATACTTGAATTTTATATGGTTGTAAATCTCTTTAAGTCTTCTTTCTAATGGATCAAACAAAATGAAAATCCAAATTTTCTAAGAAAAGATTTTGAATTTTTACTAGACACACTGCAGCTGTCCATAAAACTGCACAGGGGGTAGATTTGAAAATTCACTATAATTCGTACACAGTGAATTAGGTGATAAACTTTACATGGATCGAAAGCCCTTTAAGTCTAGTTTCTAAATCTTTAAACAATTTGTAATTTGGATTTGTATAACTCAAGTTATGATCAAATTAGTGAGTAGAGTATAAAACGGGAAACAACCACCATTTTGGATAGGATCGATCCCCTCTAGAAGGGATCGATTGCTTCCTCAAACAGAATGCCTCCTAAGCTGAAAATCCAGAAAAGGGATCGATCCCCCCACATAGGGGATTGATCACCCAGGCAACAGATAGATCCCCTCAAGGAAGGGATTGATCGGTTCTGGGCGTGAAGACCTCCAACGGCTACTTTTTCATCATTCCAATGGGTATTTCTTCACTCCAAGCTTCCCCAACAGATAGTTTCTCAATTTCTCTATAAATTGGGCACTCCAACACACCAAGAAGGAATAAGAAACAAGAGGAATCAAGATGAATCAATAGAGCAAGAGCTAACAAGCAATATTTTCTTTTTCTTAAATAATCAAGAGTTCTTAGAGCTTCAAAGTCTATATCCTTGCATTCATTGTATCCAAATTATCTTTTTGTTATTCATTCATCTTTGTCTTGTCTATACCTTTATGTACTTCAAATTAGCAAACACCCAACCTTTGACAGGTTCTTAGAGTTTGCCAAACACTTGAAATTTTGTATTGTGTGATTGTAAGCTTAAGGGGGAGGATAACCCTTGAGAGTGTATTATGTTGAGTTTGTAAGCTTGGAGAAGCTTATTTATAATCTTCAACACATAGTGAATTTTAGTTTTGGTGTGGACAATCAAGAGAGAGGATGTAGGTGCCTTATGGAGAAAGATTGAACCTCTATAAATTATTGTATTTGATTTCTCTATTCCTATCTCCTTATAATTTATTATTGTCCATATTTGATTTTAAGTTCATTGATTGTTATTGCCTTCATTATATTTTCATCAAAAGAGCTTACTGTCTTAATTTTCATTCAACTATATTGAAATCATTATTTGGGAAGAATTTGGAGAGATCCAATTCACCCCCCTCTTGGATCACCATCTAACCTATAAAGCTAACACTCCCTTAATAACTTCTTAACTTATGAAAATAGTGGATAATCCTCCCTTTAAATCACCTCTTTGACAAGCAACATCAACATTAAATTAAAATTAGACAAAGCTTCTTATTTGCAAGAAGCTTTTTTTTTTTCCTTTCTCCATCAATAATTGGTCTTTTTGCACTGTTGTAGGCTAAGTGGTGCTAACATAATGTGTTTCCCATCCTTTGTGAAAGAATAGATGTTTTTGAACCCATCATGTATAGCATGCCTATCAAACTGCCATGGTCACCCTATAAAAAAATGTCCCTCACTTATTGGTACTACATTACATAGCATTTCATCTTTGTAGGTCTTCTCAACTGAAAATGGCACTTTCACTTGCTTGGTAACTTTAACCTCCCTTGAGTTATTCAACCTATGCAACTAGTATAAATAAAGATGCTTGATTATGGCTAAATTCAGCTTCTTCACCAAAGTAGTGGATGCCACATTTGTACAACTTTCCTAAATAATCACACCATAAAATTTTTGATTCATAGTGCACTTAATTTGAAAAATGTTTTCTCGCTGCTTATCACTAACCTTAGCTTGCAAATTCAAGGTTTGCCTAATGATAAGTAATTCACCTTCATCCACATGCTTTACAACATCCTCTTCTAACCTATCTTCTTTTTCTTTTTCTTTATAATCTACCTCATCCTCACTTTCAATGGCATCTCATGCTTCTCAAATAATCATAATCCTCTTGTTTAGACATTCAGTCATTATATGCCCCAAAAAGGGACATTTGAAGCACTTGGTATCTCAAGCTTTCCTTGTGTAAGCTCAACCACCTTGTCTTTCCCTTTATCTACTTCAACCAATAACTTACTCAAACTTTCTTTCTCTAGCTTCTTTGGAGTCTCCTTAGAAATAGCCTAAAGAGGTGTAGACATCTATCCATTCCCCTTACTTCCAATTGGCTTTGAAGCTTAAGATCTATCTTTTCCCTTCTTAAATTGCCTTTCAACTTTAATGGCAAGCTTAGTCACATCTTTCAAAAATACATAAAGCTACAACTCCATGGTATGTGCAATCTCTCTATTCAACCCTGCTAGGAATCTTGTGATGGTCTGCTTTTGAGGTTCATGTAGTTCACATATCATCATCATTATCTCAAATTCTTTGACATAGTCTTCTATGCACATAAACCACTTATCGAAAGCTTTAAAGCTTGATGCAAAGTTCTTAGTGGTAGTATTTTGGACCAAATTATTTTTGCATTAATCTTTTCATCTCATGCCAATTTTGAATTTCATCCTTTCCATCACGCCTCTTTTACACCTTGATGTTTTCCTACCATAGACTAGCATAATCTGTAAACTTAAGGGCAACAAGTTTACACTTAATTAAGAATAATTTGTAGACACCTAATTTTGTTTAGATTTTTTTAATTAGGCCTCGATTTCACTTATTGACCTTAAATCCATTGGGTTTTTTTGGGTTCAATTACATGTGCTAAAATCCAACCTAAGATTATACAGGCTGAGGCTTAATTTTTTATTAAATATAATGTTTGGGTTTATGGACCTGAATTTTATATCAATTGGACTGGGGCCCAATAAAATCTTTTAGGCCTAAAATCAAAGCCCATGTGAGGGCCCTTATTTTTCATTTTATGTTTTAATTTAGCTTTTGATTTAATTTTGTTTGTTTAATTTATTAAAATAAAAAAATAAAAAGGGAGGTCAACATAGTGGGTGCCTTACCAACAAGCATCTACTGGCCTAACCCTTTATTGAGCCCTTACACAGTCTCTTCTAAACTACTGTGCCCATAAGCCTCCATGAGCCCAGCCCTCATTTGGTCACTATTGAGGTAACCTACCAACCGCCCTACAACCTCCCTTTTCCAAGGATCTAAACCTTCTGGTAATTGCAATTCACCTATCCCTGTAAGGAACTTAATCTAAACTGGAATTGGAAAGAAAACTTATGATGGGTGAATTTTTCCTAGAAAATCCAAAAAAATCTAGGATTTTAATTTTAGAGTTTCTTTACAAGTTTGAACCCACTACTATTACATAGAAAAAAGAAAAAGACTCAGACATTACGAACATAACTTTGTCAAGCACTAAGACTTAAAAAAAAAAAAACAACCCTTGTACACCACCAATAGTTTCCCTTCATCCCTAACTCTTAAATACCCATAATTCCTTACAAGACCATTTGGCCAATGCTAAAAATCCCAAAAAATCTTACCATTTTTCCTTCTAAAAATCATCATAAAAAATCACTCTAATATCTCCTGATTTAAAACCCTACTAATAAAAGATCCCAAACCAAAACCATAAAAATCCCTTTTAAAACCAAAAATCACAAAAAAAAAATTCATCATGGTTCTCACTAAGTGGTGATGAACCAGCAACAAAAAAACACAAAAAAAATTTCGTGATTAGTTAGCTACCCAAAATATGGGAAAAAAGATAAACAGGGAGAAAAAAGTCAAAAAAAATAGAGAGGAGTAGTTTCGACAAGAGGAAAAGAAAAAGAAGGAGAAGTGAAGAAGAGCAAGAAGAAAAGAACGGGAAAAGAGAAATAACAAAAAGAAAAAAAAAGAGGTTTTGGTTCGGTGTAAAGAAGAATGGAAGGAAAGAAGAAAGAAGAAAAAAAAGAAAGAAAGAAAGAAGGGTAAAAAAAAAAAGAGAAAGAAGAAAAGAAAGAAAGAAATAAAGAAATAAAGGTAAAAAAAAAAAAGAGAGTTTCAAAAGTCAAAGGGATTTGATTTTTTGTTTAAAAAAAATGAGAAAGGGGTTTCAAATGGGTAGCTTAGGAAATAATGGCTTGAAAAGTCAAAAGAAATAATGCTTTGAAAAATAAAAAAGAGAAGGCTAAAAAGAAATGTTGGAAAGCTAAAATTAAGGGTTGGTTTATTGAAGAAAAGAAATGGGATAGGAAGTTACAAGAATTGTAATTGGTGGGTCATTCCAAGCTTGGGTGATACCAGAGTATTTGCACATCATACAATTTAGGTTGAGACTAAGGCAAACTTATCCAAAAATAAGATAGGCTTATCTTTAGTCCAAATCCACTAAATAAATACACAAATAAGGTGGACTAGAATAGGGAGATTGTGTTCACACTAGTTAGAAAAGAATAGCATGAATATGGATAGGATTATGGTCAGATTCATTGTCATGTAATCTGTAGGAGTAAATGGGCAAATTATATTTACATACAAATCCTATGATTTTAGATGCGATTCTAGCAATACAATCTGAAAGTTTCCATGCTTGGAGGGATGTTCCTAGCCTATATATTTTCTATTATTCTTTGGTAAAAGGTAAAATAGAGTTTTCTTTATCCTTAGGCAATCATCGAGATTGTTTTTCAAGTTCTGTATCTCTTAGGTGGATTTCTTAAAGTGGTGAACTTTTATTGTTTTGTATCCTTGATTAAAATTATTATAGTGGTGTTTCTGTATCCCTTAGTTTCTAGTCTTGATGGTAAACTTTTAACCCTTTTAATCTAATAATCATATTCTGCCATTATTCAGATTCTTATAAGTTATCTTCTTTGTGAGTTTTTCTGTTCCCAGTTAATCTTCATATCTCAAACATCAATTCTCGACATCAAATTGGTATCGGTGCTAGGAATTAATTTTTAAGATGTAAAAATTAACTGTAAACAGAAAAACTCATAAAGAAGATAACTCATAAGAATTTGAAAAATGGTAAAATATGATTATTGGATTAAAAGGGATAAAAGTTCACCACTCTAGAAAATCCACTTAAGAGATACAAAATTTGAAAAACAATCTAGAAGATTGCCTAAGGATAAAGAAAACTCCATTCTGCCTTCTACCTAAGAATAATAAAAAATAGATAGGTTAGGAACATATCTCCAAGCATGGAAACTTTCATATTCCATTGCTAGAATTGTACCTAAAATCATGAGATTTGCATGTGAACATAATCTACCCATTTACTCCTACAGATTACATGATAATAAATCTAACCACAATCCTATCCATATTCATACTTTTCTTTTCCAGCTAGTGTGAATGCAATCTCCCTATTTCAGCCCACCTTATTTTTGCATTTATTTAGTAGATTTGGACCAAGAATAGGCCTATCTTATTTTTAGTTAAGTATGCATTAGTCTTAGCCCAAGTTGTATGATGTGCAGACACTTCAGTATCAATCTTCTCTAGTTGAAAAAGACTTGTCCTCAAGTCTGAACTAGTATTCTCGCCATGGTAGGGTAACAAATCAATAACATTAAAGGTGAAAAATACTCTATAAGTGCCAAAAAGTTCTATCTTGTAAGCATTCTCCCTAATGCATTGGAGAACTCTAAATGGACAATCTACCTTAAAACTTCCTTTATGGAAACCTTTCTTTGTGCAAGTATTCCCATACCAAATCATGTTCTTTGAACTTCATATGTCTTCAATGTATGATTATTGTCTTTTATATTTCTTATTTTTTTTGTAAAATTCTATTCTAAACCTATTCATGAAATATTTTGATACTATTGGCTATTTCTTCTACATCTCTATCAAAATGCTAGTTAGTAAAGAGAGGAACTAAATCTAGAGGACTAATTAGATTGTTACCATATACCACCTCAAAAGGACTGCAACAAGTGATTTAGTTTGGTGAGTGGTTGTAGGCAAACTCTATTTGAAGTAAAACAAGATCTCATTGCTTGATATTCTTTCTTATGGAAAAAAGAACCAAACACTTCCTACTAACCTTCATTTCATTCTTTTTTTGCAACCAAGATAGCTTATATGGTTGGGGTTGATTCACTATTTTGAGGCTTAATTTCTACACTATAAAAATAGAAACAATGTTTTTAAAACTTTCATTATCAATTATAACATCACATACCTTATAATAAACAGTGCTTTTAGTGTGGAATTTATTTTTGTGCAACCAGTCTTCTTCTTCTACATACACATCACTCACGCTATATTGTATAACAAGTGAGGATTCAAGATCACCATAGGTCTCCTTAATACCTTGTTCAAGATCCTAAGTTACTTCGATAGGTTCTCTTTCAACATCTTTAAGATCTTCATCTTCAACTAACGTAACTATCTTTAGATTTGGACACTTAGAATGTATATGCCTAATTCATTGGCATTTGAAATCTCTTTAGGTTTGAGTGTTGATAGTACTAGATTGTGGTTTGTTAAGAATGGCTCTTTCCTTCTTTAGGGGTAGATTTAAAGGGGGTTTCTTAAAAACACTGGTCTTAGACATGCTTCCCTTGTTAATGTATTTTTTTATCAAAAAATCCCTTTGCTTTAAGTTATGAAACCTAAGGAAGATGTCTTGCCAAAAGTTGTTTGAGAGATACTTTCTCTTCAACTCTCTTGTCATCTTCTCACAAGTTATAATTTTTCTTCTACCTTTTTTTTCCCTTTGTTTCTTTAGATTTTTCCACCAAAAATATGCATGTTTTCTTAGTTTGATGGCCACTAGCTTCACCTTACGATGTTCAGGAGCATCATGGTATTTAAATATACATTTCACCGTGTGCAGCCAATTTAAGAATTCTTCAAGTTGCATCTTTCTCTTGAATTGAAGAATCTCTATCTTTGGATTGAATATGCTAGGTTGAAGTTGGTTTCTATGTAGATAGTCTCTAACTTGTCATGGGTGAGATAAAATGTTATCATGATCATCACTGTTAATTTCATAGTATTGATTAGTTTCTCCTTCATCTTTTTCATTTCTCGTTTATTGCCACCTTATCTCCTTTCTCTCTTCTTGTATATGTAACTAATGTTGTAATTGAAAGATCTGTTGCTGCATCTCATCTATCAGGGCATCCTTTGGGTCAACATTGATAGTTGCTACAATGTCAATGTTGGTTTCCACCTCTTCTACTGGTGCTTGATGACGATGGCCTGTCATAGCTCTGATACCAATTTGATGCCAGGAATTGATGTTTGACATGTGAAAATTAATTACGAATAGAAAAACTCACAAAGAAGATAACTTACAAGAATTTAAAGAATGCCAGAATATGATTATTGGATTAAAGGGGACAAAAGTTTACCACCAAGACTAGAAACTAAGGGATATAGAAACACCACCCTAAGAATTCTAATTAAGGATACAGAACAATAAAAGTTCACCATTCTAAGAAATCCACCTAAGAGATACAAAACTTGAAAAATAATCTAGAAGATTGTCTAAGGATAAATAAAACTCTATTCTACCTTCTACCTAAGAATAATAGAAAATATATAGGTTAGGAACATCCTTCCAAGCATGAAAACTTTCAGATTGCATTACTAGAATCGTGCCTAAAATCATGGGATTTGAATGTGAACATAATCTACCCATTTACTCCTATAGATTACATGATAATGAATCGACCGCAATCCTATCCATATTCATGCTCTTCTTTTTCAACTAGTGTGAACACAATTTCCCTATTCCAGCCTACCTTATTTCTGCATTTATTTAGTGGATTTGGACCAAGAATAGGCCCATCTTATTTTTAGATAAGTCTGTATTAGTCTTAGCTCAAGTTGTATGATGTGCAGACACTCCGGTACAATACCTTTTTGAAATTGTTCTTGATAAGAATGCAATCTGTCTTTTGGTTTTAATTTAACTTTATGCTAACTAGCATTTTGATGGATACGTAGAAGAAAAAGCCAAGAGTATCAAAATATTTCATGAACAGGTTTATAATAAAATTTTGCAAAAAAATGAAAAATCTAAAAGGGCAATAATCATGCATCGAAGACATGTGAAGTTCAAAAAACATGATTTGGTGTGGGAATACTTGCATAGAGAAAGGTTTCCATAAGGAAAGTTTGGCAAATTATAACTTAAGGTAGATAGTCCATTTAGAGTTCTCCAACGTATTGGGGAGAATGCCTATAAGATAGAGTTTTTTGACATTTATGGAGTATCTTCCACTTTTAATGTTGTTGATTTATCACCCTACCATGGTGAGAATACTAGTTTAGACTTGAGGACAAGTCTTTTCCAATTAAAGGAGATTGACACTAGAGTGTTTGCACATCATACAACTTAAGCTGAGACTAAGGTAGACTTATCCAAAAATTAAATGGGCTCATCCTTGGTCCAAATCCACTAAATAAATACATAAATAGATGGGTTGGAATAAAGAGATTGTGTTCACACTAGCTGAAAAAGAAGAGCATGAATATTGATGGGATTGTGGTCAGATTCATTATCATGTAATTTGTAAGAATGGTAAATTATGTTCACACATGAATCCTATGATTTTAGGCACGATTCTAGCAATGCAATCTGAAAGTTTCCATGCTTAGAGGGATGTTTTTAGCCTATATATTTTTTATTATTTTTTGGTAAAAGGCATAATAGAGTTTTCTTTATCCTTAGGCAATCTTTTAGATTGTTTTACAAGTTCTGTATCTCTTAGGTGTATTTCCTATAGTGGTGAACTTTTATTATTTTGTATCCTTGATTAGAATTCTTAAGGTGGTGTTTTTGTATCCCTTAGTTTCTAGTCTTGGTGGTGAACTTTTATCCTTTTTAATCCAATAATCATATTCTGCCATTATTCAAATTCTTGTAAGTTATCTTTTTTATGAGTTTTTATGTTTGCTGTTAATCTCTATATCTTAAACATCAATTTTTGGCATCAAATTGGTATTAAAGCTATGGTAGGTCATGTCGTTAAGCATCAATAGAAGAGGTTGAAGCTAACACCTACATTGCAGCAACTACCAATGTTAACCCAAGGGATACCTTCATAAAAGAGATGCAACAAAGATCTTTCAACTACAATATCAACTGCATATATAAGAAAAAAAAAAGAGAAAATAAGGAGGCAATGAAAAAGGAATGAAAAAAGTGAAGGAAAAATCAATCCATATCATGGAAACAATAACGATTCTGATAATAACACCTTATCTCACCCATAGCAAGTTAGAGATTATCTATGCAGAAACCAACTTCAACCTAGCATATTCAATCCAAAGATAGAGATTCTTGAGTTGGAGGAGAGGATGCAACCTAAAGAATTCTTAGATTGACTATACACGGTGGAACACATATTTGAATACCATGATGCCCCTAAACATTGCAAGGTGAAGCTAATGGCCATCAAACTCAGAAAGCATGCATCATTTAGGTGGGAAAATCTGAAAAAGCAAAGGAAAAGAAAAGGTAAGAGAAAAATTACAACTTGAGAGAAGGTGAGAAGAGAGTTAAAGAGAAAATATCTTATAGACAACTTTTGGCAAGATGCTTTCCCTAGGCTCTATAACCTAAAGTAAAGAGATCTCTCAATGAAGGAATATATGGCTAAGTTTGACCACCTTATGTTAAAATGTGAATTGGTGGAACAAAAAGAGTAGATTATTGCCCAATGTCTTGGAGGATTGAAGATTGAGATAGCTAATGTGGTGCAGCTATAACCCTATTAGACTTTTAATGATGTATGCAAACTTGCCCTTAAGGTGGAGAGACAACAAAAAGAGGCCTATGGTAGCAACTTGAGATTTGCATCCCAAAAAGCCAAGCCTTAGTCTAGTGAGCAAACCAAAATGTCTTTTAAATGTCAAAGGCTTAGACACATTGCCTCAGAATGCCTAAACAGGAAGATTGTGGCTTTAGTAGAGGAAAACTTAGAGAAAAATGAAGAAGAGCTAGCTGAAGAGGATCAAAACCTTGAAGAGGAGCAATAGGTAACCTATGGCGATTATAGAGCATCTTTAGTCATATAATGCAACTTAAGCACTGCACTTACTAAGAAAGATGATTGGTTGCATAAAAACATGTTCCACACTCAGTGTACTACCCATAAGAAGGTATGTGATTTTATAATTGATAGTGAAAGTTTTGAAAATGTTATTTTTACTTTTGTTGTACAAAAATTATGCCTCAAGGTAGTGGATCACCTCTAACCATATAAGCTATCTTAGCTGTAGAAAAAGAATGAAACCAAAGTGAATAAAAGGTGTTTGGTTCATTTTTCTATAAGAAAGAATTACAAGGAAAAAATATGGTGTGATGTAGCTCCGATAGATGCTTGTCATTTACTACTCAAAAGACCTTGGCATTATGATAGGAGGATTATTTATGATGGTTACCACAACACTTACACATTTGTGAAGAATGGATACAAAATCATCTTAAGCCATACCAAGCCCATGGTGATGTCAAAACCAACCAAAAGAGAAAGAAGCAGCTTGTTTACTAAGGCCAGTTATAGAAAAAAAATTAAGATAGGTGGTATTATGTATGCATTAGTGTTGAAAAAAGAGAATAAAGATAGTAAGGAGTCCCTTGCAGTGATACAATCGCTATTGGTAGAATTTTAAGATGTTGTTCAAAAAGAGTTATCAACTGGTTTACCATCAATGAGAGACATTCAACACTGTATAGACCTTATCCTAGGAGCTGTTTTACCCAACAAGGTAGAAATTCCTTAAGAAGTTATGTAGGAAGGAAACTAAAATAATGGAAACTTGTTTTACTACAGGTGAAGTTTGCCTACAATCATTCATTAAGTCAAACCATTGGTTGCAGCCTTTTTGAAATTGTTCTTAATAAGAATGCAATCTGTCTTTTATATTTAATTCAACTCTATGCTAACCAACATTTCAATGGAGATGGAGAAAAAAGAGCCAAGAGTATCAAAATATTTCATGAACAGGTTCAGAATAGAATTTTGTAAAAAAATAAAAAATCTAAAAGGGCAATAATCTTACGTCAAAGACATGTAAAGTTCAAAAAACATGATTTGGTGTGGGAATACTTGCACAAAGAAAAGTTTTCACAAAGGAAGTTTGGCAAATTACAGCCTAAGGTAAATAGTCCATTTAGAGTTCTCTAATGCATTGGGGAGAATGCCTATAAGATAGAGTTTTCTGACATTTATGAAGTATTTTACACCTTCAATGTTGCTGATTTATCACCCTACCATGGCAAGAATACTATTTTAGAGTTGAGGACAAGTCTTTTCCAACCAAAGGAGATTAACACTAGATTGTTTGCACATTATACAACTTGGGCTGAGCTAAGGCAGACTTATCCAAAAATAAAATGGGCCTATCCTTAGTCCAAATCCACTAAATAAAAACATAAAGAATGTGTGCTGGAATAAAGAGATTGTGTTCACACTAGCTAGAAAAGAAGAGCATGAATATGGATGCGATTATGGTCAGATTCATTGTCATGTAATCTATAGGAGTAAATGGGCAAATTATGTTCACATACAAATCCTATGATTTTAGGCATGATTCTAGCAATGCAATATGAAAGTTTTCATGCTTTGAGGGATGTTCGTAGCTATATATTTTCTATGGTAGAAGGCAGAATAGAGTTTTTTTTATCCTTAGGCAATCTTTTAGCTTGTTTTTCATGTTCTGTATCTCTTAGGTGGATTTCCTAAAGTGGAAAACTTTTATTGTTCTATATCCTTGATTAGAATTCTTAGGGTAATGTTTTTGTATCCCTTAGTTTCTAATCTTGGTGGTGAACTTTTATCCCTTTTAATCCAATAATCATATTCTATCATTATTCAAATTCTTATAAGTTGTTTTATTTGTGAGTTTTTCTTTTTGCAGTTAATCTCCATATCTCAAACATCAATTCCTAGCATTATTAGGATTGCACTTGGTGGAATCTAAACCAATTTGGGCCTAAACATTTGGTGAGGCTAAGTTTAGCTTATTGGGGTTCAAGTCCAAAATTAAATTTGTATTTTTTCCCTTTTTCATGTATAATGTTGTTACATGTGCTTGCCTATTTTGATAATTACGTGCATTTTAACATTGTGTTGCTTTTGTTTTCTTTTTCTAATAAATATTTATGGATAGTTGAAGTTGTAAAAATAAATCTAGGAATAAAAATAAAAATTATGATAATTTATGGCTTAAAAATATTGTTTTTCATAAAGGAAGGTTTTAGAAACAATAAATTAGATAATATTTTCACATGAAAATATAAGTTTGGAATCTTTACCTAGATAATAAAATAAACACTTTTACAAGAAAGATGTCATTGCACTTTAAATAAATCCATTTGAAAAAACAAAATTACATGCATTATTTACTTTATGTTGATATTGTCATGTATGCATTTTGTGTATTAATAATAAATAGTAAGGCAATAGTTTTTAAGTTTTTTTAGGGAAATAAAATAATTTTTTAAAATGATTTTGGAGACCCTGCCTAGATGTTGGAGGGCATTCAAAATCATGTTTTAAAATTTTAATTCTGCCTAGAAATTAGAGAATTAAAAATGATTAAAAAAATTAATTAAAAGAAAGAAAAATTCACACTTCCTTTATTTTTAATTTTTATTTTGGGAAAATGATAATAAACAAATAAGATTAAATATACATAAGATGGATTAAATTGACAGTTTCATTTATTTCTATTCATATTTGCATTATTTATTTTGTCTTATAATGCACAGAAAAAAGAGAAAAACTTTTAAGGAAGAAGAAAAATTGAAAGTCAAATCCAATGCAAAAGTTTGCCTACATTTAGGGATGTGAAGATATTTGGGTCATCAATAATTTCCATTTTTCCTTGAAACCTAAAACCATGGAACCCTAAATAGGATCCAACACTAAATCCGCCAAAACACTTAAAACCATTCTAAGGATTTGTACGAAAATATTCTATGAAACAATTTGTTCACAAATGCTACCTAGATGATAGGGTATTTAGGAAATTTTATTTCATTAAGTTTTTCATACAATTCCTCAACTCAAAATAATAATAAGATTAAACAAAAAAGTAAAAAACAAAAAGAATTTTAAGTATAAATAATCATATCTAAACTTCGTTTAGAGGTTAGGGAGTCTAGGTGGTTTTTTTATATTTAAAGATCTGATCCCAAAATTGCATCTCATCATTATGCATAGCATCCATTTGCATCCATTCATCTTTAGTTAATGGTTTGTATTCATTTTACATATTTATGTCTTTCAACTATCATTGTTAATTTTTGTTAGTTACAATATCATCATTTTTTTGCATAAAACTTTTATGGGAAATGTTTTTCAAAAATATGAATTTTGAAATAAAACTAAAATAAATTCTAAGAAAAATAATTTTTGGTACTCTACCTAATCAACAATTATTATCTACAAAAAATATTATTTTCATTTTCAAGGAATATTGTGGTGAATCTTAGGCAAAAAGAGTTTTCTTTAAAATTCTACCTAGATGCTGGAAATTTTAAAGTAATTTTTTAACTTAAAGATTTTCACAAAATATCTAAATAAAAACTTTTAATAAAATTGATTTTTTTTTTCAAAAGGTAAAGAGAATTATCATTAAATTTCAAATTAAAATCATTTTTGTCCCATACCAAAATATGAAGCATGATTAATTGATACCATTTTTGAATGGTGCTGTGGGGTGCTAATCATTCCCTATGCGAACTCTCAAACCCAACTTTGTTTTCAAAGACCAAATATCTTTTTGATAAACCTTAAACTCATTTTACTATTTTATTAGAAAGACAAACTTTTAAGTGGCCAAACGCACTTAACAAAAAAGATTTGTGGTGACTCCTATTGTTTCTAAATTCATCTAATAGCCTCAAAATCATTGTAACATAATCATGGCAATCGAACACTTTTTCTACTCCTTACATCCATCCCAAGTACTCCTTGAGTGAACTAGTACCCTTCAAAGTTAGGATCTTTATCTTAATGTTGTGACTATTTTCCTATAGTTGTCTTTCCATTTAGCTGTGGTGTTCATCCACATTACCATCTAAACCAAACTTATCATCATCTTCATTGTGATCACCGATAGCCTCTCTTTATGCTTAAGGCACTCTTTGCTTGAGGCCCTCTTTGTTGTACTTGCTGTCTTTCAAAAGCTTCAAATAAATACTTAAGTTGTTCCATCATTTTCTCTTGCCTTCACTAGATTCCTAATATTTGTGCATGCTCCAAAGGCATCATCTTTGGTACTCTTTATCTTTTGGCTTTATCTCCAAATAATAGCAATCAATTAAGAATCAGCTCACAAAAATTTATGCTTTATACCAATACGATACACCTCATTTGTGGAAGTATAAGTAGTTCGTGAAGTTTCAATTTTCAACAAGAAAAGTAAGTAAAAACAAAGAAACAAAAATATAAACCAAGTTTAATTAGTTGATAAGTTAACATGCCATAACCAACTAAACAAGGATGATTTGCCTTAATTTTAGAGAAAAAGAAGAAATAGTGATAAGAATCTAAGGTAATTCGCCACAAAACAAGAGCTTGTTTTGATAAGAATAAGAGAGGATGTAAGAGAATGCAATTTTGGAATCTCCAATCAATAATTGATTAGATGATGCGGCTATTACAAGTTATTGGCCTTTATATAATAAGGCTCAATAATAATCCCTAGAATCTAAGAGATATTACCATAAAGAAGAAAGAAAATATCTGAGATACTCCTAAGATATCTTACTAGATTTGATTATCTAGAAGATTACAAAATTTGTCTAAAAATGGTAAAGATTATATATACAAATAAAAGTAAATATAATCAAATATAATCTGCCTAAATGTTCCAAAATAATCACATATGCTAAATTCTTATTAGATCTGCACGTTAAGTCCATAATAAGGCCTAATACATGAATGGCTCAACTAAGCCCAAATAACATGAAATAGCCTAAATGTGCTCAAACACCTTAATCAGTGATCAAGGTGATCATCCTATGCTTCTTACCATGCAATAACTTTATATGAGCTGAAATCTATCCAAGTAGAAAATTGAGTGCTAAATAGAGCTTTTTAGCTTTAGAACGAGTTATAGGACCAGCAATAGGTGCAATTAAGTTTTGGTCTATGTCTTCATCATCAAAAGCTAAATCAACCTCCATTAGATCACCATGATGGATCCCATCAATATCAAATAGTGTGATAAGATGGTATTTGGTGTTAACAAAGTTAACAAAGATGATGATATGGCTATTGACCAATTAGGTATTGACATATGATATTTTTGCCATTTAATCATGGCAAGTTAGCAGAAATAATTGATAACTTATACAGATGGCATCCACATAGAACACACTTGGTAGTGATATGGATACACACATAGATGATAATGTTATTTTTAATAAAAAAATATAATTTTATTTATAAAAATAAAATGTATAATGCAATGTCTAATCCTTAAACTATTTAAATACATCTAATATTGTATCTAAACTAAAAAACAATTTTAATCTAGCACTTCAACTTCCAATCTATGTATCAATCTACCACAGCTCCTAACTCAATTAACATAAATTTGTAAAGTGATAGTCAACCAATGAAATGTGCAAAAATATTATACATGGATCACAAGTGGCTACACATGACAATTACATGGTTGTGACATGTCATAATTTAAAAAAAACCATAAACTAAACAGGTTTTTTTTATTTCCCTTTTTCTCCCTTTTTTTATCTTGTGATTCTTCTACCCTCCCACACCTTGGATTGAATCTAGTCATTATTCAATCAAGTTTGACCAAATGAGGTCAAATCTACTGTGAAATTATCATATTATCTTTAGGGAGTGGTTCACAAATTCTTAAATTCCAAAGGGAAAAAGAATGTTCTAGGGTTTCGTTGGTTTAATGAATATAAGATTTTTGTATTTAGTTTAGAAAAATATAAAATTATCTAATAAAATCTTTTATTATATTATTCTTGATGATACATTTATAACACATGACATTCATACCTAATAAGGAAATGTTAAAAGGCAAGAATTAAGTAAAGTTTTAGAACGAGTTATAGGACCAGCAATAGGTGCAATTAAGTGTTGGTCCATCTCTTCATCATCAAAAGCTAAATCAACCTCCACTAGATCACCATGATGGATCCCATCAATATCAAATAGTGTGATAAGATGGTATTTGGTGTTAACAAAGTTAACAAAGATGATGATATGGCTGTTGACCAATTAGGTATTGACATATGATATTTCTGCCATTTAATCATGGCAAGTTAGCAGAAATAATTGATAACTTATACAAATGGCATCCACAAAGAACACATTTGGTAGTGATATGGATACACACATAGATGATAATGTTATTTTTAATAAAAAATATAATTTTATTTATAAAAATAAAATGAATAATGCAATGTATAATCTTTAAACTATTTAAATACATCTAATATTGTATCTAAACTAAAAAATAATTTTAATCTAGCACTTCAACTTCCAATATATGTATCAATCTACCACAGTGCCTAACTCAATTAACATAAATTTGTAAAGTGATAGTCAACCAATGAAATGTGTAAAAATATTATACATGGATCACATGTGGCTACACATGACAATTACATGGTTGTGACATGTCATAATTTAAAAAAAAACCATAAACTAAATAGATTTTTTTTTATTTCCCTTTTTCTCCCCTTTTTTATCTTTTGATTCTTCTAACCTACCACACCTTGGATTGAATCTAGTCATTATTCAATCAAGTCTAACCAAATGAGGTCAAATCTAATGTGAAATTACCATATTATCTTTAGGGAGTGGTTCACAAATTCTTAAATTCCAAAGGGAAAAAGAGTGTTCTAGGGTTTCGTTGGTTTAAGGAATATAAGATTTTTGTATTTACTTTAGAAAAATATAAAATTATCTAATAAAATATTTTATTATATTATTCTTGATGATACATTTATAACACATGACATTCATACCTAATAAGGAAATGTTAAAAGGCAAGAATTAAGTAAAGTTTTTTTTAGGTTAAATTAGTGAGATTTTTATTAAAGTAATTGAATGAAATTAAAATAAAAGATTTAAATAGATAGATTGAGTTAAATATCTTATTATATAAATATTCTTAGGATGTGTTCAGATGAGATATCTAGAGAAGGTATTTTATTTCAATCAAGGTTTTTAAAAATCCGAAAATGAATTTACTTATTTGGCAAAAAATAAGTAACAATGTCAAAACTTAGATGAAATTTTTCCCACTTCAAATTTTACCTAAATAGATTTTTTTTCAAAATTCTCTCTCTCTCTCTTTCTCTCTATATTGCATATGCCCACCATAAAATACAAAACGTTTAAAAAATAAATATCATTTTATTTAACTATAATATATAGATTTTAGTTTTTTATATTATTAATAATATCTATATATTTTTATAAACCTAATGATATCCATATTGCATATTTTATTTATACGTAAAAATTTTTTATCTTTAATGTAATTTTTTTCTTTTATAATTTTTTTTAATCTCATCAAATTCTAATAGATTATATATTTTTTTCTAATCAATATTTATCCAAACAAAACAATTACAAATACTAACATATTGAAATGATGCATTTTAGAATGTTTTTATTTAAAATTTTTTCAAAATTTCAAAATTCTCCATCCAAAAGTTATGTACACTTAGTAAAAAATATGAGAGCATTTTCACCATTAAATTAGTAATGAAATGTTAATTAGGGACGGTATATTTTTAATCTTTTCACATAGTATATATTATTTTAATGTTTTATCGTTAATCTATGAAATTTTATGCAATCATTTTTAATAAAAAAATCTTATAAAATTATATTTAAGTTTTCCCTAATGTTAAAAACTTTGTTAAAGTATCAATCAAACGTGAGACATTAAGGCTCCATTTCTTTGGAGAAAATATTTTATGTTTTTATTTTCGATTTATTTTCTAAAAAATAGTTTTTTTTTTTTCGTTTTCTAAAAATGTATATGGTAAACAAAAATAAAAATTGTTCTCTAAAAATGCAAAAATAAGGAAATGAATAAAATATTCAATGATATTATTAATAATATCATCTAATTATAAATATAATATATATTTATTAATTAACGATATTAAAAAGTGTTTAAATATGATAACTTGCAAAAAATAAGAAAAAAAGTAATATATATCTTTTGTTTTCACAAATGAAAACATTTTTTTTCTTGTTTTCATATTTCAATCCATTTTCAATTTCATTTTCTAAAACTTGTTTTCATTTTTAATTACTAAACAGGTTTTCACTCATATTTTTCATTTTTCAAGAAAATAAAAACAAAAAATGGCTTTGTTTTTTGAAACCAAATATTTCCTAAATTTTTGCTTTTTAAATTTATATTATTTCACACAATATCATTATTTTTGTCTATCCATGCTTGGATTCACAACATTTAATATATAGATTCGATTTCATAAGGGACCTTGATAACATTTGAATAGATTAAACATCACTAAAATATTAACTTGGTTATGTTTAAATTAAAGTTAAACCTTATTTAATTAAATATATTGTACTTAAAAGTTCCTTAATTGAAAGGTAGGTGTTTGAGAGACTTAGTTCAACTATATAGAAGCATTAGAGAAGTTTTTTAATCCAATAGCTAGCTTGGCATTTGATAATTTTTTAAAATTAAGATTACAAATAAACATTGTAATTTTAATTAATTCATTGTATCCCATATAAATAATAAATCAATAAAATAAATCATATAGACAAATTAAGTACAAGCATATTTAAGTGCTTATAGAATATGCCTAATCCATACCCAAAGCAAGCCAAGCTCGTACGTTTATGGTGGCCTAACCATTGAACATCTCTGCATAGAGGTTAACTTATGCACAATTTGGATTTCAATTTCAGTGCATTTTGAACACTTTTTTAACTTTAATCACACCAAATTTGTGTTTGGATGACATATAAATTGTGTGATTGAGTGATTTTATCTGCACTGAAATGCTTAAATTCTACCAAAGGAAAAGGGGTCTAGTGGACTACAGGACCCCAAATTGGACAATTTTATCTTAGTAAATAGTACCTATGATCCCTAAATTTTGGGTCAAATTCTATTTTCATCCATAAATTTTAAAAAATTCTACTTGAGTTTTTAATTACCCAAGCATGAATCAATGTAGTCTTTCCGTTTATGAAACTGTCTAAATTGACGGCAAATTCTAGCTGACATCATATATCATCATATAATGATATCAACTAGTATTCCATGTGACAGATAAAGGACCGAAAGAGAATTCTCTCAAAGTTTAGAGACCAAAAGAAAATGTTTTCAAAATTTAAGGATAAAAGACGAAACTATCTCAAAATTTTATATATTTCATATATATTTTATAAAATATTAAATTTAAAATTATATTTTTATTTTTTTATTGTTATATAAGTTATTAGTTATATTTTGTTTTTAATAAAAAGTATTTTTTAATTAAAATTATTTAAAAATTTTAAACCAATAGTGATTCGTATAAGCTAAATCTTTTAATCATAATTGGGCCAAAAAAAGAACTTTAATTTAACTAGTTTCTTTTTATCACTAGTAAGATTTTTGTTTTTATTCAATACTTGACCACAATTTTTATATTATTTAAAAATACTGGATTTCGGTAAATAATTTTTATCTTTCGAATTGAAAAAAATTCAAATTCAAAATTCTCTTCGATAATTAGGGGAAAAATATTTTAATGAATAAATAAATCATAATTATTTTTGTCTTTATTTTCAGCCTTCTTTATATATCTTTCAAAGGATTCATCAAATTATTTTTATCAATATAGTCTTTTTCTTGGTATCTTTGATTAATTTGATGTTTATTTTTTTGAACCAATGGAATAGTTTGGTATAGAATAAATTGTTCATTATTTTTTACAAATAGGGGTATCATTTTAAAAACAAAAAAATTATTTTCTATTGAAAATATTATTTACTTATAAATCATAATAAAAATATTATTTTCTGTACATAAAATGTATATTTTAAATTATTAAATATCTTTTATTTTCATTTTTCAAATATATTTTATAAAAAATAAATAAAGGAAAAGATAGAAATAATTTAAGAAAAAATTGATTTTTGTATATTTCAAATATATTTTATAAAATAGTATAATTTAAAATATTTTTAATTTTTATTATGATATCATTTATCAATAAAATAATATTTTTAATAGAAATAGATTTTAAAAAAATTAAAATTAAGATCAAAATTTCAAAATAATTTTGTTCAAATTACATATCATTTTAAAAAATTAAGTAAAAATTTTTATATCAATTTAAGAAATTAAATAAAAGGTCCATATCATTTAAAAATATTATATAAAAATTTTCAGGTCATTGTCAAAAATAGACTTATTAATCTACTAAAAAAATATAAAAACTTTATATTCATATAAAATAAAATTTAATTTAATTTTTTTTATAAAATTTATTTTATAAAATATATTTAAAAAGAAAAAATAAAAGATATTTAATATTTAAAAATAAATTATTTGGATAGAAAATAACATGTTTTTATTATGACTTATGAGTAAAATAATATTTTTCATAATTTTTTAAAAATGTATTAAATTAAAAAAAAAGAATTTGAAAATTTTAACTTAATTTTAAGTTTTGAATATTTATTTTCTATTTAAAACAAAATTCTATCGAATAAGTTCACTACAGGGGTTTACGTTTTTAGTGGCGTTTTTTTTAACGTTTAGTGGCGTTTATAAACGCTACTAAATGATTTACGATATTTGTGAAAAATGCCACTCAGAGTATTGGCTATACACGCGTCACGAAAAATAGTGTTGTTTTCAAAAAAATGTCGCTACTTTAGAGACATTTGTATCTGAAAACGTTTTTATTTTAGCAGCGTTTGTATCTTTAAGACCCCGTTAATTTAGTGACATTTTTATGAGGAAAACGTCATTGCTTTGGTGGCCTTTGTAAATGAAAACACTGCTAATTTAGAGACGTTTATATTTGAAATTGCCTCCATATTAGCGGCATTTGTATCTTTGAGACACCGTTAATTTAGTGGTATTTTTATGAGAAAAATGCCGCTGCTTTGGTGGTGTTTGTATAAAAAATGCAACTTACTAGCAGCATTTGCTAGTAAGAGCGCCGTTACTTTTAGTGGCATTTTACGATACAAACATAATTAAATTATTCATTTAGTGACATTGTTGAACACAAACATGTTATGTAAAAATGTATTTTTTTAAATTTCTGTACGTTAATAAATTTTAATTTCATTAAAGAGCTTAAATTTAGAAACTAAAATTAATATAAACTTAATTCACATTTAAGTATGCATCTAATTAATACAAAGTTTAAATTTTAGTATAATAACATTCAAATATTTTTAATACATTAAGAAAATAAAAATTAAAATGTAGGAAATAGATGACTGCATACATTTTGTTGGCTGACAATTGATGAAGAAAATTTTTCACCTTGGTCACTAGCGTGCTCAAGAACCTACTGAATAATATTATACAATTTTTAACACTTCATTGTAAGCCTTTTTTATATTTAAAAATTTAAATATTTACTAAATATAATACCTAAGTTGGTGGAGCACCAAGATCATTTCCTGGAAATTGTTGTTGCACAAAATTCATAAGATGATCGAATCGATCATGCAACTGCTGAAATTTTGCACGCTCTTGCTCTATTCTAGCACGTTCTTCCTAAATTTTGGCATGCTCCTATTCTCTTTCTACTTCCATTTGCTAAAAATGTTGTTGCATAGTTTGTAATTCCCCTCTCAATATTGAAATGTTTCGCGAAGATTGACTTGCTGAGAATGTAAATTACTTAGAGCTATGTCCATAGTAGGCAGATGGTGTTGGACCCAATCCAAGGCCTCGAACTTGTCCATGCCTTTCTTTTCTAGCAATTTCTATGAATATCTGATTTTTCATTTCTTGCATGTTAAGAGAATCATCAGATACTACTTCAATCTCAGTAGCCATTTTTTCTTTCACTTTTTCATGTGAATTTGTCATATACAACTATCAAGTTTAATGATTAATTGATAATATGTTAAAAAGAGTAAATATTTACTTTTTGTTAATATTAATTAAACAAATTACCACAATTTCTTGTTTTTCGATATTCATGTAAATCAATTTTTTTTTGTGTGTGTTATGCGAAAAAGTTCCACTTGTCCAATTGTATCACCCATTTCATTCTCCTATACAAAAACATATGTTATTTGATATGGTACATATCAACTGTAACTTATTCATGCATATCAAACCTGTTAATCAAGTATTAACATTTCGAATCATTTTAATCTAATGTATTTATATTTTGGCCTCGTAACAACACAATAGTCTTAAACATAATCACAACTAAAAGCATTTTGGGCTTTCACACATATAGATCATGGAAACCAAATTCAATTATTTTCTCTCAGTTTAATATCATGGATTGAAGCCATTCAATATGTTGAAAGCCACCCAAAAGTTTAATTTGTATATTTGCCTTTTATATGCAAAAATAGTCCCAAATAAACATAAATGACAACTTTTTCTCCCATATCAACCGTAGAAACCAAGTTCAATAAATCGAACAACTTTAATATCAAGTATTGAAGCTATCCAAATTGTTAAAATACAATAATAACAACAAATTTGTATTTTTACCTAAATATACGTAAACAATAATTTTTTCATACATATCATCCATATCAACTAAGTTCAAAACTTTCGATAAGTTTAATATCATGTATTCAAACTATCAAAACTATTAGAACAGAACAATAATTGTTAATTTGCTTATTTACCTTTTAACGACAAAAAAAGTTCATTCATTGGAATAAGTTTATTATCATAAACTTACTATTTCTTTTTGCTTTCTTACAAAACTTTTCGATCCACTTGTGTGGGAATATTTATGTTGCTTTCTACTACCAATCCCAATCTATCCTCTTTCCTATCATAAAAAATAATTGTGTATATGATAGAAATACAAATATTACCAACTTAAACCATAAAACACTTTCATCATTTCATTCTACTATTCAAAGTTATAAACTAGTACCTCTCTTTTTTTTTAGAGCCAAAATCTAACTAATTGTTCATATTGCCACCTAATCACATTATGGGGTAGATTTTTCATCATTGCCTCTACAAAAGTACTTCGATCGAAATACTTATTCTTCAAACTATACTTATAATCTTTCCATTTCTTTCCCAATGACTTAAGCACAAATGAAGTTGGTATTTCAAGTACAAATCTTGACTATAATAATACAATAAGAAAATTTTGAATAAGTAAACAAAATGTAAAATACAAAATTTTTTATTTTTAATTAATTATACTAATACCTTAATAAAGTTTAAAGCATCGACTTTAACTTTTTTTGGAACTTTATGCCAAGTTTCATAATAATAGGCAATTTCATTCCATTATGGGCTAGCATGCCTAGAAATCCAGCCAACAGTTGAGCCTCTTCACCAATTGGTTACCTATCAGAGTTTGCAGACACTACAATACGCTTATTAAGAGGTAGTGCAAACAATGCCTTCAAAGCTGTTCGGCCTCTGGTCTTCCATTGACCATTGTTATCAACTACAACAAATAAAAAATACATTTGTAAAATCATAATACTTTTATCATTATACTCGAATTCTAAAATTGGAGTATATCATACCTAGATTCAAATTTAAAGCATAATCAATTGATGGGGTACTACCTAAACCTAGACCTCCCATATTGTCAGATCCAATATTAGTCGAAGGGTTAGAAGTGATGGAGTTAAATATGACAGTACATTCATTTCCTTCCAAATGATTCAGTCCATAGCCAATATCTACAGGTGTCATAGACAGTTCTAAACTAATATCTCTGATATGTTTTCCTTTCAACCTATTCTTCCGCATTGTAGCTTACTTACATCATAAAAGTGAATATAGAAAAGATATTAGTTTAGAACATATATAAAGCCACTAAGAAGTTAAGAAATCAAAACCTATGATATATAAAAAACATATCAATTTAATTAAATCAAAAGATAATGTATGATTTAAAATACAATAATTATACAATAGCGAATGTGACATTAATTACATACAATCATTTACTACATTATGTCTTAAACACTTGAAATACAAATTATAGATGCACCATTTCATGGTTCATAAATGTCTTTAGTAACATCTTCGCGGACCCACTAAACGTAGGTGCAGGAGATATTTTCATCCAAGTTTTGTTCAGCAAAAGGATAACATTCAATTTCATGTTTAACATCATCTCTGGTATCTAACCCCTTACCAAATAAGTCTCTAAGTGTGTTTCAAAGAACAACGAACCAACCCAATTCTTTGGGATTTCAGAGTAAAATACTTGTTTGACTTGAGATGAAAAAACATAAAGTTCATCAATGAATCATTGTCCAGTGTGAATTAATCGAGAAAAATTAACAAGTGTAAATCCATATTGATCTTTCTTAATACCCCTCACATTATTCACATAAGCCTAATCACACCGAAATAAGATAACTTTTCACTTGCCATAATAATCCAACTCAATGATGTCATTAATCATGCCATAATAGTCAACATTTCCCTTTAAAGGGTTTGTGTCCCTAACGCTAGCATAGCTAGTAGTTGATGAAGTCACAACAACTCTTGAATTTTGTGTACTTCTAAATTTCTCATAGGATTTAGTGTGAAATCTAAAACCATTGATGATGAAACCTTTGTATCGTTTCATAATCCGGTTCAGACCGTGTGAAAGACACTCACCTCTTCACTAACAAGCCTTCCACTCCAAATCTATAAAAAGTGGAATAAATACATATATGCTATTAATGTTATTTATACCGTAAGCATTTTATATAGATTTCTTAAAGTGCGAAGTATGGCATTACTT
This sequence comes from Durio zibethinus, assembly GCF_047325235.1. Lineage (NCBI taxonomy): Eukaryota > Viridiplantae > Streptophyta > Magnoliopsida > Malvales > Malvaceae > Durio > Durio zibethinus. The sequence goes on along the minus strand of NC_143170.1, from coordinate 10,917,611 downwards.
ACAATTGCTCCTAACCATTCATGAAAGTTTTTAGCGAACAACTTATCAAGCTCTCGAGGGTTTGATTGTCGATAATGTGTAGGATCTCTCAAATTATTTCTATACTCTCTATAAAGCATCATGATAAAGTATTAATAAAAAAAATTAAAAGACAATAAATTATACTTAATGTAATGAATAATTTTCATGCAAAAAAACTTACGTGCGAAACGATTCAATTGAGTCATGATGAAAAAGAACATATCGATGTGCTTGTGCCCAAGATTTATCATCTAACTCCACCAATTCAGGTTTGCCTATTAGTGTCCAAAACTTTGAAAAAGATAATTATAGGTAGAGTCTGTATGCTACATACCAACATTTTTTGATGATCTATTAAATCTCATTTTAACATATTCCAAATAACAAAAACAAAATGTCATACACTCTTCTGCTAAATATCCTTTAGCAATAGAACCTTTCGGATAGCGTTTGTTATGACAATAAGACTTTAACCTCTCCAAAAACCTATAGCATAAAACATTAGTAATATGTTATTTTAAGTAAAGTGGCTTGATCATCAATAAAAATGTAATCAATCTATTAACAAATAATACCTTTCAATAGGATACATCCATCGATAATAAACTGGCCCATTGACTTTTGCTTTATATGGAAGATGGATAACCAAATACATCATAATAGTGAAAAAGTTTGGAGGAAAGATCTTCTTTAAATGGCATAAAGTAATCACGGTTCGATCTTGAAGTTTGTCAAGCTTTTCCACATTCATGCATATCTAACATAGAGATTTAAATATGTTACTTAATTCAATTACCATAAAAGTGACTTGGTTTGACATTGATGAATGTAAAGCAATCGAAAGTAAGTCTTGCATCAAAATGTGATAATCATGTGACTTCAATGAAGAAAGTTTTCGCTCTTTCAGATTCACACATCTTGATATATTTGACGCATAGCTATCTGAAACTTTGACATTTTTTAAAACCTTGCAAAACACATCTTTTTTAGCTTTAGAAATCCCAAAACAAGTAGCAGACAATCGATATTTACCTTTAGGAAGCAACTTCGGATGAAGGTCTGGACGGATCCCCATATCAACTAGGTCAAGCTGACTCTTTAAGTCATCATTGGATTTTCTATTCATATTGAGAATTTTCTCGATAAAATTTTTGCAAACATTATTCTTTATATGCATCAAATCAAGGTTATGATGTAATAAATTATATTCCTAATAAGGTAACTCAAAAAAGATACTTCTTTTTTTTCATAACTCAGACTTATTGGGGTCATCTGCTTCATCATCTTCTTCATCACTTTGAACATCATGATCACCAACTTGAGTATGAGTATCATCAACTTGCGTAATACGAGGCCATACACCTTTAAACATGTCCCTCACTCTTTTCCTTGATAGAGTCATTTTTTCATAAGTGAAATTGATATCTTTTAACTTTGACAAGATATTTGACCCACTAATAGGTAAAGACAATCTCTTCAACTCTTCAATTCCATCAAAGAGATATTTTTAGAATATAAATAGATGATTATCATCTAACCATCAACAATGTCCCATATAACAAAACTTCCTACCATTAGGTAACCACGTCGAACATGTCTATGCAGCATAACATGGACAAGCATAACGACCTTTTGTACTTCAACAAATAAATTCGCATAAGCAAGAAAATCAATGATAGTCTATAATATAGTAGCACGTATATTGAAGTTCTCTTCTTTTGATGTATCATAAGTCTCAACTCATTCCCATAATTGTTTTAACTCTTTAATAAGAGGTTGTAAGTAGATGTTTATATAATTACTTGGAGCTTTTTCTCCAGGAATTATCATAGAAATATAAATGATTGTTGCTTTATAGCTATCTATGGTGGCAATTGTAAGGAATCAATACAATTGGCTAAGTACTATAAGAAGTACTCATCACTTTGAATAGGTTGAATCCGTCAGATGCTAGTCCAAGCATAACATTTCGAGGATCAGATGCAAAGTCTGAAAACCTAGATTGAAATGATTTTTATGCCAAAAAATCTACAGGATGCCTATATGATCCATCATCCATCCAATTCTCATGATGTCACCTTATTGAATCTATAGTTTTTGAAGACATGAAAAGTCATTGAGGTTTGGTATTAATGGAAAATAGCGTAAAACCTTAACAGGCTTTTTTTTTACACATACCACATCACCATCCTCATTCAACCTTTCATTGAGGTTTTTGTCCACCTAACAAGAAATACCACACAAGTGACAAGATTCTTGATTTTTTCTATCCCTCCAATACAACATGCAATCATTGGGACAACTATGAATTTTCTCATGTCGAGACCTTAACCCTTAATCATCTTCTTTGATTTCTTACAAGCTTTAAAGATTTTTGCAAAAGGAAACATTTTTTTTCATAAACTCTAATAATAAAGTTAGAGAGTTTCTCATCCATCAACATAAGTATTTCAAGTGAAAAAGATGAACATAGAAAGATAACCTTGAATACTTCGATCTTTCAAAAAAGTTGTTCATTCATATCCTTAAGCAACTTATAAAACTTTGATATTTTTCCTCTAGGTTGTTGGTCACGTACACCTATCCCAGGTTCGCCAAATTCATGCATTTCAACATTAGACTGATTAAATCATTCATATTGGGGAAAAAGATTATGAAAATGTTAGTTATGAATGTTAAAAGCATCTCGCAACATACCTTCAATGTCATCTGCTATAAAATGATCATGTTGGTGTTGGAAAGCCCTTGAAGTTGAAGGAACTCTAGTGGAAGACCTTGACAGTATAGACTCTCCATGAAAATATCAATTAACATATCCCGAAAGAAATCCCATACAAATTAAATGTTTAAAAAAACTTGACACATTTGCCACCCGATATTAGCACACTTCACACATTGGCATAATATCATATTATCTTCACTTGTATTCTCAAATACAAAATTAAGAAAATTTTTCACTCCTTCCATGTACTATTGACTTAATCTTGACTTTTGCATCCAACTCTTATCCATTTAATACTTGCTACTTTATCAGACCAAATGTATATAAATAATTTATATGAAAATGAACATGTACAATACTTAAGTTTACTATGTTTTAAACAAAAGATATTAACAAGACCGGTACTTACACAAAATGAGATCTTTTTATTGTGAAATAATTATCAGCTACCAAAAATTATGAATGTTAAAACTCTACTACTAACGTAGACAGTACCCAAGAGTATTTGTAGTTGGGGTTTAAATAAGGCGAAATAAGGTGGGTTTTGGAAAAAATTGTTTACACCAAAAAAAAATTGTGAATTGCAAAAGCTGAAGGAACAATCGAATAAAGTAAAAGCTAAAGTAAATAAGTAATGAATAGTCAAAATAGGGTTTTAAAAGACAATGCTCGAATACTAAAAGCTGAAGGAAAGGGAAAGTAAATTGTACTTGGTTTGGAAAGAAAAATAGTATAACAATGAAGATAAAACTTGAAGTTGGTGATTGGATGCACTAAGTTTGAGAAAATTTTTATTGGACCAAATTATGGAAGGCATTTACTAAGAAAAACACCTACAATAATTCCATCATAAATATTTTTTGAATATATTATAGACGTTTTCAACAAGTCATAATAAAAAAGTTGTGTAATATTAAAGGCGTTTACACCACAAAAATGCCGTCACTAATTTCAACTAATTTTTTTGTGTATTTATTGAAATCATTTTGTACATAATACGCCTTCAATAACTCTCATATTTTTATCTTACAATATCAGTGAAGACTGAAGACGGTTTTCTACAAAAAATGCCTTTAAAAATTTTATTTTAAAAATTGTTTAGGTTTATTAAAGGCATATTTTGTTGAAAACGCCTTTAATATTACACGACTTATATTTTAAGAGGTTATTAAAGGCTTTTATTCCAGAAAAATGCCTTGACTAATTCATTTTATTTTTTGAAGCATTTTATTAAATGCGTCTTTTAGTGCAAAATGCCTTCAATATCATACTGCTCAAATTTTAAGATGGATAGTGAATGTGTTTATTATAGAAAAACGCCATTACTAAATACTTTTATTTTATTTAAAGTACAAACTCATTGAATAATTTCCAATTAAAATTATCGGTATTATTAATGACGTCTTCTAGTGAAAAATACCTTCAATAATCGAGAACTTAAAATTTTTAATAGTTAATGAAGGAATTTATTCCAAAAAACCACCTTCACTAACTGCATTTCATTACGTACACAATTATTAAAGGTGTTATTTATAACAACCGCCTTCAATAATTTTCGTTTCAAAATTTTGAGATTATTAAAGGCGTCTTCTATTGATAAAGGCCTTCAATAATTCCATTTAAATTATCTACATAAATATTGAAGGCATTTCTTGATAATAAATGCCTTCTAAAATTTGTATAGATCATAAAGGCGTCTTCTACTGCAAAACATCTTCAATATATAGCTATACAAATTTTAACACAGTAATTGAATGTGTATATTCAAGAAAAATGCCTTTAATAATTTCGTTTAGATTTTGTAGATAATTATTGAAGGCATTTTTAGATAACAATCGCCGTCATTAATTTTTTTAAAAAAAAATTTTGGGATTATTAAAGGTGTCTTTTACTGGTAAACGCCTTCAATATACCACTATGGTTATAGAAAGCATTTATTGCAAGAAAATACTTTTAATAATTCCTTTAAGCTTAGTACATAATTACTGAAGGCATTTGTTAATAACATACACCTTCAATAATTTCTCTCTAAAAAAATTTTGGAATTATTAAATGCGTCTTCTACTAACAACCGCCTTCAATAAATAAAATTTAAATTATCTTCATAAAAATTGTAGGCGTTTCTTTATAATAAACACCTTTAATAATTTTTTTCTAGAATTTGTTTGGATTATTAAAGGCATCTTCTACTGTAAAATGCATTCAATATAAGGCATATATTCAAGAAAATGTCTTTTATTATAAATTATCTACATAAATATTGAAGGCATTTTTTGATAACAAACACTTTTTAAATTTTGTTTGAATTATTAAAGGCGTCTTCTACTGCAAAACGCTTTTAATATATAGTAATGGAAATTCTAACACGGTAATTGAGGCGTATATTCAAGAAAAATGCCTTTAATAATTCCTTTAAATATTTTTGCATAAATATTAAATGCATTTTTAGCTAACAACTATCGTCAATAAATTCCTTTTAAAAATTCTTAGGATTATTAAAGGCATCTTCTACTGAAAAAGACCTTCAATATACCACTATGGTTAGAGAAGGCTTTTTTTCATAAAAACACCTTTAATAATTCCTTTAAACTTAGTACATAATTACTAAAAGCGTTTGTTGATAAGACACGCCTTTAATAATTTTCCTCTAAAAATAATTTTTGGGGTTATTAAAGGTGTTTTTTATTATACACCTTCAATAGTTTGTTATAAACTTTTAATGTCCATAATTATTGAAGGCATTTTCTACTTAATACGCCATTAATAATTCCCTCCATCTTTATCATGGGCATATCAATGAAGGCAATTTTCTACTCAAAATGCCTTCAATAATTTTTTAGAATTATGAAAGGCATTTTTTGATGAAAAACGCCTTTAATAATTTCGTTAGCAGCTTATTTTTTGAATTGCTAAAGGCATTTTTTTGTAAAAAAATACCTTCAATAATCTCTAATAAAATTTTTAGGGGATTATTGAAGGCATTGTTTTCAGAAAAATCACCTTTAATAATAATTTATATATTCATTTCCTTACCTTGAACATTGGAATGACAAACTGCTAGTACATAGAATGATTAAAAGTTGTATTATTCAACCAAACCAAACTTTAAACACATTTCTATCAGACCATTCATTTTTTTTATCCCTATCGTCATCACCGACCTTCAATAAATCAATGTTGTGCACCTCTCTTTCTACCGGTAAGTCATTTTTTTTAGTTTACTATATTATTTATAATAATCAATAGAGATTTTTTTTGGTTCCTTAATATTTACATATGCGTTTATATATTTTCATTAACTTCACCGTAAGCATAGTCATCCAAGTACCTTTCATTGCATGTATGATGTTTCTATGTAGTACACCTTAAATATTGTGGTTAGCTAAACCTTGTTGTCTGATTTTTTTTGCTGAATGGTATTGTATGATATTAGAGGGTTGAATCGTATGCTAAATGGTTTGCTAAACCTTGTTATATGATATTGTATTGCCGAATAATATTGTATGATATTGAAGGACTAAATCATATGCTGAATGGTTTGCTAAACCTTGTTGTTTGATATTGTTTTGCTAAATAGTTTTGTATGATATTAGGAGGATGAATCATATGCTAAATGATTTGCTAAACCTTGTTGTCTGATATTGATTTGCTAAATGGTTTGTATGATATTGGAGGGCTGAATCGTATGCTGAATGGTGTTTCTGAGTGGTTTGCTAAATGGTGTATCTGAGCACATTGCTGATTGGTGTGCTGAATGGTGTTTTTGTACATAGTATGGTATTAGTTGTATTTAATAATGTACAGTGTTAAATTTAGATGATCATATTGTATAATTCGTATAATTATGATCAACATTACAAGTATTATGGACTCCGAACAACATTATTCTCCTTCTAATTAATATGCACAAGACACAGCTGTAGGTCAAAAAAATAAAGGAAAGTGGCCCAAATAAACAAATTAAAATGAGTGACATAAAAATTCATGTTCACTTCAATCAAAGTGGGCAGCCTGTGTCTGAAGGAGCTACCAAGATGGCTACTCATAATGGAGCTATCATCCATCGTAAGACTTTCATTACGTACACCGATTGGCGATGAGTTTCTGATGATCTAAAGGATGAGATATGGCAGTCGGTTGTGGTATGTTTATTTAACTATTTCATAAAATTTGTTAAATGATCATTTAATTGAAATTCAATATGTTCAAACTAAAGAATGGTTTGACGTCCCAATTGATTGTAAAAAGATTATGTTGCAATCTACTGGGAAAACATTTATAGACTTTAAAAGCAGATTGACAATCCAATATATTTTACCGCTAGCTGGTGAAGGTGATGTATTGGTTATTCCACTTACGGCATATGCAGATGTGATAAATGTTGAAAATTAGACAAAATTTGTTCAAAATCAACTTTTAGAAGATTTTTCAGTACACAAACCCATTACCAAAAAAATTATTTGTAAGTCTTTATGCAATATAGCCTTTGATATTTATATGTGATTGACATAATTTCTTGATTTTGTAGAAAATAAAAGAACAGCAATGGGACATTTGGGCCAAACAACAATATCACCATCGGACAATGAGAAAGGAATATGCAAATATGAAGTATGAGTTGGTATGTATTCGCACACTTGTTTTATACTCATTAATGAATATTTATGAACATTCATTTTATACATTCTGATTCTTTTATTACGATAATTTAATAGGAATCAGCGAGCTCTGGCACAGAAGTTTCCAAATTGGATGTCTAAAAATAAGGACATCTACAAAAGGATTGATCCTTTATAGATAAAGCAACTGAGGAAATGACAAAAAAGATTGTATGTATAATTGCTTTTTAATATAATGTATGATTGGCATTGTGGTTGTATGCATGAATGTATACTAGCTTGTATAGATTTGTTGTTATAGCCCATCTTATTATTGTTCTTCAGGATGATTATGATGCCAAAGTCGAATCTGGTGAACTAGCAACCCAGTATGGCAAAGATCCTTTGTCTTTAACATTAGGCACTAAATAAAAGCTTCGTCGGGTTCATGGGATTGGGAAATTTGTCTTGCCATCAAAGTTTTTTGCTAATCAATAAAAAATCCCATGAATGAGAAATGCACAATATGAAGCAATCATTGAGCTACAACAATAATGAATTGATAACCATGAGCTATGCCTCAATGAACAATAGCAAAGAGTCACTACTTTGGAGTCCATATTGGCAACAATGTAGCATAACATGCAAGTACATCAGTTTGACAACATCGTCTCCATAGGAAAAGCTTTCATTGCAAGTAAGGAAGTAGTTCCATCCTCTGCTACTACCCAAGAAATATGATATTTTTTATAAATTTAATATTAATTTGTTTATTATATTGATTGATTTGGTTTTAATACTTATATTTCATTAAATATTGTAGCAGGATGTTCGGACTCACAGTATGACTCTTGCTTAGGCTTCCATGGATGAGTTATCCAAATATTCATTGGAACATTTTTCTATATTTGCAGTAAGCTATATTCCAACCTTAATTACTCGAACTTTATCCATATCTGATCTGATGCGTAATCTGAGTATATCATTGTTATTATTTTGTAGTCGTCATTGGGTGTTTATTGTGATTAACACCAAATTTGTAATGCCATACTTACTTAATTCAGTTAATCTAATGGCGATGCCTAACACTGATATTCAAACTTTTATAAATAGGTAAATCAAATTATTATATTATATATCTTTTGTTTCTTCATAAGTAATTTTATTTATGTATTAAGTGATTTTTTTTCTTTTCAATTTAGGGTAATATATGCATTTGATAAAAAGATAAAGAAATCGAAATGGGTGTAATTATCAGTAAATGTGAAATATATTCTTTTATGCTGAGTTTGTGTAGATAAATATTTCTTAAACCCACTCAATTTAATTTTCAAGTACCTCGTCAACCCAGTAATACTGAATGTGGATATTATGTCCTCTGTTTTATATGGAAGATAATGTTACATGATTTTATGAGCACTCCATTCAAGGTTAGTATAAATCTCATAAACTTGTTCTATCTTCAAAAAAAATAAAAAGGTACATTATGTTCTCATTTCTTAGCATTTCTTTTTTATATTTTTTTTAGCGGAAAAGTAAAAAAAGCTTCACAGAAGATGAAGTGGATGAAGTCCATAAAGAATGGTATGATTATGTATTATCATTTATCAATGTTGATAAACCTCCAGGTTAGACATTGTTGGTTAAATGTAAATATATAAAGAACTAAGTGTTATAATGTTTTGAACATGCCATGTTTAATGGAAACTTTAAGTTTGTACATTGGGGTATTGGTTTAATATTATTGTTATACTTAATATGAATATACTATGTGTACTTAATAAATTATTGAGTATGATTATTTTAGAAAAGTATATTAATATGGCAATGTTATCAATTTTAATTTTGGATGTGTGGTCAATTTATTGAAATACAATAATGTTCATTATTTAAATTTCAAAATGTAATTTGTAGTATCACATATAAAAACCAAATGTTTTCTGGGCATTAATATACAACTGACAGCAAACGTATTCTGAGCATAAATCTACAACTACTTGACATATACAATATCAAATATGTTTTATTGATCGGATTATTGAAGACGTTTTTAGCAAGAAAATACCTTGAATCATTCATAACAGAAAATTTTGAAGGCATTTTTAACCAAAACCGCCTTTGATAATCACACCAAAAATTCATTGTATGGAATATTAAAGGCGTTTTGGGGAAAAAAATACCTTCACGAATCCGTCGTGCCTTTTTTGTATGGATTATTAAAGGCGTTTTAAAAAAACACCTTCAATAAAACTAACTAAAAATTAATCGAATGGATTAAGAAGGGCGTTTTCCTATGGGTAATGCCTTTAATAATCCCTAACAAAATGTTATTGAAAGCGTTTCTGGATATAACCACCTTTAATAGTCCGACCATCAAAATTTATCGTCTGGAATAGTAATGGCTTTTTTTACCAAAATTGCCTTCGATAATCCACCAAAAATTTATTGTGTGGAATATTAAAGGCGTTTTAGGGAAAAAACACCTTCAAGAATCCATCTTGTCTTTTTTATATAAATTATTGAAGGCATTTTAAAAAAACACCTTCAATAATACTAACTAAAAATTAATTGAATGGATTATGAAGGGCATTTTCCTACGGGTAATGCCTTGAATAATTCCTAACAAAATTTTATTAAAGGTGTTTATGGAAATAATCACCTTCAATAATCCAACCATCTGAATATTAAAGTCGTTTTGACCTAAAAACGCCTTCAATCATCTGTTCAAACTTTTGGCTATGGATTATTTATGGCGTTTTAACAAAAATCGCCTTTAATAATCACAACAAAAATTTATTGACTAGAGTATAGAAGACGAGTTCGGCCAAAAACACCTTCAAGAATTGGCTCTATATTTTTCCTATGGATTATTAAAGATGTTTCTATATGAAAAACGCCTTCAATATTCTTTATAAATTTTTTTAAAGCAATTGGTGAAGGCATTTTTCCCAAGAAAATGCCTACAATAATCAATTGCAAATAATCTTTGCAAAAACCCATAAAAGGCTAAAGGGAGGGATCGAACCTACAACCTTATGATTAATATTTGTACGATCGAAATATTTTGTTATGATATTTATTAAAGGCAATTTTTAACAAAAATGACTTCAATAAGCCTGTGGAATTTTTTGGTCCAATTATTAAATGCGTTTCTTGTAGAAAACGCCTTCAATAATCTCATACAATTTTTTTTAAGATTATTATTGAAGGTGTTGTCTGCCAAAAACACGCATTTAGTATTCACTGAAATTTTTAAGGTAGGATTATTCAGGACGTTTTAGTCGAGAAACATCACTGATATCAAGTCTTGGGTGGCGTTTATAAGTAACAACATCGCTATTTGAATTAGTAGCGTTTTGATAATAAACACCTTAAATTTTATAAAAACACGGAAGCTAGAGGCGTTTGTAAGTGAATGGCCACTACAAAACTGCCGTTAATACGCCATTCTCTTGTAGTAGTTGTATGATAACAAAAAATATAATGCAAAAATATGCAAATACAATTTAAAATTATATTTTTTGTTATAATATAACTTATTAGATAGATTTTTGTTTTAAATGGAGAATAAATATTCAAAATTTGAAATTAAGTCAAAATTAAGTGAGAATTCTATTTGGTCCATAAATTTTGAGAGAATTCTATTTTGGTCCCTCATCTACTGTGTAAGATGCTAGTTGACATCATTACGTGATGTCAGATGGCATTTACCATCAATTTAGATGGTTTCATAGATTGAGTTACTACATTGGTACATATTTGGATAATTGAATACTCAATTACAACTTTTTTAAAATTTAGGGATCAAAATAAAATTTGAAAAATTTAAAGACCTGTGCTATTTATTCTTTTATCTGCTTTAAATTATGTCTATCACCATTTTATCTTTAATTTTGTAGGCTTTAGATTAAAATATCCTTATTAAAATTTTTAACTACATATCAATTACATAACAATTTATATTCAATTATTTATAACAAAATATTATTATAAAAAAATTTAGTAATTTTTAATTACTTATCAATAAATTTATTACTATTATAAAATAATTTTAATAATTTTTTATTTATTAAAAATATTATTTGATATAAAAATATTAATTATTTTAATTATTTTTAACATCACAAATATTACATAAATTCATTATATTTAAATTTTAATCTGACATCCTTAATAGTTTTTTTCTCTTCTCATTACACTTCTTTCACCATTAACATTACTTTCACATCCAAATATATATTTTCACTGATTTTAATCTCACCGCTATAGTACCTAATCTTATCACTATAGTAATTAATCTCCCTTTCACAATAATTTTTAATCTCATCGAAGCTCAATCTCATTGTTGTAATAATGTTTTGGTCTGGAGACTCGATTGTGAAACATAATCATTTAAAAATCATGAAAACATGAGGAGTCGTCACTAATCTTTTTTAGGATGTGATTGACCATCTAAAAATTTTATATTTTTAATAAAGCAGGTTTAAAATTTATTAAATATATAATTTTAGTTTATGAAAATAAGATTGAGTTCTGGAATCGGTTATGTGTGGGGAAAGAATAGTACCCCATAGTACTCATACAATTGATACCAACTAATAATGCGCTATTCATAATTTTAGACAAAAATAGCTTTTATATGAAATTTAATTATTATTCCCTTTTGAGGGGTAAAATATTTTAAAAATCTTTATTTAGAAATACTGTAATATCTATAAATTAAAGGAATACCTTAAAATTCTTCAACATAAAAGAAAAATTCAAAAATAATCCTTCCAATCTAAGATTTATCACAATATTTTCTTAAAAATAAAATAATATTCTTTAAAAGTGATAATTAGTGATAACTTTCTAACATCTAGGCAGAGTACAAAAAATTATATTCTACGAAATATTATTTTAATTAATTTATTTATTTACTTTTTAAAAAATTAATAATAATTAAATAATTAAAAGCTAACCATAAACATCAACTAAAAATAAACATATATATAAGTAATAAATGCAAATATGGATGTAAATGTGTGTTCTAAATGACGAAAAACTGTGAATTTAAGATCGGATTTTTAAATATAAAAAGACTATCGAGACTTTCCACCTTCTTAGCAGAGTTTAAATGTCACTTATTATATTTAAAATCATTTTTTATTTTTATTTAATTTAATTTTATTATTTCAAATTTCAAAATATATGAAAATTTTTGATAAAATAAATTTTTTTAAATACCTCATCATCTAGGTGGCATTCGTGAATAAATTATTTCACAAAAGGTTTTCACATAAATCATTGAACTTAATATGATTTTAGGTAAATTTAGGATTTAGGATTTTATTTAGGGTTTCAACTAAGGCCTAGGGTTTCAGGTTTCATTTAAGGTTTTATTTATGATTTTAATTTTAAAATTTCATTTAAGGTTTTAAGTTTAGGGCTCCAATTGGGATTTTATTTTAGGGTTTCGATTTTAAGGTTTCAGATGTGGTTTTAATTTTAAAGTTTCATTTTACAAATTAATGAACCCCTTTAAAAATTTTCAATATCGAGGCAAATTTTTGAACTAAGCTCGCTTTTTATGATCTTCAAAAATTAATTTTTATATTTTATATATTTTTTCTATTAAAATTTATTATTATTACTTATTAATATTTTATATTATATTTTTATTATTTAACAATTTTTTAATATTTAGGCAAAATTATTAATTTTTAAAACAATAATTTTTATTTCCTCCAATATCTAAATAGGGATTTTAAATTCTTTTTCTTCTTTTTTATTACTTTTTATTTTTTTCATTTTAAAAGATTTAAAAATATAAATATCATCTAAAATGCATGAATATAATTAAAGATAATATGAGCATGCTAATTAATAGACTAATATATGTACAAAATTATTAAACAATCAAAACCACATAAAAATCAAATTAAGCATGATTATAATAATAGAAATAATAATGACAATAATGCAAAAGGATATTTAACATGCATATAACCTAAATTTTTTTATTTAATTTTTTTGTTTAATATTTTCTAATATTTAGACAGAATTAAATTTTCACAACATGATTTGAAATTCCCTCCAACATCTAGGTAATATTTTTAAATTTTATCTTTTTTTATTTTATTTTTTAGAAAACATTATTATTGATATTTATTGTTATATATTTTTAATTATTATTACTATTTTAAACCCCTTCTTTTTTAAAAAAAAAAAAAGTCAACCTACAAAATAAAAACATCTAAAACATTAAAACCAATTATTAGAGAAAAATGAATTAAACCAAGACCATTGTGCCCTACTCGTCCCCACTCTCTTGCATCTAACAAGGTTTGTTCATTTTTATTTATGATATCTCCTTTTTATTTTAAAACCAAAAAACATGAAACAATAAGGAACTCGATTTTCATGGACTTAACAACAAAGATTCCAAAGGTGGGGTCATGAAACATAAACTAACTAAACAAATAAAAAAGGATCTAAGCTTTCCTACAAGCAACTACAAGAAAACAAACTAGAAGCAAAGAATATAAACAAAAAAAAAAAAAGAGAAAGGTTTGAAGCTTTAGCTTCTGCGAACCATCCTCACGCAACAACAACATTTTTTTTAAGCTATTAAAATGTTTCTAAACCTACAAGGGACAAGCCAACCGCAAAGGACATGTTGAAGCCTTATACTTTTCTAAACGCACAAGGTGACAAGCAGGCGAGCACATTTGTTTCTTCAACACCTTTCCATTTTGTTTCTTTACAAGTTTTTCTTCTTTTTTTTCTTTTAAAGTAAACACAAAAGCTAGTTGGAAGGAACAAATAAAAGCTACCCTTTTTTTTTTTTTTGGAGAGGCTTTCTATTTTGCTGTCATTCTACTTCTTTTTTGCAGCCGTTTGATTTTGCACCTTTTTCCGCTTGTTTCTTCTTTCTCCTCCTTTCTGCTACAAACCCCTTTTTTCTGCTGATCCTCGTGCGGCTTTTGTTGCAGTTTCTTGTTTTCTACTTCTTCCTCCTTTCCTTTTTCTTCTGCTTCTTTTCCACTGCTTCATATTCACTAAAACTTTTTTGGCTACTGGTTTCACCTTCTGTTTTATTTTTTTTGCTTCCCAATTCTACTTTTTTTTCTGGTGGTTTTTCCTGCTTGCTTCCTGTTCTATTTTTTCTGCTTATTCGTCTTCACCATTTCCAGCTCCAGCTTTTGGTTTCCATTTTTTCTGCTTTTTCTTGAATGCCCACTGCCGCTTGCCTTTTTTTTTTTTTACGTTTTTCTGTTGCTTTTTTTTGCTTGTTTTTTTCTGCCCCTCAAAATGCTTCCCTTGCTACTCAAGGCTTCTGTTTTTCCTATTACCTGCCCATGCCTTACGCCACAACCTCCATGCAGATTTAAACAATTTCCTTGTTTCCACATCCCTCAACTCAGACCAACCTCCCTTTAGTTTTTCTATTTTCCTCACATTAAGCTTGCATGATATGCCCATGCAAGGCCAAACCGGATGGGCCTCTTTCCTCTTGCATTTATTAAGCCTTAAAACAACTAAATACTTTTGGGCTTGGAATTTTATTTTGTGGGCCACTTGGCTTTCATAATCTTTTTGGCAAGTTTTGGGCGTCTTTCACTTGTTTTATTTTATCTTGGGTTTTCACAATTTATATTCGAGGCCAAGTCCATTCTAATTGTTATATTTTCTATTATTATCATTTTGTAATAATTTTATATTTGTAATAATTTTATATTTTTTATTTGGTTTGCTGACTAATAGTGGACCATTAATGGGCTTTGTAAGAATAGGCCTTTATCAGACCACTTTGGGTATCGTTCAAGCTAATGAAATGGGCCTCCTTATGGAGACTATATTGGGCCTCATATCGAATAATTTAAAAATGGGTTATGCAATGAGCTTGAAAAAAGTTGATTGAGGCACAATTACAAAAATGAATCCGAATTAAAAAAATAAAATCTCTCGAACAAAATTAGGTATCATAACTATCCTTTAACATATTTATAAGTATCAAGAATAATACAAAGACGTAGACAACAATTTTATCTAAATGTTACTTCTTAAAAACAAATTGTGTTTTTTGTTTTGTTTTTTGTTTTTAAGTTGAAAATTCATAAATTGTGAAAAATTATTACGATTGATGCATAAGTTAGCGAATAAGAATGATCGAGACAAGCCGTAAACCAAAAATAAAAATGAGTGGGACAAAACTACAAGTTAGAAAACACAAGACAACTGGGACTAAACCATAAGTCAAAAAATAAAAGGATGGCCCGGGTTGAGCTACAAGTCGAAAAACAATGAAGAGCAAAGACTAAACCACAAGTTAAGAATAAAGAATGATCGGGATTAAACCACAAATCATAAAATAAAAATGACTGCGATTGAGCTGTAGATCGAGAAACAACAATGATCGAGACTAAGCTGCAAGCCAAGAATAAAGAATGACTAGGATTGAACTGCAAGTTAGAAAATAAAGGTTACCAAGACTAAGCTACAGATTGAGAAACAACGATGACCAAAACTAAGTAGCAAGTCAAGAATAAAGAATGATTGGAATTGAACCGTAAGTCAAAAAATAAATACTACTAGGATTGAGCTGCAGATCGAGAAATAATGATGACTGAGGCTAAGCCGCAAATCAAAAATAAAGAATGACTAGGATTGAACCATAAGTCAGAAAATAAATACTACCAAGACTGAGCCGTAAATCAAGAAACAACAATGACTGAGACTAAAACCGTAAGTCAAAAAATAAAAATGATCGGGATGAAACCGCATGTAAGAAAATAAAAATGACTAGGACAAAATTGTAAGTCAAAAAATAAGGATGAATGGGACGAAACTACAAGCCGAGAAACAACAATGACCTGCAATAAATTTTCTTTCTAAGTCTAATGAAACTTTGTTTTGAAAAATATTCTAATTCCATTTAATATCTTCTCATGATAAACCTTCACATAATCTATAATGAATTTGAATGGTATAAATGTAATAAATGATTTATATCATGCATTTCTTAATCATATTAACTCAAAGTTCAAGATTAGTTTATCTCTTTCTAACCTTAAAGGTTGCCCCAATATCTTTCATCTTGTTTCTTTCTCTTTTCTTCTTTTTATTCATTTTATTCTTTTTTTTTTTTGACAAATGCCTTCTACAATCCTTATTTATTTGCAAGCTTCCTCCAAATTCTTTCTTTAGGCATCCTTCTCACCAGTCAATTGACTCTTGCTTTCTTATGCTGTTATCTTCTATTCATCCTTTTAAGCAACATATAGGTTTATTATAAGCATTATCAATAATTATCCTAACTTTTACTGACAAATGTAATGATTTCAAAGCTCAAAGTTGGATATTGGCTTTAATCAACAATGAGAAATTTATTTTGGTTTAGAAAGGAAATAAAAAGGAAATCAACAATGAAACCAAACTTTTTTCTTAAAATTCATTACACTTGCGATCTTGCTATATCTAAACTCTTATAATTAATCATTGCCCCATGGCATATAGTTAATGGAAATTTGCCCTAAATTTATTCCTTGCCTCTGATCTACCTAGCTTTGTGCTATTTTGCTTTGCCTTTACAAAATTTCCCCTTAACTCCACCTTTGTTTAAGCTGCTTTTTTAGGTTTTTCAACTTAAATGATCCCCTTTTGGTTCAAACTACCTTTTTTGGGTTTTTAATCCGAATCCTCTTCCTTTTTATCTTTTCGGTTTATTGTTTTTCTCTTTTTTTTATTTGTTTATTGTTAGTCATCTTTTCTAGTATTTTCTTTATGTTTTTGTTTGCAACTTTTATAGCATTATTCATCTTTGGGCAATATGATACTAAATGATGATGTTTTATTTTAAACTGTGCATACACTTTTTTTTTATCATTTTACAATTCAAGTTGTTAGCATTAACCGAGATAATTCTTTTTAGGAGCTCATACCAACATATTATTTCTCTTTTTTATAAACTTACATACAACTAATCATGAAACACTAGTATTAAAGGCTACTTCCACCCATTTGGTGAAGTAATCAATTACCACAAAGATGAAACAATACCTATTTAAAGCTTTCAAGTTATAAACTGATCATATCTCTTCCTTACATAGAAAATGGCCATTGATGCACCAACACAAGTAATGGGACTAGAAGATAATGAATTTTGTTTGCATAAATTTGACATATGTGGCACTTTTTAGCATAATTGATGCAATCATTTTCCAATTTAGACCAATAATAACCTATCTACATTATCTATCTAGCTGTTATATATCCATTAGCATGTGTTTCATAAATCCCCTTGTGGATTTCTTCTAGTATCTTTCTTGCTTCTACAACATCTACACATTTTAACAATATCAAATCTCAACCTTTCTTGTACAAAATTTCCTCATCGAGCACAAACTCTGTTGTTAATCTTCAAATAATCCTTTTGTTATTCTCCGAGGCCTACTTGGGATTTCTCAACACTTAATATACTATACAATTTCATGATACCAAGGTCAATGATTTATTTCTTCTTCAACATTTAAATAATGAGTAGGTGAATCCCACATTTGTAGTCTTATGGGTCGGGTTCCCATATTAGCATTTAACTTGAACATCACAACCAAAGTAGCCAATGCATCAGTAATCTATTTTTTTTTTAAGAACATGTTGAAACTGGATTTCTTTGAATTGCTTAATCAAATCAGCTATAAGCTTTTGGTATAACACTAATTTTGAGTCCCTAGTCTTCTATTCACCTTTCAATTGGTAGATTACCTAGGCTAAATTCTTATATACTTCTAATACATCTATCTTCTTTTCAATGGCCATCCATAATCCCATGGCACATGCTTTATATTTAGCTAGATTATTTATGCAATTAAATCCAATCTTGTAGTACTAGGGTAATAATTCCTTTCCAGAGATATTAATACTACCCTAGTGCCATGCCCCATTATATTGGATACCCTATTGAAAAACATCTTCCATAACTTTTTCACAAGTTCTTCATCTTTATCCTACAAGATTGCTATTAAATCTTCATTTAAAAAATCACACTTTATGGGCTTATAATCTTTTGTGGCCCTATCATAAAAAAAATCAATTATCGCACCACCTTTTATAGATTTTTGTGACACATACACAATATCTTACTCTAACAACATGACTTACCATCTAAGAATTCTACTTGAAAGGGATGGCTTCTCAAACATATATCTAAGAAGATCTAACTTTAATATAAGCCAGGTTATATAATAGAGCATAGACTACCTAAGCCTACGAGTAGTCTACACCAACGCATATCACAATTTTCCAACTAGGAGTATTTAGTTTCATACTCCATAAAATTTTTACTTAGGTAATAAATAGCCTATTCTTTCTTTTTAGTTTCATCTCTTTGCCCCAATACACATCCCATTAAATTTGTTGTACTGTTAAATACAAGATTAATAATTTTTTTACAACGGGTGGCACCAATACTAGTAGGTTTGTCAAATACTCTTTAATCTTTTTGAAAGCACCTTGACATTCTTTATCCCAACTACCAGAATTATTTTTACACAACAACTTAAAAATTAGATCACATTTTGAAATGAATTAGGATATAAAGTGAAAGATGTAATTCAATCGCCCTAAAAAGCTTCTTACCTCTTTTTGCATATGCAAAGCTACTAAATTTTGAATGCCTTGAATCTTATTAGGATCTACCTTAATACGTCTTTCACTGACTACGAACCTAGCAATTTCTCTATTTTAGCACCAAATGTACATTTAGCTAGATTCAACTTGAGTTGGTATTTCCATAACCTTTCAAAGAGTTTTTTTAAAGTTAGCTACATGATATTCTCCTTCCTTAGACTTTACTATCATATCATCAACATACACCTCTATTTTCTTATGCATTATGCTATAAAAAAGAGTGACCATCACCTTTTGATATATGGCACCAGCATTTTTAAGTCAAAAGGGCATAACTTTGTAACAAAATGTACCTCACATAATCACAAATATGGTTTTCTCCATATTCTCTCTAGCTATTTTGATTTGGTTATATCCAAAAAAACTCATATATGAATAAGTAGGTAGAATACTTAGCATGTTATCCACAATGGTATCAATATATGGTAATGGAAAATTATCTTTTGGTCTAACCCCATTCATGTCCCGAAAATCTACACATATTCTCACTTTTCCATCTTTCTTAGGAATCGAGACTATATTGGCTACCCACTCTAGGTATTTGGTTACTTTAAAAAAACCCATATTAAACTGCTTCTTTATTTTTCTTTTATTTTCAACAACATCTCTAGCTTCATGCACCTCAGTTTTTGTTGTATTGGTTGACAGTCTGACTTTAGAGGCAATCTATGTTTAATAATATTCATACTAAACCTAGGCATATATTGATAAGGCCATGCAAATATATTTATATATTCCTTCAACAAGTCCCTAACTTCTGTATTTCCATTGATGACAGTGAAGAATCGATCCTGACTTTTTTCCTATTCTCTTATCTCCTAAATTCAACAAATTTATGGTCTTTTGATAAGGCTCTATAAGTCTATTTCTTGTTCCATCCACTTTAATAATTCATGAGACAAATGATAATCTTTGGAGTCAACATCATCATCAAGCTCATTAATGTCAATTAAATTTTTGAAATCAAATTCAGCATTATTGTTTTGTTTATCCATAATGTTCATTATTTAAAAACCTAAAAATAGATTTAATCACAAGGAAATATAAGCTAATTGGGCAAAAGTAAAGAGAACATAAATAACAAAGAAAGGAAAATGGGAAGATGATATATGTGAAATGCATTACATTCATTACTTAAGCTAGGATAATTAAAAAGCAACCCATACATTACCCTCCATATGCTATTGGGCAGAAGCAATTGAAATTTAAAGTTTAGATGTTCTAAGGATAATAGCAACAATACGTTATTTTTAATCTTCTAATCTTAAAAAAGGAAAAAAAAACATCTCATCTTCTTACATCTCTTTCACACCTTTACTGATCTGAACTTGATAGAAAACTTCCTCTATTTTAGCAATTAGTTTTCTTTTTTCCACTCATATTGATCCAAGATAGACACATCTGCCAGAATCGAATGTCTTATACAAATAAGGGAATACTATTCTTTTGTTAACTGAATCATGCCCTTTAAGGCATGTTATTCTCTTCTCTCACTTTTCCATCATCATTTTTCTCTTATTTACAGCTATAGGCTTGAAATCCAGACCTCATCTCTCTTTATTTTCAATTGTAATTGGCACTTCCTTGATTCCTTGTAAAGATACTACCAAACCTTGTTTAGCTCACTAGTATGGTCTTCTTTACTACCATGTTTATGGTTTTTGACAATTATGGCATAAGTATCTTTAAATTTTTTCCAACATATGTAGCACTTACCATCTAGAAGCTTTAAACAAGCATTCAGGTGCTTTTTTGACAAGCACGACATAAGGAGTAGTTAGAGTTTTGGTTACCAATAAGTTTTTTTTATCATCTAAACAAACTTGCTTTTCTTGAACAATAAACTTTACCCTCTTATGCAAATTATAAAGATACGACTCTTACTATATGAATCTAGGGTCTTCTAAGTAAATAGCTATATGAGGGTGCAATATCCATAACCTAGAATTAAACATTAAAGGTTCATGGATCAATCTACAATGGAATTTTAATATCACTAATCACTTCTTTTTGTGCCCTATCAACAGCCTTAACTATCATATAGCTATTTCTCACATATGATTGATCCACTAGTATCTTTGAAAACGTGGTCATAGGCATTACATTAATGGATGACCCATTATCAATAAGTATCATGGCCATAGTATGAGTCTTACACTTAATAGTAACATGTAGGGCTTGACACTACTTTTTCATTCAAGAGATATCTCATCATCATTAAAAGAAATAAAATTTGGTGCTATTATATTCCCCATCATGTGATCCATATTTTTCAACAAAATAAAATGCTTAACATAAACCTGATTGAGCACTTTCAACATAGCATTCTTTTATGGTTCAACATTCAATAGTAGCGACTATAATGAAATGCAAGCTAACAACTTGCTTTATAGGTCGACCACACTACAGTCACTATGCTTGATAACCTTAAGAAATTCACAAGCCTTTTTTTGGACAAAGGCTTTCTCTATTGTGACCTCCTCTCTTTCTTTTGTTTTTCTTTTTTTGACCTTTTCTAGTATTTTAAGAGTGTAACAACGACCACTTCTGGTCATTCCTCCCACGTTTATTATATTTGTGGTGTATTGATTCCCCTTGTTCTTTAGAGCTACTTCATCACCAAACCCTTAAATCTCTATTTCAAAATTATAATCTTATAGGACTAACTTATCATTATTATAGAACAAATATTGTAAATGGTGTCATACTGTCATTACATAAAATATGGTGAGGGGTTTTGGAATGAAAGGCATTTCTAACCCATCGCCTATCATACTCATATTACTAACATTCTCTTTAATATAGAATTCAATCAACTTGTTATCCATTAGTTGTTGCAACACCATTCGAAACCCTTAGCAATCTTAGATCACATGTCTTTTATTCTTTCCATGATAATGACAATTATGGTCATCATCTATACAACCACTGTCATTAACTATAGGTAAAATCATTTTTGTCTTAACCAAACAATCAAAAACCTTTTTCCTTAGGGTTTCTACCTCATTGACCCATATTTTCATTTTCAACCCTTGTCCATCTAACACTGCATTAGTATTACCATTAGTATGATTGGAAAAAAGGTTCATACCAATGTTATGTTTAGCCTTAAAGTTCAAATTCAACAAACTCTGATTTATCAACTCATGCATCTTATGTTTTAGCATGAATTTTTAGTAGAATAACCTGTTACACCATAATGATAATCACATTTGGCACTGGGGTCATACCATTTTAGGTACAACGGTTTCAATAGCTTCAGATACTTAGGAGCAATAAGGTGACTTTTCATCAACTATGGATATAAGCTAGTGTGTAACATAGGGATAGGGTCAAACTAAGGCTTTTTTCGATTGATTCTATTTTGTGGATTCTTTTAGCTTGAACTGGCTAGCTAAGTTAACATTATAGGAGTGAAACTTGGTGGTTATCGATTGAAATTTAGTCTATATAGGGTTTGTTGGGATGGTTGATAATGGTATAGTGGTTGGGTAGCTTGATTAGGGGTATGATAATAAATGAGGAGCTATGTTCTTAAGTTATAGAGGATAAATGGTTGGAATAAAAGACATCTTATAGACACAACATGTGTCTCATAATCTTTCTTTCTTGGATTGGCTGACTTCCTAGTATTAGAAGCTTTAGCCCTTTAATTTTATCGATCTTAGTGGTATTCTTGATCATTTCTCTTGAAATTATTATGTCAAAAAATTTTTTTGTAGTATTTCCTACTAGCTTGTCATAATATGAAGCCTTTAATCTACTAACAATTAACACCATAATCTCTTTTTCAATTAGCAATGATTGAATTTAAGTTGCTGCATCTTTTCATCAATGCATATACTCCTTAAAAGTTTCTTTGACTTCTTTTCCATGTTTTGTAAAGATAGCCTATCCAAAGCATTATCAATGACATACTTATATTGAGCCATGAAAGTTTTAACTAAGTTTCTTCATAAATAGATCAGGCTCCGATCCAACTGAACATACTAAATTGATGCTGATCCAATTAAATTATTTTGAAAATAGTGTAACAAAACTTTGTCATTTTGGGTATGACATGCTATTTTATGACAAAACATCGTAATATGAGCAAAAAGACATTTTGTTCCATCAAACTTCTTAAAATCATGACCTTGAATTTTGCTAGATAACAAAACCAAGCACCAAACTGAGTTCATTTGCATCTATGCTCCCAAAAATGTCATTCTTTTCTACAGTTCTTAGTTTTTATTCAATTAAATCTTACTTATTTTTTATTTCAACAGTTACTATTGGCACAAACATGCTACATAGCTTTTCTTATTCAACAAGATCATCTAAATTTGGTACAATGATAGGATCTACAGGATCTAATCCTTAACTAACATTTACATGTACTTGGGGTTGACTAGTAAAAAGTCTAGCACTAGTGTAAGGTTGGGATTGACTAATAGAAAGACTAGTAAAAGTGTAAGATTGTATGACCAATAGCTGCAAATAGATTCTTTAAGAAATATGAGCTTAAAATAGAGTGAACCTCAGAGGATATGCTAGTTCCACCATATTAATCCCATCTCCTAAACCTTATGTGCCAGCAACTTATTTGCCTTTTAGGAAGCCAATTAACAATTATCTTAACTTGAACATCTATGCCTTGATATTTAACTGTATTTCCATCACTTTCTCTTTTATCTCTTTATACCTTTTCGACCTTCTCAAACTTAGCTGTATTCTCTTTTTTCATGATGATGATGATTGTTATTAATATTAGTTTTGGATCAATCTAGGCAAATGAAACATTCATCAACCATAAAATATCCTTGTAAATCATCAAATCATTCATGTATTAAAACTAAAGAAACACCTAACTTGAGCAAATAGCTCTCTAGCTTCACATAAGAAACTTAACAATCACTAACAATAATCTTAAGTTAGTATGATTTCTTATTCAAATTCTTTAACTCTTTCCACCATTTCGTTGGCTTTTTACACCACCTTACAGATCTAAAAAGTCAGGTTCTTTATATGTTATTGCCTTCTTAGGCTTTTCATTATTCATATTTCTCGAGCATCCACTTTCATATTGTAGGTATGGGCCCAATAATCTTTTTTTCTTGCCATTTGATCAATATCTTATCTACGTGATTCTAATTGTTGACCAACTGGATTTCTAAGTATACAGCTCTTGTTCTAAAGTCTTTTTTCTCTTGTTGCAAATTAGAATTCTTATTTTATTCTTCTTTCAACATAGCCCTAGCTTCATATTTTCCTCGTGGCACTTGGCTACCTTTGTAGAGACTCTAAAAAACTTATCTTTCTATGTTTTTTTTTTTTAGTAAGTACAAAAATCACTTCCTTGTTTTATCATGCTCTACTTTTTTAGTATTCCACCACTTTTCTTAGTTCTTTCATTTTTGTTTTAGATCCCCCTAAAGGTTTAATGTCTATCCTTAATCTCTTATTTTCTTAGTGAAGATCTTACAAATCCCCTTTTAACACCTTTTATTTTTTAGTTAGCTTTATATTGCATCATCTTTCATCATCAAGTCATACCTCAACTGGTTGACCTAATCTATCATTGTAATTTTCTTTTTCTTCATATTTTTCCTTTCAATCTCAAACTATTACTGGGCGATCTTAAGAGTTGGCAATACCAACTTTGAAGTAGAGATGGACAACTAATCTAAAACATCTATTGGTAAAGGCTTAACTTTACTAATTCTTTTTATTTTTCATGCAAGGTACCTTTCTATGACATTATCTGCATATCTAGCTGAGTTCATTCGATTAATTTGCTTCTATGTTTTAATGACTTTTCAAACCTTTTTCATGTAACCAAGTACCCCATAATCAAACCTAAGCAAACTGAGTCCATGAGTCATAGAGATAAACTGACGAGAATCATATCACCTTTGAACCATGAGAGGTGTATAATTCACTGCCTTCCATATTCCTAGTAATGGTACCTATGACTCGTCTCTACAACTGTATAATTGGCTGTGGAAAGCATCCATAATGTTCTCTATGTTACATCCTCACTGGTGAGCTTCAGAAAGAATATCATCAATTTACCTTTTTTCCAATCCTTTTGCCATTTTTTAGTGACAAACATCTTGATAAGAATGAAATGAATAGAAAAAGGCTAAAACATAATCTTTTTTTTCTTCAAAAGTAACTTCTGATCAAATAAAAAGCAACTAAGCACATCCTATGAATTGACCTTTACCTTTTCTTTGATAAAAATTTAGTGATCTAATAGTCTTTGCTAAAATGGTCGACAAAAGATTTATACCTTTATCCAATTGCTTAAAGAAGTCGACCACTAATACTTCTATGTGTTTTAATATTTTGGGGAATATCATCAACCCATACACAATTAAAACAAACAAATCCAATCCGTAATCATTATCAAGATCCTTCCTTATATGTTTTAACAAAAAGGCTTATAGAATTATCTCAACCACATACTTTTCCTTCTTATACTTATCAATCTCCTTGACCCCTATTTGCATAATCTTGGTTAATTTCTTTCTATATCTGGTAATCTTTTGCTCTTTCTAATAAATATTATCTTGAGTAACTAACTCTATCCAGAGTAGGGATGAGTATTCTTTAATTGTAAGGGTTAAGTCTTATTGGATGAACATAAAACACTAATAAGATGGATCCAAAAACTATATCCCTGCCCTAACTAGCAACTCATCAATCCTTATCGACATAAGCATGCCACACCTCAATACTTTTCTACTCCCCACTATTGCCATATGGTTTCTAGCTTGACTATATCACTCTGACTTAAATCCACATGCATCAATTATGGAACTATAAAAATATAGTTGATCCCTAAGTAATCTTCTTCTTTTTCTTAGGTGTTTTTTGGCTTTTAACTTCCAAATAATTCTTACTGGAGGCTGATGCTACTGATGGCTTCTTGAGTGCTTCTTTTACTATTAATTGACCAAAACAAATAGCTCTCTTATATTGCAATATTTATATGATATATGTAACAAAATTAAATATAAATAAAATAAATAAATAATCGAAACAAAATAAAAAAAATCATATAATACAACAAAATAACAAAATATATACAGTGTCCTAACATTTGGTGATTTTCTAAAATGTGGCGTAGCTCTACCTTAGGCAAGCTTCTTATGGCTCATGATATGCTAGATATGGCTTTATTTAGCTAAAGGTTTCCAAATCAACCTTACATCCTTGTTCATAACTAACTAAATAAAGCACACAAATCCTCATTCATTATAAGCTACAAATGAAACGGGGTTCGATCTAAGTAAAAATATTTCGCTAGCAAATGCGGAAGTCATCACCTCACGAGAATGTAGCTACTTCATTTCCTCCTAATAATGACGAAGCTCTGGTTTAGTGCTCATAAATGTAAGTAAAAATGCAAAAGTGTACAAAATGATATATTAATCAAAATAACATAAATAAATCACAAATACAAAATCAAAACAAAATACTAACTAATATGCAATTTATTTTGTTTATTAACTTATATATATTTTTTAAGGAATTAAAACAAAAAAAAATTAAATTAAATATCAAATAAAACCAATTAAATCTAATATTTTTTATAGAGCGTAATTAAAATTTTTTGGCCTAACTCTCTTAACATCACCAATAAAGTCTCCAAGTTGTCATAACGTATTAGTTCGAAGACTTGATCGTTAGACAATCATTTAAAAATTGTGAAAGCACGGGGAGTCCCCACTAATTTTTTTTAGAGTGTGATTACCCACTAAAAAAAATTATCTTTTTAATAAAGCAGGTTTAAAGTTTATTAAAAAGATAATTCTGATATACAAAAATAGGATTAGGTTTGAGAATCAGATACGCATGGAGAAGGATTAGCACCTCCACAGAGCTTATAAAATTGGTACCAACTAATCACATGCTATTCATAATTTTAGACAAAAATAGTTTTTATATGAAATTTAATTATAATTCCTTTCATTTTTAAAGAATAAAATAACTTAAAACACTTTATTTAGAAATGCGGTGAAAATCTTTATATTAAAAGAATACTTTAAAATTCTCTGATATAAAGGTAGAATTCGAAAATAATCATTTTCGTCTAAGATTTATCACAACATTTCCTTAGAAATAAAATAATATTCTTTGAAAATGATAATTAGTGGTGACTCTTCAACATCTAGACAGAGTACCAAAAATTATATTTCATGACATATTATTTTAATTAATTTATTAATTTACTTTTGAAAAAAATTTAAACAATAATTAAATAATTAAATAGCTAACCATAAACATCAACTAAAAATAAACATAAATATATAAGCAATAAATGCAAATATTGATGTAAATGTGTGTCCTAAATAATGAAAAAATACAAATTTAAGATTGGATTCTTAAATATAAAAAGATTACTAGGACTCTCTAACCTTTAAACAGAGTTTAGATGCGACTTGTTATATTTAAAATCTCATTTTTTTTTATTTAATTTGATTTTTTTATTTCAAATTTTGAAAATATATGAAAATTTTTTATGAAATAAAATTTTCTAAATACCTTATTATCTAGGTGACATTTGAGAACAAATTACTTCACAAAAGGTTTTCTCATAAATCACTGAATTTAGGATAATTTTGGGGCTTTGGGTAGGTTTAGGATTTCAATTATTTATTTAGGGTTTGGCTTAGGGTTTCGGGTTTCATTCAGGGTTTTATTTAGGACTTTAATTTTAGGGTTTCATTTAAGGTTTTAAGTTTAGGGTTTTGATTGGGCTTTAAGATTTTATTTTAACGTTTCAATTTCAAGGTTTCAATTTTAGAGTTTCGATTTTAGGGTTTAGGTTGGGGTTTTACTTTTAAAGTTTCATTTCACAAATTAATGAACCATTCTAAAAATCTCCAATATTTTACTTTCTATTAAAATTTATTATTATTATTATTATTTATCTATATTTTATTATTATATTTTTATTATTTAATAATTCTTCAACATTTAGGCAAAATTATTATTTTTTAAAACATAATTTTTATTCCCTCCAACATCTAAGCTGGGATTTTAAAATCTTTTTATTTTTTTATTACTTTCTATTTTTACGTTTTAAAAGATTTAAAAATGTAAATATCATCTAAAATGCATGAATATAATTAAAGATAATATGAGCATGCTAATTAATAGGTTAATATATGTACATAATTATTAAGCAATCAAAATCACATAAAAATCAAAATAAACATGATTATAATAATAGAAATAATAATGATAATAATGCAAAAGGATATTTAACATAATACAACCTAAAATTTTTTATTTACTTTTTTTGTTTAATATTTTTTAATATTTAGGTGAAATTAAATTTTTAAAATAAGATTTTAAATTTCTTCCGACATCTAGGCAGAGTTATCAAATTTTTTTTTCTTTATTTTATTTTTGAAAAAACATTATTATTGATATTTATTATTATATATTTTTAATTATTATTATTATTTTAAACCCCCTTTAAAAAAAAAAGTCAACCTACAAAATAAAAAACATCTAAAAACATTAAAATCAATTATTAGAGAAAAATGAATTAAACTAAGACCATTGTAGCCCCACTCGGTTGCACCTAACATGGTTTGTTCATTTTTACTTATGATATCTCCTTCTCTTTATTTTAAAACCAGAAAACATGAAACAATGGGGAACTCAATTTTCATTGACTCAAGAACAAAGATTCCAAAGGTGGGGTCATGAAAACACAAACTAACTAAACAAATCGAAAAGGATCTAAGCTTTCCTACAAGCAACTATAAGAAAACAAACTAGAAGCAAGGGACATAAACAAAAAATAAACATGATAGTTTTGAAGCTTTAGCCCCTACGAACCCTCTTCACGCAACAACGAATTTTTGTTTTTAAGCTATGAAAATGTTTCTAAATACACAAGGGACAAGCCAATAACAAAGGACATATTGAAGCCTTATACTTTTCCAAACACATAAGGTGACAAACAGGTGAACACATTTGTTTCTTCAAAACCTTTCCATTTTGTTTCTTTACAAGTTTTTCTTCTTTTTTTTTTTTTTTTTTAAGTAAACACAAAAGCCATAATTTAAAAAAAAAAACATGAATGAAAGCTAGTTGGAAGTAACAAATAAAAGCTACCTTTTTTTTTTGGCGAGGCTTTCTATTTTGCTGCCATTCTACTTCTTTTTTGCGGCCGTTTGATTCTTCACATTTTTCTGGTTGCTTCTTCTTTCTCCTCCTTTCTGCTACAAGCCCTTTTTTTTTTTTTTCTTTTCTGCTGATCGTCGTGCTGCTTCTGCTGTAGTTTCTTGTTTTCTGCTTCTTCCTCCTTTCCTTTTTCTTCTGCTTCTTTTCCACTGTTTCACGTTCACTACAACTTTTTTTTGCTACTGATTTCACTTTTTGTTTTATATTTTCTGCTTCCCCATTCTACTTTTTTATTTTTCTGGCGGGTTTTTCCGCTTGCTTCCTGTTCTATTTTTTCTGCTTTTTCGTCTTTATCGTTTCCAACTTTAGCTTTTGGTTTCCATTTTTTTTCTGCTATCTTTTTCTTGCCTTTTCTTGAATGCCCACTGCCGCTTGCCCTTTTGTTTTTTGCGTTTTCCTGCTGCTTTTTTTTCTGCTTGTTTTTTTCTGCCCCCTGAAATGCTTCCCTTACTCCTCAAGGCTTCTGTTTTTCTAGCTACATGCCCATGCCTCACGCCACAAACTCCATGCAGATTTAAACAGCTTCCTTGTTTCCACGTCCTTTAACTCACGCCAACCTTCAGTTCTTCTATTTTCCTCACATTAAGCTTGCACGATATGCCCATGCAAGGCCAAACCGGATGGGCTTCTTTGCTCTGGCATTTTGTAAGCCTTAATACTTTTGGGCTTTGAATTCTTTTGTGGCCCACTTGAGCTTTCATCATTTTTTTGGCAAGTTTTGGGCCTCTTTCACTTGTTTTAAGAGTTTTTACAATTTATATTCGAGGCGAAGTCCATTTTTAATAATTAATTTTTATATATTTTATTATTATCGTTTTGTAATAATTTTATATTTTTTATTTGGCTTGACTATGATCATTAATGGGTTTTTTAAAAATAGGCCTTATCGGATCACTTTGAGTATTGTTCAAAAGAATGCAGTAGGCCTTTCTATAGAGCTCACGTTAGTTTTCATATTGAATCATTTAAAAATAGATTGTATAATAAATTTGAGATATGATGATCGAGATCAAATTATAAAAATAAATTTGAATTAAAAATATAAAATATTTCAATTAAAATTAAATATTTACAATTGTTCATCCATATAGAGCCTAATAATCTTATTAATCTTGGATTAATAGAAAAAACTAAACAATAGTTTGAAATTATGAAAACGTTAAAAAAGTTGTAGGAAGGTTATTTTAATATGAAAAAATTAAATATATTATATTGTTAACATTTTTTATCAAATTTTTATATATTGGTTTTATAAAAAGTATCAAATTTTGTGCTTTAATGGCATTCGTTTTTCCTGTAAAGCATATAAACTTTCATTGGTAGAAAATCTTTATAAATACATTTAAGGGTATTTAGTTTGTAGATTTTTAGATTATGAGAGAGAAAGTGATTTTGGAGGAAAGTGATATTAAATGGGAATATAATATTTTTTTTGGTTTTATTGACTTAATAAATGTAAAATTTTGGTATTTCATTTAAAGGAATATAAAATTACTTAATAAAATCTTGTATTTTATTATCTTTAATAATACATAAATAATGTGTGACATTCATAACATGACATGTGAATAAATGTTATAAGAAAAATAATTTCTTTTTATATTTTCAACAAAAATAATCTTACAAATCTAATTACTATCCTAACATTAATTATCCTTATTACTTTAAGAGTTCATGTTTATTATTTGAAATTTAAATGAAATGCAAAGATTTTTTTTAAGTGACATAAAGAATATTCGCTAATGACAGTTGAAATTTAATTTAACTACAATAATAAAAATTGTTTCATATTTCTTTTTACTTATAATTAATAAAAATAATATCTAAAATTATATAAAAATACAACAATAAAGAAAAGTATTTTAAAACATTTAAAATTATTAAATATTGACAGATTAATAGTTATGCTACATACATTATTTTTAATTAAACTGATATATTTAAAAATAAAATTATACTCAATTTAAATTAGAGTTAATTTTTATTAAAATTTTAAATCATTTAGATTCGAACCAATTCAAATTTTAGAATTTAATAGGTTTATATTGTATTTTTTTTCTTTTATCAAATCGAATTGGATTTGCTTCTTATTTGAATTAGTCGAACATGTTTTTCAATTCTGGTTAGTTTTCTTAACTCAAATTAAGGTTCAAAATACCTACGTCTTCAAACGTATATAAAAATATTAATTTAAAATTTACAAATTCATGACTAAATTAACAAATTTAAGAATGTTAAAGTAATCATAAAGCAGTATTTTCATGTGTTTTATTATGCAATTTATATGAAATTTGAAATTTAAATCTTCTCTTTGTTTTTTTTCTTTATATGTGTGGTTATTAACCTGTATGTATGTTCAGGTATGACACATTGACAATCAACCCTGAACTGATATTTCATCATTTATATCCCATTTATAACAAATGGAAGAGCTTCAAACCCTCATTTGGCTTATATACAAAGCAATACGTTTCTGTCCTTTTTATATACATACATTGTGTTCAGTGAAGCTCAGTCCCGTCCTTATTCCACAAATTTGAAGAGAATTAAAAGCAAAATCGGTGGTGACCCTTTAAATCATGGATTTTTTTCTGCTGAGCGGCACACTTTCGGTTTATCAGGTGGGTACATGGGAGAATTACAAAAAAGGGTTAACAAATAAAAAGTATTTATTAATTACCAATCATAGCTAAAAGCTTTTATTAAATGGAAATGGAACTTTGATTTTTTTTAAAAAAATTTAAGTTATATTAAATCATCTTAAAAATGGTTCTGCTATAAATGATGAGGATTTATTTAAAAGTAATATATATTTTATATTTACCATAAAATATTTTAAAAACTATTTTAGTAATAGTAATATATTTAAAATATTACAAAATGTTTATATTAATATTAAATATTTTTATTTGAAATTAATATCAAAAATATAAAATTATTTAAATTTTAATATTTCTAAATATATTTTTAATTAAAATTAACTAAAATAATTATAATAATATTTTAAGCTGAAAAAGAATTTAAAATACTTTGTCCTAAACTCGTCTAGTGAGATAAGTCTAATTTGGGAGAAAGTTCATTTTGTATTTGAGTGAATGTGGATGTTGTCTTCCTCTTTTTGTCTAAAGAAAAAATCAAATTTTCAACGCTTTTTTTGGTTTACCTCAAGTGAATTTCCGTTATCATCCTATTTTGTGCCATATATATATGACAAATAGTAGAACTAGCCTTAACGAACATAAAAAATTTTGAGAAAAAAATTTGGATCTAGGCATTATTGACATTTCATGCATTTACTGGCGACAGACTCAATTGCTACCTTTGGATTGACCTCGAATCAATCAGTCTATTCAAAAGTTATTTATTTAGACTTATTGATGTTTCACTCACTTGACATGAAATTTTTGTTGATACTTAAAAATTATGATTTAAATAAATCCGTGTACGTAATTTTTTTAATTAAATAAATATAAAAATAAATAATTAGAATAAATTCAAAATTTTTTAAAAATTATTTATTAAAATTATTTTATATTAATTTTTACATTTTAAAAATTAAAATAAAATACTTATTTTTTTATAAAATAATATCATGGATAGACTAGACTCATATGATTGACAAGTGGCTTGGTCCACAAACAAATCTTATAACAAATTTAGTAATTTGCTAATCTTTCATTTCTTTTTTAATGTTTTTTTTTTTTATCATAGGTTAAAGAGTATAAAAAATCTCTAAATTATAATTAAAAAATCACCAAAATTTTTATTTTTTTATTGCAATCAATCAAAACTTTCAATATTTCTTATATTTAATTAAGTCCTTATTTAGATGAAAAACTTAAAATTGTTATATTTTTATTGCTAACATAAAATTTTATGTGATATCAATAAAATAAATAAAAATCTGTTATGTAGCACGATTAATATATGTGAAAATTAAATAAAATAAACTTTTCTTCTTTCTTTTTTTTTTCTTTTCTATTTTCTCTTCTCAATTTTCTCTTCTCATCTATTAGTAAAAGATATTTTTAAGGATTCAATTAACTATAATTCGAGAATTGATTCATTGAATTTTGTTAGTGACTAAATTTCATTTAATTAAAGATCTTATTAAATTGAAATAAACAGATCACGATTTTATAATATTTTAAGATTTTTGATAATTAAAAATCACAAAAATGAAGAATGGAGCATTGTTTTCTATGAAAATAGCCTAGAAACAAAAAACCTTTCTAATGAAAGATAGATTAATCTTTTCACTTGGTTCTAGTAGCATTAAAAATTCAACCTTTGGTTATGAACATTTTGAACTATGGGATGATCTTGAGAGGCTAGATCCAATGATGAAAGGTGATTCCTTGCAAAACAAAACAAGGGAGAAAGGATGACCATTAGATGAAAATTTGATCCAAAAGCTTACTTGGCTTGTGCATGAGATATTTATTCTTCGTTAAGGGGCTAGGAGAAGGGGAAGGCAGCTGGGAATTCACGTAAAAATAGTAGAGAAAATGAAAAAAAAAATTCTTGGGGAGCTTTGCGGAGGTATAATTCTTACTACCATTTTCCTTTGCATTTCATTACATTCAATTGTATTTCATATTGTTTATCTCTCAATTTTCCTTTTAATGAAGAAAATCCATAATTTTTTTTATCTTTTTTAATCCAACCTTGATCAAGATTTCATCCAACTAAATAATAGTTTGGATTAAAGCTAAAAGGATCAAGCGACATTAGCATAAGATCCACCATTGTTGGTCATTTGGGGGTTTGGCCAAGCACCATTCCACCATGGCCGAACCTCATTTTGGTTCTCCTTTGATGTTTTTCTTGCTTCTAATAATGATTATGATGATTTGAATGTTATTTCATTTGTTTAATATGTGTATGTTGGTTAGGTTAATAGTTTATGTTTGGTGTTTGGCTATATAAGTATTTTTTCATGTTTTCTCTATTTGTTAGTTTGTTACATGTTTGATAAAATTCCATTCATGTTATAAATGCTTTTATGATATAGTATTATGAAATTAAGGCATGCTTTAGCTAATTAAAGTGTTTGAGTAATTATGGGAGGCCATAAGAGCATTCGGCCAAGATCCTCATGCTTGAATTGAATTTCCCCCTTGTTCTTCATGGCTAAATGTTGGTTATACTATTTGTGTTTGCTTGTGTTCTTACTTTGTTCTTCAAGTTTTCTATATGTTTGATCAAATTTCCAATAAATAAAAATGATAAATTAATAGATTTTTAGGTTGTTTTATGATTATTTGCATGAATTTCAAAGAAAAAAAAAGTAGTGGAACTTGTCTTTTAAATTCTTTAAAACCTTAGTGTTTGATCCATTTTCATCATGTTCTTGCATTTATATTTAGTTTGTAATATAGTTTAAAAAATCCTTAGAATTGTAATAAGTTTGTTCCATAGTCATGTATTTTCCACACATCAATATTTACATATTTACCAATGGCATTCTTGCAATTTATTTTTGTTACATGCATTTTTCATGAAACCACAAATTTCAAACCCTAAATCCCAAACCCCAAATCCAAACCCTAAACTTTAAGTCACCATCCAAACCCTAAATCACTATCTAAACCTTAAACCATCGTCTAAACCTTAAACTACATCCAAACCTTAAACCAAACCTTAAACCGAACTCTAAACCCTAAATCAAAACCCTAAACACATCCAAGCCTTCAACACCAAACCATAAATCAAAACCTTAAACCCTAAAAACCTGAACCAACCTTCAAACCCCTAAGATCAACCCTTGATCCCATTCATGCATTTGTATTTCATTTTACTCTATTGTTACATGCATTTTTAAATTACCATGCATCCATATGTTGTCATTCATACTCAATTGTCACACATCCATATTATTATCATGTTCATACATACCATGCACATATTTTCAAAAAATGAGTTTTCAAAAAAAAAATTTTTAAATAAGATGACATCTCAAGTAAAATAACTTTTGAGATGTGACCTAAATATAAGGGGATTCTCAATGGTTATTATTTATGCAATACTTTATCTCGGTTTTATGGGACAATCTAAAAATCCTTAAGTTTGAGATGCTTTTGAAACTCTACCTAAATATAGGAGAGTGAAAGAGGTGTCTTGATACTTGAGACATTTTAATCTTGATCCAAAAGAAAAAAAATTCATTTGCTTTCAAAAGAAAAAAAATTCATGTTTTGGAAAAGAAAGGAATTAATCTAAACATTAGAATAAGACCATTTTCAGTAAAATCTAAGAATAAAATGTAATCAATTAGTACTGCCTTCGATGGGCACTGTGGAAATGTTAATCTTTCTCCACGCGTAATCGACTTTGGACCTAACTTTGTTTTTGCTTATCGTGAAAATGGTTTTTTTTTATAAAACTTTGAGCCCATTTTAAATGTTTTATCAAAATGATGAAATTTTTGAGTGGTCAATCACACCCTAAAAGAAATTGGTGGCAACTCTTTATTTTGTTTTATTTATCAAAAATGCTTTTTAACACCTTTTTGTTTTTCCATTCATTAAGTCCAGTGGTTGGGTTCTTTGGGTCCATATGTCATGATAGCTTGGCAATTCTAATGGAGATACATTTTTATAAAGTCAAGTCAAAGATTGGTTGCATGTTACCTTAGATTTTGGTTTAATGGTCCTAATTAGTGTTTAATCTTAATTCCTTAATTTTAATTTTCTTATTTTCCCAAAAAAAATGAAAAAATAGAAAAAAAAATCATAAAAATTGTTTTAACTGTAATTTTCTTGTTTCCCAAGAGCATAAATATAAAAAAATAAAATGTATGTGTGTTTTTTACATTCCATGCATATTTTATCATGGCAGTTATTTTAAATTGTTATTTATTTTGCTCTTAATAAATTGTGGGGCATTTAAATATGGGTATTTTAGGAAAGTGTGAAAGGTTTGTATGTTCCTTCACACACACTCACATTTGTATTATGTGCATAAGCTCTATACCCAAGCTCTAACCCTTTTTAGGAGGAAGTAAAGTAGCTACATTCTCATGAGATGTAAACCTTCATAATGGCTAGTGAAACACTCCTACTTAGATTGAACCTTTTTTTTCATTTAAAGCTTGTAATAGGTGAGGATCGAGCTTAGTCTATCATGGGCAATGATGTGAAGAATAGTTTAAAAACTTTTAGACGTGTTAATTCCTGACCCAACATATAGTGAGTTTTAAGGAGCCAATCTTAGGTAGAGCCATACTATACCCTTTTCGTAAAAATTACTTAAATTAGGACACATGAGGAACACTCTGATTGAATTTGTATTTATGAGGTAATAATGGTGTACATGAAACCAACATTTTTGAAACAAAAAGGATTAATAATAAAAGAAAAAAATTATTTTCAAGAAAATTTTCTTTTTGAGATGTATTTCTTTCTTGTATGTTTGTCCAAAATTTGCATTTTCAAGAAATAAAAAAAAGTAGAAACAAAATTTTCAAAAAAAAAAAAAGAAAAACAAACAAAAAACAAATAAAAAGTTATTCCTTAAATTTTTTGTTTATTGCCCTAATAAAAAAAACATAAATGTAAAAAAAAAAAAAGGAAAAACCTTTGAATCCTAGTTATTTTGTGTAATAAAAAAGATGCGTATTCTTGAATTTAAAAAAAAAAAGTTTTAAGTTTGAATGTTGCTTCATTTCTTGCATTTCATTTAATCATTTTTAATACATTTTTGTCATGCTTTTGGATTAAGAAATAATAAGATAGAACATGCACCTCATTTCATGTACATCTTGATAAAATAATACTTGTATCCCATCTCATATACACCTTAATACATGCATTCCATGTCATACACACCTTAATAGATAATACATGCATTTCATCTCATGCACATTTTAATGGATTGTACATGTACCCTATCCCATGCACATATTAATAAGATAAGTATATGCACTCCCTTTTATGCACATCTCAATAGATAATACATGCATTCCATTTTATGCACATTTTAATAGATAGTACACGCACTCCATTTCATTATATATCTTAAGTTAGTGTCAATTTCATTAGGTTGGCATAAGACGTGCATTGTATTTCATGTAAACAAATCTCATGCATACAATGTCAATGCATTTCATATAAACATGTTGCATCAATCATAGGTATACATCTCATTACTCATATAGTATCATTGCATTTCATGCATGTGGATGCATGAATGGTTAGATTTTATAAAACATGCCTTGCATTCCATGGGAAAATGCCTCATGACTCTTACAACAGACATTGCATTCCATGTATGCATATTTTTGGGTAATGTGAATTTTATCATTTGGGCCTTGTACATATGAAAATCTATTGTCTTAGGCATCATTGTATTTCATGTTATTCTGCTGCATCATTATCACATTCATGCATTTATAAACATGTTTTGTGAGTCAGAGATTATTTTATGGTATTCATTCAATAAGAATAAGAACATAGACATTTTTTGTCTAAACCCCTGCAATAAAATATCTTCTTGGTGGACATCAAAAAGGCAAAAATGAAAGATTAATTGGATGTAAGGATCAAAGCATTAGGATTGAATCAAGAGGAATTTGGGCACAAGTTTCAAGAGATGAAACGATAGCTCACTTAATTGGTAGAAATGATTAAAGGTTATGGTAGGGTTAAGTTTGTTTTTCAAGGATCTTTATCACTTCCAATCCAATCAGATCAAGATCAATCGATCCTTACTAGGTCCAACATCTATAAAAAAGATCTCGAGGCACATGGTATCTCAAGTGAATATTAGAGTTTGAATAAGCTTAAGAAAAGAATGGATGGATTGGCCGCACATATTACTGAACTTAAAAGTTTGATTTTTGAGATTGGGTCACTAGATTTCAAACAACCTTCACCAGTTATCTCAAATCCAAACCTACACTTAAACTCTTCTAATGATTACTTTTGACCTTTTCTTTTATCCCCCAAGATTAAGCCCCTAAACTTCATGCAACCATTAAGAATCTCACATCTGAATCTACATTCTAAACCACCTACTCCACCTCCTATTCCATAACCATTTATTCAACCTGCTACTCCTTGATCACCTATTCAACCTGCTACTCCTTGATCACCTATTCAACCAATGCTCTAAGTTCCTACCTTTACACCTTTGGGTCAATCCCTCAAGAAAAAGACAAAAAAGGATAAGACTCAACTAAACCCCATTCTCATGACATATGCTGACTTGTACCCTTGCTTGGTAAATGCCTACCTCATTACGGTTGTACTTATAAAACCTCTCAAACCCCCTATATCCCAAGTGATATAATGCTGATGCTTATTACGGTTATCACTATAGTAATATAGAACCCTCCATAGAGAATTGCCCAACCTTAAAATACAAAGTGTAAGGTTTGATCAATGCCGACTTGCTAAATTTTAGCACCAAAACAAAGCCAAGCGTTCATGAAAGTCCTTTATGCGATGGTAAAAGTGATGAGAAAATGATTTTGACAAAACATGTACCTAAGTGTTTAGTTGAGACTAGTTCGGCTCTGAATAAGTTAATCCTTCAAAACATAGAAATGAAGAGTGGCAAGATTAAAGTGAGTGATGTAGATGATGGTGAAGGAGGTAATGCATATAAAAAAAAGAAAACAGAGGCACAAATAGTCACACCTCAAGGGTAAGAGACCTTAGGTGCTAAGAAAACTCAACCACCAAGAAAAAAGAATCAAAGACCTAGGTAGTAACCTTTGGAAGCCCACCACCTAGACCTTTTATCTTGTACCACCCATATTTGACCCATTCCCTCTATTATCCTTTAGCTAATCAAGTCTCTCAAACACCAAACCCTTATCGATCAATACTAGCAACAACTTTTCATCCTATGTTTCTAACCTATATTACCCTATCCACCACTAGACCATTTTAAGGCTACATATAACAAGACAATTGGTTCCGAGAAATCACGAGTTTATCAAGAAAAAAATCACATTAACCCAATTTTTATGTCATATGTTGAGTTATTCCCAAAGGTCGTTAAGAGTCATTTGGTATCAACTGCTCATCTGAAACCATTAAAGCCTTCTTATCCCAAATGGTTTGATGCTAATACTACCTATAACTATCACAATCGAAACATGGGTCATTCCATAGAAAGTTGTCCAACTTTTAAGCACAAAGTTCACAGTCTGTTCAAAACAGGCTTAATAAGTTTTGATAAATAAAAGAGGTTGGATGTTAAATCAGAATCAGACTGTATAGAGGTGTAATTCTCAAAATGATGAAATAGGCAAGAGTTGTTTGAAAATGACTTTCTTGAATTTCTTTTAAGGGTTACTTAGAATTTTTTTTTATGTATAATGCATTTTCATGGCGTCTCCACTTTCATCCAATTGAATCATTATTTTCTCTAATATTATTTTTGTGTTCATTCTCAAAGGAGTAAATGTTTTGTAGATTTTATAAGATTTTGATTTTAAATAAAAATTAAGAATAAAATGTTACATAACTAATTTCCAAAATCATAAAAAGAGAAGTGTCTTAAAAAAGAGAAAAAAAGAAAGGTTTTTTTTATAAAAAAAAATATGAAAAAGGTATCAAAAGAATTGACAATCTCTATTAGAAATAAATTCATTAAATACCCTTACACCTTTTTCAGTTCATTTAAAAGATTTCACTCATCAACCATAATCCCTTAAGAAACATGAATTTGAATTCGTGAATCTTACCTTCTCTTAATAATATTGTAATATAAAAGGGTGATGATCTTTTCCTAGGTGATGAATAATGGGATAACTAATTTCAAAACAAAAAGAAAATTAGATTTCTAAAAGATCAGGCAAACAAGATATTTCTTTAAGAATCTAGATGTGATAACTTGATAACTGCCAAAGCTATGTTGTAAGCTTCAAAATTTCCAAAATCAACCCAAATATCTTAAAATAACCTCAAACATGCAAAACTTTCAATTTTCTACCCTAAAATTGTCCATGTCCAGTGTATTGGACTCCCATCACCCTTAAAATAACTTGAGTTGTAATCAATCTATTCTTTTTATAGAGTAACATGAATTCTTTCACCTTAAATGAGTTCATTCATTAACTTTATTAAGGGTGGTTTGTCAAAATAAGGTATCTTTCTTGAATTGTGGTGGGGCATGCAAAGAAAAAGAAAAAAAAAATTAAATGAAAAGAAAGAAAGAGAAAGAGAAAAAAAACCTTTGATTGTGACATCATGCACTCAAGGCATTTGAATAAATAAAAAAAAAGAAAAAAAAGAAGATATCTCAATAAATTTACAAAAAAGCTGATAAGAGAAAATCAAAGAGTTTAAAAAGAGCTAAAGACTGGGAAAATCCCAAATAAAGAAATAAAAAGAATAAAAAAAATAAAAATTTTTCTTTAAATCTTTTTTTTTGAAAAAAATTGCTATTCAAATTTAAGTAAATTATGCTTAAGATCATAAATGGCTATATTTCATCACCGTTTCATGAATATAGAAAATTTTTCCTTGTTACCCCTTTAAGCCTAATAAATTTTTTTCAAAATGAACCCTGACCAAAGATCACCATCTGCATTGGAAGGCAAAAAAGATATGTTTAGGGGTTACGCATGGTAATATCTAAAAAGGAGCCTTATATGTTAAGGGCAAAATATCCAATAAAATGTTCTTAAAAGTTTTGAAACCATTCAAAGAAAAAGAAAAAGAAAAAGTGAAAAAAATGAGAAAATAAGGAAAGGGACAAGAAATGAAGGAAAAAAGAAATAAATGATTGAGTGAAAAGCATAGAAAAATTAAAAGACAAATAACCAAAAGTGAATCCTTCAAATGAAAAAATAAACCTTGGTTTAGTCACCCTTAAACACTTATTTTAGGCCTTATCTATACGTTTGTTTGAAAACCTTAAACCTTGGCCTATGTTACATCCCAAGAAAAATCTATATTAGATCAAGCATAAATGCTTAAAATTGAAGAACATCTCTTTGAGGAATGGCCATAAAGCTCATGAATCTTTTTTGTCTCACTTTATTACCTAATTACCCATTTGGACCATTAATTTATTTTGGATAAGTTTGAATTCTTAAGTACATGGTGTAATAATAAAAAACAAATAGGATGAATGTGGCTCTTGGGTGAAAAACCTGTAAAAGGGTAGTCTAGATTAAACATTAAAGGCCTAAAAGTCACTCATGATACTAAATGAGATGGATGCTAACCAAAAACAACCTATATCCATTGAAAATCCAAAAATATCAGTGTCTCAGAAGTTTCAAATCTAGTAAAAGTGTTAATTTTAAAAATTTGAGCTTTCTTTCCTCATCCCTAAATGACCTCTTAAAATTTTGAACCCATTATAGCTAACTTTGATATCTATCCAAATGTCACATTTGGATAAAGAAGAAAGCATCAAACATGTTTGATTTTCAAGGGATTCATATTTTTAGAAAATCTTATGTTTCATTTATGAGCCTGCATGAAAAAAGTGTACATCTCTTTTATCCTCTTCAAGTGTTGAAACCCTTATGAATAAACTAATACCTCAACGTGCTGAACCATTCAACCTATTTGAAAAAAAAATCATCACATAATTCATTTCCAATAAAGTATGCCAATTTCTAAGAGATTGCCAGAGTCACATTTGTCCATATATTTCATTCCTTTTGGTTAAGGAATTTATTTATGTGGGGCAAATTTTGTTGACCATTTTGAAAGTTTTGAATAACCAATCACACATTTTTGGTGTAAAAAGAAATTCATGAAATGTAAATCTTCAAAACCAGTTTGGATTTAAGGAATAAAAATATTTTTCACTGAAAAGTTATTGGTGTTGAAAAGGAAAGAGGAAAAATGTTTTTAGAAATGGTGGTGTGTTTTCCTATTTTCATAATTAAGTCTAAAACACATGTTACATGTTGCAAGTTTGCATTCTAGAACTAAAAATGAAAAGGAAAGCATGTTGAAAATGAAAGGAAAATCCAAAAGGATGGTGAAATTGGAAAAGATACAATAATGAAGATAGGTGAAAAAATAAAGAAAAAGACAAGAGAAAATGGAAGATGAGACTTTTATGAAAGGAAGTTAGAAAGCCAGTTTGATGAGTAATGAAAAATTTATAGAATTAGAATGTGCAAAATGGAAAGAAAAAAGAAATTTTGCCATTTGCATTTTGATACAAACATTTATATCATGTAAAAGGAATGTACTTTTTCCTTATGGTAGCGATATTCGCATCTATATTTATATATTTGCATTTACATCATGGAAAAGCCATTTACAGTTGCATCATTATGAAATGTTTGCATTACTGGGATAAAAATTTGCATTTGTATCTAAAAAGAGACATTTGCACATTTGCATAGAGCATTTACTTGCATATTTACATAGAGTAAAATTTGCATTCACATGATCATTTCAACGGCCTTTTGCGTCTTGGTTATGTTTGCCAAATTTCAATGATAGAACAAGAAATAAAGGACATTTATCCTTTGAAAATGCTTAAGAAATGAATTGGGTCATTTTTGAAAGAAAAAAAAAAGGATTATAACAAAAATGAAATATTAAGCAAATTTAAATCTAAATGATAAGATGCCTTAGAATAAAGAGTGAAGAACTTTTAAGATGAAAAGTGAAAATTTTGAAATGAAAAGACTTCAAACTCTAAAGAAGATTATAACTGGGAGAATGAACATGAGAGTTTCAAGACCTCCTAGTAGAATTTTAAATTTTTGAAAGAATTTTCAAGACCTACAGGTAAAACCTTAAATTTTTGAATGATTTCTAAGACTTTTCAGCAAAACCTTAAGTTTTTAAATGATTTCCAAGACATTCGGCATAATTTTAAAATTCTGAGTGACTTACAAGACCTCAGGACAGAACTTTAAAATTTTTAAAGACTTTTAGGCAAAACTTTAAATTATTGGATATTTTCAAGTATTTCAAGCAAAGTTTGTTTTAGTATTGATACTTATAAAACCTCCAGGCATAGTTTTTGAGTCCTTTAAGCAAGATTTGTAAGTTTTTCAAATTGAATTTGTTTTAAATTAAGATTTATAAAACTTTTGGGCATAGCCCTAAGTCTTCCAAACAAGATTCGTAAGCCTTTTGAGTTGAATTAGTTTTAGGTGTAGAGATTTGTAAGACTTTTAGGTGTAATCTCCAAGCCATTTGGATAAAATGCTTCAAATTTCAAAAGTTGTGGAGCCTATAATGAAAGAAGTATTTTCAGAAAAAAAAAACACATAAACAACAACAACAAAGAAAAAAAATTAAGAAGAATAAAAATGGATGCAAAAACAATGAATTAAAAAAATAAAAAAAACATGTGTCAAGATTTTTTTGGTGGTAATACTTTTTTTTATTCAATTCCTTCGATGGTGGTATCCAAGTTTTTTGTATGTTTTGATATGATTCATTTCTCTCAGTGGTAATATTCGACTTTTCTACGTACGTTATTATTACATGTGAATAAAAACTTCTCAATGGTGATATCTAACTTTTCTGTATGTTTTGGTGATAATATATGGATTTTACTAAAACTTCTTGGTGGTAATATCCAAGTATTCAAAAACTTCATATTTCATTCAAATCCCATTGGTGATATCCAAGTGTTCAAATTCTAAGTTCTCAAATCTTGATGGTGATATTTAAGTGTTCAAAATCCAAAATTTTAAATCTTAATAGTGATATTCAAGTCTTTGTCATATTTCTCGATGGCGACATCTAAGCATTGTTGAAGTCTTATAACAATATTTTTATATGCATCACTCGAAAGTGATGTCTAATCATTTAAGTTTAAATTTTATTAAATTTTCTTAATAGTTGTATCTAAAATTTTTCAAAATCACTTAATGGTAATATCCAAGTATTCATGTTTGAATGTCTTTAAAATTCTTAATGGTGATATCCAAGCTTTTTCAAAATCACTCAATGGTGATATCCAAGTATCATTGTCTGAATTTTATTAAAAACTTTGGTCAGAGCTTTAGAAGAATTCACTCAATGGTGATATCTAAGTTCTTTTCTATGGTGATATCCGAAGTCATTTGCATTTACTTGATAATGATATCTGACTATTCTATAGTAGTGATATATGAAGTTATTCGAGGTCTCTTCAATGGTGATATCCAAAGTCATTGGCATTTGCTCAATGGTGATATTCAAGTACTTTTCGATGGTCAAATTTGAAGTCATTTGTATTTACTCAGTGGTGATATTCGAGTATCTAAGTTTTAATTTGCATTCCACTTCAGTGGTGATATCCAAAGTCATTTCTTCTTGGTGGTAATGTTTGAGGTCTTTTTTATGGTGATATATGAAGTCATCTTATCCTTCGATTGTGGTATCCAAGTTTTTATTTAGATTTATTTTCAAAAATCTCTAAAAGTGAAAAAAAATAATAGCAAAAA
This sequence comes from Durio zibethinus, assembly GCF_047325235.1. NCBI lineage: Eukaryota > Viridiplantae > Streptophyta > Magnoliopsida > Malvales > Malvaceae > Durio > Durio zibethinus. The sequence goes on along the minus strand of NC_143170.1, from coordinate 10,873,039 downwards.
AAATGCAAAGTCCTTTCAAACCTTGATCCCGAACAAAATTGATATATTTGGTCTTTACATTATTTCTAATTTTCAAAAATATGAAAAAAGGGGCAACTATAAATATCTAATTTTGTCTTGACAAAATTTGGTCAATTGTGAATCTTTTAAAATCCAACTTGGTTCAAATCCAATATGTCTTTAATTTTGACAAGTTTTAAAAATCAATATTTAGCCAATTTGACCGAAACGCCCTAAGGTCAAACTTAGTCAAAATTGGTGACAATCGGTAAAAAAGGATGAAACTTGAGTTAATTTTCAAAATTTACAACTAATTGGATTCAATATGGCTTGGAATTGAGATTTATGATTTTAAAGCATTGAAAACCTGATAACACTCTGGGAAGGATAAAATAAATGATTGCCTTCAAGGGTATTTTCATAATTTAGCCTTCTTGAAGTTGGATTTTCATAAAAACTTCTAGATCGAGATTACATATTTTTAATGATTTTTTTGTGTATTAAAAACCTTGATCACACTTTGAGAGGTCTAAAATTACTAAATACCTTAAGAGTATTTCGAAAATTGACCTTTTCTCAGGTTGAAATTTTGTGAAAAGCTTTAAATCATGATTTTATATTATTTGATAATTTTTCAAATATTGAAAGCCTTAATTGTACCTTGAAAGGTGTGAAATTACTAAAATACATTTTATGAATACTTTTATAATTTGACCTTTTCAAGGTTGATTTTTTGCAAAATATTTCAAATCATATTTTTAAATTATTTGATGATTTTTAATGCATTAAAAACTTTGGTTACACCTTAAGAGGTATGAAATTACCAAAATACCCCTTATGGGTCATTTTGTAATTTGATGTTCTCGAGGTTAGGTTTTCACAAAAATTTTCAAATCATGATTTCATAATATTTTGAGATTTTTGGTGCATTAAAATCACAAAAATGAATAAGGGAGCATTGTTTTCCAAGAAAATGGCCAAAAAATTGAAAACTTTCTAATAAAGGTAGATTAGTCTTTTCACATGATTCCAATAGCATTAAAAATCCAACCTTTGGTCATGAAGATTCTAAACCATGAGATGATCTTAAGGGATTGGATCCAATTGTGAAAGGTGGTTCTTTGCAAAATAAAACAAAGGATAAATGATGACATTAAATGAAGATTTGATTTAATGGCTTGCATGGCTTGTGCATAGGATATTTATTTTCATCAAAGGGTTAGGAGAAAAGGGAGGTAGCTGGGAATTCACATAAAAATAGTAGAGAAAAAGAAAAAAAAAAGAAAAAATTTTGGAGAGCTTTATAGAGGTATAATTCTTACTAGCAGTTTCCTTTGCATTTCATTACATTTCATTACATTTCATTCCATTTCATTTTGTTTTCATATTGTTTATCTCTCAATTTTCCTATTTTAGATAAAAAAAAACTCCATAGTTTCTCATCTCTTTTAATCCAAGCTTAAATCAAGATTTCATTCAAGTAAATAATAGTTTGGATTGAAGCTAAAAGGATCGATCAACATTAACAAAAAGTCCACAATTGTTGGCCATTTGAAGGTTTAGCCAAGCACCATGCCACCATGATCGAACCTTCTTTTAGTTCTCCTTAGATGTTTTTCCTGCTTATAATAATGATTATGATGATTTGAATGTTATTTCATTTGTTTAATGTGTGTATATTGGTTAGTTTAATAGTTTATGCTTGGTGTTTCACTATATAAGTATGTTTTCATGGTTTCTCTATTTGTTAGTTTGTTACATGTTTGATAAAATTTCATTCATGTTATAAATGTTGTTATGATATAGTATTACGAAGTTGAGGCATGCTTTAGCTAATTAAAGTGTTTAGTAATTATGTGAGGCCATGCTGGCATTTGACCAAGCTTCTCATGCTTGAGTTGAATCTCTCTCTTATTCTTTATGGCTAAATGTTGGTTATACTATATGTGTTTGCTTGTGTTCTTACTTTGTTCTTCAAGTTTTCTATGTGTTTGATCAATTTTCCAACAAAATAAAAATGTTAGATTAATAAATATTTTAGTTTTTTCATGATTATTGCATGAATTTCAAAGAAAAAAAAGTTGTGGAACATGTCTTTTAAATTTTTTAAAACTTTATTGTTTGATCCATTTTCATCATGCTATTGCATGCATGTAATAAGTTTGTTCCATAGTCATGTATTTTTCATACATCAATATATTACATTTTTACCAACGGTATTTTTTAATTTATTTTTTTCACATGCATTTTTATGAAACCCCAAATTTCAAACCCTAAATCCAAACCTCAAACTTAAAACCATTATCCCAACCCTAAACTATCATCTAAAACCTCACCTATACCTTAAACCACCATCTAAACCTTAAATTACCATCCAAACCCTAAACTACCATCCAAACCCTAAATCCTAAACCAAACCCTAAACCTTAAGCCCCAAATCCTAACCTAGACCCTAAACCTACCCCAAACTCTAAAATCCCAAAGCAACCCTTGAACCCTAAAATTAACTCTCGATCCTATTCATGCATTTGTATTTCATTTTACTTTATAGTTACATGCATTTTTAAATTACCATACATTCATATTTTGTCATTTATACTTAATTGTCTTACATTCATATTATTTTCATGTTCATACATACCAGGCATATATTTTCAAATTAGTTTTCAAAGAAAAATGTTTTTAAATAAGATGACATCTTAAGTAAAAGTAGCCTTTGAGATTTAACCTAAAATATAAAGGGACTTTCGATGGTTATCATTTATGTAAGATGTTTTCTTGTGTTAGCCTTGAAATGATCCTTATTTTGAAATGACAAAACATTAAGCTAAATAAGCTTGATCAAGATTTTGAAAAAGATTTATTTAGTACATGTTCTAAAGTTTTATATTTTGGTACTAAATAAATAATATGTTTTTCAAAGTGTAAACAAGCCTTTCTTTGTTTTCATATTTCTCAAACCAAATCTATCTTTAAAGAATATTTATTTAAGCTTAAATGAAAGTCCAATTGTTGTTTTTAAAGTGAACTTATTCATTTTGGACTTAATATAATTTTGATAAAATTGGTTTTGAGAAATAGATTAACTTAAGAAAGTTATTTTACAAGAACAAAGTTTTCCACCATTGAACTTGTTTTATTTTTTTGTATTAATTCACAAAGTTTTAATATTTTAATTTTATATGGTTGGAAAGCCCTTTGAGTCTACTTTCTAATGGATCAAACAAAGTCAAAATCCAAATTTTTTAAAAAAAGATTTTAAATTTTTACTAGACACTCTACAGTTGTCTAAAAATTGCACAAGAGGTAGATTTAAAAATTCACTATAATTCGTACATAATGAATTTGGTGATTACTTTTATATGGATAGAAATCCCTTTAAGTCTAGTTTCTAAATCATCAAATGTTTTGTGATTTGGACAAGATATCATCAAATTAGTAAGTGGAGTGCAAAATAGGATACAACAGAGTAGCTTGACAGGACCGATCACCTGGGTTACAGGATCGATCCCCTAGCTAAACCAATTAATCCCCTGAAGGAAGGGATCGATCAGGTCATGATTTTCAAAAGCAAATTGGTTCAAAACATGAACCAATTGATCCCCTTATGGAAAGGATCAATCGGGTCATGCCCAGAATGTTCCAACAGTTACTTTTTCTTACTTTCAACGGGCATTTCTTCACTGTAAGCTTCCCCAACAGCTAGTTCTTCATTTTCTCTACATATTGGCCACTCCAACACACCGAGAATGTTGATGAAACATGAGAACAAGTGCTAATAAGTTATTTTTTCATTTTCTCTTAGAATCAAGAGTTTTTAGAGCTTAAATTCAATATCCCTTGTATTTCTTGTATCCAAAATATTGTTGTGTTTTCATTCATCATTTTCTTTGCACTTTATTAGGCAAACACTCAGCCTTGAGAGGTATTTTAGTTTGCAAAAATTATTTGGGTTATCTTGTAAGCAAGATGTGAGGTACCTTCTTGATATTGTAAGGGTAAAAGTTGCTATCTAAGTCTTAAGAAAAAGACAGAGATTTAGTAAAAGATAGGTTTGTATCTTGTAAGAATTTTTTTTCAATTAGTGGATTGAAGCCTTGGTGTGAACAACCAAGAGAGAGGACGTAGGTACCTTGTGGAAAAGGACCGAACCTCTATAAATCATTGTGTTTGATTTCTCTATCCCTATCTCCTTACATTATTGTTGTTTATATTTGATTTTAGGTTCATTAATTGTTATTGTTTGCATTATATTTTCATCAAAAGTACTTATTGTTTTAATTTCTATTCAATTATATTGAAATCATTTGTTTGGAAAGAATTTGAAGAAATATTATTCACCCCCTCTTGGATCATCATCTCACCTAAAAATGTAATATCTCGGTTTTATGAGGTGATTTGAAAACCCTTAAGTAAAAAATACTTTTGAAGCTCTACCTAAATATAAAAGAGCGAGAAAGGTGTCTCGATACTCAAAACGTGTTACTCTTAATCTAAAAAATAAAATGCTTTATTTCCAAATAAAATTTATTTGCTTTCAAAAGAAAAGAAAAAAAATCAGGTTTTGAAAAAGAAAGGAATTAATTTCTAAACATTAGAAGAGGACCATTTTCATCAAAATCTAAGGATGAAATCAATCAATTGGTACCGTTTTCGATGGACATTGTGGATATGCTAATCTTTCCTACGTGTAACCAACTCTTGGACCTAACTTTATTTTTGCAAACCATAAAAATAATTTTTTATACAACTTTAAACATATTTTAAATGTTTTACCAAAAGGACAACATTTTTTTGCAATGAATCACACCTTAAAAAAGATTGGTGGGAACACATTATTTTATTTCTTTTTATCAAAAATGCTTTTTAGCACCCTTCTTTTTTCCATTCCTTAAGTCTGTTGGTTGGGTTCCTTAGATCCGTATGTTGCAACAATAGTAGAAGGTTTAAATTTTTATGAACTATACTACATAGACAAAATTTCTAATTTTATTTAAGTGCAAAGATTCACTGTATAATTTGATCTAATTAATTAAAATTTAATCTTAACTAGCTTGTGACTCTGCGATGCACGAATTAGTTATACTTATTTAAATATGTATGGATACACACAAATTAAGATTTTTTAAAATTATATTTAAGTTTCAAAATTTATAAGATTAATATTATATTATAATTTCCAATTATAATTTTTAAACTAATAGCCATGAAATTTTTTTTATCTAAGCATAACATTTGTTTATTTATAATAAAATAAAATTGAATTTTTAAATAGAAAAAAATCAATTAAAAGCAAAATAAGAAAGTTGAAATTATGGTAATGGATATAAATAGACATAGACCACAATAAATCAAGAATTAAGATTTGAAGAAACAACTTTAAAAGAAAAATCAAAAGGAGAAAAATGAATGAAAGTGAAAATAATATATTTCTTCTTAAATCTAATTAATAATTACAACTTATTGAATAATAAAGCAAAAAATTGAGATAAAATTACACAACATGAAACTTTGTTTGACAACATGGTTGTATCCCTCCATAAGCAAGATGGTTATAGCATCATATATCAAATCTAAAATGAAGGAGCCAATAACCACATTTTTTTTTAAAATATAAATTTGATCGTTTTAATAGAAAATGACATATAACACATTTTATAATTCTTAACATATTGTTAAATGATGAATTAAATCATTAAAAAAGTATTGACATACCTTCACTTATGTGATCTTGATTAATTATTAAATAAAATATAAAAAAAGTTAAGAGATTTGTGTCAAAAAGAAAAAAATGAATTGAAAAAATAATAGTTATAGAGAAAAAATGAAAAATAATATACCTTTAAACTAACATTTACAAATAAAAACAGAAAAGAATGATGTAACACATACTATTTATAAACACAAAAGTATAGTGTAATTTTTGGATGACAATTATGATGAATAAACAATTTTTAACCACTTAAATCTTAAAGCTATTTGAATTTTAAATGTTGTACATGTATGAAAAACCCATGAAAACATGGGTATATCCTTATACAAGTAAGACGGTTGTAATATCATATATCAAATCTGAAATGAAAGAGCCAATAGCCACATATTTTTTAAATATAAATTTGATAGTTTTAATAGAAAATGACATATAACACTCTTCATAGTTATTAATATATTGTTGAATGATGAGTTAAATCATTAAAATAGTATTGACATACCTTCACTTATGTGATCTTGATTTATTACTAAATAAAATATAAAAAAGATTAAGAGATTTGTGTTAAAAAGAAAAAATAAATTGAAAAAATAATAGTTGTAGAGAAAAAATGAAAAGTGATATACCTTTGAACTAACATTTACAAATACAAAAAGAAAAGAATGATGTAACACATACTATTTATAAACACAAAAGTATAGGATAATTTCTGGATGACAATTATGATGACTAAACAATTTTTAACCATTTAAATTTTAAAGTTATTTGAATTTTAAATGTTGTACATGTATGAAAAACCTATGTAAATTTTAAATATCATACGCATTTGAAAATGGTGAATTGAGAGATAAACTTTATTTGATTTTGAATAAGATAAACCATATATGAGTTAAAGAATTAAATAAAGTTAATCTCTGTAATTTTTAAACATTGAAAATTGATTAGATAAGATTATTTGAAATATAATGTAAATTTAAGAATTATTTATAAGATCCTATTTGTTAAAAATATAGGTTATTCATATAGATGTCTACATGGTAGACCTTATCAGCTATGTATGTATCAGTAATATAATATATGTTAGATTAGCAACATTAAGCTAAGTCCAATATAACCTGAAATCTTTGTTCTTTTCATTATATGACAACAATTCCAATAGAATCTCTTTATCCAATGAGCAAATTAAAAATATATTTTTATCTTTTATTCACATGTGTGCATTGCATCATTTACTAGTATACACATTCACATCACTTTTATTTAGAAACCAATCTTTCTTGTCCATCTTAAAATCTCTGACTTCGCCTAACTACCTTAGGGCATATGGGTAGGTGTGCTTGAAAATGGAAAAAAGAGACTTATAAATCTAAAACCAAATATGAGATAACACGAGAATGTGGGAAAAAAAAAACATAAAAATGACAATTTAGAATTTTAGCAAAAATCATATATGCACTTAAAAAATTAAAAAAAATGTATTTTATATTTTTGTATTCACAAGAATTATGACATGTAATTTTCATAGAAAATATAATATAAATATACAAATTATCAATATCATAATAATATAAATAAATGAATTACTAAGCAATAAATAAAGTAGAGAAGTAAGAGTAACATTGATAGGGGGTATTTAGGAAACAAATTGAAAAAAAGTGATTCCTTTGCACATGTGAAGAAGGCTTTTTTAATTCGTTTCACCATCTAACAACTGGGGAAAGATCCTTTCCACTATTTAAAAATTAGTGAAAGTTTTTACTATTCTATTCAAGGGTGATAAATGCATTTTTAACCAAATCTATGGTCAATATTTGTTCAAATCATATTTACCTTTATAATTCATTTTTATTTATTTTTATGCTCAATTTAAAGTCATTAAATTTTAACAATTGATTTGATTAGAAGTGCATTATTATCTTTTGGATAAATTAGTGGAAACTTCCATTGGTTTGAAGTAGTAGAAATGATCCTTTTCCTTGACAACATTAATAACTAAAATTGTTATTCCATTTTTTTTTTTTTTTTGCATTTAAATTACCCATTTTACTCTATTTTTGTTGTTTTCCCTCTATTTTTATTTTACTATTTTTTCTTTTCAAAACTAACTACCTTATAAATTTGTAAATTTGGTAGTTCTTGAATTTATATTATATTTATTTCATGTTAAAAATGTCTAAAATTAAAAATTTTTTATGCTAAATTCGTGTTGATGTGTTAAATACAAATTTTTTTTATCATACTCATATCTTTTTTATGTTATGTTACTATATTGTATTTAAAATCAACATATTTTATGTTCTATTAATAAAAATTGAATCTATCATTCCAATCATTCAATCAAAAACTCTACTCTGAATCAAAGACATATCAAATTGTTAAAAAATCTATCCACCTTATGGTTAAATTTGATTGAATTGAATTTTGTTAATTTAATTATTATTTAATATTCTCATAAAAATTTAATTGTCATCAAGAAAAATATTTTGTTTTCATTAAAATTTTATATGTAAAACATTCAATCATTTCTAAGATTGAAAAGTAAAAAATGCTTCAAAGCTTATATGATGAAATATAAGAAATTAATATAAAAAATATTCATAAAGATAACAACCAAAATATTTGGAAAGGTGAGCTTTCACTATTTTTTCCTTGAGTGATGAAGAGGAACAATTCAAAATTGTTAAAAAGGGATTATTGATAGACATGAAACCGCACCTTTAGTCTTACACTCTAATAGTACTCAAAATTATGAGTGTTGTGTTAATTAGTTGTCATATTGTGCAATTTGTCTTTTTAGTCTTTACTTAAATGAATTATAGATTTATTCAAGCATAATATTTGACAAAATTGAATTATTTTTTTAAATTATAAATTTTAATTAATTGTTAACAAAGTTACGATATTGCCATTGCTTAAGAGGGAATATTAACAACTTAACATGATTTTTATTGGACAGCTAATGATGACATAGATATTTTTGTTTTGTTGACCATGTGGCCAAGAGATGGGATTGGCATTTCTAATTTCCTTTTCATTTATAAATGAATAGAAAACTAAAAATAAAAACCTTTTAATTAAAAAAATATTTAAAAACTAACCTAATCAAATATCAAAGCTTGGAAAGGTTGAGAGAAAATTTCTTGGAGAATTGGTATAAGGTTTTAACTTTTAACTTTCAAGTGTAGGACAAGAAAGGAAAAGTATCAAGAGAAAAAAAAATAAAAAAAAAAGTCTAGCCACTTTACTTTTGCTTATACCTATTTTTCTTTTTTTCATCCATCGCTTTTTCATTTCTTTAAACTTTAATCCTTGAATTAGTTTTTCAACTTCTAGTTTAAGACTTCAAGTGTAGGTTTATTTCACTTCATTCTTATTTATATATTTCTCCCTCGCATCAAAATTAACCTATATATATGCTTTTTCTTTTAACTCTAATTGAAAAAAATTAGTTCATTTTATTAATAGATTGTCTCTTATTATATTAATATATAAGCAAAACAAATGATTGTTTTGTGCTAACCCTTTTTTTTTTTTTTATGAGTTCAAGTGACTGAACTCAAAATGGGTTTGAAATGCATGTACCCATCTAGAGAAAGCATAAAATTTTATGGGTTTAATAGCAAAAGGATTGACACAAAGGTGGAGATGAATTTTTTTCTTTATGGAAACCATGGACTATACCAAAAAGTTTTTGGCTATTGGAGTTAAGGTTGAAGCTCTTATGAACTTGGCTACCAAATCCTTAGAAAACCACTAACATGATTAGGAAGGAAACCTTGGTTCATGAATGGGATTCTTGTAAAAAAATTGTTTTATTTTCTTTTAAATTTAAGTTTTTTGAAAGCCATTTCATTTTATATATTAAGTATCTAACTTAAAACAATTGATTAAATAGAGGAATCTAATTTGAATATAAGATCATAAGAAATCCAAAATTTAATAGATGTGATATAACAACACATTAACAAGTCTTGTAATATGTATTGTAGGTTGAAACAGAAGCTTATCACATTACAAATAGAATCTAGGCTTTAATGACATGTTAAACATCCAACCTAAAATTAATTAGCAATAAATGGAGAGTCAACTTGAACATAAAATCACAAAAAAAAACAAAAAATTTAACATATGTAGAATAACATCACTTTAACCTTATAAATGTTGCTTGATTTCATGTTGGGATTTTTGTTCTAGACCAAGAAAAATGGGATTCAAAGAAATGATTTTTCATCCATTTTTTTTTTTGTCCATCTAACAAACAAGTATATTGAAAATAATAGACACGGATAAACTTTTATAAAGAAGGGATAGGAGTTGAGAAAAAGATAGAGATAAGAGATAGCGTAAAATGGATGCTAGATCTAGTAAAAATGACCAAATTGGCGACCATGACTGCAATTCTTGATTTTCTTTTTTTATGTTTTTACTTTCTAAAAGAAGAAATGAAAAAAAAAAAGAGGACATTTGTACATTAGAAAAAAGACATTTGACCAACACATAAAAATTTCACATCATTAGTTATCCAATAAAAATCACCATAATATTGTCGCATAAACAAGATCAACGTTACACCAACCAATCAATATCCACATCAATGAAGAAATTGATGGAATTTTAATACTATTAACGATTAAATATGGAATTATAATAATAGTTCATATATATGTATTATTAAAAAATTATTATATGTATTATTATATATGTATTACATAATAATACATATGTAAATTTTATCAAATTATTATATATGAACTACATATGAATTATTATATATAATAATTATGGAAAGAGAATAAGATGAGAAAAAATTATTATATATGAACTACATATCAAATTATTATCAAAAAATACAATCATATGAATAAATGGATGAATTTACAATTTGACTTCAATTTTTTTACAGTGTTACATGTATTAAAGCATTGCAATGAAATTACGTATTCATATTTATTTCTTATTTTAAGGAATGTATTAAAGCATTGCATTGAAATTACGTATTTATATATTTGTTCCTTATTTTAAGAATTTAAGTGAAATGTATTAAAATTTTTGTTTTATAATAAAATTAAAATTTATGTGAGTGTATAAAGTAAGGTTAAATACAAATTTAGCCCTTGTATTATTCAACTTTTATTAGTTTGATATTTGAAGAATTCAAATACGCAATAAGATATTTAAACTTTTGTTTCACCAAGTTCTTTGATACTTTTAGCATAATATTGTTAGTTAACTTTTTGAAGTAGTATGGATATGAAATAACATCATGACATATGGTAAAATAACATGTCCTTAGTCACCATGTCAACATAAAAATAAAACAAAAAATTATTTTTTAAAATTTAAAATAAAATAGAAAAATATAAAATTTTATTTAAAATTACAAAAAAAATCAAAAAAAAAGAAAAAGAAAAAGGGAATCAGGGATAGAGATAGAGGGAAGAAAGGTAGGAGGGTGGGGGTAAGGAAAAGGAAAAGGAAAGGGAATAAGAGTGGAAGGTTGGCTGCCAATTAGCCGATCATGGTGAATTTAGATCAATCCACCATGGATCGATTGATTTGCATCAATATCGGTTAGATCTACTTCAATTTCCTCCAAGCTGGTGAGGAGGCAAATAAGCTCTTACAACCACCTACCATTCCTTTCCAACCCTTCCCATTCTCCCCTCTTCTACTTCTCATCTTATTCTCTTTCCATAATTTTTTCTCTTTTTTTTTTCTAGTTTGAGCTTAAATGGAATCCAGATTTTAATTTTTGAAAAAAAGTTTTCAATGTTTAAAAATTTTCATAAAATTTTTAATTTTTAAAAGTATTAATTTTGGATTTTTTTAATTCTTTAATTTCAATAAAATTTAGATTTAAATTTTTTTACAAAGTTTTAATGCGCTAAAATTTTTTTAAAAAAATTTCAAATTTTTTAATTTAATTTTTGAAAATTTTGTATATATTTTAAAATTTTTTAATTTTTGATTTTGAATTTTTTGAAAATTTTTATATTTTTTATTTTTTAAAATATTTTTTCTCTTCATGATGACGTGGTGACTAATGATTTTTTTTTCATGTGTGATATCATTTTATCATATATCAATGGCACATCGTCAAGTTAACAAATGATGTTAGGCTAAAGTAAAAAATATTTGATGAAATAAAAATTCAAATATCTAATTAAGAATTTTAATTTTTAAGATATTAAATTGACAAAAATTATGTAATATGGGACCAAATTTGTATTTAACCATATAAAATGTGTATTAAATTAATATATATTGTTGCAACATCTCAGAACTCGAGGGCGGAAGACCCAAAAGCTGGACGAATAGGAAATTTTGAAAAATGAGGACAAAAATATTTTTAATAAAAACAAAACACAAAGTCGCTACTAATCTCTTTTAGGTTGTAATGATCACCCAAAAATTTTGTCTTTTTAATAAAACATTTTAAAATGAGTTTAAAAGTTTCATAAAAAGAAAATTTACGATTTGCGAAATTAAAATTTAGAGCTTGGAGTCAATTATGCTTGAAAAAATATTAGTACCTTCACGGCACCCGTCAAAGACAATACCAATTAATTGCATGTTATACTTAAATTTTGGTTTAAATGGTCTTATTTTCCCTAATGTTTAAAATAAATTCTTTTTCTTTTTTTATTTTCAAAAAAATCGAAACAGATCAAAGTTTTATAAACAAAACTTTTTTTGGATCAAAATAAAAACATTTTAAATATAGAAACACTTATTTCACTCTCCTATAATTAGGTAGAGTTTCAAAAATATTTCTAATTTAAAATTTTTCAAATTGCCTTAAAAATTTGAGATAACACCTTGCATAAATTATAATCACGAAGAGTCCCTCTATAGTTAAGCCATATTTTGATGACTATATTTAATTAATATGTTACCTTGTTTAAAATATTTTCTTTTGAAAACCAATTTTTGAAAACAAATGCATGAGATGCATGAACATAATAAAATATGATAAATGCATGACAATATAATATGAATGATAAAATATGAATCCATGACAATATAGCAATGCATATGATGACAAGCTAATATGAAATGAAAATGCATGATTAGTATTAGGGCTTAAGGGTTGGTTTTAGGGTTTAGTTTGGTTTAGGGTTTGGGACAAGGGTTTAGGGATAAAATTTACGATTAACAGTTTATAGTTTAGGGTTTAGGATTTCAAGGGAATTTGGGGTTTTAAATTTTGAGGTTTCAAATTTTGGGATTTCAAGTTTGGGGTTTTATGAAAAATGCATGTAATAATTACATATTACAAAAATGTCATTAATGATATATGTGCCCAAAGTATGACATAAGAAAAAATAATTACAAACCAATGTATTTATAAAATTAAATTACAAACATTTTGTGCAGGAAAATTCAAGAACAAAATGGATCAAAAATGAAAAAAACTCTGAAGCTTGTTTGAATGTTCCACCATTTTTTTCTTAAAACTAACCAAATAAACACAAAAAAAAAAAATCACAAAAACCACTTACTAAACTAGCATTTTTTTTCATTAAAAATTCATTCAAACACATTGAAAAATTGCTAATCATCATAAAAAACATAATCTAATATATGAATCAAAGTAGCAAATAACTTGAAATGATGAATAAAGTTTGGCCAAAGCATGAAACACCATGGCTGAACCTTCATGGGACTATTATCATGTAATCTTCACTTCATTCAAGCCAAACATGCACTATATACTTACTTAAACATTACATAAAGGTATTTGAATCATGAGGAGACATTTATCAAACATGAAATAAACTAAAATAACTAAGGAAATATGAACAACTTGAACATGAGCCAAACACCATCACATACCACAAAACTAAATCATAAACTAAACAAATAACAAGTGAACCATCAACCAAACATACATAGGTAGCAAAAGAAGCAAAGAAAACAATTAGAGGGAACCGAGAGGAGGTTTGGCCATGGTGTAGGAGGTTGGTCAAATCTCCAATTTGGTTTTTAAATGGTGAATTGTTTTGTTTTTCTTATTTTTCTAGCTTCACTCAAACTATTGATTAGTTAGATGAAATTTGATTCAAACTTTGAACAAGAAAATAAACTACAAACTTTCAAGAAAACCAATAAAAAAATTGATGAAACAAGATGAAAATGCAATGGAAAATGTAATGAGGACGCAAGAAATGCAAATATAGATGTTGAGAAAACATACCTTCATGCAAATAAAGCATAAAGATTTTTTTTTCTTTTTTCCTCATGATTTTTCCTTTTTCTTTTCTCTTCTGTTTTCTCACAATCTCCTTTTAGTTTTTTCAATGCAGAAACATCCCCTCTATTTTGTGAAAAAGATGGTGGAAATATCTCCTGCAAATTGAACATTGACCCTAAGATAAAAAAAAAATCTAATAGCTCAAATTTCTCTCTTATTTTTGTTTCAATGAACAAACTTTAGCCATTGGATCAAGATTTTCCATGTGATCCAATGGTTCATATTGTTCACTATAAAAGTTAGATTTTTGCAACCATTAAAACCAAATTAAAAAACCATTTTACCTCAAATATAAAATTTTTTATCATTAGGTCAAATTTTTAAATTAATGTTCCTGTGCTCATTTTTAAAATTTTAAAGCATAAAAAATCATGAAATAATATGAAATTAAGATTTAAAAATTTTCGTGAAAATCTAACATCATGAAGGTCAAATTATGAAATTACCCCATAGACATATTTTGGTAATTTCACACCTCCTAAAGTACTACTACAGTTTTGAAAGCATAAAAAATCATCAAATATTATAAAATCATGATATAGAAAGTTTTACAAAAAACTAAACTTGAAAAGGTCTAATTACGAAATTATCATTATATAGTATTTTGATAATTCATACCTCTAGAGGTACAATTAAGGTTTTCAAAATTCTAAAACTTATCAAATAATATCAAACAATGATATTGAGCATTTTACTAAAATTTGACATTGAGAAAGTTAAATTACAAAAATACCATTAAAGGACATTTTGATAATTTCATATCTTCTAAGGTGTGATTTAGGTTTTCAATGAATCAAAAATTATGAAAATATATTCAATTATTTTCTAAAAGTTTTCACAAAAATTCAATTTTGAAAAGGTCAAATTACAAATATTCTTCTAAAGATATTTTAATAATTTTACACTTCATGGAGTCAATTAAACTTTTTAGTACTTTAAAAATTACAAATTTCAATTTTAAACTACATTGATTTCAATTGAGTTATGAATTTTAAATGTTGATCCGGGTTCTATCCGTTTTGATCAAGTTTTATTAATTTTAACTATGTTTGACTAATTTTAACTTAATTTGGTAAAAGTTGACTTTGAAAATTTTGAATCAAATTGGTTTTAATTTTAATTTTAAAATTTTGTTAAAATTAAATAAATGTTAGATTTAAATTGAATCAAAATTTAATATACTTTACAAATGATCATATATTATCCGGATAAAATTAAGTGTCCATGTATATATTTATTCTTTTTTACTTTTTTTTTTTCGGTTGGAATATATTTGCCTTTTTTCAGTATTCAAGTCATAGAAACAATACACCACCAAAGCTCTTTAAGATTACAATTGCAGTAAGCGGTAGTTCCATATTGCGGCAGGCTTTATTCACGTTTCTCAAAAAAAAAAAAAAAAAAACAAATTTTGACCTTTCAGTGGTTACTAGTATAACGAGAACCAAACCATACTTTGGTTTATTTTATATGTATATAAAAGGGCTACGGCTATCATAGTTACAGCTAAGTAATGGTCAGGCCTTTGGTTATCTCTCCCTCTCTTCTACGCTCCTTAAACCGCTAAAGTTCCAGCCATGGAGACATTGATGAGATCTCTGCTAACTTTAACACTCTTCACTCTTCTATTATCTCACATTTCAGGTATTTTCTTACTCCCTGTCATCTTTTTCCAAGATCTGTCGATGCCATGTAATGCTAATGTTTTTCAGTTTTCTCCATTACTATCTTTCACATTTTCTGTTGATTCAACTGTGTTTTTTTTTTTTTTTTTTTTTTTTTAACTTTGGAGAGAATATTTCAGAGAAATTATGGTTAGTGTCTAGCATTTGCTCTTGAATAAGCTTCTTTTTTTCCTAACTTAATTAAGACCAATTCCAAATATCTTGGATTAAACTCCTTTTTTGACATAATTTTTCTGTATTCTTTGGCGTTTGGAAATGTCTGTGCTTTCAAACTCCGACATAGGTAAATAGATCTGCATTAATATTTTAGACAGATCCTTCACATTTTTATAACCATTGTTTTTGTTTTGAACAGTTGAGGTATCAGCAACAACTATAACACTCTACAAGTGCCCTCACCCAGTGCGGCCAGGGATCCAACCAAGCGCTGGAAAGCCTCTTTTAGCCCGCGGTGGCTTCAAGCTTCCACCCAACAAGGCCTACTCTATGAGTCTCCTTCCCCTCTGGTCAGGTCGTTTCTGGGGTCGCCATGGCTGCTCCTTTGATGCCTCTGGACGCGGTCGCTGTGCCACAGGGGACTGCGGAGGCTCCCTCTTCCGTAATGGGCTTGGCAGCACCCCTCCTGCCACCCTAGCGGAAATCACCATCGGTAAAGAGCTAGATTTCTACAACATCAGCTTGGTGGATGGGTACAACATAGCCATGTCTGTAACTCCTTTCAAAGGGTCAGGCAAATGCAGCTATGCAGGATGCGTCAATGACTTGAACTTGATGTGCCCCGTTGGTTTACAAGTGAGATCAAGGGATAACAAGAGAGTGGTGGCCTGCAAAAGTGCTTGCTTTGCTTTCAACTCGCCAAGGAATTGCTGCACTGGGGCTTTTGGGACTCCTCCATCTCGCAATCCAACCGCATATTCAAAGATTTTCAAGGCTGCTTGCCCAAAAGCGTATTCTTATGCTTACGATGAGCGCACTAGCATTGCCACTTGCTCCCGCGGTAGCTATTTGGTTGCTCTCTGCCCCACCACGCTAGATTTTAGGCTAATCGGTCCATAATCCGTTGTTATTTTATGTAATTATATAATTAGCATGAAATTTGGTGGTAATATCTACTTCTGTCCTCTCTAATCTCTATCATATACTATATTGCATGGTCTGTTGTGGGCTTTTTGTTAATAGAAAATTTATGTTATATCATATTGGCTATGGCAGTACTCGTGTGGCGAATTTGTTTGTTTTCTGCTTAGATCTACACAGATAATTAGAGATATGAATGGAGAACCTGGGCAGTTTTGGCCGTTGGGGAGTGGGGACGTGGGGTCCTACCCCCTATACTCTTGAGTAGGTGACCTGTGTTTTGTGGATGAAATGAAATTGAATTGACATGGAAAGCTAGCTTCTGAAAAGTTCAAAAGAAGGCAAGGAAATCGTCGATGCAAAACTACTCCACTTGTAGTAAATTATGCATTAATCAACATTTTGATTAAGCAAGAAACGAATTTTTCTTTGGAGTATTTGAATTTTACTTTTTTAAGTATGGATACATATATTTAAAAGCTATACAAGACATTGTTTATGAGACGAAAAGAATATTTATTGATATGAATTCATATTTAATATATTGAATTACTGAAAATGTATAAAATTTATATATTTTAATTAAATTATAAATCATTATATAATTAATAAAAAATAAATTTAAAAGTTGAGAAATTCCTAAAAATAAATTGAATATATATCTTAGAATTTTTAATTTTTTAAAATTTGATTATTAATGATATAACAACATATGGTTTAATAATAATGTATAAAATTTAAACACTGTCAATATATTAATAAATTCAAATTAGCAAAATCAACTTAGGTACTGCATGATAGAATAGATAAAAAATGAAAACATCAAAAATATTTTTTATTAGTATGCTTATAAGAAAAAGGAAAAATTAAAAGAAATATTAAATTTTGTTTTCATCTATTACTTAGAAAAAATAAAAAATAAAAAATATTATTTTATCATTATATTATTTATAAATTAAAATGAAAAGATAAAAATCTAATCAATAATAAACAATCTTGTATATTTACAATATTTGACTTCATAGTTACACTTTGCTATTTTTTTTTCTTTTATATTCTCAATTTGTAATTATTTATTTTTATAAATAAATGTAGGGTTTAAATTGTCATAACGTCTAGATCCGGGGATCTATCGCTAGACATTGACTTAAGGGAGTCGCCACCAATCTTTTTTATCTAGGTGCGATTGGCCACCTAAAGAATCTGTCCTTTCAGGGAACACCTAAGTTTAAGGGTCCCTAAAAGAATAGGTTCAGGTCTACTAACCAGAACAGAGTTCGGGAGTTCGGTTACGTGTGAGAAAGGTTATAGCACCCTCACAACGCCCATCAAAAGATGGTACCAGCTTAAATTTGTGTTATCCAAAAGCCTTAAAATTTTACCAAGTAATTAATTATTGAAAATTTTTCTCAATTGACTCTAATACTTTTAGCAGAAAATTGAGAAAATTTCCTCACCTCAAGAGCATGCAAGAAAAACTACTGTTTCACTTGCAGAGGCTCCGTCGTCAGATTATTTAAAGAAAAATCAAAATAAAAAAATCAAAATAAAAAGGAATGAAAGAATGATTTTTTTTATGTAGGGAAAATTGATACTTTCAACTTTTCTCAAAAAATATTTTTTGAAAATTTCGATTTTCAAGGAAAATTGATACTTTCAACTTTTCCTCAAAAATCCCTTTTTTGAAAATTTATTTTTTTAAGGAAAATTGATACTTTCAACTTTTCCCTAAAAATATTTTTTTGAAAATTTATTTTTCTTTTAAGGAAAATTGATACTTTCAACTTTTCCCTAAAAATATTTTTTTTGAAATTTCGATTTTTCAAGGAAAATGGATACTTTCAACTTTTCCTCAAAAATCCTTTTTTGAAAATTTACTTTTAAGGAAAATTGATACTTTCAACTTTTCCCTAAAAATATTTTTTTTTTAATTTTTGATTTTTATTTAAAGAAAATATACTAATAAAAAACTAAATAAAAAAATAAAAATAAAAAGAATATTAAATAAACCTAATCTAATAAATAAAAAAATAAACAAAGAAAAAAAAAAAAAACCCTGGAAGCGGCTCGGATCACGGCTCGGCTCGGCTCGGCTCAAGGCAGGGAAACGGCTCGGGGAGAATGGCTTGGAAGCTCGGCTCGGCTCGGCTTAGAGGAGTGCAAGAACGCGCAGGTCAGAATCGGGTCGACGTTCGGGTCGGGTCGGGTTTCGGCAAAACGCGCGGATCCTCTGATTAACTTAAAGCCAAAACGACGTCGTTTTGGGAGGGTATAAAAGGCAATCCCCTTCGTTTTTCGACAGAACGCTCCTCCCCTCTCTCTCTCTTCCTTCCCTTTTCTCTGCCTTCTCTCTAAAGGCTGAAGAACACCGGTGTCGGATTCTGGAAAATGTCACCGGGATCTGGAATTTTCGTCGGAAGTTCGCCGGAAGTGGGTCGGAAGATCACCGGTTTCTGGGATTTTCGCCAGAAACTGGGCAGATTGCCGGAAACTTCAAGGTTCGCCGGAATTGTTGCCAGAAAATTCAAATTTCGTCGGAATCTGGAAATTTCTCAAAAATTTCCAAAAAAATTTTTCGCAAAAAATTTCTGAAAATTTTTTTTCACTCCCAGAACACTCCTAAACTTTTCCTAGCTTCCTATACACCTCTTTTTCTCTCAAATCAGTAGCTTTGCTTACTGTTTTCTCTGTGTGTTTCATTCTGTTCCAGGAGGTGCTTTATATAGGGATTGATCAGGAGTTTCTGATCAATCTCAATTCTCCTTTGGATGGGAATTCAATCTTTGAATCCAGTCTGGACTCTTCTGATTGAATTCTCACTCCCAGGGGGATTCTTCAACTTTCAATCCTAGCCCTCCAAAATAAAAATCAAAATAATAAAAAAAAACTAGATAATTAGAAAAGATAAATCAAAAGATATTATAGGATAAAAATAATAATAAAAAAAATATCAGATATATAATTAGATAAGTAAAAATACAAAAATAAATAAAATAAAAAAGATAAAAAATATATATATACATATTAGTAATAATACATAAATAATAAAATACACATAAATATTAACAAAAAATAAATAAATATATACATATATTAATACATAATAATAATAATAAATAATACAATACATAAAATACAAAAGAAGAAGAAAAAAAAATATAAGATAAAATTGAATTGGGCTTACCCATTTGGGCCAGGCCCAATCGATCTGGGCCTTGATCCAATTGGGTGTTTACAGCTGCCCCTCTTTGCACATTTTCTGTGAAACAGAAATTGCGCAAAGACGTAGACACCCAATCAAGACTCAACTCAACATTTTTTTATTTTTTTGTTGTTTTTTTGTTTTTTTTTTTGTTTTTTGTTTTTTTTTTTTTTTTTTTTACGAAAGCTCCTCTAAACAGAGGCTCAACGACTTTGAGAAACATAAATTGCTCCTCTAAATAGAGGAACCACGACTTTTGGAAAGTAAATTGCTCCTCTAAACAGAGGCACCACGACTTTGGAAAAGTAAATTGCTCCTCTAAACAGAGGCAACGGAACTTTGAAAGTAAATTACTCCTCTAAACAGAGGCATCACGACTTTGGAAAAGTAAATTGCTCCTCTAAACAGAGGTACCACGACTTTGGAAAAGTAAATTGCCCCTCTAAACAGAGGCAACGAACTTTGAAAAGTAAATTGCTCCTCTAAATAGAGGTACCACAACTTTGGAAAGTAAATTGCTCCTCTAAACAGAGGTATCACGACTTTGAAAAAGTAAATTGCTCCTCTAAACAGAGGCAACGAACTTTGAAAAGTAAATTGCTCCTCTAAACAGAGGTACCACAACTTTGGAAAGTAAATTGCTCCTCTAAACAGAGGCACCACGACTTTGGAAAAGTAAATTGCTCCTCTAAACAGAGGTACCACGACTTTGGAAAGTAAATTGCTCCTCTAAACAGAGGCAACGAACTTGAAAAAGTAAATACTCCTAGACAATCATGTCCGAAGGAGTTGAAAGTTGTGTTTGAGGGAATTTCAGGAGATCATGCCCAAAGGTCTTA
This sequence comes from Durio zibethinus, assembly GCF_047325235.1. NCBI lineage: Eukaryota > Viridiplantae > Streptophyta > Magnoliopsida > Malvales > Malvaceae > Durio > Durio zibethinus. Next base: position 10,852,272 of record NC_143170.1, on the reverse strand, counting down.
TAAATCAACCCTGATACCAAAAAATATCCTATTTCAAGGATTAGAAACTTACCTGACAAGCTTTTTCTTTCTCAATTTTTGAAAGTGTCTTCACATCTATCTTCTCTATGTGGGATCTTGGGACACCCCTGCTTTTTGGATTTATACACTATACTTTTCTGAAAGTAGTGTATGCTATGCAAATGCATATGAATTTCAATGCATGCTATGCAAATGTTGGCCAATTAATTCCTGTTCACTGTATGGTACTTAAGTTTCTCAAGCTCTTTTCTTTCTTGGGTGTCAAGTCCTTTGATTCTTCAAGGATCCAATTACACTGCTCTTCTAGGATCGAACCAGTGTAGCTCTTAATTGTCTCTTCCGCTCAGATTCTTTCCTTGTTCAGTTTCTCAATTCTTTGGAATAAGCTTCATCAATCGATCATCCCTTGACCATCATTCAATGAATTTTTCAGCACTAGCAAATTTCAAAACAAATTTCATCCACCATTACTAGGTCCTTGTCTCAACATCAACCATTCCAAAACAGATTTTATCTTCATCATTCAATCACAACTTGCAAGTCATATCGATCAATTCATCCTCGTACTCATCACTTGATTGTATCACTGCCCCATTTCTTCATTTGATCACATCATATATCCTTCTAAATCATCTCTTCTAGGTTTCTATCATTTCTTCATTTTGTCTCCACCATCATCTTAGATTTCTTTTCAAATGAATGCAAGACTCTTTTAAGCACATATTCATTCATTCATTATCATTTCAAATCCTGACAAATACAATGCAATCAAGCATTTTCTCAATTCATTCTAGGGGTGCAATGATAAGAGAATACAAGGTGAATTATGGTAAAGATAAATAATGAAGATCTGTTTTGGTACAAAACAAATGGGAAACGAAATAAATTGGATACATGTCATTGGGGTGAATGGTATGTCCAAATGATGAATATTCAGACAATTTTCAACATTAATCTAGGATTTTTTTTCAAAAACTCATTCCATTTACTATTGAAGTCATCTTGAGCTTGGCGAACTCTGCCCCAGTCTTTGAGGGATCTTCAGATGTCTTTGAGGGACTTCAGATGTCTTTGATCTTTCATTCATGTGAGCCATTTGACCTGGATCTTTTTTTTTTTTGGTACCAAAATCACCCTTTCAGGTTTTCAATTTGAATCTCCTTTTTTATTTTTTCATTTTCTCATTTTTTTTCTTTTTTTTTCTTTTTTTTCCTTTTTTTCTCTTTTCTCATTTTTCATCCATTGTTGATATCTTTCATGTAGCATGATTCCATTACTTCATCATGAGCATGTCTTTGCTCAACCTATGATCATTCAAGTTGAGTATTCACATTTGATCCAAATGGACTTTTCAAGGTTGTAATGTAGGCCAAGGTGAAGGGTCATAAAAAATGGATATAATAGGCTCAAAACATGTATTAAAAAGGTTCAAGACCGAAGGATCATTTGATGCAGCTTGACATTTTGCCCCACATCGTTTTACTACTTTTTTTTTCTCACACAAAGGATTCTCATTACTTTGCCCCAAGTCATGTGTGGCTTTTATTTTTCTTTTGCTTTTCTTTCTCTTTCCATTTTTGAGACCTTTTGTGGTGTTTTTTTTTTCTTTTTTTTTCAAAATTTACCCTCCAGTGTAGAGGGTGATCCTTGGTTAGGGTTCTTAAAAAAAAAAATGATAAGCTCAAAGGGGTAACAATAAATGGTTTTTCAAATGGTAAAAGAAAGATGGCCATTTTTCATCTCAATTGTGAATACCTTTCTTGAACATCATCTATTGAACAAAGCTCATGAACTTGTATAAAAGATTGCACACCTTCAAGACATATCTATTTCACCTTTAGTAACAGCTTACTTTTTGCTCAAATCATCTTCTCATATTAATATGGATGAGTTCTCAAAATTAAATCCCAGAATCATTGTTATCATTGTCTAAATATTCATCATCTGAAATTTAAGAATGGGAATGTGAAGTTATGGAAGGTAACAAGGCATGGAATAATGGTCAAGTGAAAGAGAGAAATGTAATGAAATGCATTGACTTGCCTTTATTAAAATGATAACAAGTGAAGTCATATTGCAAAAAAAAAATCTAACATTGTTTGAAAAGAAATCCCAAAATGACAGAAGAAACCTTCAACCAGCCTTATCTCCATTGACATCTTGCCCCTCAATTCATTGTGAATCTCCGAATCTTTTCTGTTCTTGACTTTCGCTCAGTACACTAACATTAGGTGTTGTTGCTTTTCCTTGATCAAAACTTACCATTCCATCATTGATCAACCGTTGCACCTTTTACTTTAAAGCAGTGCAATTTTCAGTAGAATGGCCAGTAATTCCATAATGGTAGTCATAACGGGCTGTAGGATCATACCACTTTGGATAGGGTGGTTTAAGCGATTCCACATGGCTGGGGACAATCAAGTGGCTATTATAGAGTTCTCGATATAACTCTGTATAAGTCATAGGGATTGGATCAAATACAAGTTTTTCTCGAGTAGTTCTTTGTTCTCGTGAACCACTTGCTGGGTTAGTAGGGCAAATTTGAGTTCTTACAGGAGCTTGAATATTAAGGCGGTAAGTGGATGAATAAGATGGTTGTGGAGCTAGCTGGTATGGGTAGGATGAGGCATTATTCACAGCAGGATAGTATGAAGAGTAACCTTGAGATGGATAAGGTTGATAACCCTTGAATTGTTGTCTATCAAAGCTCACAGCTTGAGCTTCAGTTTTTTTCTTTTCTGATGTCTTCTTGGTTTCTCCTCCTCTCAACTTGCCATTTTTTATGGCACTTTCAATAATTTCTCTAGAGATTACCATGTCAGCAAAATTTTTTGTTGCATTCCCTATCATCTTTTCATAATAGGGAGGCTTTAAAGTGCTAACAAACAGCACTGTAGTCTCTTTCTCTGTCAGAGGAGGTTGTACTTGTGAAGCTATATCTCTCCATCTCTGGGTATATTCTTTAAAAGACTCGTTTGACTTTTTCTCTAGATTTTGTAAAGATAAACGATCAGGGGCCAAATCGATGATGTGTCGATATTGACTGATGAAGTCATGAGGCATATCGCTCCAAGAGCGAATGTGGGTCCTATCCAACTAAACATACCACCTGGCAGCAGAACCAGTAAGGCTATCCTGGAAGACATGCATCAAGAGTTTTTCATCATGTGCATGAGCTACCATCTTTCTGCAATACATGGTGATGTGGGTTTTGGGGCACTTTGTACCGTCATATTTTTCAAACTTCGGTACTTTAAACTTATGGGGGATAACCACATCAGGAACTAGGCAGAGCCCAGCAGCATCAACTGACCCATAACAGCTAAATCCTTCCACAGCCCGTAGCCTCTACTCTAGCATGCTAATTTTAGAGCTTTCCTCAGCTTCCACCCTTATCTTTTCCTTCTCCTTCTCTTCTAGATCAGGAATTAGTTCTGCTACCTTTTCAGTGAAGACAGGATTTATATAGCTATTATACTGCCCTGGGTTGAAAGCTGATGGCATTCCAGGATAGGCGAAATGTTGTGGCGGGACTTCTTGGGCAGACTGGGCTTGAGGTGGGCCAAAACCTGGAGGGTACAAAGGGTCAGCCACTTCTTGCTGGCTTGTACTTCCTTCAACTCTTTTTTCTTTATTCATATTATTGAGGGCCTCCAGAATCTTGCTTAGTTCACTTTCAATCTTCTCCTGAGCTTTTTCTAGCTTTTCAAATCTATGAGAACTTTCTTCTTCCATTCGCCTTACTCTGGATCTTATGTTGTATGGATGAGCAGGGTTTTCGCTAGATGGAGCTATCCTCGGACCTTGAGTACCATACTTATGATTAGAAATGTTATGCTATGCTTTATGTATGGTGCTCAAATGAAATACACATTTTTCTAAATGAAATCTAGTATGAAATGAATGCAAATGATTGTGTTAAAACAATGATCATGAAAATAATACAGATGTATACAATCAGACAAACAACATAGTTAGTTTCATGGATGAGATGAAAGTGATGCTGGTGCATAATGTTACATATGATAAAAATAATACACAAAGTTAAACAATCAAAATGATTAGACAAACACTCTTTTTATGTCTAAATTTCAGGGTATATCTATCATTGGATAGAAAGAGCTCTATCTTAGGTGTAGGCACTCTTAAAGTTCACTACATGCGGTTTTAAGGTCAAAGTCTAGAGGTTCCCAAATTGCTCCTTACATCCTTGTCCATCACAGACTAGTAAGGCACCCTAATCCTCACCCATTACAGGCTACAAGCGAAAAAGGTTCAATTTGAGTGAGAGTATTTCGCTAGCCACTGCGGAGGCATTAGACCTCACGAAAGCAATAGGTACTTTACTCCCTCCTAGAGGGACGGAGCTCGGGTGTAGAGCTCATGTTATGCACATGCATATGAATGACATAATTAACAAGGTAACTAAAACATGAATGAATAATAACACATATATACAAAAAGGTTCAATTTCATTAGGCTTTTTGGATAACATAAATTATTTGCTGGCCTGACTCTCAAGGTCCCCAGTGGAGTCGCCAAACTGTCATAACGTCTAGATCCGGGGATCTATCGCTAGACATTGACTTAAGGGAGTCGCCACCAATCTTTTTTATCTAGGTGCGATTGGCCACCTAAAGAATCTGTCCTTTCAGGGAACACCTAAGTTTAAGGGTCCCTAAAAGAATAGGTTCAGGTCTACTAACCAGAACAGAGTTCGGGAGTTCGGTTACGTGTGAGGAAGGTTATAGCACCCTCACAACGCCCATCAAAAGATGGTACCAGCTTAAATTTGTGTTATCCAAAAGCCTTAAAATTTTACCAAGTAATTAATTATTGGAAAATTTTCTCAATTGACTCTAATACTTTTAGCAGAAAATTGAGAAAATTTCCTCACCTCAAGAGCATGCAAGAAAAACTACTGTTTCACTTGCAGAGGCTCCGTCGTCAGATTATTTAAAGAAAAATCAAAATAAAAAGGAATGAAAGAATGATTTTTTTTTTGTGTAGGGAAAATTGATACTTTTAACTTTTCCCCAAAAATATTTTTTGGAAATTTCGATTTTCAAGGAAAATTGATACTTTCAACTTTTCTTCAAAAATCCCTTTTTTGAAAATTTATTTTTTTAAGGAAAATTGATACTTTCAACTTTTCCCTAAAAATATTTTTTTGAAAATTTATTTTTCTTTTAAGGAAAATTGATACTTTCAACTTTTTCCTAAAAATATTTTTTTTGAAATTTCGATTTTTCAAGGAAAATGAATACTTTCAACTTTTCCTCAAAAATTTTTTTTGAAAATTTACTTTTAAGGAAAATTGATACTTTCAACTTTTCCCTAAAAATATTTTTTTTTGAATTTTTGATTTTTATTTAAAAAAAATATAATAATAAAAAATAAATAAAAAAAATAAAAATAAAAAGAATATTAAATAAACCTAATCTAATAAATAAAAAAAAATAAACAAAGAAATAAAAAAAATTCAAAGAAAAAAAAAAAAACCTGGAGCGGCTCGGCTCGGCTCAAGGCAGGGAAATGGCTCGGGGAGAACGGCTTGGAAGCTCGGCTCGGCTCGGCTCGGCTTAGAGGAGTGCAGGAACGCGCGGGTCAGAATCGGGTCGACGCTCGGGTTGGGTCGGATTTCGGCAAAATGCACGGATCCTCTGATTAACTTAAAGCCAAAACGACGTCGTTTTGGGAGGGTATAAAAGGCAATCCCCTTCGTTTTTCGACAGAACGCTCCTCCCCTCTCTCTCTCTTCCTTCCCTTTTCTCTGCCTTCTCTCTAAAGGCTAAAGAACACCGGTGTCGGATTCTGGAAAATATCGTCGGGATCTGAAATTTTCGCCGGAAGTTCGTCGGAAGTGGGCCGGAAGATCACTGGTTTCTGGGATTTTCGTCGAAAACTGGGCAGATTGTCGGAAACTTCAAGGTTCACCGGAATTTTTGCCGGAAAATTTAAATTTCGTCGGAATTTTCGTCGGAATCTGAAAATTTCCCAAAAATTTCCAGAAAAATTTTTCGTCAAAAATTTCTAAAATTTTTTGTCAAAAATTTCTAAAATTTTTTTTTCACTCCCAGAACACTCCTAAACTTTTCCTAGCTTCCTATACACCTCTTTTTCTCTCAAATCAGTAGCTTTGCTTACTGTTTTCTCTGTGTGTTTCATTCTGTTCCAGGAGGTGCTTTATATAGGGATTGATCAGGAGTTTCTGATCAATCCCAATTCTCCTTTGGACGGGAATTCAATCTTTGAATCCAGTCTGGACTCTTTTGATTGAATTCTCACTCCCAGTGAGATTCTTCAACTTTCAATCCTAGCCCTCCAAAATAAAAATCAAAATAATAAAAAAAAACTAGATAATTAGAAAAGATAAATCAAAAGATATTATAGGATAAAAATAATAATAAAAAAAATATCAGATATATAATTAGATAAGTAACAATACAAAAATAAATAAAATAAAAAAGATAAAAAATATATATACATATTAGTAATAATACATAAATAATAAAATACACATAAATATTAACAAAAAAAAAATAAATATATACATATATTAATACATAATAATAATAATAAATAATACAATACATAAAATACAAAAGAAGAAGAAAAAAAATACAAGATAAAATTGAATTGGGCTTATCCATTTGGGCCAAGCCCAATCGATCTGGGCCTGGACCCAATTGGGTGTCTACATAAATGAATTAAGCTATTTCTAAATTATTTAAGTTTATTTTAAAAAAAAATTGAATTGAATTTAATCATTATCAAATTAAATTAAAATTATTTGAATAACAAGTTAAATTAAACTCGAGTAATTTAATATCTTATTTAAGAAATTCTTAAATTTAATCAAATTTTTATTTTTTAAATATATTTAATACATAAATAAATGATAAATTTAATATCAAAATTTATAAATTTATCGAATAATCGAGCATGTGCGTATTTAAATTAAATTTGGAGCAGGCTACTTTCTTTATTATTGTTCTTATCGCACTCGTGAAAAGTATTTATTTATTTTTTTGTAGTTCTTTTGTCCAATGGCTTTTCTATCCTATCGAGCAAAGACCAGAACTTAGCCAAATTGTTGTGGGCCCATGGACTTCGGGAGATCTGACTCTTTAACACCTCAAACAAATATTTTTGGCAAAAGGCAATGAAAACAATGCATGCTTCTCCCCTCGTTTCTTGCTGCAAAGAAGAATTTAGTTGCATGATGTTTGGCAGCACTTACTCAAAAACCTCTATCAAACTATTATTATGAATATGATCCTCAACAAACTGAAACTCCAATCACTCCCTAAATCCCCAACCTTTTCTTTTGCATTCCATTTTTCAACTTCTTCTCCACCACATTACCAAAAACGACGACGACAACAACAACCCATCACCAACAAGCCATACTAGATGGACAAAATCCATAACCTCTGTACCAAACACCGAGACATCGACGAAGCCCTTCGTCTATTCGACACTCTCTACCCCCATGGTTATCACCCTAATTCTAGCATAATCCATTCCCTTTGTAATTCCAACTGCTTCATTTAAGCTCACCATTACTCTCTTCTCTCATTATTTTTTTATTAATCCCTGATGAATGAACGTGCTATGTTCTCATTACTCGCTTGCTCCATTCTAAAACCCGACATTCCACATTTCATGTTTATGTTCTTCACTTAATGTAAAACCTAAGTTCTGCCTTCGTTAACAAATTTTAACCACCTAATTTTTCAATTTTGTACGGATTTATTATATATATAATGGATAGGGTTTTTTTATATGAAAAGTAAAGGATAATTTCCTAATGCTGTTACTTACATTACTTTGATTGTGGGATTATTGATGATATTTTTGGATGCCTTAGCTAGATGAGAGCTAGTTTGAGGTTATAAGTGATGGAACCTGAACTTGCAACCAAAAAGCACGGTCAAGGGGCACTGGAGTTAGTTCTCCAAGACGCACTCCAACACTTAGGTCAGTACAGAGTTTAGCTTTTAGGAGGAAGAAGGTGAAGTGTGCTGAAGGAGTTATGATAAAAGGAAATGCTTAAGTCTTATATACTTGAGCCTCTTTTTTATCTTAAATATGAGATAAATGATGATGATTTAATTAAAACAGTTGACAATTGATAATAAATTTTGTAAAATTCAAGAAGTATCCATATAAATGATTATAAACTACATTTAATAATTTTAAATATATATATTATATTTAATGATTTCAAATAAGATAAAAGTCAAATATTCAATTTTAAAGTGATGTTTTGATGGGACGGAGATGTTGGGCGAGTCCTTCCTCGGTGAAGGAAGAGCAGTTCTTAAGGTGAGGTGACGTGGTCGCCGGGAATCCAAAAAAGTTGACTTTATTGACCAAGCAAATAAGCATAATATTGCCCCTAGGTTTAAGTACGTTATAAAGTGATCATCCTTAAACCATTGACAAAAGTCTATAAGAATATGCTTGGCAGAAAGGCAATGTCGGTTTGGCAAACTGTTTTTGATAACATGTCCTTTAAGGCGAGGGGTACACTCATGGTGAGCTATGTTGATAACTTGTCCATATGAAGCGTAAGGTTCTTTTTTGGCAAGCTGTGTTGATGATGTGTACCTATGAGGTGAAAGGTGCGCTCTTCTTGAGCTGTGCTGTTGGTTGAGGCACAGGGATAATAGGTGGGGACTTAGAGAAATTTTGAGGAAAAAAACTGATGCTCTGTAATCAGTGTGCATAAGTGGAGTGCGTCTATTAGGGCGATGTGAGGCGCACGCCAGTGTTTTTGAATGGTGAGCTGGTGTTGAGGAGTGGTCAGGTGTAATCAATGGTTTTAAATTTTTGAAATGAATCAATTTTTTTAAGGGGACTGGATGTGTCTATTTGCAGAGAGAAGTAACCAAAGGATCGATCTTAAAGGGGATTAATTTAGATCGTTTGAGGATCAATTGAAATGGTTCATACCGGTGCCATTTCAAATGTGTCATTTAATGCTTGAAATGGTTTCAATTGGTACCATTTCACTCGTGGTGTTTGGCTGAGTATAAATAGGAAACTTAGAAAATTTGTCACTCACTTATGTTATTTGTTTTCAAAAGAATCTTGCTGTGAGCGTATTTGTGCTTGTTTTTTGTTCTTAATTGTTCTACAAAAGTTTCTGTTAGTAAGGTAATTTTTTTTTAGATTTTTATTATCTTTTGTTATTTGTGAGGAAGTAATGGCACTAAAAAAGAGAATCATGGTTAAGAGCTCGAGTGATAAGGAGAGGGTTAAGGTATCAATCACCATCACCGGTGGCCAACGTAGAGGAAGGCTACTCAGGGCAAAGGCCACGGGGGTCAAACAAGGCAAAGCAACGGAGGCCATGGGTGTGGCATTGTAATTAGGGAAGTGGGGCCTCTCTTGGCTGACGTGAATGCCTAATTGCTATGAAAAGGAAAAAGAAAGAAAAAAAAAAGGCAAAAAAAGTTATTGTGGAGTAGCATAAGGACTTAGCTCTAAGGACATGGCTCTAAAGACATGGCTGCCAGATGTTTATACTTTTCATGCAATGCCAGTCATGGTGGAGCTGGTGCTAGATCATGTGGCCTTCAACCCTCGTGATCCTATGTATGAGATTTCCTTGTCACCACCACGCTTTACGATTACTTAGGTGGGAACTTTGAGGAAATGGTAAGGTTCTACCTATACAACTTTCACCATGGGTTTCACCTACCTTGCATCCCTTCCTTCATTTATTGCTAGCCACCTACAACATAGCAGCATCCTAAATAGCATCAAATGCGTGAGTGATCTTAGTCACAAACCTGATCTATTGCAAATTGAAGAAATGGGTGCCTTAGTGAATGTGATTCTAGCACTTTACATGTTGTTGGAGATTAATGGCTGGTTCTGTTATGACCAGGTGTATGTGTCACGGGTCGAGACTCAAGCTCCGAACCCGCACGGCTCCGGGACCCGGGCATTCACCCTTCCGGCGTCCCAGATCAGCCTTCCGCCACGGTTTACACCCTTGTGAGGTATTATCCGCTCTGGCCCTCTGGCCTCACGGTTTTGTCCTATAAAAGGCGCCTCACAAAGCGAAGATGGTGTGAACCCTTTTATACCCCAGGGACCTTCCTATTATGTTCGATGTGAGATTCAGGACTCCTCCTTAGGTCCGTGACATTCTCCCGCACCCAACCTTGTGACGCCCTCGTCACGGAGGCCGGCCACCCTGCCTACCTCCCTCGAGGCACTCGGCGTGGATCGAACGGTTTAGGGATGGCTCTGATACCACTTGTCACGGGTCGAGACTCAAGCTCCGAACCCGCGCGGCTCCGGGACTCGGGCATTCACCCTTCCGGCGTCCCAGATCAGCCTTCCGCCACGGTTCACACCCTTGTGAGGTATTGTCCGCTCTGGCCCTCTGGCCTCACGGTTTTGTCCTACAAAAGGCGCCTCATAAGGCGAAGATGGTGTGAACCCTTTTATACCCCAGGGACCTTCCTATTATGTTCGATGTGGGATTCAGGACTCCCCCTTAGGTCCGTGACATATGAGTGGTCTTGCATAGTAGAGCTACCTTCAAACGGCTATTCCCATTATTATAGGTACGTGATGATGTGTACAAGAATTCCTAGCGTACGATTCCCTTTCAAAATCAGGTGGTCTAACGCCAACGCACCGACCATAAAAGTGCTTAAGCTCGGGGATGATAAGGCTAGGTAGATTCATGCATTGAAAGATGTCGAAATATCATACTTGGAATAGGCCAGACGTGAGAACACCTTGATTACTGCTTGGTTCTAGGTGAAGATGATCAATTGGCTACTGCTATCTAGGGGTGCTGGACAAAGAGAAAGGTAGGAAGGAAATGGTAGCCAAAGCAAAAGATAAGGACAAAGAAAAAGAGGCTCATTGAGGCAAAAACATAAGTTTATTGTTTGGTTGACTTGTGTATTATGCTACTGTTTGTGTGGATTGATAGTGCTAGTTGATCATGGTGTTGTTATCGTATTGGCTAATTGACATTGCTAACTAAATTTGTTATGTTGTTGTAGTGAAGAGGGTAGTTGTGAAGCCCAAAAAACCTGTGGCTTGTCAGGAAGGTCCCCTTGTTACAGGCGTACAGCAGGTTCCAAAAGAAAAGCCATGAAGGCTATCCCTATTAGCATATAGGGAGCTGAGAGGGTTAGTGTGCTGAGCTAGTGAAAAGTAGTGGGAAGAATGAAGGGGTAGTCAGTGTGGGCATGCCTACTACGAGGGTCTCTCATAAGGGTAACTGTTGTTCCTTTTACTAATTTTTCTTTTCAGTTGACTGATTATAATCGTCGTGTCTTTGTTTTGTAGATATGGATCTAAACTTCAGAAGGTATTCTAACTAAAGAAGCAGTGAGGGAAAAGTTCTCTACATACTAGTCCTCCTTCTGTAAAAAGACAAGCAGTAAGGAGCTCACCTGAGTAGTGCTATACCTGCACCAACTATTTCTCTTCAAGTGGTGTCTGCCACTACAACCGTAAATACCCATTCTTGTCCATGTTGCTCCACCATTGCTTAAGCCTCCAGTCAGGGTGTCTAAGCCTACAACAGTCGCACCAAAGCCCCCTACAATGACTACTACCTCCATTGTATTGCCTCATCCACCATCCATCAGCATGCCTTCAATGGTTGTGAGTACTGATGCCAGCAAGCCCAACAATGAGTAGATGGAAACCGGTTTGAAAGCTGTTATGCTAGCCATAAGGTATTCTGATGATCGTATGGACAAGACATCCTTTGCTGACTTTATAGCAATCAACGAGAGGCCAACCATATAATTCCCAATAGAAGCTTCATGTCGATAGGCCACCATCAACCTTCCCAGGTTTGCCAGGGAAAGAGTGCAATAGTTCCCCCTACTCAACAACTTGCAAGCTGAATTATGCCTGGCTATTGAGGTAAGTGTTGGCTAAACACTAATGTATTGTTTTTGTGTCTTGTAGTGTTCAACTTGTTGATTAATGCACTTCTTCATTTTTATAATCTTTGGCAAATAAGGTGGACCTTTATGAGCAAGTGAAGTTATTGGTAGATAATTGTTGGTTAGGGCAAAATACTTGTAAAAAGAGGCAAAGAAAAAGGTTGATTAGGAGATGTTGGTCGAGGAGAAGAAGGCCTTCATTGAAAGGTTTGAGACTCTCAATGCCTATTACATAAGGAAATAAAAAAAATTAGAGGTGTAGCTGAAGAAAATTACTGCTAGAAACCTAGCTTTGTAGCAATTATTGGATGGGACCAACATCCACCTAAAGGAGGTTAAGGGGAGAAAAATCAGCTATGGGATAAACATGTGGTAGCCATTACATGCACTAACTAGATGCAAGTAAAAAAGGATCAAGTTTTAGCCCGTACCCTTCAATTAGAGGAAGAGCTAGCCAAGTAAAAAGTAGATTTGGAAAGTGAAGAAGCTTAGTCCACTAAGAAGTTGGCGAAACAAAAACAATGAGTGGATTGGCATTTATTTAGCCACTAGCGAGCAATACAAGTTATATGCCTTATACTGTACCAAGTTCAAGAACAAATAAGGCCTCTAGACCTAAGGGGGTGGACCTTTAAGAAATAAGGATGCCATTAAAAAGGCTTCAATGTTGAGTTCCCAAAAAATGTGATCTTACTAGAGGGTGTAAAGGTGTCCGAAAGGATAAATAGAATCTCATTGGGCCCTGACCTAAATTCTCTACCTGCTTCCATTGGTGACTCTCAAGCTAACAATTTTGGTGTAAAGCTTACCTCTATGGGCCGTGAAGTTGAAGTTGATATAGCTACTCATCCCTCAATAAACTTATGATCATGCTAACTAATGATGCTCTTGCTTTTATTGATGGCCTTTCTTTTACTATTTCTCTTTAGAGATTTTTTTTAATTGAATGTGTTGGCATAGAGACTTAACGCAATAAAATGGTGGCACAAGCACGTGTTAAGCATGTTGGTGTAGAGCTTTAAGACAAGATAATGGTTGATTGCAAATGTCATTAGAATAAGGTAGGATGCCATATTTCTTTATTGAGAGTTTTCTTATACATAAGTTCTTACAATAAAAGGTTCTAGCGAAACCCAATTATACATAATAAAGACAAGTACTTCATAAAAGTGATAAATTTTAAAAATAAAGTAACCTGACAATGGATGTTTTATCAAACATAGTACCTCTTCAGATGAATGGCATTCCATGTCCTTAGTATATGGTTGTTCCCTATGTCTTCTAGTCTGCATGCTCTAAACCTAATGATAGCGGAGATACTATATGGCTTTTCCTAGTTAGGCGATGACTTCTTCCTTTGCACAACTAGTTTACTAGGTTCATAGTTTTTTAATATCAGGTGTCCTACTTGGAAATGTTTATGCTTGACTAAAAAATTATAGCATTTGGCAACCTATTAGGCCTTGAAACTATATTGACTTCAAATAGGTCACTAATTTCTTGTAACAAATTTAGGTTAGCCCTCAGAGCTTCTTTTTTATATTCATGGTTGAAGTATGTTGTTCACAGTGTGTTTATGCCCATTTTAGTAGGTATCATTATTTTCATCCCATAAGTCAATATGAATGACGTTTCTCCTATTGTTAAGTGGTCTATGGCTTTGATCACCTAAGTATCCCAAGGGCTTCTTTCACCTAGTCCTTTTTGCCTCATTAAGCTTTTTCTTTAAAGTGGTTAAGATCTTTTGATTTATGGATTCTACTTGGCCATTGGTCAAGGGAAGGGCCATAGAGCTGTGTACAAGAGCTATCTTGAAGTTTTGGAAAAATCATCTCAATTTGTCAGCCTAAATTTGTGTCCTATTATCCACCATAATGGTGTGAAAAATACCAAATCTACATACTATGTATTTTCACATAAAGTCTTTCACTGTTTTAACAATAATAGTGGCCATAAATTCTACCTCGACCCTCTTAGTGAAGTAATCATATGCCATAATCATGGACTTCCTTTATACAATTGCCATAGCGAACGGACCCAAGATGTTAATGTTTCATTGTGCAAGTGGTTTGTAGACACCTTTTTTGTCCAAAAAACTAAACCTTGTGTCCTAATAAATCCAAATCAGTTCTTGATTTCATTTAAGTCCATTTGAATGCTTTAATTAGGTATATCAAGCTAATCTTATAGTGAGTCAGTTTAAATTTTATTATCACTCTAAATTTTATTATTATTATTATTTTCTTTCCTTTCTCATTTTTTATTTTTCATTGCCTAAAGTCTTAGTGCATTAAATGCACTGAATGTTACTCACTAGTCAACCTCTCCCTATCCACCTTTCATTGCCAAAGTCATAAATGGTGGCCAAAAGTCTTCTGTAATCCCTTAAAACATGAGATTGATGACTTAATCAACTCTATAAATTGAGCTACAAAAAAAAAAATTAAAAGAGAACTAGAACAAAACCTTACCAAACCAAAAAAGAAAAAATCTTTGAAAAAACCAAAATCTCAAAAAAAAAAAACTTTGCAAAAAAAAAAAAAAGAAATTTTTTTTAAAAGACGAACGATTACTGTCGAAACTTTTCTTTTTTTTAAAATCCCTCGTTTTTTTTCAAACTTTTCCACCACCAAAGAAAAAAACACGAACACCATATCCTCGAAGGGAACCATTAGTAAAAACATAAAACAAAGCAAAACAAAGATTTAAAAAAATTAATTGGGTGAAACTTTCAACATTAACCAACTTTTTTATAGGACATTTTTAGAGAAATGAAGCCCAGATCAGTATTGAGAAGGTTGAGAAAAAAATTTTGGTGCTTTTGGTGAATTTTCCAACCACTAGATTGGTGGTCGATAATGGAAGAGAAGGCAGTCGACGGTATTGGTCTTTAAGATTTTGAGTTCGACTAGGTTTAGAGAGAGAAGCTCTCTCTCTAAAAAAAAGTGAAGAGAAAATATGAAACAAATTTTTTTTTCTTTTTATAGTTGAAAAAAAAAAAAGCAAAACGACGTTGTTTTAAGGGAAGAATTCACGTATTGACCCATGATCCACGTAACTGACCTAAGACCCATTCCCTTTGAGCCAAACGAAGATAGACCGACTTGAATCAAACTGAATTGAGTTAAATAGGCTTGAACCATCCCAAAATCACACTAAATCGCAATTAACTAGTTGAACCATTCAAAACCACCTCGAATCAGCTAAAATGCATCAAACCATCCAAACCACCCCTTGGACCATTGGCTGCATTGATTAGGGGCATTTTTGTATTTTTTTCATAATTTTTGGTTTTTTTTTTATTTTTTACTCAAATTTTTATATATTTTTATTTCTATTTTTTGTAATTTTTATTTTATTTTTATGTGAACTCTAGTAGAGAAAACTAAATTAAAATGAAAAATGTTGTATTTTTTAAAAATTCTAGGGAAAAAGTTGAAATATCAAATTTTCCTAAATTGTTTAAAGATAAAAATGCTAGGAAAAAAGTTGAAATATTAATTTTTCCTAAAATATCTTTTGAAAATAAGAATGTCATAATAAACAAAATTTTTGTTTTGAAAATATAAATTTTGAACTAAAAAATTTTAATTTTCAAAACTGATAAGGAAATGGTTGAAATATCAATTTTTCCTTAGAATGAATTTTTGAAAATATTTAGGGAGAGCTTGAAATGTCAATCTCTTCTTAAAACTAAAAAATAAAATTTTTGAATCTTCCAATGATGGAATTACTAGAAAATTGCAATAGCAATTTCGATGTAAATTCCTAGCTGAGGTATTATTTTCTAAATGTTGCTAAAATATTAGAGATTTAGAAAATTGTCTAATATCAAAGGTTCTAATAAGTAAATAAAAAATAAAAAATATATTTGAATCTAACGACAGAGCCCCTTTAAGAGTGTCAATAGATATCTTAAATACTCTTGAGATGAGAAAATATTCTTAAATTTTTTGCTAAAATATTAGAGTAACTTAGGAATAAATTTTAATTTTAAATCTTTTGAAGATATTTTTTTAGAAATATTCTCATACTTAATTGATAACATGAGATCAATTGGTACTGTTTTTGAATGGGTATTATGAAGGTGTTATAACATTTTTCATATGTAACCGTAATTCTGAATCCAGCTCTGATTTGTAGACCAAAATATTTTTTAGATAAATCTTAATTAATTTTGGGATTTATTTAAACATAAATTTTTGAGTGAGCAATCACACCTAAGCTAAAAGATTGGTGGCAACTCCTAATTATTATGTCTAGCGATCAAGTCCCTTGGATAAAAAATCGTTATGACATGGTTAAGGGGAAAACATCCAGTTAAGTGCTTCTGCTAGCTCTCGAGTGACTTTGTCCTACCTTTTGAAACTTATCAATCTTTTTAACCAACTAAAATGCATTTATTTTCATGGCGAGCCAATAATAACCTTATTATAATGCATTTTATGCAAGTGCTCATTCGCTTATATAATAATAGTACACCCCTTTCATGGATTTCCTTTAAGACGTATACTACTTCAGAGGGTGACAAACACCTGAAGAAAGGGGCTGAGAAAGCTTTCTTGTATAAAGTGTCCTCCAATAGTGCAAATCAAGCTGATCTCTTTTGGATTTTCCTATTTTTTACAAGGTTAGAGGGGTGCTTTTCTTTAAAATAGGCTTTAATGGGGGTAATCCAAGTGTTTTTTTTTTTTTTCAATACATAGAATAGAGGGCTTGTAAGTATCAAGGCATTGGTGCATACTCCAATAAGATTTTTTTCACGCTCTTTGATCTCAATAAAAGTTGCTAGCTTAGACAATAAGTTAGCCTTAATGTTGTTAGCATGAAGAACTTGTTCAAAACTTAATGTTGCTAGATGATGGCATGATATTTAGCCAACGTAGGATTTTTTACTTCATACTTACCATTGACTTGGTGGGCAACCAACTATGAATCTGTGTATGCAATTAAATCCTTCACATTTAGGCTAGTTGCCAACTTTAGCACTACAGCTAATGCCTTATATTTACCTAAATTATTAGAGATAAAGAAACCAAAAAATAGGCCATACTACTACTTTTGACCATGAGGACTCAATAGTAAAATCCTCCTGCCAGAGCCATCTTTCCCTTAGGAACCATTAACATACAACATCCAAGTTTACTTTGGCAGAGGATTTTATATTGAAGGGCGTTGGATGATTTAAGGGGTGGGTTATGAAACTTTGTTGGCCTATCTGTTTCTTTTGTCATCTCTTGTTCAAGCAGCTAAGGTTAGGGCTTTTTAGCATGTTTTGGTTAGACCTCAACTTCAGGTGTGAAAAAACACTTAGTGAGGAAATCTATAAAGGCCTAGGCTTTGATAGCCTTCTTAGGCTTGTATTCGATGTAAAACTTACTGAGCTCGCCACTCCATTTCATCATTCTTCTAGAAGTGTCTATCTTTGTGCAAGATCTTTTTAAAGGGCTAGTTCATTAATACAGTAATGGTCTGTGCTTAGAAATATTATCTCAATTGACGGACGTCTATCACATAGTGAAGGCAATCTTTTTCAGTCATGTGTAATTAACTTTTTCATTCTATAATGCACTGTTGGTGTAATATATTGGAATTTGATTGCCATTTGCCTCCCTAACTAACATTGTTACCACTATTTCATTTGATATTACCAAGTAGACATATAAGGGTTAGCCATGAGCAAGATTAGCTAATAAAGGAGGTGAGTGAAAGTACTACTTTAGCACTTCAAAGGCATTTTTACATTAGTCATTCCACTTAAACTTAGTTACATTTCAAAAAAACTTTAAAAAAGGGTAAGCATTTGTCGACCAACTTGGATACAAATCGATTAAAGGCTACCACTCACCCTGTTAATCTCTGTATCTCCTTAGTTGTTCATGGGGGATTCATATCCAAGATAGCCATCAACTTCTAAGGGTTTGCTTCAATGCCCTTATTAGAAACTATAAATCTAAGAAACTTGCCTGACTTCACACCAAAAATTTATTTAGTAAAGTTTAACTTCATGTTATATTGATGTAAGATGGAAAAAGTTTATGCCAGATCTTGTACATGCTATTTTAGGGAAAGGCTTTTTACCAACAAGTCATCCACATATACTTCTAAGGATAATCCAATCTGATCATTTAAAATCTTGTTAACCAACCTTTGGTAAGTGGGTTTTATGTTCTTAATTCAAAGGACATAACCGTATAACAAAACAGACTATCTTCAATTATGAAAGACATCTTCTCTTGATCTATCCTGGCCATTCTAATTTGGTTATACCTTAAAAATGCATCCATAAAACTCAAATACTTATGACCCGTAGAGAAGTCAATCGAAGGTAAAAATAATATATCATTGGGGCAAGCTTTATTCAAAATAATGAAGTCCACACACATCCGCCATTTTTTATTTTCCCTTTTTACCATTATGACATTGGCGAGCTATTCTGGATACCTTGCCTCCTTGATAACAATGGTAACCAACAACTTGTCAACTTTTTCCTTTATTGCCTATATCCGTTCAGAAGCAAAATACCTCTTTTTTTATTTCACTGGCTTAACTGCTAGGTATACATTTAAGTAGTGAACAATAATATGCTCATCTATACCAGTAATCTCTATGGCAGATTAAGCAAAGACGTCTGCATTTTACTATAAAAACCATTATGGAATACCTTTTATTTTGGGATCAAATAGGGAACCCCTTTGGGTGACTAACTTTGGATTGGGTGGATACAACTACACTAGCACTATTTGCTCAACAAGGCAAGCCTTATATTCTTTAGTCTCATTACAAATGTCTAAGCTAACAATGTTAAGTGTTTAGGCTAAGGTGGGTTTGATGAGGTTTAATAAAGGTGGGGGGTTAGGTTGTGTTTCAAGATTTTCTATTGGCAAAGATACTATCTCCACTGCTTTATCCTCTTTTTGTGTTAGTTGAATGCTTAATAAGTAGCATTGATGGGTTGTGACTTGGTTGATTCTTATAAATCTGATCCTTATAAAGTGAGGAATTTGACTTTCAAATAATAAATGGTCATCACCATTTTTTAGTGGCCTACAAAAAATAATGTTTTATGCTAAAGGTTGATCCACCAACAAGAAATCCACCAAGATTGTAAGCATTTGCTCGTCATGTCTCATGGTAACTGGTAAAGTAATGAACCATTTCATGACAATCGACTGATTTGCAAAACCAAATATAAGCCCTAATGATCTTAGGTCATTGCTTAAGAAGCCCATTTGCTTAAACGCCCGGTACTATATCAAGTCAATCGCACTTTCATTATCCACCAAGATTTTTTGTACATGAGAATTGACAATGGTCATCGAGACTACTAAAGGGTCATTGCCATTATCAACCAAGATATCTGTATCATCTTCTGAGAAAGCCACCAACTAGTCCTTCATTTTTTACTTTTTAGGTGCCACGTTAATGGCCATGACATTGTGCAAGTGGGATTTATGCTTTGATTTGCTATTGGCCCAGTCTTTTGTTTCTACCATGATGACATGGATTATCCCTTGAACAAGACATTTTTTAGCTACCCTTGCTTGGCAAGTTTCTTCTTTTTCTTAGTGGGATGAACTTTCACCCTGCTACAAGTAGGTGTGTCATTTTTTGGGCGGGGTGGTGAATTGTTTTAATGCTCGTCATTGCGATTAGGTTGGCTATTAATCAAGCCTTCCAATCTTTTAATCTCTTTTTGGAAGGCTATACACTCGTTTAAAGAATGCTACTTAATTAAGTGGTAGTCACAGTGTCTTTTTAGTGGAGGTTGGTTGTTCAATTATTTAGGGAAAGGTCTCACTTGGTTAGGTTTTTGGTTGTTTTTTGGGTGGGCCATTGGGTAATGGCATTAAGGTTTCGGTTTGGGGTTTGGTAGTGGTTAGGTTATGGTTAAGGGGTTCAAGTGCTGCTATTCTGTCAGTCTCTTTTCTTAGATTGGTTGGCAGTTGTCATGAAATCATTGACCAGGGGAACCGATGACTAGAAGTTTTTGTTCACCTGCTATCACCTCGGGAATGTTTAAAGCGCTATTCACACATTTCTAATATATTTACAGCTCTAATTTTATTAGCTTTAACAAATTTTGGGCCTATTTCATAAAACTAGTATAGCTACTTAGGTTTGCTCTCTGTCAATGAATATTTGAGGTAATCATGCCAAACCCTAAAAATGAAAGCATGGATGATCCACTCTATGTTAAGGTCTTTAAACCTAGGGTAGGTGTATTGAATCGCTTTAAATACTATCGTTAAATCTCATTAGGCTTCTATTTTATGAATAGTAAGCTTGTAAAAGAGCATGTTGTGGACCTGCTATTGAGGAAATGAGCCAATAATTACCTGCTAAGTGTGTCAAAGTTGTCAATAATTGTTAGAGCCATAGAGTTAAACCACGTACAGGCTCTTTCTTATAAAATTATGGGAAAAACCCTACATTTTATCCTATCCGAAGCATTGTGCAAGTCCATAAAGGTCTTGAAGTGATCCAGGTGGTCTTCTCGGTCAATGGCCCTGTTATAGGTTTTTTTAAAGAGTTTGATGGATATGGGGATATTGGTTTATCTGATAAGGATAGTTAGGGGTTGTGGTCATCCTCTAACTATTACAGGTCTTTGTTCTTTTGCTTTTTTAAGTCAATAAGTTCTTTGTGCAAGACAACCAATTGTGTGACCAGTTCATTCTCAGGGTTAAAGTTGGTAGGGTTTTGGTTTTGTGTGGTGAGGTCATTAGGGTAAATACTATCTTGGATGGGTTAGGGGTTGCTTTCTTTAGGGTGGGTAAGGTATTGTCTTGGATTTCGAATGGGGTCTAGGGTCTATTATGTTGGTTGTTGGGTAGTCTGCTAATACTATTATAGTAACTTTTGCTAGGTGACTACTTAGGCATTTCATAGCTAGATTTAGTTCATCAATGCATGGTAAAATTCTAGAGGTGGTTGTTGCATGTTGGTTTGGTATATAGGGATTTGTGAGGTGGTAACACGTACAATTTATGTTATAGGAGTAATGTTTTGACAATTAGTGGCATTAATGGGTTGTGAAGACTGGACCTATATAGGAGGTGATTAGGTTATTGGGTTTGAAGGTCCAATAGTAGTAGTATAGACCAATGGTGGGGTTAAGGTCATATTTGGAGATAAAACTCCCATCAAGTTTAGTATTTTCCTAATGATTATGCAGTCCATTCATTTAATGATAGTACATTGGGAAATAGAGAAAAGGGTCATACCTTTAATTCAATGAAGGAAGGTTTGGTGATGAGATTTGTGGTGGGGTTGGTAGCATGGCTACTTCATCAGAGACAACTGAAGGCTGGATAGTTGAATTTATGGTAGGCTTTGCAGTTTTAGAAAAGTGATAATGGTGAGACATGGCTGTTGTTTCCTACAAACAATGTCAATTATTGATGGTGTTTTTGGGTGTCTTAGTTAGGTGAGAGTTGGGTCGAGGTTAGAGGTGATAGAACTTGGATCTACACAAGAAAGCATGGTTAAGAGGCGCCAAAGTGGTTCTTTATGAAGCATTTTGACCTCAAGTTAGTAAGGTGTTTAAGGGTTTTAGGAGTAAGAAGGTGAAGTGTGCTGAAGAAGCTATAATGGAGGGAAATGCTTAAGTCTTTCCTACTTTGGCCTCCTTTTTGCCTTAGTACAAAGGATAGTGACTTAACTAGGATAGCTGGCAATTGAAGTAAGTTTACGTAGAGCTTGAGGTCCATGTGAATGACTGCGAACTGCATTTAATAATTCCAACAAGCATGGATTACATTTAATGATCTTAGGCAAGTTGGAGGTTAAATGTTTAGTTTTGAAGTGATACATTGATGGAACATTAGTGGAGGTATTGGGTGAGCCTTTCCTCGATGAAGGGCAAGCCAATTCTTAAAATGAGGTGACGGGGCCACTAGGCATACACTGACTGGACATCTAAGAGAGTTGATCTTATTGACCGAGCAAATAGATGTAATAAGGATATATTAGAAATAGCGATTTAGGTGTTGCCTTTAAATTGTTTAATGAAATGCGTGACTTAGCAGTGTTTTCGCTTACTTATAGTCTTCTTATTTGAGGGCTTTTTAGGAAAAAAGACGTTGCTTACGGGAAGGAGTTGGTGGAAAAGCTTTGGGAAAGAATGAAGGATGAAAAGGACGATCCGGCTGTGAATGTGGCAGCTTTCTCTAATCTCATTGATTGTTTATGTAGAGAAGGGTATTTCACGTTTTTAGAATTGCAGAAAGCATGCATCAAGCGAAGAGTGTAAGCAAGAGTTTGCATGTGGTCATATAATCGATTGGCTTCGTAGAGCTGGAAGAAACCATGGCACTTCTAGGGTTGTTTACTTGAAGCGCAAGAAAGGTTTTCTGCCGAGCTTATTTTCTTATAATTGCATTATTCATGGGCTTTGTAAGGAGGGAGGTTTTATGACAGCTTACCAGTTGTTTGAGGAAGGAACTGAGTTTGATTACTTGCCATCCGGGCACACTTAAAAGGTTCTAGTAGAAAGGCTTTGCAGAGAATCTGACTTCCATAAAGCGAGGCAAGTTTTAAATTTCATGTTGAATAAGAATGACATGGACAGAACTAGAATTTACGATATATATTTCCGAGCTCTTGTCTTATGAATAATAACCCAACTGAGCTTTTAAATATACTTGTTTCCATGCTTCAGAACCAGTGTCAAACTGAAGTGATTACCTTAAACACGGTTATCAATGGGTTTTGCAAGATGGGTAGAATCGAAGAAGCTTTGAAGGTACCAAGTGACATGATAAATGGGAAATTCTATGCTACTGATGTGGTGACATTCACTACGGTTGTTTGTGGTTTATTAGATGTAGGAAGAACACACGAAGCTCTTGATGTATTGAATCAGATTATCCCTGAAAGAGGTTTTAGGCCTGGTGTTGTTACATATAATGCAGCTCTTCACAGTTTATTTAAAACCCAACATGCAAATGAGGCAATGCGGGTATTTAATTGCATGGTAAATGAAGGTGACTCCCAACAGTACCACTTATGCTATAGTTGTCGATGGATTTTGCCAATCTGGCCTGATAGAGGAGGCTAATAAGTTTTGGGATAATGTTATATGACCTTCAGAAATCCACGATGATTTTGTATATGCAGTTATTCTCAAAAGGCTATGCCATGCAGGCAATTTCAATCAGGCTTGTCATTTCCTATATGAACTGGTTGATTCTGGTGCCCACTCCAAATATTGTGAGCTATAACATTGTTATTGACTAAGCTTGCAAGTTGGGTTTGAAAAAAGAAGCTTATATTTTAGGAGAAATGAGAAAGAATGAGCTGGAACCAGATGCTGTAACGTGGAGGATTCTTGAAAAACTGCATGTTGATATAAGAAACACTTTTTGTACTGAGGATTCTCTACTAAAATCTAGAGGTCCATAATAAGGTAGGTTCGTTTCACTCGACCTTGCTTCTGTAAAATGGGATTTGCTAGTGTGGGTCCTTTTTCTGCTTCCTGCTTCATCCAAAGCAACTGGCAACAACAGAATAACATTAACAATGTCATTCTTAAATAAGAAACAGAATAAGCACTCTTTGGGAAGAATTATACGTCCAGGGGAATTATAACTCGAGGGTTTGTCAAACTGCATGTGCAATAAATCTGAACTTGAAAGCACTTTAGATGTTTTTTATTGAGGTATCATGCAGAGGAGTATATTGGAGGCTGGCTTTAGATGTCAACATGAAGGCATGTTAAAAAGGCTGTGTGTATACACATTATACTTAGATGATAGTGACAAATATTGTATTCAAACTGCTGGATTGCACATAAACTCCATCAGTTCATATTTCTGTAGCACAAGGAAACATTTCTTGATTCTTTCACTACAAAAAAAAAATGTTATTTAGCAGCATTTTATTTCTAAAAGTTGCAGTATGAGATTTAAATAACGGTGGGACAGCTGTATAACAGCCGCTATTTCATGATAACACCACCATCTGCCACTATTATTGAAGAAAAGACAGAAGAGAATTTGAATCCCTACTGTAGAGCATTTCATGGTCGTGAATTGCAGCGTAATATTGAATAGCGGTGATAGCAGGTCGCTATTACCCATTACTCTGTTTTTCATTTAAAATTTCAAGAAAAAATTTTCATTTGACTCTAGTTAAAAACTTAAAACAAAAACAGCAAATCAGAAAATAGACATCAATTCACAAATTCAGCAAAAAAAAAACCTACAAAACTTAAGACTTCCAAAGACATCAATTCTCTCAAATTAAACTTCAATCAAGATCAAACACATGTAGTTTAAGGATAAAATAAATTCAACACTCAAATTACTTTTTTTTTTAATTCCAAATTTACAGTGATTTTGTATGTTTGGGATTGGTCTGGGCTATGGTGCATTGCTAAGAGGGGGTAGAAGCTACTAGGACTTAAAATGAGAGACAAGAGATGAGAGTAAGACTTGAGGTTAAGGGAGACAAGCAGAGAGCACACATTGGAAAAAAAGAGAGATGAGGATGAGGATGAAAGCTTGGAGAGAAAATTTATTGAATAAAGGGTGAAGGGATGAGAAGTTGTGGTGTGAGTTTGTACAATTTAATCAAGAGGTAAAGGAAATAGACTTGGAGGCTATTGTTGTTGAAAATTGCCTTATGCGTGTAGGCTCGCAAGTTTGATTTTATTGTAGACCCATAAAAAGTAATTTTCTTGGCCATAAATAGTAATATTCTTGCTTAATTTATAGATACTTAATCACTTGTTAGTTAATTTATGCGCAACATAGTTCGGTAATAATTTGATGAGTATGATAATTAAATAATTAAATAATTAAATATATCATTAGTTATGGTTATCTATTTTTCACATATTTATTTATCTCTTATTATTTTCTAATTATCATATGAGTAATTTTTTAAATATAAATATTTTATTATAAAAATTTGTTTTTAAATAAATAAAATATATGACATGATATAAATTACTTTAAAAATCATAAAATAAGAGTTTTTATGATTAATAATTAAAATTATTATATTTTATAGTAAGTTGAACAAAATTAAAAAAAAATTCATGATCGCAATAATTACAATGACCGCAAAGGTCTTTGTTATATCTGAAACTACAACAAATACGATGTAATAAAAAATATTATCATTACCGCAATTTAAATCTCTAGTTGCAGTACCTCTGAAAGTTTTTATATTAATAAAATTTTCCTTATGGGATAAAAGAATTGTCAGCTGAGGAGCCTCATTAGTTCTCCCTTTCTCATGAAGCCCTTATCATCAGTGCTTGCTTTCCCTCACTTCCCTTTCTTACCATTGCTCTCTAGTGCCCTCTTTTCCTCATTTTCTCTTCTGTTGATTCATGGATATAAGGACAGCAGCAGGTGTTTGGCATTTGGCTTTATATTGTGCTGCCATTAGCTGGTTCCTTACTTTTCTCTCTAATCTGTGCCTCTTCAATTTTCTTCTTCCCTCCAGCAGTTTGCGCTCTCTTCGCTGGTAAGCTTTCTCCAAGGCTCTAACGTTCACAAATTTTCTGAGACATTTTGTTGCTCTGAAACTCTGGACTCGCTGCTTGGTCAGTGCTCAACTCGCCCCTCTATTAGTCTTGTGCAAACAACCGGTTTGTTTTATAAGTTTTTGGAAATTTTAGCGCATTTCAGTTTTCCTGATTTTTGATTTACTAATTTCCATTCATGTTAGATATGGAGCCATTGTTGTCACACTTAAGATTCTTGCCTTCACTAGTGTTCAAGGTCTCTCTTTAGCAATCCAGCCATTTCTGAAATGGTTTGATAACTGCCGACCTCGCTTGAGATTCTCACCGTTATTCTGGTCTTTGATTCACTTAGTTCAACGTTATTTTCCTGTTTCCAAGTTTCTGAGCTGCTGAGAGTGAGCAAACAAGCTTTCCTCTCCCTTTTTCTTTTCTGTTGTGACGTGTGATTTTGCTTTCAGTTATAGTTAAATTTATTTGGGGCTTTAGAGTTAATTCAATTTTAATTTAAAGATTATTATATAATTATCTTGGAACTAAATTTTGAATCAGATTTTGCTGCACTGGGTTTAAATAGTTATCCATTAAAACTTGAAATTAAAAAAAAAAAAAAAAGGTGCTGATTCAACTCTTGTGGATGATTTCTGTGTTTTGGGACACAGAAACTAATTTTGATAATTTTTTTTAGGATATTTTATTTTATATCATTTTATTTTAATCTTATGTATCAATCATATTATAAATGTATTATAAAAAAAATTTTAGTGAAAAGTAATAAATTTGTATAAGCATTTATTAAAAAGTTTGATAATTGTTAAAAATCTAAAAATAAGTAGTTTATAAAGTTGAATGCTAAAAATGAATTTTAAAAAGCTAAAGGAGAGCATGAAAGGATAAAATGGAAATGTAACGTTGTATTTTTCAAACCACTCTCGTTTATATTGTAATCTAACATTTTTAGATGAAGATGAGATTATTTGTAGATATATTGCAATTTAACCTTTCGGACTCCAAGGTGAATTAAGGGGGCAAGCATGGCCAGACCCTTCCAATTTTTTTTCTTTTGTGTCAAATGATTTTAGAGGCTTTTATTCACCGCTAAAATTTAGAATTTATAATTCATATAAATTTAATTTTTATATTAATTTAATTTAATAATTTTAATTTAATCATTAATTTTATTAATTTTTTATCATTAAAAATATTGACGTAACCATTAACTTGATGACTTGAGTTTTAATTTTGTTGATGTGAGATTGAATTTGTTAAAATGATAATCTGAATAGACAAAATCAATTGTTAAACTATATAACTGATACATGTACTCACACAAAATTTAACATTTAGTCCTTATAATATAATTTATAAAAATATTATCGTCATACCAGTTAAATTTAATAATATCATTCCAAATACTTAATAAAAATTATATTTTTTACTTTTTTTTTTCTAAAAAACCATATTTTAATTTTTTTAAAACAATCAATATTTCATATTTTTATAGAATATTTTCATATTTTTAAACTATTAAGTTCAATATATTTAATATATTAATTTTCAAAAAACATATTTTTGGATTTTTAAAATAATATTCTTTAAAAATTAATTTTTTAATTTTTTAGAAATTATTTGGATTTTTAGAAAATATTAAATTTATGTTTTTAATACTTTAATTTTTTAAAATAAAATTCATTTTTGAAAATTTAAGATTTTCTTTAAACAAAATATTTAATTTTTATTTTTAATATTTTTGAATTTTTATAAAATTTTATATTTTTTCTATTTGCATTTTTTTAGAAATTTTCTAAATTTTTTACAAAAATATAAACACATTTACAAAAAAAACATAAATATTTCAAAATATATAAAATTTTATAAAAATTACAAAAAAGTACAAAATATTAAAATTAAATATTTTATTTATACAAAATGTTAAAATTTGAAGAAATACAAAATTTTCAAAAAACGAAACTTTAAAAAAATTATAAAAGTAAATTAATACTTTTAAAAATTCTAAGAAAATTAAATCTTATTTAAAATTTTCAAAAATGTTATTATTTAAAATTAAAATATTTAAAAATATCAAATTTAATATTTTAAAAATATAAAAATTTTCTAAACAATTCAAAATATTAATTTTTTAAAAAAATTAAAATCTGATTTAACAAATAAAAAAATGATTTTTATTAGAATTTGGACCAATATTATTAAATTCAACTTATAAGAGGACAATATTTTATGAAATTATACTAAAAGTATTAAATTTTAAATTTTGTATGAGTACAAAGGTCATTTGTATAATTTAATAATTGATGTCATCCAACTATATTGATATGCCAATAAAGTCAATGTTTATGCCATCAAGTCAATGGTAACATCAGTATTTTTAATGACAAAAAATTAACGTGATTAATTACTGGAGTAAGATTACCAAAATCAAAATAATATGAGAAATAAATTTATATAAATAGCACTACAAAAACTAAATTCTAAATTTTGATATAGTATCACTACAAAAATTCTAGTTACTATCCATAGAATTTTACCTACAAAATTTTTTTATCACTAATTATCAACGAAATAACAACGGAATTTAAAAAAAAAAACATTTTTACTGATGAATTATGCACAAAATTAAAATATGTTAATTGTAGTCAATTTTACCAATGGATTTTTTCGTCAATAAATTTGTCGCTAAAAGTTACTAACAAATTTAGTGACGAAAAATTCCATCAAAAAAAAATTTGCAAACAAAAATTTTTTATGACATTACCGACAAAATTTTCATTACTAAATCTGTTGATAAAAGTATTTGCAAAAAAAATTTACATTACCAATGAAAATTCTATTGATAAATTCGTCGTTAAAACTAAAAAATTTTAAACCCTCCCCAACGAGCAAATCTATTTTCCACCAATTTCTAAAACCAAATCCCTAATTCTCTTTCCCCTCCCCTCTCCCACTTTCCCCCCTCTCCCCTGCCCTTTCTCCGTACTGTCGTCATTGCTCCTCCCCACCATCCAAATGCGCCCTTCGGTCAGTCTTATCGCCCCTCTTATCTGATAAGTTTTTTTTAATATTTTATTTTATGTTGTATTTTATGTAGTGTATTAATTAAGTTTAGGATTAATTTTTTCTTATAAATTTGTTGAAATTTGTTTGGGTTTTGGTTACCAATGTGTTGAGTTTTTGTTGGTTATTCATTTGTTAAAATTTCTTTGGGTTTTGGTTACCGATTTATTAAGTTTTTGTTGGCTATTTGTTGAAATTTGTTTGGGTATTGGTTATATATTTGTTGAAATTTGTTGATTATATATTTTTGTGTATGTTTTTGGTTGAGTTTTAATGTTGAGCTTTGTTAATTTTTTTGGATTTACTTTAGTAATGTTCATAAATTTTTTTATTTGTTGAGTAATTTATTTTTTATTTGTGAAAGTTTTGTTGAGTTTATTGCGTGTTGTTATAGATCTATTAACTTTTAGATGTGCATAATCTATATTGGTTAATTGGGTTTGATGTGTATTAAGATTTATATATATATTTTATAGATGTTTTATATTTAATGTTTTCTAAATTTTAATAATTATTATAAAAATTAGAATTATATATGTTGATTTGAGGTTATAATTTATATATTACTAATTTTATATTGTTTTGAAGTAATTATATATTATTAGGATCTATATTTGTTTTGAAGTAATTTATATATTTGATAGTTTAGTGAAATTTATATATTACTAATTATTGAAATATTGTCGTCTTATTATATTGATCAAACTTAATATAAATAAATTATTTTATTTTATTTTTTTACCATAATCTATCTATGAATATGTGTTATTAAAATGAATTTATGTAAATGTATATTTTGTAATGAATATGATGTTTTATTCATTTCATTATACTAACTTGCTTTATTTTTTATTCCACCTACTTTGAAAGTAAAATGACTTTTGTACGTAGAAGTGCCTCGATCAAAGAAATTCTTCATAAAGTCAATGGAATTGCACTAAGCAGGCACAATCAAAAGTAAAATTTTGTCATTAAAACTAATAATATTTTATTGAGAATGTATTGTTTTGTAATATCTATGATGAATTTTTGCAAGACTTTTTTGTGTCATTGATGGACTATTTGTTAAAATAGACCAATAATTACCTCATTTTATCATTTAAATAATTTTATTTATTATAACAATAATTGCTCATATGGTTAATTAATAAAAAGGTTTAACATTTTATATAACTTTAATTTCTCATATTTCAATTCAATTAGGGTTCAATAATGGATAAAAATTGCTTTTGGATGTACTCTCGTTTAGATGTTAATGGATACATTACTCAAAACTTCTGCAATGGCGTATAGGAATTTATTAAATATGCTTATTCTCAACAAAACTTTATTAGTAATGAGAAGATTATATATCTCAAGTAAATGTAATGCTTTATTGTTTGTTTTATCTAAAATAAAATATATTTTTCTAACTTTATTTAATCTTGTATTACTAAAATAATATTATATATGTTTGGTTTTTCCTGGTGTTATTGGAATACTTATGGAATGCTTTAATTCTATATGGGTCAAATGATGGGACGTCATGCAAAAAGTACGATCCATTGAGATGGCTCTAGGGTAGGATCCATGAAAGGTGATTTACGTATCAAGTCATTATCAGAACCGATACAACATAATCAACCATACAAGTCAGTTTCACCATGCGGGTTAGCTTCACCTCAAATGCAGTTTAATTGACTATACTGGTAACCTTCAGCATTAATGATGGATGAGCTATACATCAATCCAAGATTAGCCAATGATCCACTAGTTGGAGAAAAAGAATGAAGGACAACTAGGTAGAGGATTAGAGGGCAAACAAAGGGTTACCGACTCTTTCAAATCTAAAGAAATGAGTGTGGATTACTCCGCTAGGAGAAAGGTATTAATTGTTTTCTTATTGTTATTTTTTTAATGAATTAGTTCAGTTAAACTAATCTTACTAACAAATGGATGTTGGTAGTTGTTTTAAGCAATCATTGGTTAGCTTAACAATTTTAGAAATAATTCAAGTGAATTATACTAGTCCTTAGCCGACATGGGATAAAGTACCTATGTCAATTAAGTCTATGATATTTGATAAATTTAATGTAGTAAATGGGTATTTATTTTTTTGCATATATTTTTATTTGATTTGAACTAAAAATTCAAATTATTGTCAACGACTTATTGTATTCCTATTTATTATGTTACAAAACATGTCAATGGGCTAATTCAGACGATGATCTTGTTCAACGAGCCTGAAACAATATTTTGAAGAATTGATTAAAAAATTTATTATCTAATGAAAAATAATTAGCAATGAAAAAGCATAGAGTCGATAACATCATAATGTGTAAAGGTATGAAGCGAAGGTGGATCGATTTGTGATACTCTTATTGACAATGTATGGAGCACTAACAAATGGCAAAACATCTCCGTCAAAGCCAAACAAAATCTTTGGACATAAAAAAAAGGAAGTATTATGAAGCACATTAATGGTTTAATTGCTTTTCCTATTAAAAAAATGAATTATACTATATTGTTCATGAGTTATTTTTATCATAAAATGTCAATAAATTTATATAAATTGTATTGTTACATGTCTCATTAAATGTGTCTAAACAAATGTAGTGACTTAAGTTGCAATGAGAACCCACATTTATAGAACTTTTTAATCATATTTACAGACGTTCAGAAGGATGTAGTGACTTCGTTGATAAAAAGTCCAGAGTTGTTAGTGTATGTGACTTTTAAATGATTGTGAATAATTTGACATTGCTACCTTGCTTTATTGAAATAGATAATATCTTGTGTGTTTTATGATGCAAAGACTTTGTGAAAAGTGAAAATTGTTCCGTAATTTGCATTGTGCTTCTGGTTGTGTATTGTGATTGTCACTTAACAATTTTTATAGTATATTGTGATGAGATGATATTTGTGAAATGTGAACACTATTTGCGTTTTTTGAATTGTGATGACAGTTATGTATTGTGATTGCTAATCAACTAACTACCTTTACCTTATATTATGTATTTGCATTGTGATGATGGTTGTATATTATGATTATTGATGAACTATATATGTTAATAGTATATTGAGATAACTACTTATTTATGAAAGGTTTCTACATATTATCTAGATAAGATCACTGTTAGCTTTTTAGGTAAGATAGTGAACCAAAAAAGGGGTTGAATTGGATTGCTTCAAATTCTTTCAAAACAATGATTTTAATATAATTGAATGAAAAATTAAGTTCCTTATCAAAATATGATGTAGATAACAATAAATTAATAATCTTAAACCAAATGCAAAGTAAAAAGATAGGGATATAGAAATCAAACATAAGGATTTATAAAGATTTAGTCATTCTCCATAAGATACCTACATTCTCTCTTCTTGGTTATCCACACCAAGGCTTCAATCCACTGTTCTTGAATTAAAATTATAACTCTTTCTTTCTCTTAAGGCTTAGATAGCAACCTAACACTCTCTACTTTCTAGGCTAAGTAGTAATATCTCAATCTCACAAATTCAAGAGGATACCTCAACTCTTGATTACAAAATCCTCTAATAGAAATGCAAACTTAAAACACCTCTCAAAGGCTAAGTATTTGCCAAGTTTAAGTATGAAAAAATGATTAATGAACAACAAATATGAACTGGATACAGTAAATACAAAAGATATGAATTTTTAAGCTCTAAAACTCTTGATTTCTTTGAGAAAATGAATATATGGCTTGTTTGATCTTGCTCCCTTGATTATCAACCTTTTTGGTATGTTGGAGTGCCCAATTTATAAAAAAATTGAAGAACTAGCCATTGTAGATGGTTTGAAAGAAGAAATGCTCGTTGGAAGCTTAAAAAATTAGCTGTTATACACATCTCTAGGTAGACCCAATTGATTCCTTCTTTAAGGAGATCAATTGGTTCATGTTTTGAAAAGCCATTTTACACTTAAAAATCACAACGTAATCGATCCCTTTATGTAGGAGATCGATCATGTCAAAGGGGTGATCAATCCTCTACATAGGGTGATTGATCCTCTTTTGCCTTTTCAAAATAAAAAATGCTTCTGTAAGAAAAATCAATCGATCCATTACAAGAGGAGATTGATTGGTTTAACAAGGGGATTGATCCTATAACCCAAAGGATCAATCCGGGCAAGCTGGTGGTTGTCTCATGTTTTGCACTCTACTCACTAATTTAATCATATCTTGAGTTATACAAGTATTAAGGTCAAATTGAACCAATCATCATATGAGCACATATCATGACCAAAAATATAGATGAACAAAGAATCAATATATATCTTTTAAGCACATAAAGTTTATCAATTAGTGAACATAAGAGAATAAATAAATCTTGAATTAATAAGGATAAAGAATTAAAACATATTTCAAAACTATTTCATAAGAAATCAAGAGATGAACAATCAAATATCGATATATATGATTTAGGCACAAAATGATCATCAATTTCTAAAATCACAAATCAAGAGTTAAAATAATTGAAAATAAAATAATCAAGTTTTAATAATATTTCATAATGATCTAAGCATTACCAACAAGTGGAGCAATTTCAAATATCATGGTTATATAGACATGTTTAACAATCACAAATCAATATGCATAAAAATCACAAAAATCATTTCCATCATGCCAAAATCATTCAAACAAATATATTTATGCAAAATACAATAGGATGGTCCATTCAAAGCTTAATATGTCTAGGATTTTGATTTTGCACTTTAAAACGCATTTTTTGCTTAAAAAAACCTTAATAAATCTCAAAACTAGTCAAGCTTATTTTTAACCATCTTGAACCATTCCAACAAGTTTCAATTAACAAAGTTGTTCAAGTAGTAATTTGGCCTTAGAAACAAGAAAATCAAAAAGTCAATTCTTAAATCCTATATTTCTTTCAAAAAGGCTATTAAGATGGGCAAATATGTTTAAACTCACATTTAAGCTTTTCAAACCATTTATAAAAGTTTTATATCACACTCTGAAAAAGTCCACATGGTTTTTATGTCCAAAAAATGTTCAAAAATAAGATTTGATCATTTAAGCTCAAAAAACCTTTGAAACTTGCATGTAATGCTATGAAAAATTATAAGCAATGTAAATTATCAAGTTTATTTGTTTGAGCAAGTTTAAAATATTGAACACAAGATATTTAAAATTATTTTGTATCTAAAAACTTGTTAAAACAAATTTTCATATTTTTAAGCTTGACTTTTGCAAAAATCATTTTCAAAGCAAAACTTAAAAAAATTTAAAATCATTAAGCTTTGTATGCTCCCCCTAAGTTTGTGCATAAATATGAAAACAATTAAGCACATAAATAATCATACCAAGCATTAATAAAAAATTCATCAACAAAATTATGCTCAAGCAATTTAACACCACAAACAATTTCAACAAGCATCTCAAATATATTTAAGAGCAAAATAAATGCATATTCAATTCAAGCTCACATTTTCTCAAGATTATGCAACATATGTCTTGTAATCAATGTCAAGCAAATTTTGCATAATCAACAAGCATTCAAATTTCATCAAGAATAGGTAGCCAAATTAAAATTCTCTTCAAATAAAAGTTTAGAGGTTACTTATATCTATTATGTGTCTAGAGTTACATTCTTTAAAATCTCAATGTAGCTCCTTGCTCTAGCACAGATACAATAGACAATGCTCATTTGATTTTTTGTACCCAAATTGCTTTAGGTCTTTGAGAGTTAGTAACCAAGTCTATAGTTCTTTTGGAACCCACACTTGTCTAATTCTAAATGTAACTTTTCTTTTTATAGGACAAGTATATATACTATGACTATGAAAATTACAAAAATTGCATTTAATCATTTTAGCACTTAAACTCTTATCTAAAAACTTTTGTTTTTCATTCATCAAAATATCAAATTTCTTTCTCAAATCAAAATTTTCTTTATCTAAAATTTCATACCTAATTTGAGAGGTTTTTAAATCTATTTTCACCTTTTCATTTTCTTTTTCTAAAACATTTTTTGCATTCATGAAAAACTTATTCTTTACATTCAACTTTGAAATCGTTTTGTTATAATTCCTTATCAATGATTCATATTCATCATACAATTCATTGTAAGCCTTTTGTAATTCATCAAAAGTATATTAATTTGAATCAATAGAATTAAAGGTTACCAATGGTTCTTCAAATGCCATAAGACATGATATATTTTGGTTAAAGGTTTGCGTTTCATGTATTTCTTCCAATGTCTTCTATATCTCATTTGAGGTGGAGCAATTTGAGATATGTTGAAGTTATGAAAGTCAAGAGCTCCATAGAGTAAGCACTTTACCTTGGTATCATTCATCATTTGCCTCAAATAGTTTGCATCATTTGAAGGAATTCCAAGCCCTTTCTCTATCACATTCCAAGCTTTAAAATCATTGGCTATTGCAAACACCTTCATCCTTATTCTCCATTCACAAAATTCAAATTTATTAAACATAAGAACTTTGAGTACTTCACCATCTTGGAACCCAAATTAAGCCATAAGTCTTTACTCAAAGTGGTTAAACTTACAAA
This sequence comes from Durio zibethinus, assembly GCF_047325235.1. NCBI lineage: Eukaryota > Viridiplantae > Streptophyta > Magnoliopsida > Malvales > Malvaceae > Durio > Durio zibethinus. The sequence continues at coordinate 10,817,236 of NC_143170.1, read as the reverse complement.
AAGAGACCAAAACTTTAATACTAATTGTTAGCATTTTAGGTGAGATAGTGATCTAAGAGGGGGTGAATTGAATTTCTCCAAACTCTTTCAAAATAATGATTTTAATATAATTGAATGCAAAACTAAGATCAATAACAAAATATGATGCAAATAACAATAAATTGATAATCTTAAACCAAATCCAAAGTAAAGAGATAGGGATAGAGAAATCAAATGCAAAGATTTATAGAGGTTCAGTCTTTCTCCATAAGGCATTTACGTCCTCTCTACTTGTTTGTACACACCAAGGATTCAATCCACTATTCTTGAATTGAAATTACAACTCTATCTTTTTCTTAAGGCTTAGATAGCAACCTAACACTTTTTACTTTCTAGGCTAAGTAGCAACCTTTCAATCTCACAAATTGAAGAAAATAATTCACCTCTTGAGTACAAAATCACTTAATAAAAATGAAAACTTAAAACACATCTCAAGGCTAAGTGTTTGCCAAGTTTAAGTACAAGAAAATGATGAATGAACAAAAAATATGAATTGGATACAATAAATACAAAAGATATGGATTTTTAAGCTGTAAAGCTCTTGATTTCTTTGAGAGAATGAATATATGGCTTATTTGATCTTGCTCTCTTGATTCATCAACCTTTTTAGTACGTTAGAGTGCCCAATTTATAGAGGAATTGAAAAACTAGCCATTGCGGTGGTTTAGAAGAAGAAATGCCCATTGAAAGCTTAAAAAACTAGCCGTTATGCATGTCTCTAGGAAAACCCTATTGATCCCCTCTTTGAGGGGATCGATTGGTTCATGTTTTGGAAAGCCATTTTACATTTAAAAATCACAACCTGATCAATCCCTTTATGTAGGGGATCAATCCTATCAAAGAAGTAATCGATCCCCTACATAGGGTGATCGATATCTTTTTGACTTTTCAAAACAAAAAATGCTTTTGTAAGAAAAGTCAATTGATCCATTACAAGAGTGGATTGATTGGTTTAACCAGAGAATCGATCCAATCAAGCTGAGTGGTTGTCTCTTATTTTGCACTCTACTCACTAATTTGATCATACCTTGAGTTATATAATTTCAAGTAAAAAACTACTTAAAGATTTAGAAACTAGACTCAAAAGGCTTTCTATCCATATAAAATTCATCACCAAATTCATTATATTCAAATTATAGTTAATTTTCAAAACTACCTTTTATGCAATTTTTAGATAACTACAAAGTGCCTAGTAAAAATTCAAAACTTTTTTAAAAAAAATTTGGATTTTGATTTTGTTTAATCAATTAGAAAGTAGACTCAAAGTGCTTTTCAACCATATAAATTCAAATACTAAAGCTTTGTGAATTAATACAGAAAAATAAAACAAGTTAAATGTTAGAAAACTTTGTTTTTGTAAAACAACTTTCTTAAGTTAATCTATTTTTCAAAATCAATATTATCAAAATTGTATTGAGTCTAAAATAAATAAGTTCACTTTAAAAACAACAATTTGATTTTCATTTAAGCTCAAATAAATAATGTTTAAAGATAGTTTTGATTTGAGAAATAAGAAAACATAAAAAAAAAGGTTTGTTTAAACTTTGAAAATCATATTATTTATTTAGTACCAAAATATAAAACTTAAGAACATGTACTAAATAAATCTTTTTCAAAATCTTGATTAAGCTTATTTAGCTTAATGTTTTTTCATTTCAAAATAAAGATTAATTTAAGGCAAACAATTTTCCCCTTTTTGGTATGACAAAACTTAAAAATAAATTTGCTTGAAAAAAAAACTTTCTTTAAGACATGTAAGATTTTGAAAAACATTTTGAACAGCTCCCCTTAAACTTTACTAGGCAAAACTCTACCTCAATTAATACATCCTAAACTAACACTACTCAACAAACATATGTTAATCAAATATATGAAGTAAGCACGATCAAACATATGCATGTCAAGCACAAATAAATTTGTCCATATGATATTTCTCTCTTTTTTTGTCATAACAAAAAAGCATGAGTAAATAAACACAAGAATAAGGTATTAGCAAATATATTTATGAAATATTTCTCTCCCTTTTTGTTTAACCTTTTTATACCAAATATTAAAACTCATATACCAATTGCTATAAACATACAAGAACAAATATTTATGAACTTCCCTTTTTTTATCTTTGTAATAGAAAGAGAGATCAATTCAATGTATGATACAAAACACTTGATACCAATAATATCAAGAGTGTTTTGAATGCATATAATCAAGTGTAAAATGCACAATGAAGTTCACATACGTGTATTCAAGTACAAAAGCATAAGTGTATCTAATTAAAATGTTATAACACAAAATAATTCATCCAAACTAACCACATGAAATTTATGAGCAAAAGGATAATAAATGATATGCTACATACTCATAATCATGTTATCATAATTGTTTTGTTATAATTCGTTATCATTGATTCACATTCATCATACAACTCATTGTAAGCCTCTTGTAATTCTTCAAAAGTATATGAATTTGAATCAATAGAATTAAAGGTTACCAATGGTTCTTCACATGCCATAAGACATGATGCATTTTTGTTAGAGGTTTGCCTTTCATATATTTCATCCAACTTCCTCCATATCTCATTTGAGGTGTAGCAATTTAAGACAAGTTGAAGTTATCATTCGTCATTTGTCTCATATAGTTTCATTATTTGAAAGAATTTCAAACCCTTTCTCTATCATATTCCAAACTTTAAAACCATGGGCTATTATGAACACTTTCATCCTTATTCTCCATTCACAAAATTCAAATATATCAAGCATAGGAGCTTTGAGTACTTTTTCACCATATTGGAATCTAAATTGAGCCATAAGATCTTTACTCAATGTGGTTAAAGCTATAAAAAGAGACCAAAGCTCTTATACTAATTGTTAGTTTTTTAGGTGAGATAGTGATCTAAGAGGAAGGTGAATTGAATTTCTCAAAATTCTTTCAAAACAATGATTTTAATATAATTGAATGAAAAATTAAGATCAATATCAAAATATGATGCAAATAACAATAAATTGATAATTTTAAACCAAATGCAAAGTAAAGAGATGGGGATAGAGAAATCAAACATAAAAATTTATTAATGTTCTATCCTTCTCTACAAGAAACCTACATCCTCTCTTATTGGTTGTCCATACCAAGGATTCAATCCACTATTCTTAGATTAAAATTACAACTCTAACTTTTTCTTAAGGCTTAGATAGCAACCTAACACTATTTACTTTCTAGGCTAAGTAACAACCTTTTAATCGCAAATTGAATAGGATATCTCACCTCTTGATTACAAAATCATTTAATAGAAATGCAAAGTTAAAACACCTCTCAAAGGCTAAGTGTTTGCCAAGTTTAAGTACAAGAAAATGATGAATGAACAACAAATATAAACTGGATATAATAAATGCAAAATATATGGATTTTTAAGCTCTAAAGCTCTTGATTTCTTTGAGAGAATGACTATATGGCTTGTTTGATCTTACTCTCTTGATTGATTAACCTTCTTAGTGTGTTAAAGTACCCAATTTATAGCAAAATTGAAGAACTAGCCATTACAAATGGTTTGAAAGAAGAAATGCCTGTTGAAAGCTTGAAAAACTAATCATTATGCACATCTTTGGGCAAACTCAATCAATCTTTTCTTTGAGGGGATCGACTGGTTCTTATTTTAGAAAGCCATTTTACACTTAAAAATCACAACTTGATTTATCCCTTTATGTAGAGGATCTATCCTATCAAAAGGGTGATTATCCTTTATATAGGGTGATCGATCCCTTTTTGCCTTTTCAAAACAAAAAATGCTTTTGTAAGAAAAATTAATCAATCTATTACAAGAGGGGATCGATTAGTTTAATTAGGGAATCAATCCGATCAAACTGAATGGTTGTCTCTTATTTTACACTCTACTCACTAATTTGATCATATCTTGAGTTATGCAATTTCAAATAAAAAATCAATTAAAGATTTAGACTTAAAAGGCTTTCTATCCATATAAAATTCATCATCTAATTCATTATATTAAAATTATAGTGAATTTTTAAAACTATCCCTTGTGTAGTTTTTAGACAACTGCAAAGTGTCTAGTAAAAATTTAAAATCTTTTCTTGAAAAATTTGAATTTTCATTCTGTTTGATCCATTAGAAAGTAGACTCAATGAACTTGCTAACCATAAAAAATTCAAATATTAAAGCTTTGTGAATTAATACAAAAAAAATAAAACAAGTTCAATATTGAAAAACTTTGTTATTGTAAAATAACTTTCTTAAGTTAATCTATTTCTCAAAACCAATATTAACAAAATTGTATTTAGTCTAAAATGAATAAGTTCACTTTAAAAACAACAATTGGACTTTCATTTAAGCTCAAATAACTAATGTTTAAAGATAGTTTTGATTTGAGAAATAAGAAAACATAAAGAAATGTTTGTTTAAACTTTGAAAATCATATTATTTATTTAGTGCCAATATAAAACTTGAGAATATGTACTAAATAAATCTTTTCAAAATCTTGACCAAGCCTATTTAGCTTAATATTTTTTATTTGAAAATAAGAATCAGTTCAAAGCTAACAATATTCATGCCCTTTTAGGACCTTAAGCACTGCCAACTCTCCCAAAAGCAATTGTTGTTAGGAAGGTGCATACCCAGCCTTATAATACTTTCAACACACATAAGTGCCCATGACGTTGGAGCATATAGAGTTGATGGATGCGATCAACCTTCAATCTACCAACAATCTCTCTGTTAGCAATACCACTGGGACTCAAACTCGTGACCTTGGCTTTGTTACCATTTGTAGGACCTCAGGCGCTACCAACCCTCCCAAAAGCAATTGTTGTTAGGAAAGTGCATACCCTGGCTCTATAGTGCATTCAGTAGACACAATGCCCATAACATTCGAGCACATGAAGTTGATAGATGCAGCCAACCTCCGATCTACCAACAATCACATTTGCGAAAAGTAAAAATTATTGCTTATTTTTTTTATGATTCTATTTGTGTATTATAATTATTGATGAAGTATATAGTGAAGTAATTGAAAGCAAAGACATTGTGAAAAATCATGTATTGAGATAAATAGTTTGGTGTATTTTGAAATGTAATGAATTTGTAAAATGTGAAAATTATGCCTGAAGTTGTAAATTGTTTGAAGTTGTGATATTTTAGTAAACTATAGAAGTCTTATAGTAATGATTATTGTTTTAAACTTTTTATAAGAAAACTATGCAGCTACATTATCTCAAAAATTTGGTGAAAACTATTTCAATCATTCAGATTTTGATTCACAAGCATAAATTGAAGCTATTGGAGGGGTTGAAGCTACACACACTCATGTATATGGCTTTGGATAAGCAAATAAACCTAGGAACCTCCTTCACTCAACTCAATCCATTGCTTAACAGGATCATTTAACTTTGTTTATGAATTGTCATCTGTGCGTCCTTAAGCTTGTCAACCTCAGATAGAAGAATGAATTGATGAGTTGAGAACTAAGCTGAGAGCTGAGCTTAGGTCATTCATGGATCAAATGATATAGTTGATTAGGTCTACACAAACTCCACCATCATAATATTCTAGACCTGATAACAGCACCGAAGATTCTGGATCAAGAGATGCAGTACTAGCACAATGACATTTTTTGTTGGATTTGTATGAAGTATTTGATAAATGGATGCTATGGATATTTATGATGTTTTATGGATATTATGGATGTTTGATGGATGTTTTATGATGTATTTAATGAAAGTTATATGGGCTTGATATTTTAATTAATAATAATAGCATATTTATATAATTACACATGTTTAAATTGTAGTTTATAATGTTTGAAAATAATTATAGGTTTCTTGAATAATAATAAATATTTTTATTTAAATTATTGATGAAATTGTATTTTTATTGATGAAATTTTACTATTATCGATGAAATTTTTATTATTATCGATGAATTTATTAACGAAAAAAACTACTATTTACCAATAAAAAATTTTGTAAGTAAAATTGTTGGTAATAAATCTGTTGATAATTATTGATGAAATTTACAAAAGGATTTTTCATCAGCAGTTACTAGTAGATTTCAACTATTTTTGATGGAATAGTATTACTGATATAGCTAGCACTGATAGAATTTTTTCATCACTAAAACTGTCACTAATGCTATTACCGACAAATTTTCAACTTTTACCAATGGAAAATTCCATCGATAAAGCCAAAATTTCTGGTAATGTATAGATACTTCTAACATAATTTGATTAATTTTTTTTACACCACTACAATAAGCCCACCTAACATAATACTTAGCCCATTCCCTATTTACTTCCTTGTTTACCCTTTTCATCTTCTGTCTTATGTCTTATTTCACTTAGATTTGATAAATTATGTATTTATATTTTAAAAATTATTAATAATTTATATATTTATATCATGTTTTATAAAAAAAAATTATATCTTACAATTTATGTCAACGTAAAAATATAAAATATATTTTTTAATTTTTATTAAGTCTATATATAATTTTATTAAAATCTAATTTGTATCACTTAATATTTTTTATATCCTTTTATATTATATTATCATCGCATTTTAAATTGCATTTATACTATTACTCTCGTATCTATAACTATAACATAAAAGTAACCTTTCAATTTTTACTGTTCAAAGTACTTTTCACCAAGATTGTTGATTTCATGCCATGTATCACATTTTGATTGGCATATGAATTAAGATTAAAATAATCTTTTTTAAGTCTTCAAATATTTTAAAGATTTTCTTTTTAAAATCATAAAGTCTAGTAGATCAAAGTAATTTGAAAACACAAAAAAAAAAAAAACCAAAGGAATACACAGACAAAATTCACAAGCAAAAACCCTTTGCCCATCATAACTTGATATTCTTGAACCACCATACCATTCTCCATAGTCTTTTCACAAGAACAGAGCATAAAGCTCAAGCATAATAGATTGAAACCCAAAAATCCTCAATCCTTCTACTTCCTAGACTGAACCACCCACTAAACCCTTATACTAAAATCAACTATCAAATGAAGGACTGATTAAATGAAAAGTAGATTAGAAAGATTGAGAAAAGAAATAAAAAGAAAAAAGTGTGGAGGAAGGATAAGCTTAAAAGGTTTAAAAAAACATGAGGCAAAGGCTAGTGTTTATATATTTATATCATGTTTTACAAAAAAAAAATTATATCTTATAATTTATGTCAACGTAAAAATATAAAATATATTTTTAATTTCTATTAAATCTATATATAATTTTATTAAAATTTAATTTGTATTACTTCATATTTTTTTATATCCTTTTATATTATATTATCATCCCATTTTAAATTGCATTTATACTATTACTCTCATATCTATAACTATAATATAAAAGTAACCTTTCAATTTTTTCTGCTCAAAGTACTTTTCACCAAGATTGTTGATTTCATGCCATTTGTCACATTTTGATTGGCATAAGAATTAAGACTAAAATAATCTTTTTTAAGTCTTCAAATAATTTAAAGATTTAAAAAAAAAAAAGCTTAAAGTCTAATAGCTCACAGCAATTTAAAAACACAAAAAAAAAAAAACCAAAGGAATACACAGATGAAAAATTCACAAGCAAAAACCCTTTTCCCATCATAACTTGAAATTCCTGCACCACTATACCATTCTCCATAGTCTCCTCATATGAACAGAGCATAAAGCTCAAGCATGATAGATTGAAACCAAAAATCCTCAATCCCTCTACCTCATAGACTACCTCTATGAACCACCCACTAAACCCTTATACTAGAATCAACCATCAATTGAAGGAATGATCAAATGATAAGTAGATTAGAAAGATTGAAAAAAGAAATAAAAAGGAAAAAGTGTAAGAGGAAAGATAAGCTTAAAGAGTTTAAAAATAGAAAAAAAAAATAAAAAAGGAGGCAGAGGTTAATGGACGACTACGACAAGTGAGAAAAAAAAAAGGGGGGAAGATGAAGCCTAAGGGTTTAGTGGCCTTTTATACTAGAATAAATTGTAATATTTTAGAAAAAAAATTGAGAAAGTAAATGTTAAGTGATCTTAACATGATTAAACCTAAATTTTTTGATTCCGTCCAATTGATAAATTAATAAAGTGTATAGGAATAAATATTTGAATAAGTTTAAGAATATTGTATAGCATACTTTTTACTATTTATTACATATATATAAATTGTGTTATATATATATGTATATTTTTAATGTTTAATTTAGAATTAACGATTTTATTCATTTATATAGAAAATTGATAATAATAATAATAATAATAATAATAATAATAATAATAATAAATGATATTATTATAAAATTTGTCAATAATTAGAGTTGGATTTTTTAGTGACATTTTTTTTTCAAAATTTTTCTTAAGATAAAAATGATTTAATGAGTCCAAATATGAGGATAATATTTTGAAAATAATATATGCATATATTTTTTTAGCTTGAAAGTTAAATTCAAGTAATTATTAAAAATTCAGAATAAATGAAAAATCAAATATATGTACTATTAATTATATTTAAATCATATTTTTTTATATTAAAATATTATGATTTTAAATAATTAACAATGAGCAAGTAAGTAGTACGGAGGCCCAAATTTTGTTTGTCTTTTTGTAGAGTAAAAGGCCCGTCAAACCCGCGTCCAAATAATAAAAAGCTAATCTAATAATTACACGCTTGCTTTTGTGCCTGCCTTCGGCTCATGCGCGGCTCGCACCCGCTTTCCGCTTTCTTCTTTCTATTTCTTTAATCCAACTTTTTACCATAACTATTTACATTTTGGAAGCTGCTACTCTTATCTGATAATTACTATTATTATAAATAAATAAATAAATAGATTTTTTGGCATTGGAAGCCGGTGCAATGCAAGTTCTAAGTAATTGCCCCCATACTTCCACCACCTCCACACCTTTTTCTCCCGTCATGGATAAAGAAAGATCTATGGATAAAATCTCTCTTGATTTTTCATTATTTGTAATATTATTTGCTTTCCAAATTCTAAGAAATCGTTCTATGTTTCGAATTTATTAATTGGTTTTAGTATATTTTATTTTTCAACACATTTACTGATATGATTTACTCAATTTAGACTTTCTAAGTTATATGTTTCATTTTCTATAAAAGAGTTTGGACATAATTAACTTTTATTATTATAATGAAATTAAAGAAACCAGAAATGGAACTATAATAAAATAAACAAAATTAGGTGATTTGTAATTAAATCTAAAATACTTGGACTTGAAATGATTAAGTCCTCATTTATAGTTTACCATTGAGAACTAAAAATACTTTTGATTAAAAAGCTCGTTTCCATTGCAATCTCAGTGTTATGCATGATGAAAATTTTGAATTTTGCGATAAAAAATTTTGGTTTTGCAAACCTAACACAAACACAAAAGCTCAATAGAAGTTTACTTGCAATTTAAAAATTCTTGGTAAAATTATTTTTATTCTTATAACTTTAAACTTTTATTTATATATATATTTAAAAGTATTTCAATACACCAACAATACTTTTTTTGCATCTATACTAAATACTTAAAATTTGTTAATAACATTTTTCTAACCACACTCTTAAAAATATTTTTTTCAAATAAAAAATTTTCTAACTGCAACAATAATATAAAATTAAATCTTAAATTAAAAATAAATTTAAAAACTCAAATAAAACTCATGTTCATCTATCCGCTCATATCCTTCCACTCAAATTATCAGCTCTTCTATCATAACAAGTTAAGCTCAAATCGTCTTTTCCAAAATTTCATGAAAATCTTATATGTAAATCTTGCACATTTCAGTTACACATATCAGTTTTTTTTATTTTGTTTCATATTTAATAAATATTTTAAATTTTATAAAGCCCTTTTGAGATGCCATAGGTCAACTCCCCTTGATTTCTTTTTATTTTTTTATTTTTTATAATTAATATATTTATATTTAAAATTTTTTCTTTTGTATTTTCCATTTAATACTGTGTCAAGCACTTTTTTTTCATTTTCTTTTACTTTTTTTTTCTTACTTTTTTATTTACTTTTTCTTTTTCTTTATTTTTCCTTTTTTTCATATTTAATAAATATTTTCTAAATTCTTTTATGATTTATTTGATAATATTGATTAAAAATATATATTTTTTCATACTTTTCTTTTTAAATTAGATAATTTAGTAAGAAAAGGATATTGATGGAAGTGTCTACATAGCATCCAATTTTTTTTTCAATCTTTTTTTTTGTAAAGTTTTTTTTTTTTAAGTTCATAATATAAATTTTGCAAAAACAATTTATCATTGCTAATGACACATGGCAACACAACTTTTTTTTGTTATGTTTTTCGTCATTTCTATTCTTTTTCTTCCTTTCTTTTTTTATTAGATCAATTTTTTTTAAAGAAAAAAAAACCTATAGATGTGCCAATGTAGCATCTTTTTTTTTGCCTTTCGTCTTTTTTTGTTTTTTGTTTTTATTTTCTAATTAAATAAATATTGCAACAAAAAAAATTGGTAAATAAATTTTTTAAGATAAATGTCAATGAAGATATAGATAAAAAAATAACTTGTATGCAATAAGATTCGGTTCGTCTTGATCTAATATGTGTCTTTTCTTAAATTTGGGATCGAATCAAGTTTTTTTTTTCAAAAAATCAAAGTCAGGTCAAATGCGAGTTTAAGTTATTTCGCCTTTTCTAGGTATATAAAAATATATATTTTATTATTTTTTAATTTTATATTTATATATAGAGAGAGCTCAACTTACATAGTATAAAACAAAAAAAGTTTTTAACATTTTTTTAACAATTGATTTTAATTTATTCAAAGGATAAGAGAGACAAATAAAAAAAAAAAAAAATGATTTAATCTCATCCCTTGATCTGTTGAAATCAATGGTTAAAAAAATGTGTAAAACGTTTTTAGTTTTACATAATGTAAATTGATCCTTCCTTTTTATATATATGTATTATATTAATAAAGTTATTATTTTATCTTTTTTCCTTTTTCTTTTTTTTTTAATTAGATAAATTTTATAACAAAAGGAAGCAATGAATAGGAATAAAAAAATAATTTGTATCTGATGGGTTTTTATTCAACCAATATGATAGGGGCATAATTTTTTTTATAGGAATCGAGTTAAGGTAAATTGAGTTTTTTAAAAAGAAACGAAGTAGGGTTGGTGACACGTTAATGGTGTTATACCCCAATCCACCTCAAGGTACATATACAAGTATATATTTTATTATCTATAATATAAATTTTGCACATTTTTACCTCTACGTATCACCCATTTAACTCATTTTTTATTTTCTTTTTCTTTTTCCTTTTTCTTATTTCTATTTCTTCCTTTATTCTCTTTTTTTATATTCTTTTTTTGTCTACTCTCCGTATTTAATAAATAATATATTTTTTAAATTTATGGTTGGACTCATTTGATATTATTGATTAGAAATATTTTTTTCTTTGTTCCTTTTTTGTTTTTATTTACTTTTTACTTTTTTTTCATTTTTTTAATTAGATTTTTTTGAGAAAATAATGTCAATGAAAGTGTTCACATAATACCCCAAATTTTTTTTTCCTTTCATTTTTTTCATTTTTTTAACTAGATAAATCTTACAACAAAATGAAACGATTGATAAGAATGGCAGAAGAATTAATATCTGATGGGTTTTAACCTATCCTAATTCAATATAAGCATTATTGTAAAAAAATCTATATCGAATCTGTAGACCCCCATTTTGTCCAAAAAAATTTTTGGCATTTAAATGTGCTTTGAATTTTTATTTTTATAATAAGGTGTAAAGTTGTAATTTGACTTTAATTGTGAAATTGAATTTTAGGTCCAAGATCAAAAAGCCCAAAATAGTAATTTTATTTTAATTCTTTCTTAGTATTTTAATTTTCTATTTTAGTTTTTAATTTCTATTGTAGTTTTTATTTTTATTATTATTGCTTTATTTTTTATTTTTGGCATGTGATTAAAAAAAGGAAAATTGATAAAGGAAAAGTTGAGTAGATCAATCTTTCAATGATCCAAGAATATTCAACACAAGTTAATTTTGGAAAACTTAAGCTCCAATCCATATAAAGAGGAAAAGCAATCTTTGGAAGAATTAAAATTTTGATTTTGTTAGATTCGATTGAATTTGGGATTTTCTAAATTGAAAATGATTTCATCCCAATATAAAGATCCTAAATTTGTAATCAGAAGAGACAAACAACCAACGAGCAAACAAGCAATTAGTAATTAGTACACAATACATAGCAACTAAAACACAAAAAAAAAAAAAAAACTTTCTAGGTTTCAATTCTAGGAATTTGGTTTAAATTCTTGGTGTTCTTGAAAAGTGTTTTCGTCTTTGATTTTCTGGGTTTCTGGTCTTTTAGTTTGATTTTTGGAATTGAATCTCAAATTTTGGTTTTTAGTTTAGTTTTTTAATTTTTTTTGGATTTTCTAGGATTTTTTTTATTTTTTTCAATTTATGGGTTTTAGCTAGAATTTTTCATGAGCTTTGATTTTTCCAGTGAGATCTAAAGTGGTTGGAGGAAAAGATGGTGGCCGGATTTTAGGTTCTGGGAATATTTTTAGTTTCATTTGAATTTTTCAGCACTGTTTGAATTTTTCGGTGCCAAATTCTAGGATTTTGGCTAGTTTCTAGGAAATTGTTGAATTTTTTAAACGGTGGTTTTAGAGAGAAGGCAAAGCATTTAGAGGTTAGAGAGAGAAAAGAAAAGGCAATTTTGAAGAAAATAGAGATTTTTGGCTTCTATACCAGCTTGGGCCGATATCATTTTGGAGACTTTTAAACCACGCTCCAACCCAAGACGGCTCACACGTCAACCCGCTATTAACCCGACTTGATTGTATATTTTCTTATTTCTTTTTCTTTTTTTATTTTGATTTTGATTTTTGATTTTTGATTTTTTTGATTTTTTTAATTTTTTGATTTATTATTTTTAATTGTGACTAAATTAAAAGTGATGAGAAAAAAAAAAAAGGGAAACTTTGGTATGATTTTTATAATATCTTTGCATGATTATTGGCATGATTTATTATGATACTTTTGCATGAATTTTATTTACTTTCATGATATATTTTGCATGGATTTTATTTATTTGTATAATATTTTGTATGGATTTTGTTTGCATGATTTATTACTATATTTTCGCATGATTTTGTATGGATTTTATTTGCATGATTTTTTTTGTTTGATTTTATTATGATATTCTTGCATGGATTATATTTATTTGCATGACATTGTTGCTTGAATTTGTATTTTACATGCTTTAATTATGATATTATTGCATGATTTTTCCATCGTATTTTTTATAGTATTTTTGTATGACATTATTTTGTAAATTAATAAAAAGAATTGGAATTTGATTTTTTCCATAAGATATTTAATAAATCTGATGACGGAATTTCTTTAGGTGAACGATGAGTTTATCTTGAATACTTTTGAAGTGAGAAAATTTTTTTTCTAGTACAAACCTAAAGACTTTTTTTTTCCAATATTTATATATCAAAACTAATAAAAAACTATCTTTGATTAAGACTTAAATAAGGTAACATATAATTAATTTGGTACCAATATTAGGTGCTATGAGGGTGCTAAAACCCTCCTATGTGTATCTTACTCCTGAATTTAGTTATGATAATGTAGACCAAAACCTATTTTTTTCATGAACCTTTAGTCAAACTTAGAACAACCTTAAAATGGATAGATTCACATAGATAGCTAATCACACCTAGATAACATAGATTGGTGTGATTTCATATTTTTTATGACTAATGGCAAGTTCTCAAACTTGAACATTGTGATAGTTTAACAACTCCACTAAGGACTTTTGAGAGTCAAGTCATTAGTTAGTTGTGTGTTATCTTAAGCCTTACTTTAATGGTTTTATTATGTAATTATTTATGATTTTTCGTGTTCAATAACCTATTTGTTTATTTTGTACCTTATAATTTTTTATGTGTACTAATTTATTTGTCTATTTTGTAGATTTTGATTTTTCATGTGTACTAATTTATTTGATCATTCGAATTGGTGTGTTCATTCGCACACACTACACATGCATTCATGCATAAGCTCTAGACTCGAGCTTTGTCCTTTTTTAGGAGGGAGCAAGCACCTATGCTCCTATGAGGTGATAAGTTCCATGTGAGCTAGCAAAAACTCCCACTTGGATTGAACCCTTTTCGTTTGAGTTTATCATGGTAATGAGGATTGGGGTATCTTATTAGTCTATAATGAACGATGATGCAAAGAATAATTTAGAAGCTTTTAAATTGTCAAAACTTTTGAACCCAATATGTAAATAAACCTTAAGGATCTAAACTTATTTTAGAACCATGCCCTCTCCTTTGTGTCGAAAATCCTATATATGGCACATGAAAGAACATTTCTTACTATTTTACTTATAAAATTGTATTTTGCTTCTTGAATATATTTACTAATGTTTTTTTTTCATAGTATGTTCATGCATTTTCATCATCAGATATATCATAAGGAGTGATTACTACAAAGCAATTTTAGCAAAAAGAATCTTAATTACATCATGAAAAGCTAAACAAAATCTTCTATTGGCCTGAAAATAGAATCTAAGGAAGCTCAACTTAAGAAAGGTGATTGCTTGCCAATTGATTATGTGTCTACTCCCAACTAGAATCCATCTCAATCTTAAAAGAAATAATTTTATTGATTTGCCTAACATTTAGAATTGATGAGATATCATTATTAAAAAAGCCTTCTAAAAGAAGTTTGGGGATCTTGCACTACTTCTCTCAGTCATTATTGATGATCACCTTTATTCAAGCTATGGTTCAATTTTAGGATCCTTCATATCATTACTTTGTGTTCAATAAAGTTGATATGGTGTAAACCATTGAAGAAAATTCAACTCTACTTCATTTAGACCTTTTGCAATCCTGACAAGATATATTGGAAAAACAAGAAGACAGGTTGTTAGAAAAAATTTGCTCAGTTGATAGCAGTAGATTTTCAAACTATTGATGCCTAGGTAAAAGGAAAGGGTGAAGGTGTTGGCATTCCTTAGTATGTTTTTCATGTCTAATATAAAAGCATTTGGGCACTAAAAATAGAATGAATTTGATAGCATTAGTTTTTTATGGGATAGTGATATTTCCAAAAGCCATAAAAGTATATTGATGTTGTAATGGTTGATTTCTTCGACCAGCTTTGTTATCAAATCAATCCTGTTTCTACAATCTTGGTTGAAACTATAAGATCTTTGAATCATTGTCAACAAAGTAAAGAGGGGCATTTTACTAGATGTGCATAATTGTTAACCATTTGTATGAAAAATCATATCAAGAGCAATTTAGGTAAATTTCACAAGCCATATTTTACTTCAAGCATTCCTATCAAAGAATTTTGTGAGAGTGATCGACCTATAAAAAAAATCCAAAGAAGCATGAATCTTATTTTTGCACAAGCTTAGTAACCAAGATATGATATAGAAAGCATTTTGGATGCCCTATGGACCAGTATTATATGGTTGTTAAGATAAGCATTAGGTTTCGCTTTTGGGCTTATAGGGAATAATGAGTTATTCTTTCATTATGGGGCAAAGATAGTATAGGTATGAACAATTTATCCTAGCTACTTTTGGATGGAGTTCTCATACATTGAAACCAAAGCCTTTATAAAGATACCAAAAGCCATAAAAACATGAAAGTTACCTTAAAGAGAAAACAAAAAAAGGCAATCAAATGAGGTTACCCCTGAATACTTTATGTGGTATATTAGGCGAGGTAAAGACATTGCATGTCCTAAAGAAATACTTTCAAATGGCCCAGTTAAATTAGCATCTCTTGATCCACTAATGGTAATTGAGACTATTAAAGGAATTATAAGAGAGGATGGATAAAAAGGTTTAAGCATTTAGACAAGAAATGGATGAATGGAAGAACCTATTTGTTAACCTTAACATAACATAATCATCCACCACTTGTGAATTAGGACAACTCCTAAAAAAAAAAAAATAAACATATACAAGCGAAAGTGCAAGAAAGCAAAAAAGTATTATTTGAGGCACAAAAGCACATCCAAATGTTGAATGGGGTTGTTGTTGAAATTAAAACACAAATGGGGGCTTTGATCGAGGAATGTGAGCAAGCAAAAAAGGCATATGTAAGGAAACATGATTAGTTGGAATGCTTGCTTGATTATATCATTATAGCAACTATAAAGCCAAAGACATGGTAAAAAAGATTGAGGAGTGGAAGGTTAGGGTGCCATAAGTTGTAACGCATGGTCAAGGACTACTAGAATTTTTCAATGAAGTACAAGGCCAATATCAACAAATTAAGGATTGTTTTCCATAATAAACTTTAGATTTTTTATGGATGTAATTTTGGATTTGATAAAAATTATATTTTATGGGGCATTTGGTTTACGAAATCTTAAATTTCAGAAGGAAAAGTGATCTCTGGGTAAGTGTGGACTCCTGGCAATATGTGATTCTTATGTTATGGGAATATTATATTCCTATGTTTAGTTTGAGAAAAAGTTAGATTACGTAATAAAGGCTTTTTACTATAATGACCTTTATTACATGTGAATTACACATGATCAACATCTTAACTGCCTATTATGTTATTAAAATTAAACTTGTGACAACCATTGAAGAACCAAAACAAAGACGGTTTTCATTTTTATAATGTTAAAAATAAGTTGGTTCATTTTTACAAAGACTACATTTTTGTAAATTGAAAACGTGATCTTTAATTAAAAAAATTATTGTACAAAGACTATTTTTTAAAGTGACAATGTGGTTTTTAATTGTAAATGACAAAATAATTGTACAAAAAATACATTTTTTAAAGTAAAAATGTGGTTTTTAATTGAAAAAAAAAATTATTGTACAAAAACTATGCTTCTTAAAGTGAAAATATGGTCTTTAATTGAAAAAAATAATTATTGTACAAAGACTATATTTTTTAAAGTGGCAATGTGATCTTTAATTGTAAATGACAAAATAATTGTACAAAGAATACATTTTTTAAAGTGAAAATATGGTTTTTAATTGAAAAAAAATTATTGAACAAAAACTATGCTTCTTAAAGTGAAAATGTGATCTTTAATTGAAAAAAATAATTATTATACAAAAACTACATGTTTTAAAGTTGAAACATGGTCTTTAATTGGAAAAAAATTTATTGTACAAAGATTATGTTTTTTATTGTAGAAACATAGTCTTTGATTTTTTTTTATAAAGTTTTATTTCCTACCCATTCATCAAAACAAAACATCATTCAAAACTAGTGACTCTGTTTCCTTAAACCTAAAAGCAAAGACCCTACCCCTTGACTCGCCACCAGGTAGTAATGGTCACATTCGTTGCTATCATGGTTGATGTCATTGTTGCTACCTATATTGCCGTCATCATTAATGCCGTTAACACCGTCATTGCTACCATTTTAAGTAACTAATTTATCGATTCATAATATGTTATTGTATTATCAAACCCAACAAAATCAATAGTATTTATGTTATGAATCAATCCATGTTTGGATGCTTGTTCATTTTGCATTCACTAACTTTAAGTATGTTGTTCATTTATTTTTTTTCCTTGCATTTAGCCTATGTCATTCCATTTATTTAAGTTTATCATGTTATGTTTCATGCATTATTTAGTTTAGTTAAAGATTATAAGTTAGTATCTTTGTTTAGGGTGTTTTTTTTTTGTCTATTTTGATTTATTTAAAGATTGTAAGAACATAGGTTTATTTTGGTTAATATAGAACACAGGTTCATTTTGGTTAATATAATGGATCTTGTTTTCCCATGTTTAAGAATAGATGTTTATTTTGTTTTTCTCATTTCATATTTATTTGTATAGATTAGTTGATATAATGGATTCTGAAAAACACATGTTTACCTTAATCAAACATGAAGAATAACATTTGGTTGACATGTTCGAAAGAAAAGAAATGTAGACAATGATATAAAGTAACCAAAAAGTAATACACATTGAGTTTAATGCCGATAGCCATCCTATCTTAAGTGGGGGCCAAAGATGGCTAACTATGTTGGATGTCTCATCTGACAAATGATAACTATTAACTGCAATAGTTGGAAGAATGTTCTAGTAGATAAAAAGGACCAATTATGAGAATTGATTGTGGTAAGTTATATTAATCAAATTAAAACTATTGATTTTTAATGTTTATTGCTTATTGAATGCAATTACACTACTTTATTAAAATGTTTTAATTTATTCTTTATAAGAATGCTTTGATGTCCTAGCTGAGTATAAAAAAGTTATATTACAATTTGTTTGGTTGAAATTTAGAGACTTTAAAAGTAAATTGACTCAAATATATATATTAACTAATGATAACAATTCTAAACTGTTGGCTCATTCCCCAACCTTATATTCATATGTCATTATTGATGCAAAGTGGATGAAGTTTGTTTTAGCTTGATTATCGATGAATATAGTGTATACATAGCAATCTTTTTTTTTTGAATAGTTATTGAAGCTGCGTTGTTTGTTTTATATGTTATTAAAATTGTTTGTTTCATATGTTATTGAATTTATTGGTCACAAAAAATAAAAGATGCCCAACAAAAAATAAAGACCTAAAAAGAGTATCACATCGAGCATCAAGAAAAGGGTATGCAAATTTAAAGCATGAACTTGTAAGTATTTTTTATTATGTATTATACATATGATTTTAGTAATATGAAATCAAATAACTTTCAAGTTGCAAACTTACATTGTCTTATGGATATAAGAAACATCCAAATCAAGTAATGAAATATCAAGATGAGATGTTTGGAAAAAAATACATACATAAAAAATTGGATAGTATACTGATGCAGTAATTGAAGATATGGCTAAGAAGAGTTCATATCGGATTTATATCCCATTTGCTACTATTATCTATTTGTGCATGTTAATATATCACGTATATTTACGTAAGCATTTTGTGTTTTAGTATAACATAACTATGAAATGCACATCCAGTGAAATTCATTCTAGTGATGGTGTGATGTGCTAGCTTTATCTTTCAGTTTATAAGATAGACTTGATCGTGTTAGAAGTGTTGGGAGTTTTGTTAGTCCAACAAATTATTTCAAAACAAAACTTAAATCTCACACATCCAAGACTACCAAATATTTATCCATAATAACTCAACAAAATCAATGAATTGCTAATTGGAGGCATAACTAGCAGTTATGGTAATTGACATAATGGGTTAGTCATTTACCTAGAATGTAGGAAATGAATTTGTGGATGAAGATTTTGGCCAATCTTTTTCTCTGATAACACATGTTTTGAACTAATTAATTTAATTATTTGTTAAGTGTTATTTGATTTTATATGAATTTACTTTTGTTTGTAACAGATTTTCAAATTTGAGATTATCCAAAATCCATCTGCGAAATTCAGTATGCAAGCGCTTTAAAATTATACGAACCAAAGTTTACTTGGTGGATGGCAAATTAACATAGAAATCGAGGATGAACTATTTAATTATCTATTGGCGACGTGGATTGGGTAGGAAAAGATTATTAGATTTTGTTCAATGATGGAGATAATAGTTATAGAAATATTGGTGTACGTGGGGTTAGCTTATATATTCATTTAAATATATATTACCTAACATTCATACATTGTGTATTATACCGGTATTAGAATTGATTTTTATTTATCATGTAACCTTTTTTATAAATGTGTGAAAGAGAGACAGATGACTGATGCTTATAGATTCATTAACCTCAATAGAATATCAAATGGTGTGGGCAAAGTAACTAAATGTGTATTTGCTTTGGCATCTGCAATAAAAAGACAATCATAATACTTTATCATGTGTTATAATCCTACGTATGTGTTCATTGTTTACTTTGTTATTTTATATTGGTTTAGATTGATTTGGTAATCGTTAAAAGCATTACATTCTTACATGGATCTTGATACTATTTTTTCAGGGGTCATTGATAGTTGGTTATCATCGAATATGCAACCTATATAGTTTATTTTTTTAACACAGGACAAGTAGCCCAAAACCATCATAAAAACTAGATGTGATAACGAGGTACTTATATTAGTAATGTCAAATAATTTATATTATGTTTATGATTTATTTATTAGTAAAATATTAGGTTTACAATGATTTTTTCAGGGGATTGAATATCTGTCATAAAAATAAAGAATAAAGTGGGTTACATTTTCAATAAGTTTGTTTATTCTATTTTCTTTAGTTGTTTAGGGTTTAGTTAAAAGTACTTGACAACTCAACAATGATTTACAAGTTCTTTATCAACCAGAAACTTTAGAAAGTAGGTATTATGTCCTACATTTTATGAAAAAAATAGTTTGCAATGATCTTATCAGTACACCAAATAAGCTTAGCATAAATTTAAAGTATAGATACATGTTTTTACACTAAAAACAATAGTGAAATGCATATTTATTGACATTAATTCATTTTCTTTTATAGTGGGTTGGAAAGTAAAAATTCACACAAAAAAAATAGATGAAGTGTATAATGAATGGTGTGACTATATATTCAGATTTATAGTGTAACATGAGGACAAAACACTTTTCCCTTTATTGGCTTATGTAAATTTAATGTAAATAAATGATATAGAAATCCAAAATTTTTCATTTATACAAGTCCAAATTTTATGATGAAAGAAGTCCAACTTTTTTCATTCATATATGGTTCATATCCAAATTCAACATATGTTTGATATATGTTAACCTTGAATTGATGATTATTTTGAAATGATAAAACAATATTGTTAAAACTTGGAATAAATTGTTTTTAAGTCAAAAAGAAAATTTTGCTAGCAATTTTTCTAATGAAAAATGATTTGATATAAAAAAAAAAACCATCTTCCTAGTTTATTCAATACTTTAAGCTAACAATATACATAGATGATATTTTTAAAAAAGATGTCATTATAAAATGTCAAGTGAAAAAGTATGTCAATATGTTTGAAAAGATAAAACTATAAACCATTATATTATGTAATTATAATATTTCAACTATAAACCATATCCATAAGTTAAAAAAAATTGTAATTATAATATCTTAACAATATAAAACAAATACAATGTCAATACAACAAATTAACACATGTGTTTGGGAGGAGAAAAGTCAAATTATGGTCGATAGATATTACATTTATTTAATTGGTTTTATATGTAATCCTTTCAAAATTCATGTGATAGCAAAAAGAAAAAATTAACTTTGTGAGCATCCCTTAAATATTCTCACCAGCAGGAAGCATTTCATCTTAAGAAAAACCATCTAATTGCATAATTTTAGTGAAAAACAACATCCACATATCACTACTCTTGACTTTTTCCTTAAAGAAAGATAAAATATCTTTGATTTCTTACACTGCTTCACAATATGCAGCCTCGATATTATCATTTTGCTCAACAAATTTAGCTAATTCATCATCGTTCCTAAAACGCTTGCAGGTAAGAATACTTCTTGCCTAACAACATTCTACTTATAGTTAAAGTTGTCGCATAAGCTAAACTTCCAACTTCTTCATCTTTTAATCTTTTTCCCTCCTAATCAGTGTCGACCTCATTCTCATTATAGCCCAAGTCAGCATCATTATTAGTGTTAAATAATTCAATTGCATTAGCTATTTTTTAAGCTTTTTGATTAGTAGCTTTATCGGATACAAAAATAATTTTGAAGTCATCAAAGTGAAGGAAAACTTTGTTCCTTAACCCTCTGGCATAGGGATAAGTTTATACAAAAATTAAATTAAATATGTATCAAATATTTTGATAAGAAATCAACAATCAAAGTAACTAAACCATATTCATGTTAACTACTTATCTAAACCCATTGAACAAAAACATCCTTATCAACGATACACATTTGTCTATATCATTCCAACCAAATTTATTTGCATTGGCTACCATATCACAAATAGTATGATATCGTATTTTAGTAAATTTACCCTTGACTCTATTTATGGGTTTGCTTCAGTTGTGCTTGGTAAATTCTAGCCTCTAACATTCTTTTCAAATGTCCTAGATAGCTAACTCTGAAAATTTCATTTTCAGCTTTCTATCTAAGATTATCAGCTAAAATATGTAAGCATGGGACAAAAATGACATCTTTAGCTTTTGTCCAAGTATGATTACCTACTGATGAGATATGTTTTCTTCTTATACATGTACTTTTTATGTTGGCGTCAGATGATGATATTTTGATATCCTAATCATATAGTTAGATATCATGCAACAAATGCATATCAAACCAAAAATCAATGAAGATAAACCAATAATTAGTGCAGGAATAAAACCAATAGACATGGTAACAAAATAAATATTATTACAAATCTGATTGCAAACAATAATCAACTATATCGTACATTAAAAAAAACAAATGTAAAAAACAAATAGTACACTTAACCATATTTTTACACACATCAATGTTAGGAATCAAACAAAATAAATAAAATAATGTTCTTAACCATTGGATTACAACTAATTTGTGAATATTTCTTGTACTAGGTTCTCTCTAAACTCAATCCAAGCATCACTTAGCTCAATATACCTAATTAAATCTTGAAAATCATTTCTTTTTGCTTAACTATTACTCACTTCAACAACATCACCTTCAATAGGGTCAATTAGCATCTTAAACCTAATAAAATTATGAAGAAAGTAGTAACCAAAAATGATTCTACGTTATGTTTTAATTAAATAAAATGATTTCTCCTTTAAAATTACCCAACTAGCTTTCAATTACTAAAACATCTCTTGATACAATTTCTTATTTGAAAGTGTTTTATATTGAAGTATTCTAAGGGTGTCATAAGTTGGTGTCCTAGCCTCTAATCATTCAAGTGGTATCTTTTATCTTTATAAGGTGTAAAAAAAGCTTTCCCATTTATGTACCCAGTATCACATAAATAGAAAAAACCTAATCCAGTGTCACAAGATTAATATACATTTTTAATATGTGTTTTATGCAAAACTAAAATCAAAATATTAAATATAATACCTTATGGGATCCTTAAATCATTTTTATGTGTAATAGCATCTTTGAGCACTCTGCCATCTATTGCAAAACCTTTCCATCCTATTAAAACATAAATGAATTGCATGTCAAGTGTGCAAGCACCAAGAACATTGATAGAAATTTCATTTTTTCTAGTCTTATACTTATGCCTATCAACTGAGTGTATATTTACCTTTATGTATGTTCCATCTAAGGTACCAAAATAACCTTAAACCCAACAACATTGATTAATGCATTATACAACATTAACATATATTAATATTTATTAAGGGTAAGCAATGAATAATGCATTACCTAGAACCATTTTCATTTATTATTTGTTAAATTCTTTGGCATCATTCTAATTTTTTAAATAATAGGATACAATCTCAAAACAAAATTCAACATAACATGAAATTACTTACTAATTATCTCTCTAGATCTAGCAACTTGACGCTTCATAACCTTATTTTTTGTATGATAGATAATGATGTGGAGGAAGGTAATAATCATTTATTCCATTGACATATGTCTAGATGCCTTTAATTCTTCTTGTGTTTAAAGCAATCGACATAATTTTGCAAAAACTCTCTTATCCATTTTACAATTATCGACACTCTATATATCACTCTCGAAAATTATTTTGTTTAAGTTCAATAACCTAATCTAAAGCCTATCACGAGTTTCACACCATAAGATATTTTACATCTTTTTCTAAGTTTCATTGCAACTAATGTCATAGCAACAATGAGCAACAGTTGAAACATACTCTTTATTTGGTTCATTTGCAAAATAAGCATTGTTATCAATTGTATCTTCTTTCTTATTGATAAATGTACCATAATTGTTTACAAGTAAAATTTTTATTAATGTTGAAAATGTGTCGAAAGAAAAAATATGCATTTGATAGATCGAGATCTAAGCTACATCCAACAAAAAAGAAATAGCAAGAAAACAACTTATTAGAATAAGAAATAGCAACAAAACATTTATGGATCAAGAACAAAAAACTAATAGCAAAAAGTCGTATGATAGATCAACAACTTTTCAATCAAAATCTAACACAAACATACCAATATAATAAGAAGACATATTATGCAAACAAATAATGCAGAACAGGTCATACCAAATAGAGAGTAGACTAACCGTTTATTGATAAAATGAATCTCATAAAGATGAAATCGCAAAGCTTCAAGTTGATGTTGTGTGAAATAGACAAGTTTGACTAGAGCTTTACGATATAGTTTAAAAAAAGAAACTAGGTTTATCATGTTCAAATATAAGTTTATTATGTTATTTTTTATTCATTATCAACCACATTTTGAAAGCAAAAAATGTGGTCTTCAAATGAATTTTACAAAGATTATATTTTTTAGGTTAGAAATGTGATCTTTGTAATGTGTTAAAGACTACATTTTTCAAGCAAAAAATGTCATAAAAAATGTGATCTTTGTTTCAAAGACCACATTTCTAACAAAAACATGTAGTCTAAACAATTTAGCTTGTCAACCAAGTGAACCATATGTGTTAAAAGACTATTTTTTAAGCATAAAATGTGGTCTTTTTTGCTTTTCTACCATGTTTTTTATGTCAAAACATGATATTTGGTTGTTGAACAAAGACTGCATTTCTTAAGTAAAAAATGTGGTCTTTATGTTTTCAAGACTATGTTTCTAGCATGAAAACATAGTTTAAACATCTAAATTTTTTGCTCATTATCAATCATGTTTTGAAACAAAAAAATGTGATCTTTGATAGATTATCAACCACATTTTTAAACTAATAAATGTTTTTAACTAAAATAAATATTTTTCATTACATCAATTACTATATTTCAAACTAATAAATGTCGTTGATAGGAAAATATTTATATTATTTTGTTATTATTTTAATTGATCTACTACATTTCAAATATAAAAAACGTAATGCTTTCTAAAATTAAAAAAAATATAAAATATAAAATTATAGTTATCTACTAGGTTTGTTCTTTTAAAAATGTTATTTTTATTATATTAATATATTAGGTATACAATCGTGTGCCAGATGTCCAATCATGTGGCTAGGATTTCACTGTTACCCAATCATGTGGTTATGAATGCTCATTTCTATGTCAAAATGGGTCTACATTTATCATGCAATTAAGTTGATTTTCAAAGACAAAATAGACTAAAAAATTTATTATTGAGGTCAACTGTGGGACAAAATTAACTTTTTTCCCAAAATCTTAAAAAACCCACAAAAAGGTAGGTTTCTGATTTCAAGATATTTGGATACTGTTAGAATCTTTGAATACCCCTAGGAGTCAGGCATTGTGAACCAAATGTGGGAATCATATTACAAAAAGTAAAATTCCAAGGGAAATCTAACTTTCGCTCAAACCAAAATCTTCCTTAGTTCAATAAAGATTTTATTTGTTAACAATTGTTATGTGATAAATCCTCCTTATTGCATGCATTCATTTATTCATTGATTCTCATACATAACTTATCTAAAGTTGGGATGATTTCACAAATATTTTTTTAAATATACATGATAACATGTCATCCTAATTTTAAAATTATGGTAAACCAAGGTTTAAGGATAACTCAATCTTTGAACAATCTAAGATGCTATAACACTTTATATCAAGCAAGGATCATAGAAGAAAAGCACATTCTTCATTTCTAAAAATTAGAAAAGGCACAAAAAGAGCTTAAGGGCCAAGTAGAAACTATCATTGAATTGCCAAAAGATCATAACAAGAACATAAAGTAGTGGAAGAGATGATGGTCCAAAACGAAAGTGATTTATTGTATCCTTTTGGTTTTAGCCCATACCCAGCACAACCATCTCAAGGGGCTTAACATCAAATGCCATTTAGTGGAGGCTACCCTTATATACATAATGTCATACCAATAACTATCATTCTCATGTAGTTCTAAGGATATCTTGCTCTTATTCTTAATGTTAAAACATCTGATCCAACTTAAGTTCCTAATCTGGATGGTTTAAAAAAGCAACAGAAGTTGAAAATAGGCACAATAAAAACTGAAAAAGGCTTTGGATCCCAACAAAAGATAGACCTTATAGACAAAATGATTAACGATATTGAAGAAAAAGATTTTTATGGATTAATAGATGCTACTTGACTATGCTTAGCTCCTAATGTGGTGATTCCACCCAAATTCAAGGTAATTGAGTTTGAAAAATATGATGGAACTAAGTATCTGATAATACATGTCACAATGTATTGTCGTAAAATGGTTGCATATGTGCATGATGAGAAGCTATTCATTCATGTTTTTTTAAGACAATCTCACTAGTTTGGTGCTAGAAGGTATATACAATTGGATAAATCTCGTATTCGTGACTAAAGGGAATTAGCAAAGGCTTTTATTGTGTAATACAAGCATTTCATAGATTTGGTACCAAATTGTATGTTTTTGCAAAGCATAGGAAAAAAGGCCAATGAATGCTTTAAAGATTATACCCATAGATAGAGGGATGTAACTATTTAGGTTTAAATCTCATTCATTGAAAAAGAGACCATAATCCTATTTGTCAATACTCTCAAGGTTCCCTACTATGAGAGAATGATTGGCAATGCTACCAAAAACTTTACTGATATGATAATTTTTTAGAAAATCATTAAAAATGCTATTAAAAATGGGAAGCTTGAAGGTGGTGATACATCCAATGCAAAGAAAAGAGTTGTACCAAAAAAAAGGTTAATACTCAAGCTATGCTCCGTAAAGGGCAATAATTCAAAGGATATCCTCAATATCCTCAATACCCAATGTACTAAAACCCTTACCATTTCACACACAATGTCTCACCAAACACTTACCCTTACCATCTTGCATAACTTACTTATTAGCCTAGTTTTCAACCTTAAATTATAAGTCCTATACATGCCCTACACCCACTCCTATAACCCAACCAAATGCACAAACTAGCTATTTAAAAGGCTTCTAAAAATTTAAGAAAAGATTCTTATTGACCATTTTTCTATGATTTATACTGAGTTATTCTATCAACTAGTAAAGAGTCACCTCATAGCACCTATCAATTTGGAACCTTTAAAACCATCCTATCCCAAATGGTATAATGTAAATGCTAAATGTGATTACATTATAGGAATATAGGCCACTTAATTGAGAACTTTCCTACTCTAAAATATAAGGTGCAATATTTGATCTAGGATGGTTTATTGAATTTGATACTTCAAAAGGTCCCAACATCAATAGAAATCCATTACAACATCATGCTAGGAGAATGACCAATGCCATAAGTGATGAAGAAGCCTATTATATCAAAATAAGCGTGCATGATGTTAAGACTTTATTGGATCAAGTCTTTGATACTTTTATGAAAGTCGACATGATTCATCAAATACCCTTAGGTCATAAGGTTTGTTGTGACAAGCCTAATTTGATTCAATCCCGCAAGTATCATATGGGGCCATAAGAACTTTATCAAGAACTGTGATGTTTTTCGTTAAAAATTACAAAAGATGATGGATACCTCCTAAATCAAGTTTTATAAGGAGCTTAAAGAAACTATAATGAATGCAATAGTGGATAAATTGTGAATGATGAAGCAATTGAATGATAAAAAGAGAGGTAATTTATGTATCTATCCCTACCATACACTGAATTAAAAAATTGAAAGATGACAAAGTTACCTGCTATCTCTGAACCTTTTAAAAAGTAATGCAATGAGTTAAACCCTAACTGCTTAAGCCTTATCATTAAAGGGTATCTTTTATGTATTGGCTAAATTTATCCATTATTATTCCAATAAAATGACTTGCATAATGCATTATCATTACATTTTCTCTTTCAATATTTATTCTTTCATTTTTTTGCATATACACTTACCTACATCATTTCCATTGCACCCATTTTTATGTTTCCAAATAATAAGTGCAAAAGCAATCATGACAAATAATCCATGATATGATTTTAAAAATTCTATTCACATTGATGAATTTCACAATTAAGAAGCTTTAAATGACTATACTTTACCCTCTAAGTTAATGAGATTAATGGAATAAAGGAAAAAACCAATTAAACCACATAAAAAAAACTCTAGATATGGTTAATTTAAGGGAAGAAAAAAATAAGAAAGAGATTAAAATTGACACAATACCATCACCAGAAAATAAGAAAAGGTTAATAAAATTTATTCAAGTATATGTGGATGTGTTCGCATGGTCTTATAAAGATATGCTAAGACTGTGTTATAAAGATATGCTAAGATTCAATACTAATATTATACAACACAAGCTACCATTAAAGCCCAAATGTAAGCTAGTGCAACAAAAAATAAGACATATAAAGCCTGAGGTGTTGTTGAAAATCAAAGAAGAAGTAAAAAAAAAATATATAATGCTGGTTTTCTTGAAGTAGCCAAGTATCCTGAATGGGCAGCTAATATTGTCCCAGTCTCAAAAAATGATGACAAGGTCAAAATGTGTGTAGATTATTAAGATTTGAATAAGAAAAATCCAAAAGATAAATTTCAGTTGTCTCATATTGATACATTTATGGATAACACTACCAAGCAGTATATGTTTTCATTCATGAAAGGTTTTTTAAACTATAACTAGATTAAGATTGCTCTTGAAGACATGAAAAAAACTACATTTGTAACAATGTGGAAAACTTTCTTCTACAAACTAAAGCCTTTTAGACTAAAGAATGCTAGAGCTACATATCGAAAAGCAATGGTAACTCTTTTTCATGACATTATGTATAAAGAAATCGAGGTATATGTTGATGACATAATTGTCAAATCTTATAAAAGAAAGGATCATGTCACTAATCTCTAACAGTTGTTTGAAAGACAAAAGAAGTTCTAACTCAAGCTTAATCCTACCAAATGCACATTTAGTGCAAAGTCTGGAAAACTGTTATGGTTCATAGTTAGCGAAAAAGGAATAGAGGTTGATCTAGATAAGGTATATGTTAATCAAAATCTAACTCTTCCACAAGCACAAAAAGAAGTGAGAGATTTTCTTAGAAGATTGAATTACATTGCTCATTTTATCTCTTAACTTATGTTGAAACGTGATCCCATTTTAAAATTATTTTACAAAAATAAACCAAGTGAATGGAATGATGAATGTTGAGTGGCTTTTGAAAAAATCAAAGAATACTTATCAAGCCCACCATTATTGGTACTGCCAGTTATTGGAAAGCCTTTGATATTATATCTAATGGTGAACTAGAATTTCCTAAGAAGAGTATTAGGGCAATATGATAAATTAGGCAAAAAGAACAAGACTATTTTTGCAAAAAATTTACTAATTGTGAGTCAAGATATATGCCTTTGGAGAAGATCTGTTATGTATTAGCTTGGATAACTCAAAGACTCAAGTAGTATATGTTGTACCATATAACTTGGTTTGTTGCAAAATTAGTTCCTTTCAAGTATATTTTTTAGAAACATTCATTATCTAGGAAGCTCACCAGATAGGAATTCATGCTTCCAAAATACAATATTATCTATATTACTAGGAAGTGATCAAAAGAAGTGTGATAACTAAGTTTTGGCAAAACAAGCTACTAATGATTATCAACCAATGAAGCTTGATTTTTTTTATAAAGACTTAATAACTATAGAATATGAGGGATCCATAGAGAAATCATAAAAAATGTTCTTTGATAGGGCTTCAAATGCTTTGTGATATAAAATTAGGGCAATATTGATTTCTCCAAATGACAATTATTATCCAATCATAGCTAAATTGAATTTCAGTTACACTAATAAAATAGCTAAATATGAAGCATGTGTTATGGGTCTGCAAGTTATAATTGAAAAAAAAATTTGAGATGTTAGAGGTGTATGATGATTCGACATTGGTAATTTATCAATTGCATAGGGAATGGGACACAAGACACCAAGCTAGTGTGATATCAAAAATACATTTCTAAATTGATTAAGCAATTCGAAAAGATTCAATTTAAGCACTTATTTAGAGAAAAAAATCAAATTATTGATGCCTTTGCTAAGGTAAATGAGAACTCTAAGATCTAATCTATCAAGTTGGAAGTAAAAGACTTGCTAGCTTAATTTTAAAATGTTGAATAGTAAATTGATGGGCAACCTTGGTATCATGATAGTATGCAATACATCAAGTGTCAATAACATCCCAAGCATACAATAGAAAAATGACAAAAAAATCATTTGAAGAATGGCTATGGGATTTTTTTTAATGGAAAAGTGCTAGACAAGAAAGTCAAGAACAAGTCTTTCTAAGATGTGTAAATGTCATTGAAGCAAAAATGATACTTGATGAAGTGCATGATGAAATCTATATGGCCTATGCAAATGGCCATATGATGGTTAAATAAATAATGAGGGCAGGATATTATTAGTTATCAATGGATAATGATTACATCAACTATGCTAAAAATGCCATAAATTTCAAATCAATAAAGATAAGATTAATGCTTCTCCAACCAATTTGTATGTCTTAGCACCTCTATAGGCATTTTTTATGTAAGGCATGGATGTGATTAGACCTATTACCCATAAAAGCTTCAAATGAGCATCAATTTACTTTTATGATGACAAACTATTTTATAAAATGGGTGGAAACAACCTTATATGCTAGTGTCATTATGGCAGTGGTGTCCAAATTCTTGAAAAAATAGATAATATATTGATATGGATTACCAAAATGATCATCTTTGATAATGCTAAAAACTTGATCAACAAATAATGAATGAAGTTTGTGCTCAATTCAATATCAAACATCATAATTATGCATCCTATCGACCAAAGTTGAATGGGACAATAAAGGCTACTAACAAGAACATAAAAAGGATTTTGAAAAAAATGATAATACTTATAAGGATTGGCATGATAAATTACTTTTTGCATTACATGCTTACAAGATGTCAGTGAGAACATCCATTAGAGCTACTTATTTTCACTAGTTTATGGTATAAAAGCTGTGTTGCCAATTGAAGTAGAGATTCCTTTCTTGAGTTTTATAATGGAAGCAAAATTAAAAAAAATAGAATGGGTTAAAAATTATTATGAACAACTAAATCTCGTTGAAGAAAAAAGAATGATAGTATTATGCCATAGTCAATTGTATTAAAAGAAAAAGATGCAAGCACAAGATAAGAAAGTTCACCCTCAATATTTTCGAGAAGAGGAATTGGTTTTGAAGAAAATCCTTCCAAACCAACTACAATCAAGGAAAATGGATGCCAAATTGAGAAGATTCAATATGTGATGAAAAAGGCATTTTTTTTATGGTGTATTAATTCTTACAAAGATGGATGGTAATTGCCAAACCTAATCAATTCAAATGCTGTGAAAAAATATTTTGTTTGAAAAAATGAAATGAAAAATAAACAAAAAAAAAGAAAAAAAATGACTCAATGTGAAACTTAAAGGGTAGTTTTGAGTCAAAAGGGAAAAGATTTAAGTTGAAAACCTAAAAAGATAACTTAGATGTAAGGATGAGATAACATCATTTAGAGATCTCATAGTAGTTTGATAAAGCTCAACATGGTCAAAGATCGTTGATAGAATATGTTTTGAGAAAGAATTTTAGATTAGTTTATTCAAGATTATTAGAATGCTCATTATTTGAATAATAGATACCCATTCAAATATTAAGATTGATTGTCCTTTTGTTTATCAAATTTATTTCTTTTAATAAATACCTTTTAATGTTCCACCTTAGCTATTTCTTTCCATTGTGATTGACGAAACACGTGATTGCATTATGTTTGTTATGATATTATAATAATAATGGATAAAAGAATAAAAATGCATAAAAGATCTCCATATTACTTTAAAAGAAAGAATAAAAATAGTAACTGTAATAAAAAATGATAAAGAAGCTTGAAAAAATATCATCCCTAGCAATTCAGGATAAATTGTTGAGATTTGGTTGGAGAAAGGAATTTTTGGATTTGAATGACAAAATTGACAATTTGATAGTGCTCAATAGCCTATGTTGAAAACTATGAGTGTTGAAAAGTTAAAAAAAAAATGAGAAGATATGGAAAAAGCTTTGAAAACTATTTGATTTACCATAATTGAAAAGACAAAAAAATTGCATTATGTATTGCATTGCATGCATTGCATTCATTGCACTCATTACATGCATCATATTGATAACATTGCATTAATCATATTCATTTATTGCATTCATTGCACATGTTTGAAAAAGAGGAAAAATTAAACTTTGAGTTTCGTGATTAAATTTGGAGTTAAGATTTTTTGAAGAAAGATCTTTTCATTACATTGCCCTCATTCATTGTATATACTTGAAAAGTAAAAATGAGAAATTATATTTGGAAGATTACAAAAAAGAAAAAATTAAAGATGGTCAATGATGAAGTTATTAAGATGAAAAGAATCATTTTAAGGTAAGACCTTTTAACAAAGATTTTTTTAAAAGTTTCATTGCCTTTATTAAGGAGGAGTTTTTTCAAAGATGATAATGATCCATAAGACTTCAATGCATGATCCTTACAACCTTCGGGTTCCCTTTTAGATTTTTAAAGCTTCAATACCTCTATTGAGAATAAGCTTTTGGTTACGAATTTTTAAATGAGCTTTTTCAAATATGAGAATGATCTATAAGACCTTACTGCATGATCCTTAAAACTTTCAGGTTCCTTTTTAAATTTTTAAAGTTTCAATGCTTTCGTTGAGAATAAGCTTTTTGGTTATGAATTTTTAAAGTTTCAAAACTTCTGTTGAGGAAAAGCTTTTGGTTGCAAAATTTTTAAAGTTTCAAAGCCGCTATTAAGAGGGAGCATTTTAAAATTTCCAAAGTTTCAAAACCTATGTTGAGATGGAGTATTTTGAATTTCTAAAGTTTTAAAGCCTTTATTAAAGAAAAGCTTTTTTGAATTTTCTTTGATAATGTTTTCCTAGCCCGAACAAAATGGATGTCTTGTCTTTGTACAATTCCTATTTCACAAAAAATGTGCAAAGAGAGGCAACTGTAAACATCCCATTTTGTCCAGGAATTTTTCATCATTTAAATGGCCTTTGAACTTTTATTTTGATAATAGGATGTAAAATTATAATTGGGCTTTAATTGTGAATTTAAATTATAAGCTTAAGATCAAAAAGCCCAAAATTGTATTTTTATTTTAATCCATTATTATTATTATTATTATTATTATTATTATTATTATTATTATTATTATCATTATTATCATTATTATTATTTTGTATTTTAGTTTTTAATTCTATTTTAGTTTTTTTAGGTAATTTCTATTTTAGTTTTAGTTTTTATTATTATTGCTTTATTTTTTGTTTTTTGGCATGTGATTAGAAAAAAGGAACATTGAAAAAGGAAAAGTTGGGCAAATTCATCTTTGCAAAGATCCAAGAATATTCAACATAAGCTAATTTTGGAAAACTTGTGCTCCAATCCACATAAAAAAGTAAGGCAATCTTTTGAAGAATTAAAATCTTGATTCTGTTAGATTTGGTTAAACTTAGGATTTTTCAAATTGAAAAGGATTTCATCCCTATATATAAATCCTAAATTTGCAATCAAAGGAGACTAGCAACCAACAAGTAAACAAGCAATTAGAGTAGTTAGTACACAATACACAGTAGCTAAAGCACAAAAAACTTTTTGGTTTTGGTTATTGGTTTTGCGAATTTAGTTCAAAATTTTGGTTTTCTTGAAAAGTGTTTTGATCTTTGATTTTTTGGGCTTTTGGTTTTTTAGTTTGATTTTAGTTCAATTTTTTGACTTTCTAGGTTTTATGGGATATTTTTGAATTTTTTTATGAATTTTTGGGTTTTGGCTTGAATTTTTCGACAAGTTTTGATTTTTACAATAAGATCTACAATAAGATCAGAATACTTTGCCTCATGTTTATCTCGTGGTATATATAAAAATATATATTTTATTATTAGATTAAGTTTATATTTATATTTATGTACTATATTAATAAAGTTATTATTTGATATTTTAATTTAAAAAATTAATTTTCTAAGCTTAATAAAGTGTCTATGTGGCATCCTTAATGAGCTTTTTTATTTTTTATTTTTTATTTTTTGTTTTTCTTTGTGTTTTCATTTTGTTTTTATTTTTTTGTTAGAAAAATTTTGTGAGATAAGGAAGCTAACTAGGCATTCACATATCATTTTTATTTGGTTTTTTTATTTTTTTAATTAGATAAATTTTATAAAAAATGATGATATAAAAATTATTTTAAATTTAATTTTATCAAAATTTATATTAAAATAATAAAAATAAAATAAACTATAAATTATTTTAAATAATTTAATTATTTTAAGTAATAAAACATTCGAACATGCCACATTGCGTGGCTCATTTCTAGCATATAATAAATTATACTCTTTCAGGCAAGACGGCAAGACGGCAAGACAAAGGGAGGATAGGAAAAAGGAGGTCGAACATATGAGAACTGAACAGACAGTGTATTAGTAATGTATCTAATTGTTTCTGTGTTTCCCTTCACGGTTATAAAACCCCCCACCCTGCCCTCCTACTTCTCTCGCACCGCCTAATTTGGAAACAAAAATAGTCACTCACCCTCCATTTTTCTTTCTTTAAGCATCCCCTAAAACCATGTCGGCGACGATAACGCCAACCCCAGCTCCAAACACCACCCAGAAAACCTCTTCTGTCTGCCTGGAAAACATGGACCAACTCCAAAGAGTGTTCAACCAATTCGAAGCCAACATGGACGGTAAGATCTCCGTAGCGGAACTCGGCGATGTCTTGAAAGCTATGGGGTTCACCTACACAGAGGAGGAACTCAAGCGTGTAATGGAAGACATCGACACCGACAAAGACGGCTTCATCAACCTGTCTGAATTCTCCTCCCTTTGCCGTCCATCTTCAGACGCTGTCACCGCCGCCTCGGAGCTACGCGACGCCTTCGATACGTACGACAGGACAAGAACGGTCTGATTTCGGCACATGAGTTGCATCTGGTTTTGAACCGGTTGGGGATGAAGTGTTCGGTTGATGATTGTGTTAGGATGATCAAGTCCGTTGATTCCAATGGTGATGGTAATGTTAATTTTGAGGAGTTTGAGAAGATGATGAGTGCTTTGCTTCCAAGTAATGACAACGGATCTAAGCCATAGGATTGGAAGTTCTTGACGGTAATTGATAGATTCAGACGACGTGGATCAAAGGTGATCTTTAGAGTTTTTCTTAGGTTGTTTGCATAAATAATAATTCTTCAACATATGGAATGTACCCTAGTTGTTGGATTCTCAAGTTGATCGAATGGGAATGAAAATTGGGTTATGGATACGATTATCTTTGCCCAATTTCTTCTTTTTTTCCTGCATTTTAATGAAATTTACGTATTGGAAAGGGTTTGAGCAGGTTCCACAGTTAACGATAAAGGTGGATCCATGGGCGAGTAAAGGGTGGTCACGTGTTTATTTTTTAGACAATACCTTCAGCATCTGCTTTAAGACGTTGCTTTTGTAGCATAAGAGTCAAAGATAAAATGTTTGAAGGGAAATGCTAGGGGCAGCCGCATCTGCCACTGCCATCCAACGCTCGATTTTATAAGCAGTTACTCACTTTATCTTTTAAACTCAAAACCGATAACTTATCATCACAAGTTGCTTAACTCCCTTTTATAATTGACAATAAAATTGAATTACATTGATTTAGAAGGATGGGAACAAAACATCTTTCATGTCTTTTCAATTTTATGGTCTCATACAATCTCCAACAATATTTGGTTCAAAAACATAAACCTGATTTTTTTTTTTTTCACTTTGATTTTGATTGTATTATTGATGGGAGAAAGTGTTAAGGAAGGCTAAACTCACGAATAATACAAAAATAATAGTATTTTTTTTCTTTTAATTTCTTACTTCTACAATTCTATTTATATTATATATTTTACTTAATTATAATTTTTATCTCTTTCAATGTATGTATAATACATTTGCATTTATGCCAGGAATAAAATTTAAAAATAAATAATTTTAAATTATTATTATGTATCTACTTGTAAGATACATAATTTAGTACAATAAGATATCATAAAATTTTGGATTACATAAAATTAATTATTTTGAATAATATAATTTAAGAGTACAATGATTGTCTTTTTTTTTTAATTTTTTATAATAAATTTGCTTGAATAGTTTAACCATAGAATTAAATTTAAAAATTATTTTGGGTAAAAAAAAGCAACTGAAATATATTGAAATTTTAATAAAGATTAAAAAATTAATTAAATAAAATTCATCACAAGAAAAAAAAATATTTTGGGAACATCTGAAGGACATTTTAGTCTTTCCATAACTTTTTGGATGTGACTTGAAAATTGGGACTATACCCAAAAAAAAAAAAAAGAGAGAGATAACTTGAATATTCGATTGCCAGTTTCTAGTTCGATACACGGAGGAACGTTGGTTCATGTACGGGGTAGCGTTGGAGGGCGATGGCATCTACGGCTGCCCGTAGGGGAACTTCTACGTAAGTTTAAATATTTTAATTTTATTACTAGGTCATTACACAATAATAGTTAGATGTAAAAAAATTAATATAAATTATTAATTTTTTAATTATCAAAATAATTAATTATCTGTTAATTTTTTAATTTAATTTCAATTAATTAAATTAAATATTATTTATTAAATAAAATAAAAATTTTAACAAATAAATATAATCTATTTAAATTTTCTAAAAAAAAAGATAATATAATATTTAAAAATTTTAATTAAAAATTGATTAACGTAAAAAGATAAGAATTATTTTAAAATTGGTATTATTTGATATAAAATGTGTTAGAAATATCGTAATGCTCTAAGAAAAAGTTATGATAAATATAAAAGTTATAAAGGTAAGAATAAGCGTAAAAAGATATTATTGTAATGTAAATAATTAAGTTAATAACGTAAAAGAATTATTATCTTAAACTCAAAAAATAATTCTAAATCAATAAATAAATGTTAAAGGAAACAGATGAGAATAATCATAAAATTGGTATTATTTAACATAAAATAAGTTAAAAGTGTCGTAATACTCTAATAAAAAGTAGTGATAATTATAAATATAATGAAAAGTAACAACATGCATAAAAAGGTATTATTGTAACAAAAATAATTAAGTTTGTAATGTAAAAGAAATATTATTACAAATAAAAAAAATAATTTTAAACCAAAAAATAAAAACTAATGTAAAAAAGTGAGAATATCGTAAAATTAGTATTATTTAACATAAAATAGATATAAGTATCGTTACACCTTAATAAAAGCATTGTGATAATTTTAAACATAATAAAAAAGTAATAATAAGTGTAAGAAATTATTATTAAAATGTAAATAATTAAATTGGTAATGTAAAAAATTAATATTATAAATAAAAAAGAATCACACAACAAAAAATAGGTGTTAATGTAAAAAGATAAAAAATAATTGTAAAATTGATATTTTTTGCATAAAATTATTAGAAGTGTCGTAACATATTTAAGGAAAAGTTATGGTAATCTTAAATGTAATGAAAGGTAACAATAAGCGAAAAAAATATTATTATAACATAAGTAATTAAGTTGATAACATAAAAAATTTATTATTATAAATGAAAATAATTCTAAACAAAAAAAAAGCTTATGTAAAAATATGAGAGTAATTATAAAATTGAAATCATTTGGAACAAAAGTGCGTTAGAAGTGTCGTAACGTAAAAAGGTAAGTATAGTTATAAAATTAGTGTCACTTGGTATAAATTAGATTAGAATTATCGTAATACCCTAATAAAGAGTTGTGATAAATTTAAACATAATAAAAAGGAAAAACAAGTGTAAAAAACATTATTGTAACATAAATAATTTTTTTGGCAACTTAAAATAATTATTATTACAAAAAATTAATAATTTTAAACTAGAAAATAAGTGATAGTATGAAAAAAAATGTGTGAGTAATCGTAAAATCAATATTATTTGGCATAAAATGGTTAGAAATGTGATAATATATTTAAGAAAAAAGTTATAATACTTCTAAATGTAATTAAAAGTAACAACAAATATAAAAAGATATTATTAGAATATAAATAATTATTGGTACATTACAAGAAAATAGAAGATTAATGGCAATTTTATAGCGATGTTTTACTTACAAACATCGTTAGCTTCCATGTTTTTATAAAACTTAAGGTGTTTATTATCAAAGCACCACTAAATATTCAAATAACGAATTTTTACCTATAAACACCACCCAAGACTTGATATTAGCAGCATTTATCGAATAAAACGCCTTGAATAATTCTATCTTAAAAATTTGAGCAAATACTATAGGCATTTTTTGCAGAAAATAGCTTGAATAATTTAGTTAAAAAAATTGATAAAGGGTTACTGAAGGTGGTTTTGGTAGACAACGCCTTGAATAATCCCCTCAAAAAAAGTATAGGATTATTGAAGATATTTTCTATAAGAAACGCCTTTAATAATTCCACAAAAAAATTTCACAGGATTATTAAAAGGCATTTTTTTGTCAAAAACGCCTTCAATAAATATCCTATCAAAATTTAAAGGTCATACGGTTATTAACCATAAGGTGGTAGATTCGATCCCTCCTTTTAGCTTTTTTTGAGTTTTTAAAGGGATTATTTGTAATGAATTATTCTAGGTATTTTGTGGGCAAAAATGCCTTCACTAATCGATTTAAATAATTTTAAAGACGAAATACTGAAGGTATTTTTTAGTAGAAAAACGCCTTTAATAATCCATAGAAAAAATATAGAACGGAATCTTGAAGGCATTTTTGGTCGAAAAGCCCCTTGAATAATTTAATCAATAAATTTTCATGAATGATTATTGAAGGCAGTTTTGGTTAAAAATGCCTTTAATAATCCATATAAAAAAGTTGAAACGGATTCTTGAAGGTGTTTATGGCTCAAAATGCCTTTAATAATCCATACAATAAATTTTTAGGTGGGATTATTCAAGGTATATTTCTTGCTAAAAATACTTTCAATAATCCCATAAAACAACTTTGGTTTAATTATAAATGTGAAGTCAGTTGTAGGTTTATGCCCAGAAAACATTTGAAGTTAGTTGTAGGTTTATGCCTAAAAAACATTTGGTTATATATGTGATACTACGAATTACATTTTGGAATTTACATTATGAACATTGTTATATTTCAATAAATTGACCACACATTTGAATTTAAAACTAATAATGTTGGCATATTAATATACTTTTCTCAAACAATCATACTCAATATATGTGTATTCATATAAAACAAATATATACCAATAATATTAAACCAATACCCCAATCTACAAACTTAAATTATCCATTCAACATGGCATGTTAAAAGCATTATAACAAATGATCCTCATATATTTACATTCAATGAACAATGTCCAACCTTATGGTTTATCAATAAACAATAATACATACTCACACTATGAACTTCATCAAGTTCCTCTACCGTGAAGCTTTTTTTACTCTTCCACTAAAAAAAATTATCAAAAGTAAATATTAATAAACGAAAACATAATTTAGCTTTTTATTTTTTTGAAGATATAATGACTTTATGAAATTTATACTAACCTTGAATGGTGATCATAAAATCATATAAAACTATCTCCCGCATAAAATAAAGGATATAATATCCACATTCAGTATTTTTAGGTTGACGACGTACTTGAAAATTAAATTGAGTGGGTTTAGGAAACATTTATCTACACAAACTCAACATAAAAGAATAAATTTTACATTTACTAGTAATGACATCCATTTTTTCTTTGCCTTCTTATGGAATGTAGAATTGAAAAGAAAAAAATTGCTTAATACAAAAATAAAATTATTTATGAAGAAACATAAGATATATAATATAATAACATGTAATACCTCTTTATAAAAGTTTGAATTCGAGGTTAGGCATCACCATTGGTTGAGCTAAATTAAGTAAGTATGACGTTAAGGATTTGGTATCAATCACAATAATCACTTAATGACGACTATAAAATAATAAGACTGATATACTCAAATTAGGCATCATATCAGATTCAGGTAAGGTTGGAATAATTATTTGTCTGAATATAACTTACTATGCATTATACGGGAGCAACTAATAATCAGCCAATTTTTTCATGCATTCAATCACATAATTAGCACGAAAAATGTTGTGCCACTCTACTCACTAATGAAGTTGGAGTCAACGAATCTAAATCTGTGGGTCAACTATCTTGTCTTGACCATTTTATATAGGAAGTTGCACGATAACAATCAACAATACTAGTTAGTATTACACCGTAATATAGATTAATTCATATTGAGTGTGCATATTTGTGTTTATAAGCTAACCTCATATAAGCAACAATATCAACAGTTGATATTTCATCCAATTCATAAAATTCTTTAACCTCATCCATACCAATGTAAGAAAATAATGGTTTATCAAATAACCCTTTTTCAGACTCAATGGTTATGCAATTTCCTCTAAATAAATGATCAAGTACTAATTAGATAACTCATCCATGGTAGCCAGAGCAAGGGTCATGCTCTGAGTCCCAACATATTGCTACAATATATAATGAAATATAGGTATTAAAACCAAATCAATAAATATAATAAACAAATTAATATTAAACTTATAAACAAAATCATATTTCATAACTAGTAGCGGAGGTTAGGTTCCTTGCCTGACTTGCAACGAAAGCTTGTCCTACGTAGACGATGCTATCTGACTGGCCTATAGGCATGCTATGCTGCATTGCTACCAACATGGCCTCCAAAGTAGCAAGTTTTTACTATTATTCATTGAGGCATTCCTCCAGATCATCAAGTTATTGCTGTTGTTGTTCAAAGATTGCTTCATATTGTGCATTTGTCATTCGTGGAATTTTGGGTTGATTACTAAAAAACTTTGATAGTAACACAAATTTTCCAACCCCACAAATTCGATCAAGCTTTTCTTTAGCTCATAATGTTAAAGACAATGGATCTTCGCCATATTGGATTGCCAGTTCATCGGATTTAACTTTAGCAGCATAATCATCTTGAAAGATAATAATAAGATAGGCTGTAACAACAAATTTATACAAGCTAATATAGAGTCATGCATACAACCATAATGCCAATCATACATGATGTTAAACAAGCAGTTATACATACAATCTTTTTAGCCATTTCTTCAATTACTTCATCTCCAAAGGATCCATCCTTATTTCTAGACATCCTATTTGAAAACTTTAGTGCCAAAGCTCGCTAATTCTTATTAAATTACCGTAATATAAGAATCAAAATCTATGAAATGAATATTCATAAATATTCATTTATGAGTATAAAACAAGTATGCAAATACTTACAAGCTCATACTTCACATCTACATCCCTTTCTCGCTATTCGATGGTGATATATTTGTTTGGCTTGAATGTTTCATTGGTTTTCTTTGATTTTCTACAAAAGAAAGAAATTACGTCAATCACATATGAAGATATTGAATATATCACATAAAATCTTATAAACAATTTTTTTGGTAATGGGTTTGTGTTAGGATCTATTTTTTTTAAGAGATCCTCATTTAATTTGCTTTTGGTATAAAAAATGATAATTGGTTTGAGTTTATTTAAAAAAATCAAAATGCTAAAAAAGGGTCACTAATGGAAGATTTCATTTTTGTAAAAAAAAAAAGAAAAATGATCATTTGTTATATCAAATATAGATACCTTTATTAAAAAGTAATTCTCATGAGAATGTTTTCCTTTTTGTCTGATTTTGGATTTATTTGAATATTTGATGCCAACTAACTACAAGTGGACAAGTCACACAAGTAATAAAGATTAAAATTATTTTGAATATCGTTTTCTTAAGGATTGGGATGTCTAACCTAAGGATACGTACTAACATTACTAGAAATTAGAGTATCATCGATGAAATTTTATAGATGAAATTATTCCATCAATAATAACCAATGGCTTACCGATGGATTACTGATGAACCATAATTATAAAAGAACCCAAAAATCATTGATGGAATACCATCGAATATTGACGAAAAGAATTCCATTAGTATTTCATAGATATATATTTGGCTAGGATTAGGATAAATTGGTGCTAGAATCACCAATGAAATTATCCATCTGTAATCTATAGGTAAATATTTTAGCAAAGAATTACCTACGAATTATTCCACCTATACAAAACTTTGTAAAAAAAAATAAAGTTGTTAAAAAATATATTAATTTGTTTACTGACAAAATTTTTATCTGTAATAAGTTGTTAAATTATTTAAAAGTAAAATCCCCAAATCTTTTTCTAATACCTTAAACTGTAGAATCCCTAAACATAAACCCTCTCCCTGACCAAGCTCTCCTATCTTTCATCTTTCTTATATTTCGTTGCTTGACTTCTATTCGCCTTTGTCATCTAGCTCTTCGTCTTTATCGCTCACTCTCGGCTTGGCCCTAGTCCTTGCCACTTTCCATGCGTTTTGCCCACCCTCATCTTGTTGCTCTCCACATGTCTCACTTGCCATCATCTTGCTTTTTTACCTTTGTCATCACACCATCATGGGCTTCTTTAGGTACATTATTTCTTTTTTTTTTCTCACATGCATATGTTGATGTTCCAATTAAGCATTATCTATTTTGTGTTTTAGAATGTCATTTAATGTTTTTACATCAATATTATCTTCTTACATTCTTAAATTTCACTATGTAATAGAGATGGAACTTATGTTTGTGTTAATAGACACTTGCAAAGTTTTCAAGGTAAGAAGCAATTAAATGCTTTCTCTGTGAGGTATGGTTCCAAACATACATTTTCTAGTTTTCAAATTAATTAGTATTTTTAGGATCTCATTTTTTTTGTCATCATATTTAACAATTTGTTGATAACATGTGCTCTTTCCTTAAATATGATCATATCATGAATTCTAATGGCAGTGATTCATATCATGTGACAAATTACTTCTATAGAACCATGTATTTGTGTTTTTTAAGTTACCTTTATTTCAACTCCCAAGAACTAAGCATAAGAGCCAAAACTTGGATAAGAATTGTTGTTGCATGCTACTTAGAACATTTTTATTGCTTCATAGCTGATGTTTATTCATTTACCTGCTTTGATTAGGTGTTGTGACAAGAAATTAGACACCAAAAGAGCCTATAGTCTGAGAATGTATCAATGTGTTCCTTAGATGCATATTTCTAGTGTGAATTTCTTAAACCATTTAGGGCATTAATTAGCTTGTTTTGCTTTGTTACTCTTTTTATCCTTATTCATTTTTGCCATTTTTGATCTAATTAATTGTTTAAACTATAATTCATGAATCAATAGACTAGCTTGGATATATAATATTGACAATTATTAATATACTGATTTACATCCATGTGTATAAGCATTGGCTTTTCTAAGCATATTATTTCTCTTTTCTTATTGTATGTATGTGTTAGTATTTCAAAGCAAGATTCAACATACGTTTTTTTTACTTTAATAATACCTTTGAGAAAGTAAAAACTACAAAAAAATTTTAAATATTTTCTTCTTGCAACAACATAGCAATGTTTAACAAAACCACCATTACATAGTAGTTGTCTAGATAAAGCACTTTGGAATATGAGATATGATTAGATGTCTAATAGAAATTAGATGAATTAACATTTGAGGAATCACTTTTGGGTATTGAATTCAGTCCAACAATGACTAGCAATTCATGCACGTTTTCTTTAAACCTTTGTTAAAGAAATTCAAATAGTCTTCCCCTACCTTTTAAGTAAAATTCATTTTCTACAATTAAACAGCAGTTTACATCATGGTTGCTCAATGTTGCATGAATTACTATATTCCCCATGCTTTGACCCATTAGCTTCACTAAGAGCCTATTTGGATAGCCCATTATCCCTAGTTGAGGTACAGTTGGCTTTTAAACTGGAATGGCTATCCATTTGGCCAATAACTCTAATGCAATTTTAGTTGTAAGTTGGGATTAGATGTCTAATATAAATTAGATGAATGAATATTTAACATGCCAAGATTGCTATTGATTGAACATAAATGAATTAGATTGCATAGTTACGGCCACACTTTTATGATACATGAAAGGCTAATAATTTAGATGACAACATTTATCCAACATGTAATCTT
This sequence comes from Durio zibethinus, assembly GCF_047325235.1. NCBI lineage: Eukaryota > Viridiplantae > Streptophyta > Magnoliopsida > Malvales > Malvaceae > Durio > Durio zibethinus. The sequence continues at coordinate 10,773,127 of NC_143170.1, read as the reverse complement.
GCAGAACCAAGCCAGAAATTTGTAAATGAAATTTTATTGATTAAAAACCAGAGTTTCACATTCAAGGCTATTGTTTTGAGTAGTCAAGCACAATATTGGTATCGCTCAAAGGTTTTGCTCATACTACATAAATAAAGTAGAAGTGACTATCAAACTAATAACACAATAATTTGTAAATATAACTACTCTAAGGTTTTGGTGCAAAATTTACATTACACCTTGCAAAAGCCTTCAAAGGAAAATAAAATCATTTTAGGTCATGTGTGTTAAATGGTTGATGATGCATGCATGTGTCTGATGATGCGTGCGTGCGTGCGTGTGTCAATTAATGATGGTTATGGATGACATGTATTAAATAGCAAATGGTGCATGCTTGTGTTTGCTGATGCATGCATGCTTGTCAAATGGGCTAATGGTGTATACTTGTGTCAAATAGCTAATGATGCAAGCTTGTGTTTCATGATGCATGCATGCGTGCGTGCATCGTGTGTCTTTTTTATTTCCTTTCTCAAATTCATATATTTAGGAAAAATGCTTTTTTTTTTCATTCATTTTCATGATACTTACTTTTATTTTTTCCATTTCATTGACTTTGAAAGTAGAACAAGCTTCGTAAAAGTGCCTTAGAGAAAATCTCCTATGACCATTATAGAGGATTTCGTCATTTAGTAGTGTTTTTCACTACAAATCTGTTAAATTAGGAAATTTATTTATTTTTATTTCTTTCAATATTTATTACATAGTTAAATAAAAAATTTATTAAAGGAAATAAAAGCTAATTTAAATTCTTAAACTGAATATTATAAATATTTAAATATCTAAATACATAATTTGTTCTAGTATGCATATAACACAAAGTTTAATACAATAACATTTAAATTATTTTAGTATATTAACTAAAAAGTTAAAAATGTATGAAATTGATACCACTTAGACTTGAAGTAATGCCATTTGATAAAAGATTTTTTTCACTATGATCACTAGCATGTTTAAGAACTTACTGAACAAAATAAAATAATTTTTTTACACTTAATAATCAACTATTTTTTATATTAAAAAAATGTAAATAGTTACTAAATTTAATACCTAAATTGGTGGACCACCTAGATTGGTTCTTGAAAATTAATGTCACATAAAATTTATAAGAGTGTTGAAGCGATCACGTAACTATTAAAATCTTACACACTCATGTTCAATTTTACCACTCTTATTCAATTCTAGCACACTCTTCTAGTTTGGCATGCCCTATTTCTCTTTTTGCTTCCATTTTCTTGACACATAGTTACGTAGATTGCAACCCCTTCCCTTTCTCAATATGGAGATGTCTTACGAAAATTGACTTGTTCACGTTACTGTTTTTCTTCCACGAGATACTATTTTTTTTATTTTTTTTCTTCTGCTTGCTATTTGAGCTTTTTTCCCTTTTTCCTAGTATTCTGCTATTATCTTTTTTTTTTTGCTATTTTTTTTGGCTTCTCTCGAATGCTTACCTCTTTTTTGGTTTTTCTTTGGTTGTTCAGTTTTCTTTTCATGCACCCACGTTACCAGTCACGCCTCCGTGCTGTTTTTCATTTCCCACATGTAGCTTCACGTTCCATGCATGGCTTATTTTGCATCAATTTTGCACCAATTTTTCCTCCATGCTAAACCGAATAGGCTATGTTTTGGACTAATAAAAACTTAATACTTTTAGGCCTTGTTTTATTAGGGCCTAGCTTCATTGGTTTCATTTGGAAGTTTCAAGCTTATATATATTATTTTTTATTTTATTTTATATTATTTTTTCGAACCAACCTCTTTTTTTATATCTTTATTTTATTTATTTATTTTATTATTATATTTTTATTTGGTTTTTATGTTTTTATTTGTTTTTTTTTTGTTTAATGGCCAATAATAAGCCATTAATGAGCTTTAAAGATAGGTCTTTTATCAAGCCTTTTATCGGACTATTTTAAGTATTCATTCAGGCTTATATAATGGACTTCTCTATAAAAGCATTTAAAAGTAAGCTGTATAATGAGCTTAAAAAATGATAATCAGTGCCCAATTGCAAAAATGAGCATGGATTTTAAAGATAAAATATTTCAGACAAAATTAGGTACCTACAATTTTCTTTCTTTATATATTTTTATAGATTAGGAATAATATAAAGATATAGACAATAATTTTGTCCAAATGTTGCTTCATAAAGAGAGTTTTTCATTTTTTTCATTTTTGTTTTTTTTTTGTTTTTCTACTTTTTTTTTTGTTACCTAAGCTAAAAATAATCTAGACTAATCCACAAATCGTGAAAAATGATTAGGATTAACACACAAAATAGAGAACAATAATGATCAAGACTGAATCATGAATTAAAAGACAAAGAAAATCAAGACTAAATTACAAGTCAAAAAATAAAAGACGATCAGGATTAAACTACAAGTTGAAAGATAAGGATAATTAGGATTAATCGTAAGTGAAAAAATAAAAGATGACCGAGATCGAGCCTCAAGTCGAGAAATAAAGACTATCATAATGTATAGAGATGTGGACTTATAGTTAGACATAGAATTCAGAAGTCGCCACTAATTTTTTTTATTTAGCCACCTAACTAAATTTGTCACATTTTAAAGAGAAGTCGTAAGCTTGACTTAGGTATCTTTAAATGGTAGACTCCAGTTTACGAAACCAAATTTAGGTTCAAGAGTGCAGTTACACGCGAAGAAGGCTATACCATCATTACAGCATCCATCTAAAGGATGGTATTAGTTTGATTTCAAGTTATCCAAGCCTTTAAACATTTTTAAAATTTTATCAAATAATTTAATTATTGAAAATTGATCTTAAATTACTCGAATAGTTTGGTAGTAATTTAAGATAATTTTCTCACCTTAGAAATAGTCATAGAGACTAATGTCCCACTTTGAAGAGGTTTCATCATCCGATTCATTTAACTTTTGTAAAAAACTTTTATTTGTGACAGCAAATGATATTTAGAATCTTAGTTTTGAAAATTTTAATCCAAATTCTCCAATATGTTGGTAAATTTAGAAAAGCTTTTCTCACCTAGAAATTTATATAAAGATTATTATTGACAACATTTTTAATAATTTCATTGTCAAAAATTCAAAATCCAATATAAACAAATTATTATTAAAAATATTCTCCAATATGTTGGTAAGATTTTCTATCAAAGATTATCTTTCAATATGTGGGTAAGATTGAAAAAATTATTTGTTTTAAGAAAATTCGTTAAGTCTTCCAATAATTTAGTAAGACTTAATTCAAGATTTAAATCCTTTACTAGGTTGGTAGAATTGGAAATTTATTTCTTTTGAAACCCCTTTTTTTAGTTTGAAAAAAATTAATTAAAAGAAACAAAAATTACCATGAAAAAATCATCACTTCAATATCATACAATAATATAATATAATCATGCAATAATATAATAATAGAAAATCATAAATACTCTTACCAAATTTCTTTTTCTCATTTTTTCAAATTTAATTAACAATTAAAATACTATTACTACTACTACTGCTGCTGCTGCTAATAATAATAACAATAATAATAATAACAAACATAGTAAAAAAATCAATAAATCAAAAATAATAAATCAAAAATCAAAAAAATAAAAAACAAAAATAAAAATAAAAAAATGGTAAATAAAAATCTTATGAATCGGACAGATCACAAAATGGGTCAAGGCTTAAATCCACGCGGGTTAGCCTGTTGCCAAGATGGCATCACATTAGCTCAATATAAAAGCTAAAAAAATTCAGGTTTCCTAATAACGGTTGGACATTTTCTCTTTCTATCTAATTTTTTTATCCAACCTCTCTCTAAAAGGTCCATAAAAAAATTCAAACAAATGCATAAACTGGACAAGTAACCCAGATTCTAGCTTTAAAAACTTCAACCGGTCATCGGGAAATTCAAACCTTCTCATAAGCAACCTAAAAATCGAGAAACTGGACAACATAATTCCTTCGACCACCATGATACGTGCCGAAAAATTCAAACTGTTACTTGAAAATTCAAATGTTTAAACTAGAAAACCCAAAAATTCTAGAATTCATTCACTAAACCTAAAAAAATTACAACTTTTTCCAGAATTTCTCAGATTCCTAAATAGAAATCCACACACCAATCCTAGAAAAACGTTAGAATTCAAAATAAAAAAAATTGAACAAACCTAAAAATTATATAAAGAACTTAAAAAAAAAACAATAATCTAATCTAGAAATTAAAATTCCCTAAATCCAAAAATCATCCACAGACTTTACCCGAAACTAAAAAAAATCTCTAACCAAAAAATTTCTACCCCTTTTTAATTGCTTTTCCCCTTATGATTTCTAAGTTTTTCCCCCTTTGTAATTTTTGTGTACTTTTTATAAAGATTCAATCTTTTAATTTGGAAAATCAATCAATTCAATTGGATATTCCTTTTACTGTGATTTGATTTGGTTATGCTATTGATTAATTTCTAGAATTTGATTTTGCATGATTCCCAAAATCAAATTCAAGACTAAATCTGTAGGTTTCCTTTTAAACAATAATTACTTTTTTTTTTAATTTTTTTAATTTCCCTTTTTTTGTAACTTTTGACTTTTGACCTTTTTTTTTAACTTTTGAGTAAAATCAAAATCAAAATCAAATTAAAAATTTTAGGCTTTTATCCTATCGGGTCTAAAGCTTCCAATCAAGGCCAATTTATTATCGAATGCCCGTTTTCGATTTTAAAAAAAATTCAAACAAAATGGGGTGTCTAGAAAAAAAACCAAGATTAAGCTGCAAGTTAGAAAATAAAAAACGAATGGAATTGAGCCACAAGTCATAAAATAAAGATGATAGAGACTGAGTCACAAGTTAAAAAATAAGGATGACCTAGACTGAGCCGTAAGTTAAGAAATAAGAATGATTGGGACTGAGTCGTAAGTTAAGAAACAAAAATAATCAAGACTGAGTCGTAAGTCGAGAAACAAGAATGACCATGATTGAGTCAGAAGTCAGGAAATAAAAATGATTGGGAATTAAACAGCAAGTTAGAAAATAGAGATGATTGGATTGAATCGTAGGTTAGAAAATAAACATGACTGAAATTGAGCTGCAAGTCAAGAAACAAAATGATTGAGACTAAGCCGTAAGTTAAAAAGAGAGGATGATCAAGACTGAGCCATAAATCGAGAAACAAGAATGACCAACATTGAGCCACAAGTTAAAAAATAAAGATGATTGGAATTTAGTGGCAAGTCGAGAAATAAGAATGACCAATACTAAGTTACAAGTTAAAAAATAAATATGACCAAGACTGACCCACAAGTCAAGAAATAAAAATGACCAAAGGGTAAATTTTCTTCCTTAAGCTAATGAAACCTTGTTTTGAAAAAACAATATGATTCCATTTAACATCTTCCTTTGAAATAACTTTAACATAATTTATCAAAAGAATGTATGCAATGCATGTGACCACTATAAAAGATCTAGATAATAGAAATGCAATCAATGATTTATACCATGCTTTCCTTGATCATGTTAATTTAATGTTCAAGATTAGTTTAGCTTTTTCAAACTCTAGAGGTTACCCCAATATCTTCACCTTTTGTTTTTATGCCATTTTTTTTTCTTTTTTGACAAATGCCTTATGTGACCTTTAATGATACCTAATTTTGTTCGGACAAAATCCCAGTAATTTGTGAAGCTCTTAAAATCCAACTTGGTTCAAATCCAACATTACTTTATTTTTGACAAGCTTTTAAAATCAAAATTAAAGCCAATTTAACCTAAATACCCAAAGGTTATATTTGGTCAAATATAGTCAAACTTGATCAAAATCGATCAAACTTGATCAAAACGATTAGAACCCAAGTCAATTTTTAAATTTCACAATCAATTTGGAATCAATATGGATTAAGATTGAAATTTATGATTTTTTAAAGCATTGAAAAGTTTAATTGTACTTCGAGAAGTGTAAAATTACTAAAATGTCTTTAAAAGTATTATTGTAATTTGACTTTTTCAAAGTTGAATTTTCGTGAAAATTTTTAGATCATAATTGAATTTTTTTTTTTTATAATTTTGATGCATTGAAAACCTAGATCACACCTTAAGAGGTGTGAAATTACAAAATACCCTTAGGGGTATTTTTGTAATTTTAGGGGTATTTTTGTAATTTGACATTTTCAAGGTTGAAATTTTGTGAAACACTCTAAATCATGGTTTGATATTATTTGATGATTTTTAAAATTTTGAAAACCTTTATTATACCTTGGGATAAGTGAAATTACTAAAATACCCTTTAGGGGTAATTTCATAATTTAGTCTTCATAAGATCTTTTTTTTGCAAAACTTTTGAAATCATATTTTTATAATATTTGATAATTTTTTATGCATTCAAAATCACAACAATACTATAAAAAGGTGTGAAATTACCAAAATACTTCTTAAAGGTAATTTCGTAATTTAACCTTCTCGAGGTCAAATTTTTACAAAAATTTTTAGATATTAATTTCATAATATTTCAAGATTTTTGGTATTTTAAAATCACAAAAATGAGCATGTGAACATTTATTTCCAAGAAAATGTCCTAAAAACTAAAAACTTTGTATTAAGGGCAAAATTGTATTTTCACTTGATTTAATGACTGTAAAAATCTAACATTTGTAGTGAACAATGTGGAACATTAGATCACATGAGAAATCTTGGTTGAAGGCTAAAGTTTGCTCTTTGAAATAAAAACAAGGAAAAAATTTTGGCCCTTGGATGAGTTTTTGATCTAGTGGCTATAATTCAATCTTAAAGGGATATTTTAAAGGGCTTTTTCTTAAAAAAAAAGGGGCATTTTTACATGAAAAAACTAGAGGAAAAAAATGTGAAACAAAGAAGAGAAAAATAAAGGAAAAAATGTGAGAAAAAAATGTGAGAAAAAAAGGGTAAAAAATTTTTTTGTTGCTTGCTTGCTTGAAGGTAGCCTTTCTCAACCTCTATTTTTGCATCCTTATCATAATTTTCATTGCATTTTCATTGTGTTTCATCCAATTTTTTATTGATTTTTGTAGACACCCAATTGGGTCCAGGCCCAAATGGGTAAGGCCCAATTGAATTTTTTATCCTGTATTTTTTTTCTTTTTTCTTTTGTATATCTGTATTTATTTATTTTTATTTAGAATAGATTTATATGTATATATTTATTATTATTATTATTATTATTATTTATTATTTTTTTTTTGTAATATATTTTTGGGTTTATCTTCTTTTATTTTTTAAATTATCTGTTAATTTTATCTGATTCTTTTTTATTATTTGATTATTATTTTTTTTCCTTTTTATCCTATATTTTCTAATTATCTATTATTTTTTATTATTGATTTTGGAGGGCTGGGATTGAAAGTTGAAGAATCCCATTGTGAATGAGAATTCAATCAGAAGAGTCCAGATTGGACTCAAAGATTGAATTCTCATCCAAAGAGGAATTAGGATTGATCAGGAACTCCTGATCAATCCCTATAAAAGGGACCTCCTGGAACAGAGAAGAAAAGAGTGAGCCAGAGCTATTGATTTGAGAGGAAAAGGTGTAGAGAAGAGTATAGAAGGCTAAGAAAAGGTTTAGGAAAGTTCTAGGAATCATCAAAAATTTTTTGGGAATTTTTCGAAATTTTTTTTTCTTTGGGAATTTCTGGAAAATTCCAGATTCCAGTTGTATTTTCTGGCGAAGTTTGAATTTTTCAAAAAAAATTTCGACCAACCTTGAAGTTTCCGGCGATGTGCCCAGTTTCCGACAAAGAACCCCAGAAACTGGTGATCTTTCGGCCAACTTCCGGTGAACCTCCGACGAAATTTCCAGATTTCGATGACATTTTCCAAAATTCGACGAAAATTCCACCGGTGTTCTTTAGCTTTTAGAGAGAAGGGAGAGAAAAAAAAAGAAGAGAGAGAGAGGGGAGGAGTATTCTGTCGAAAAACGAAGGGAACTGCCTTTTATACCTTCCTAAAACGACGTCGTTTTGGCTTTAAGTTAATCAGAAGATCTGCGCGTTTTACCGAAACCCGACCCGACCCTAGCGTTGACCTGCTTCCTGACCCGCACGTGCCAGCCCCCTTCCGAGCCGAGCCAAGCTGCCAAGCTGCTCCCCCCGAGCCGTTTTCCTGCCTTGAGCCAGGCCGAGTCGATAGCCGAGCCGCTCCAGGTTTTTTTTTTTAATTTATTTATTTATTAGATTAGGTTTATTTAATATTCTTTTTATCTTTATTTTATTTTTTTATTTTTTTACTTTTCTTTATTTTTTTATTTTATTTTTATTTATTTATTTTATTCTATTTTCTTTAAATAAAAATAAAAAATTCCAAAAAAAATATTTTGAGGAAAAAGTTGAAAGTATCAATTTTTCTTAAAAGAAAAATAAATTTCCAAAAAATATTTTTGGGGAAAAGTTGAAAGTATCAATTTTCCTTGAAAATCGAAATTTTCAAAAAATATTTTTAGGGAAAAGTTGAAAGTATCAATTTTCCTTGAAAATCGAAATTTCCAAAAAAATATTTTTAGGGAAAAGTTGAAAGTATCAATTTTCCTTAAAAATAAATTTCAAAAAAATAATTTTTGGGGAAAAGTTAAAAGTATCAATTTTTCCTACACAAGAACAATCATCATTTCCTTCCTTTCTATTTTGATTTTGATTTTGATTTTTTCTTAATTAATCCAACGACGGAGCCTTTGCAAGTGAAACAGTAGTTTTTCTTGCATACTCCTGAGGTGAGGGAATTTTTTCAATTTTTTGCTAAAAGTATTAGAGTCAATTGAGAATAATTTCCAATAATTAATTACTTGGTAAGATTTTAAGGCTAATTGGATAACACAAATTTAAGTTGGTACCATCTTTTGATGGGCGTTGTGAGGGTGCTATAACCTTCCTCACACGTAACCGAACTCTCGAACCCTGTTCTGGTTAGTAGACCCGAACCTATTCTTTTAGGGACCCTTAAACTTAGGTGTTCCCTGAAAGGACAGATTCTTTAGGTGATCAAGTGCACCTAGATAAAAAAGATTGGTGGCGACTCTCTAAAAGTCAATGTCTAGCGATAGATCCCCGGATTTAGACGTTACGACAACTTGGCGACTCCGCTGAGGACCTTGAGAGTCAGGCCAGCAAATAATTTGTGTTATCCAAAAGCCTAATAAAATTGAACCTTGTTGTATATATGTGTTATTATTCATTCATGTTTGTGTACTTTGTTAATTATGTCATTCATATGCATGTGCATAACATGAGCTTTACACTCGAGCTCCGGCCCTCTAGGAGGGAGTAAAGTACCTATTGCTTTGGTGAGGTCTAATACCTCCGCGGTGGCTAGCGAAATACTCCCACTCAAATTGAACCTTTTCCGTTTGTAGCCTGTAATGGGTGAGGATTAGGGTGCCTTACTAGTCTTTGATGGACAAGGATGTAAGGAACAGTTTGAGGACCTTTAGACTTTGACCTTAAAACCATATATAGTGAACCTTAAGTGTGCCTAACCTAGGATAGAGCCCTTTCTACCCAATGATAGATATACCCTAAAATTAAGACACAAAAAGGGTGTTTATCTAATCATTTTGATTATTTAACTTTGTGTATCATTTTCATTTTCATTATGTAACATTATGCATCAGCATCACTTTCATTTCATCCATGAAACTAACTATGCTGTTCGTCTGATTGTATGCATCTGCATTATTTTCATGATCATGTTTTAACACAATTTGCATTCATTTCATACTAGATTTCATTCAAAAAAATGTGCATTTCATTCATCAAAGCATCATACATAGCATAACATTTCTAATCATAAGTATGGTACTGAAGGTTCCAGGATAGCTCCATCTAGCGAAAATCCTGCCCATCGATACAATACAAGATCCAGAGCAAGGCAAATGGAGGAGGAAAGTTCCCATAGATTTGAAAAAAATAGAAAAAGCACAAGAGAAGATTGAAAGTGAGCTAAGCAAGATTCTGGAGGCTCTTAATAACATGAATAAAGGAAAAAGAGTTGAAGGAAATACAAGCCAGCAAGTTCCCTTATTACAAGAAGTGGCTGACCTTTTGTACCCTTCAAATTTTGGCCCACCTCAGGCCCAATCTGCCCAAGAGGTCCCGCCACAACATTTCGCATATCCTGGAATGCTATCAGCTTTCAACTCAGGGCATTATAACAGCTATGTAAATCCTGTCTTCACTGAAAAGGTAGCAGAACCAAATTTTGATCTAGATGATTTAAAAGAGAAGGAGAAAGAAAAGATGAGAGTGGAAGTTCAAGAAAGCTCTAAGATTAGTATGCTAGAGCAAAAGCTAAGGGCCGTGAAAGGATTTAGCTTTTATGGGTCAATTGATGCTGCTGGGCTCTGCCTAGTTCCTGATGTGGTTATCTCCCATAAGTTTAAAGTACTAAAATTTGAAATATATGATGGTACAAAGTACCCCAAAACCCACATCACCATGTATTACAGGAAGATAGCAGCTCATTCGCATGATGAAAAACTCTTATGCATGTCTTTCAGGCTCAGCAGCCAGATGGTATGTTCAGTTAGACAGAACTCGCATTCGCTCTTGGAGCGATATGGCACATGACTTTATCGATCAATATCGACATATTATCGATTTGACCCCTGATCGTTTATCTTTACAGAATCTAGAGAAAAAGGCAAATGAGTCTTTTAAAGAATACGTTCAGAGATGGAGAGATATAGCTTCACAGGTACAACCTCTATTGACAAAAAAAAAAGACCACAGTGCTATTTGTTAGCACTTTAAAACCTTCCTATTATGAAAAGATGATAGGGAATGCAACAAAAAATTTTACCGACATGGTGATCTCTGGAGAAATTATTGAAAGTGTCATAAAAAATGATAAGTTGAAAGAAGGAGAAACCAAGAAGGCATCAGAAAAGAAGAAAGCTCAAGCTCAAGCTGTAAGCTTTGATAGACAACAATTCAGGGGTTATCAACCTTATCCATCCCAAGGTTACTCTTCATACTATCGTACTGTGAATAATGCCTCATCCTACCCATACCAGCTAGCTTCACAACCACCTTATTTTAGCCCTCAAGATCTTACATATAGCCTTAACATTCAAGCTCCTGTAAGAACCTAAATTCATCCTACTAACCCAGCAAGTAGCTCACGAGAACAACAGACTACTCGAGAAAAACCTGTATTTGATCCAATTCCTATGACTTATACAGAGTTATATTGAGAACTCTATAATAGTCATTTGATTGCCCCTAGCCATGTGGAACCGCTTAAACCACTCTATCCAAAGTGGTATGATCCTACAGCCCACTGTGACTACCATTATGGAATTACTAGCCATTCTACTGAAAATTACACTACTTTAAAGCATAAGGTGCAACGGTTGATCAATGATGAAATGGTAAGTTTTGATCAGAAAAAAGCAACAGCACCTAATGTTAGCGTACTGAGCGAAAGTCAAGAACAGAAAGGATCCAGAGAATCACAATGAATTGAGGGGTAATATGTCAATAGAGATTTTTCACCTGATCATATAGGGGGATAATTTTTAAGAATGGAGATAAGGCTGGTTGAAAGTTTTTTTGTCATTCTAAGATTTCTTTTCAAGTAATGTTAGATTTCTTTTTTTGCAATATGACTTCACTTATTATCATTTTAATAAAGGCAAGTTAATGCATTTCATTTTTCTCTTTCACTTGATCATTACTCCATGCCCTGTTATCTTTCATAACTTTATACTCCCATTCTTAAATTTCAAATGATGAATATTTAGACAATGATAACAATAATTTTGAGATTTAATTTTGAGAACTCATTCACAGAGAAGATGATTTGAGCAAAAATAAATAGGGTAAGTTGTTAATGGAGGTGAAATAGATATGTCTTGAAGATGTGCAATCTTTTATACAAGTTCATGAGCTTTGTTCAATAGATGATGTTCAAGAAAAGTATTCACAATTGAGATGAAAAATGGCCATCTTTCTGTTACCATTCGAAAAACCATTTATTGCTACCCCTTTGAGCCTGTTATGATTTCTTTTTCTGAAGAACCCTAACCAAGGATCACCCTCTACACTGGGGGGCAATTTTTGAAAAAATTTCACAAAAGGTCTCAAAAATGGAAAAAGAAAGAAAAGAAAAAGAAAAAATAAATGCCACACATGACTTGGGGCAAAGTAATGAGAATCTTTTGAGAAAAAAAAGTAGTGAAATGATGTGGGGGCAAAATACCAAGTTGCATCAAATGATACTTTGGTCTTGAACCTTTTTAATGCGTGTTTTGAGCCTATTATATCCTTTTTTTTTATGACCATTCACCTTGGCCTACATTACAACCTTGAAAAGTCCATTTGGATCAAATGTGAATACTCAACTTGAATGATCATATGTTGAGCGAGGGTATGCTCATGAGAAAGCAATGGAATCAGGCTCTAAAGTTTGATGTATGAAAGATATCAACAATGGATGAAAAATGAGAAAAGAGAAAAAAGATGATGAAAAAAAGAAAAAAAAAGAAAAAAAAAGAAAAAAAAATGAGAAAATGAAAAAAAAGAGATTCAAATTGAAAACCTAAAAGGTTGATAGAAAAATATCTAGGTCAAACAGCTCACATAAATGGAAGATCAAAGACATCTGAAGATCCCTCAAAGACTGGGGTAAAGTTCGCCAAGCTCAAGCTGACTTCAACAGTAAATGGAATGAGTTTTTGAAAAAGAATCCTAGATTAATGTTGAGAATTGTTTGAATATTCATCATTTGGACATACCATCCATCCCAATGACATATGTCCAATTTATTTCCTTTCCCATTTGTTTTTTACCAAAATATATCTTTATTGATTATCTTTACCATAATTCACCTTGTGTTCTCTCATTGTTTCACCCCTAGAATGAATTGAGAAAATGCTTGATTGCATTGTATTTGTCAAGATTTGAAATGATAATGAATGAATGAATATGTGTTTAAAAGAATCTTACATCCATTTGAAAAGAAATCTAAGATGATGAAGAAATGGTAGAAACCTAAAAGAGATGATTTGAAAAGATATATGATGTGATCAAATGAAGAATATAATGGGGTAAATCTTGAAAAGTGATGAGTACAAAGATGAATTGGTCGATATGACTTGCAAGTTATGATTGAATAATCAGTGGACAAAGTTTGTTTTGAAATGGTTAATGCTAAGATACCGTGAACGCCAGACCCAGTGATGGTGGATGAAACTTGTTTTGAAAGTGCTGAGAAATTCATTGAATGATGGTAAAGTGATGATCGATTGATGAAGCTTATTCCAAAGTATTGAGAAACTAAACAAGGAAGAATATGAGTGGAAGAAACAATTAAGAGCTACACTGATTCGATTTTAGAAGAGCAGTGCAATTGGATCCTTGAAGAATCAAAGGGCTTGACACCCAAGAAAGGAAAAAGAGCTTGAGAAACTCGAGTACCATACATTGAATAGGAATTAATTGGCCAACATTTGCATAGCATGCATTGAAATTCATATGCATTTGCATAGCATACACTACTTTCAGAAAAGTAGAGTGTATAAATTCAAGAAGCAAGGGTGTTCTAACATCCCACATGGAGAAGATAGATATGAAGATATTTTGCAAAATTAAAAAAAAAAAGCTTGTCAGGTAAGTTCCTAATCCTTGAAATAGGATTTCTTTTGGTATCAGGGTTGATTTATAAGACCTTTGGGCATAAACCCCTGAAATTCCTTCAAACACAACTTTCAACTCCTTTGGACATGATTGTCAAGGAGCAATTTACTTTTCAAAGTTCCTTGCCTCTGTTTAGAGGAGCAATTTATTTTCAAAGTCGTGGTGCCTCTGTTTAAAGGAGCAATTTACTTTCCAAAGTCGTGGTGCCTCTGTTTAGAGGAGCAATTTACTTTTCCAAAGTCGTGGTGCCTCTGTTTAGAGGAGCAATTTACTTTCCAAAAGTCGTGGTGCCTCTGTTTAGATGAGCAATTTATTTTTCCAAAGTCGTGGTGCCTCTGTTTAGAGGAGCAATTTATTTTTCAAAGTCGTGGTGCCTCTGTTTAGAGGAGCAATTTAATTTTTCAAAGTCGTGGTGCCTCTGTTTAGAGGAGCAATTTATTTTTCAAAGTCGTGGTGCCTCTGTTTAGAGGAGCAATTTACTTTTCAAAGTCGTTGAGCCTCCGTTTAGAGGAGCTTTGGTAAAAACAAAAAAACAAAAAAATACAAAAAAAACAAAAAAACAAAAACAAAAAAATACAAAAAAAAACACAAAAAAATACAAAAAACAAAAAATGACAATGTTGAGTTGAGTCTGGATTGGGTGTCTACGTCTTTGCGCAATTTCTGTTTCACAGAAAATGTGGAAAGAGGCGCAGCTGTAGACACCCAATTGGGTCCAAGCCTAAATCAATTGGGCCTGGCCCAAATGGGTAAGGCCCAATTGAATTTTTTATCCTATATTTTTTTTTCTTTTGTATATCTGTATTTATTTATTTTTATTTAGAATAGATTTATATGTATATATTTATTATTATTTATTTATTTATTTATTTATTTATTTTGTAATATATTTTTGGGTTTATCTTCTTTTATTTTTTAAATTAACTGTTAATTTTATCTGATTATTTTTTTTTTATCCTATCTTTTCTAATTATCTATTATTTTTTTTATTTGATTTTGGAGGGCTCGGATTGAAAGTTGAAGAATCCCATTGTGAATGAGAATTCAATCAGAAGAGTCCAGATTGGACTCAAAGATTGAATTCCCATCCAAAGAGGAATTGAGATTGATCAGGAACTCCTGATCAATCCTTATAAAAGGGACCTCCTGGAATAGAAAAGAAAAGAGTGAGCCAAAGCTACTGATTTGAGAGGAAAAGGTGTAGAGAAGAGTATAGAAGGCTAAGAAAAGGTTTAGGAAAGTTCTAGGAATCATCAGAAATTTTTTGGGAATTTTTCAAAAATTTTTTTTCTTTGGAAATTTCTGGAAAATTCCAGATTCCGGTTGTATTTTCCAGTGAAGTTTGAATTTTTCGGCGAAAATTTCGGCCAACCTTGAAGTTTCTGACGACCTGTCCAGTTTTCGACGAAGAACCCTAGAAATCGGTGATCTTCCGGCTAACTTTCGGTGAACCTCCGACGAAATTTCTAGATTTCGACGACATTTTCCAAAATCCGATGAAAATTTCACCGGTGTTCTTCAGCTTTTAGAGAGAAGAGAGAGAAAAAAAAAGAAAAGAGAGAGAAGGGAGGAGCGTTCTGTCGAAAAACGAAGGGAACTGCCTTTTATACCCTCTCAAAACGATGTCGTTTTGGCTTTAAGTTAATCAGAGGATTCGCGTATTTTGTCGAAACCCGACCCGACCCGAACGTCGACCCGCTTCCTGACCCGCTCGTGCCAGCCCCCTCCGAGCCGAGCCGAGCCAAGCCAAGCTGCCAAGCCGCTCCCCCCGACCCGTTTCCCTGCCTTGAGCTGAGCCGAGCCGATAGCCGAGCCGCTCCAGGTTTTTTTTTTTAATTAATTAATTTATTTATTAGATTAGGTTTATTTAATATTCTTTTTATCTTTATTTTATTTTTTTATTTTTTTACTTTTCTTTATTTTTTTATTTTATTTTTATTTATTTTTTTATTCTATTTTCTTTAAATAAAAATAAAAAATTCCAAAAAAAATATTTTTAGGGAAAAGTTGAAAGTATCAATTTTCCTTAAAAATAAATTTCAAAAAGGGTTTTTGAGGAAAAGTTGAAAGTATCAATTTCCCTTAAAAGAAAAATAAATTTCCAAAAAATATTTTTGGGGAAAAGTTTAAAGTATCAATTTTCCTTAAAAGTAAATTTTCAGAAAAAGAGATTTTTGAGGAAAAGTTGAAAGTATCAATTTTTCTTGAAAATCGAAATTTCCAAAAAATATTTTTAGGAAAAAGTTGAAAGTATCAATTTTCCTTAAAAATAAATTTTCAAAAAAAGGATTTTTGAGGAAAAGTTGAAAGTATCAATTTTCCTT
The DNA here is from genome assembly GCF_047325235.1 of Durio zibethinus. NCBI lineage: Eukaryota > Viridiplantae > Streptophyta > Magnoliopsida > Malvales > Malvaceae > Durio > Durio zibethinus. Next base: position 10,757,154 of record NC_143170.1, on the reverse strand, counting down.
GAAAATTGAAATTTCCAAAAAAATATTTTTAGGGAAAAGTTGAAAGTATCAATTTTCCTTAAAAATAAATTTCAAAAAAATAATTTTTGGGGAAAAGTTGAAAGTATCAATTTTTCCTACACAAGAACAATCATCCTTTCCTTCCTTTCTATTTTGATTTTGATTTTGATTTTTCCTTAATTAATCCGACGACGGAGCCTCTGCAAGTGAAACAGTAGTTTTTCTTGCATACTCCTGAGGTGAGGGAATTTTCTCAATTTTTTGCTAAAAGTATTAGAGTCAATTGAGAATAATTTCCAATAATTAATTACTTGGTAAGATTTTAAGGCTAATTGGATAACACAAATTTAAGCTGGTACCATCTTTTGATGGGCGTTGTGAGGGTGCTATAACCTTCCTCACACGTAACCGAACTCCCGAACCCTATTCTAGTTAGTAGACCCGAACCTATTCTTTTAGGGACCCTTAAACTTAGGTGTTCCCTGAAAGGATAGATTCCTTAGGTGGCCAAGCGCACCTAGATAAAAAAGATTGGTGGCGACTCCCTAAAAGTCAATGTCTAGCGATAGATCCCCAGATTTAGATGTTACGACAATTTTCTTGAAGGTTTTTTGTTTATTTTCTTGTTTAAAGTTTGAATCAAATTTCATCCAATTAATCAATGGTTGAATTAAAGTTAGAAAAAAAACAAAACAACACAAATCCACCATTGAAAAACCAAGTTGGAGGTTCGGCCAACCTTCCCTCCCATGGCCAAACTTTTTTTTGGCTTCTTCTCTAAATATGTTATATTGTTTTTTTGCTACCCATGTGTGTTTGGTTGATGGTGTAGTTGTTATTTTTTAGTTTATGAACTAGTTTTGTGGTATATGATGATGTTTGATTTGTATTTTTGTTGATATAATTTTCTTGCTATTTTAGTATGTTACATGTTTGGTGGACTTTTTTTTGAAGTAAAAGGTTTTTTAGTCTTGATTTTTATGATGCTCAATGCATGCTTAAGTGAAAAGGAGTGAAAATGTGATTAAAGAATTAGCACAAAGGTTTAACACATGCATTTATTAATGATGTTTTTGTAATTTACTTTTATTTCATGTACATTTCCATAAAACCTTAAAAATTGAAACCCCAAACCTTAAACCCTAAATCTTAAACCCTTAGTCCTAAACAAACCCTAAACCCTAAACCAAATCCTAAATCTTAAACCTAAACCCTAAACCCTAAACCTAGACCCTAAACTAACCTAAACCCTCAAGTCAATCGTGCATTTACATTTCATATTATCTTTTCATCACATGCATTTTTATGTTGTCATGCATTTATACTTTGTCATTCATGTTATATTATCATACATTCATCATATTTTCTTATGTTTATGCATTTCATACAGTTGTTTTTCAAAAATTGGTTTTCAAAAGAAAATTGTTTTAAATAAGATAACAACTTAATTAAATATAGTTATCGAGATTTGGTCTAACTATTAGGTACTCGAGGTGATTATTATTTATGAGAGGTGTTATCTCGATTTTGTGAGGCAATTTGAAAACTTTTCAATTAGAAATATTTTTAAAGCTCTACCTAATTATAGGAGAGTGAAAGAAGTGTTTCGATATTTAAAGTGTTTTCACTTTGATTCAAAAATTTTAAAAATAAAAAAAAATGAATTAATCTTAAACATTAAGAAAAATAGGACTGTTTTAACCAAAATTAAAAGATAACATGCAATCAATTGGTACCATCTTTAACAAGTGCTATGGTGGTGCTAATCTTTCTTTACATTTAACCTAGTTTTGAATCTAAACTATGATTTCACATATTGCAAATTTGTTATTTTTATAAAACTTTTAAACCTGTTTTAAAATGTTTTATTAAAATGATAAATTTTTTTGGATGGTCAACTATACCTTAAAAAAGATCGGTAGTAACTTCTTATTTTGTTTTCATCAAAAATATTTTTAGCCTCCTTCCCAATTTTCCCATTTGTTCGACTTTTGAATCACCTACATCCAAGTCCCAAGACATCGCAATAGCTCAGTGGCTCCATTGCGGATATATTTTTAGAAAGTTAGGCCAAAGATTGATTATATGTTATCCTAAATTTTGGTTTAATATCCTAATTAGTGTTTAATCTTAATTCTTTAATTTTATTTTTTTATTTTTTAAAAAAGTGAAAATTTTGAAAAAAAATGAAAAAAAGTCTTGATTTAATTTCTTGTTTTCCCACAAAAAATGAAAAATCATATTAAATATTTAGAATATAAAATATTGATTTGAATTTAAACACATTTTTATCCAAATATATCTAAATCAAATTATATATTATTCAAAATAATAATAAAAATTAATACATAAAATGGTTTCTAATTTTATGGTATTTATCAAATAAATAAATTAAAAAAATTATTTAATTATCCAAATCTTTTAAACTTTAAGTAAAGATCTTTTATTCTATTTATCAAATTAAAATTAAAATGATTATTTAATTATTTAAAATTTTTAAAATTTAAGTAAAGACCGAATCATATATAATTAATTATTTATGTTTTGAATTCATTTATAGTTAAAAATAAAAAAAATCAAATTTATCATTCTTAATTCAAAATTAGCAAAAACACCAATTATCTTTTTGACTCAAATGTTTTCTTATTAAATATTCTCTTAAAATTTACGTATGATAATATTATTTCTTATATATGGATTATAAATAACTTTAGATTAAATAAACCTTTGAAAGCTGTTTAAATAAATTTAATTCAGTTAATCTAATTAAACTAAATTGAAAATAATAAATATTTGTTAAATCAGTATAATGTGATATGATTTGGTTAAAGATTTTAAAATTCAAATCATTAACATATAAGAAAAATCAAACTCTTAGGACTTTTTTATAAATTAAGAAAGCTAAAAAAGAAAAAGGGAAACATTTCTAAAAAGAATGATTTTAGAGCTTCAACCATAGAAAAAGATGAAAGATTCTGAAGAAGCAATTGGCTAACTTTAGCTCAAGCAAGAGAGATAAAAAGCTACAAACCTATAAAAATATACAAGCTACAAACATTTGAAAATTTGACTTTCATGTGAAAGCTCTTTTACAAGTTAAAGTCAATGGAACCTTTAAGTGCTTAATCAAATCATCTTGCTTCATTTTCAATTCCATTAAGTCATAAAGATTGGTGAAATGTAGTATAAAAGAAAGTCAAATGTAAGTTGTACTATTACTTTCACTTACTTTTGTTTTATTTTAGTGGTAACATTTGTAACAAATCAACAAATGCCAATAAAATTTAAAAATTTTCTATCCATGTTGCTTTTTCTTTTGTTTTCCTCTTTATTTTAATTTGATTTAATCTTGATTAAAGTTTTTTATTTAGTGAAATAGTTAACAGTTAAATTTTATTAAAGTTAATTTTGATGAAACTATTTATATGGCAAATGCAATTGGTGGTATAGAGTTGCTTGAGATAGGGATGTGATGGTTATTAGTGCTTTTTAATCTTAAGTTAAAGGAATGATCACATATGCTATTACAACATGGGCTTTTGTTGTTGTAAAAGCTCTTAAATTTGTTAAGGGCGTGAGGTTTACATTCACTTTACGTAGTTTATGAAAAAGATGTACTAGGCATAATAAACTTGATCTAGCTAGTCTTAACAAACCGGTTAATGATAGGCAACATGTTAGGTAAGAAGCCAATTAAGCTCAGTAGGGTTTGAATTTTGCATTACTAATAATGCAATTCATAATGCAAAATGCGTAAAGAAGTATTATAGATATTATCACTATTGATTGTAACTCAAGTTATTAGCAATGGAATTTTTTTATTTAATTCAAAATTAAAGTTTAATTTTATTTAATTGGAAATAGATAAAATCTCAAAAATTCATTTTCTCAAAAACCTACGTAATAATAATTTCATACTTTTTAAAATAAATATAACTTATCTTTATTAATGATATAACATAAAGGTACAAATGCAAATTTCTATTTTTTTATCATTTGTATTTTTTATTTTATGATTTTAATATTATTTACCATCTATTTTTTAAATAAGTTTATTTTTTATGATATGTCATTTCAATATTTGAATTTTAAGTATGGTATAAAATTTAAAAGTTACATAAGTGCGCATAAAATACTAATTTTTATGTGTTTACAAAGATTTAAGTAGACAAAACTATCATGTGTATTGCATAGGTCACACACTACCAAAAATAAGTCTAATACCAATGGATTTTTAATGACAAAATTTTTTCATTATTAATTACTTACTAATTTACGATGGTTTGCCGATGAAAATACAAAAAAAAAAAAATTTTTTCCAATGGAATTTACCGATCAAAAAAATTTTGTTTGTAATCTGTGGCTAAAAGTTTTAACGATAAATTATTGACAGAAAAAATTCATCACTAAAAGGAATTTCAATAAATTTTTTTAATTTTTTTAAAGGAAAATTTTTTTTAATGATGGATTTTATTAGTAATTTATCGTTAAAAGTAAAAAAAAAATATTTTTGAATTACCAACAAAAAATCCTCAGTAATCCATTGCTAAAAGTGTGTTTTTAGTCAAAATTCCCTTCCCCTTTCTTTTTTGCCCTAATTCCAATCCCTAATTCTTGTTTTCTTTCTCCTCCCTCTCTATTCTCTATTCTCTCTTCTCTTTTCTCTTCATTGGTAATCCTCGTTGGCCTCGGTGCCTATGTCTTGAAAGACTAAAATATTGTAGGAAATTTAATATTGAACTATATTTTGTATCGTGCTTATTGAGATGTAATGACTTTTATGAAAAGTGAAAACTATTGCATATTTTGCTTTGTAATTCTAGTTGTGTATTGTGATTATTGATGAAGTAAATAATGTAGTAATTGAAAGCCTAAACATTGTAAGACTAATGGTATTGAACTATGTTGGAATGATACTGTACTTGTGTTGGAATGATAATTGTTTTAAATTTTTTGTAAGAAAATTATGTTACTGCATTATCTAAAAAATATGGTGAAGACTCTTCCAATCATCTAAATTTTGATCCATAGGCATAGATTAAAGCTATTTGAGGGGTTGAAGCTACACGTACTCATGTATATAGCTTTGGATCTGCAGATAGATTTAAAGACCTTTTTTACTTAAATTAGTCCATTGCTGCAGCAACAACGTCTTACTTTGTTTATGGTCCATCATTAGTGCCTCCTTAACTTCAGATACAAAAACAAATTAATGAGTTAAGGACCAAGTTAAGGACTAAGTTGAAGATTGAACTTAGGTCTTTTTATGGATTAGATGATGTAGTTATAAGATTTAAACAATTTTTGCCAACACAATTTTTTAGACTTGACAATGGCAACACTGATTTTGGATCAGAAGATGCAGCAAGACAGTGAGCTCTTATCTTTATGGATATTTTTATCGATGTTATGAATTGACTTTTAATATTATATTTTGTGGATATTATAGATGTTAAGAATGTTAATTTATAATTTGGATTCATTTAATGGTTATAATGTTGATTTCATATATGGATTTTTTATTTTTATTATTAATAATAAAAATAATAAGTTTTTTTTTTTAATTAAGCACACATGTTTATAGGTTTATCAAATGATTATAGATGAAATTATTCAAATTATAGATGAAATTAAAATTATGACAATGGATTTTACTGAAGGAATTTAGTTATTGTTGACGAAATTTTAGTTTATAGATAGATTACATTATTGACGGAATCATTGATCAATTTTTTGTTTTTAAATAACTTCTAGCAAGGAATCATGAATTTGAATTATTTAATAAAAATTAACAAGTTTTCAATCAATTTGCATTTCTTAGGATTTAAGAAATAATGGAAAAATAATCAACAAAAAAGATTTAAGAAAAATAGAAAATAAAAAGAAAAGCATAATTAGCATAAATTAAAAAAATTAAAAATGGAATATAATTAACAACATAAAAATACTATTTAAATAATATTAAAATTAAAAATCATATTAAGATATAAATTTATGATTAAAAATAATTCAATATTGAAGAAAGAAAGTAGATTTTTGAATAGAATTTTTTCTTTTTGGATTTTGGTAATTGTTGTTCTGAGTTTTATAAGAAGGAAATCTGGCATAGGTTTTTCCTATTGAAAAAATTATAGTTATGTTTGATTTACAAGATTATAATAGAATAAGATAATATAATATTATGATTAAAATTAGATTAAATAATATCATTTTATTTTATGTTTGATGTATGCAAGTATTATGATATAATAATTTATTTATTTATCAAAATTATCTTTATTAAAATTTATACAATTTAAATTATTGATGTAATTTTAAAAGGTATAATTGAACATGTAAGTTTAATTCTATAGATTAAAAATAATTCTCTCTACTTGGAGATGATTGAATAATCTTACATCAATAAGATATTAATCTTCATTGCGATCCCTATCATTTTCTTAGATACAAATTAAACATGATATAAGATAATTATCATCATATCTTATCAATAATTTATGCATCAAACATGACCCATATTGATTAGATATGTAGGTTTAGATTTTTTGCAAATCATTTAGTTAATGTAATGTTTTATAAATGTGTAAGTTTTTTTTTATAATATAATGTAAAAATCATAACATGCAAAATATGTCCAACATGATATATTTTATTTGTATTTTGTGCAATTATATATATTTATAGCGAGCTACAAAATTAATTTATATTATTGTAAAATTTTTTAATTTTATATTTTTTAATAATTAATTTTAATAAATTTAAAAGATGAGAGACACAAATTAAAAAAAATAAAAAATGATTTAATCTTATTTTTGAGATATGTAGAAATAAATTGTTAAAAATATATACAAAATTAAAAAAATTTACATTGATATAAGTTGATCTTCACCTTTACAAAGATCATATTTTATCTATATATAAATATTATTGATATTAATTATTTAATATTTCATAGTTCATTAATAATTTTTTAATATTCACTGACTCCAATAATAAAGATAAATCTTGGTAAGAAACGAAATAATGATAAATATTTTTAAGTTTTTTTAATAATTATAATAATAATTTTGTAAATGTAAAGTTTTGTCTGACATAATTAAAAAGTTTTCAAATTTTATCAATTTAATTAAATAATTTTTTTTATTTTTATTACATTTAAATAAATATTTAATTTTAATTTATATTAAATAAGTTTTTAATTTTTAATTTGTATTTAAATAGATTCTTAATTTTTAATTTGTATCTATATAAAATTTTAATATAAATTAATTTTTTATTTAAAATAAAAATTTACTTAAATATAAATAAAATAATAACTTATTTAAGTACAATAAAAATATATAAATTTATTTTGAATAAATAATTTAAGGATTTTCTTTTGCCATTTTAACCTAAAATTTTTTTGGTGGCAAGCGATAACGATTCCTCTTTTAGATGACCGGTCCGGCTATTGCTGTTGGACGGTCACAATCGCGCACGTGTGATCAGTCATTGGCGTGGACGTTTCACGTGCAGCTGATGTTTCAATAAACTCACACCAGTCTGTGACATTCACCATCACAGACACCCCACTAACCATTCCATACGCCTTTGATCGCCCAAACGCTACGGGAACAGCAATATTTCGTCTCCCTGCGTCTGCAATAACCAACGCTTTCACCAACCTATCTTAGTCCCCTCCAAATCTATTCCTTCGTCCTTCGCCTTCTCTTCCAACTCCAAAATTTTTCGCCAAAACCACAAGAATGTGCTGATAAAAAAATAGAAATAAACAAAAAAAGGAACAAGGTTCTAATGGCAAATTGGATCTCGTCCAAGCTCAAAGTCGCTGAAACTCTCCTTCAACAGGCAAGTTTTTTCTTCTTTATAATTAGTTTATTATTATTATTATTATTTTTTTAAGTTTCATGCTATTCTCTAGGGAGATCTAATGAGCACTGTGAATTTATCCATCTGGTTTCATTTCATTTTATTTTCATTTTTATTAAACAATATTAGTTTGATTTAGGGTAGTTGTAACTGAATTTTGTGATGGACGGATCAGATCGATCAGCAAGCGGCGGAGTCGCTTGGGAAGAATGAGAAGCCACTATCCGATGAGATTGCATTGGATACTCCAACGAAAACCAGTGGGGTTGTATCTTTAAAGGATCAATTAAAAAAGAAATCACAAGAACATAATGATTATCATGGCAAATTGTTCAATGATCCCAATGCTAACTTATCTAGTAATAATAATAGTAATAATTCAGTTAATATTTCGAATCCAGACAAAGAGGCTTCGAGCACGAAAGATTCATCCAAACCTAAGCCCACACTTACAGATAGTGATTGGACTGAACTTCTTAGTACACCTAGTCAGGGGACGAGCTCTAGTAATGGGGTGTCTGGGATTCGGGGCTTGAGGAAAGATGCTAGGAGGAGAGGAAATGTAGGGTCTAATTTGTCACTGCTGGAAGGGAAGAGGAATCAAAAGAGTAATGTTAATGTTATTAAGTCTGCGAGGAGATCAGATATTGTTTTGGGAAATAAGTCGAATGGGAAGCCGAGTGATGGTGAAGAATCAAGCTCTTCTGGGAGGCCTTCTAGTGTTGATATACATAATGATGGTAAGAATTCGGAGGGGTTGGAGTTGGATCACAAGGACACTGCTGCAAGCTTTATGCTGAAACTGAAAGATGAAACAGATGATGAAAATGGTTGGAAATTGGATTCTAAAGGCCTTTCTTCCGATGTGGAAGGGTTTTCACGGGCCATAAACAAGAACCATTCTTTCCAAAAGATGTTGGAATTGGGAGAAGTTGATGGGGTACCTGAAGTGAAGATAGGAATGGCTGATGGTCATGATCAGTTGAGAACTACTGTAAGTGGGAAATCCAAGTCCATTGGTTCATCCAGAAGTCCAGTCTCGGATGATGTAAAAAGGGGCTCTCAGCCCACAAGTGATGGAAGCTCTGATTCAGATTCTGGTTCTGATTCAACGTCTGACTCTGAAAGTGAACATGAGAGGGAGGAAAGGAGGAGGAGAAAGGAGAGGATTTTGGCTGAGCAAGCAGCCGCTAAAGCTGTGGAAGCTATCAAAGAACGAGAGAATATGGTTGCCAGATTGGAGGGAGAAAAGCAGAGCTTAGAGAAAATACTTGAGGAACAAGCCAAACAACAAGCACAAGAGGTAACATTACAAGGCTTTTTACAATATTACATGCATGCATGCATTCTTTATTTCATTCTTTGTTGAGGTTGACTAGGAAAATATTTTGTTCTGACCATGGGGATTTTCTTTTCTATCAAATTTCAAGATTATACGCTTTGAAATACTTTACCAGAAATTTGCTGTTCACAGGAAAAACATAATTCATTATATTTTGTTTTTTAGTGGAGGGTTGGGTGTTTAGGGGCTGAAGGTAGTGCCATACAATTGGAAACTAACAACATTAATGCCGCAGGATTTGCAACTAAACAAATTCTGTATATTGTTAAGAATAGAACACATGACTTCTTTAGAGGCTACTCTCCCCAGTCTCTTTAACCCTCTTTTTTTTCTTCTTTATAGAACCTGGTCATTACTTAGGGCACTAAAAATTTAAGTGTTATGCCTCAAAGATCTGAATCTACCTCTTTTACTTTGATTATTAAGCTAGAGCCTCAACTTGGCATAAATAAATACTGCAATATAGCAAAGAATGGAAAAGCCTGGAACAATGTTTGCACTAATGCATCAATATTTGCTTTGAATTTGAATGAGATCATAGCCATTTCTACATTCTTCTTTTCCTCTTTCTTTCATTAAAGATTAGCCGCTACACCTAAGCTGCATCTAATTGGGTGTTCCTTTAGTTTTCTCTCTTAAATTTATGCTTGCAATTGTTCTGAATGTCTATTAAGTTGAAGTGGGACAAGATCTTGCTTATCCACGGATTTAACTATCTTTAGAGATTTGCTTTATTATGATTTTTACTATTTAAGGAATTGTTAGAGTTAGAGCATGTAAGGTTATATTTGGTATTTTGTATTTATGTTATGGTTTAGAGAGTCGTCTATAAGTATCTATTCACTTTGTTTCTAGTATATTTGGTTTAAGAATATTGAGATTGAGTATTGGATTCTATCCCTACTTTTACTTTTTGTCTTATTACTTGATTTTCATCCCTATTTTTTGTAGTCTACCAAAAGTTCCTCTGTTTCTCCCACTTTCTTCCTTATTTCCCTCTATCCTCTGTTCCTCTTTCTTTTCCTCTCCCTTGTTCTGCAGCTGAAGTTGTCTTTCAACTGTAGCATTAATGGTTTGTTATCTTCTTACTTGTATCAGGCTTCAGAGCTGCAGACAACTACAATGGAAATGATGGAAGCTGTTGAGTTAGAAAAGCAGAAACATAATAATACTAGAATGGAGGCCCTCCAACGTTTGGCTAAGCTAGAGGTGCTGCAACAATTGGTTTAGATATCTACTTCATATTTTGTTACACAGTTTTCTCCATATTTTTGTTTGTCTATTGCATTTGGCAGGAAGTTCTTGTTTCTAAATATCACTAGTAATTGCAGACCACAAATGCTGATCTTGCAAGATCACTTGCTATTTCACAGAAGAAACTTGAAGTGGAGGTATGATAAACTCTAATATTAGTTCTGGTTGGACCTATCCCCTTTCTTCTTTATTGCAGTTTTAAATTTGGAAGAAAATTTCTTTGCTCGTTGTACAATGTATCATTAGTCTGGGTTCTAAAATCTGGCTTTTCATCCTTTTGTTTTTCTTTCTGAACCATGCTTGTTTTTGAGCTTATAACAGAAAAGATAAAAGGATAGAAAGCACATAGCCAAGAAATAAAAAAAAAAAAAAAACAACACTTTTGCTTTGTATTTTCCAATTTGTGATGTATGCCAATATGAAATGTATCAGGCTTATTTCTAGAGTAATGGATTCAGTAGCATCTCCCATTGTCTTGGCTCTTAAGTCTTACACAATTCTCTGACCAATTTACTAATTGATGACTCGGAATGGATAGATATATTCTAAATGTAACTAACATCACAATGAAAGCTTTTCTGGCCTCATCCTCCCTTAACCTTATATATGTTGCTCATTACATTTTAGCTTTTTGAACCAGATTAATAGGGTAGCAGATCGCCGACAACAAATTAAGCTGGAAGAAGCAGCCCATGAAGGTATGTATCTATTATTTTGATCTGATTATAATTTCTTGAAAGAGTGTGGAAGAACCGATGAACCCTACCAACCCCAACCCCAATAAACAGGAAAGAGAAGAAAAAAAATATAAAACTACTTGTCTTAAATGAGTTTATGCAGGAAAGAAAAACAAAAAAGAATAAATATTTATTGCTAGAGTTGTGCTAGGACTTTGGCTACCTATCCTCTTATGGTTGATGGGAAGTGGCTCATTGAAAAGGTATTTTTTTTAATAGGTTGTTAAACATTATGAAATTAAATCAATGGAAGTTCATACAGACATGAAACATTAGGTTTTAGGGGTTCTTGATTTAAGACTAAGCTATTTTTATTCTTAAGTTCTTCCCAAAGAGCCAATTGCTAACACATTAAATTAAAATTAATTACATAAGGCAGATGCAAAAGGGATCTGCAAGGGAAAATCTTCAAAAAGAAAAAAAGAACATGGGGAGGCAAATTAGATTTAATTTTGACTTTTGAGGGTGTTCTTTTTCTTATGGGTGGGCGCCCGTCAAGAGGCTTTTTTTCTGTCTTACGGATCGTAAGTTGGGATCCTATTTCTTTCCCGCATAATCTTTTTTGTGTTTTTTCTTAAAACAATTTTGTGTAATTTACAAATAAGCACCTTGTGGCTTGAGGTGGAACGAATTACCCCTAGAGGTTTGCAAAGAGATATTTAACTATGATTTACTCGATTAACTTACCAATCTAAGACAGTTAGCTTGTTCCTCCTATTTCTTGTCACTTGGCTGATCTTTTTTCCAGTACCTTGTTCTGCTCTTTCTTCTTGTTTCTATCTCAGAATGCTAAAGTCTATGATTTAATTGCTCCCTTGCGATCAATCTTTTTCTTCACTCTTGCTACACATAACTTAAGAGCCTAGAATTGATTGATACCCACCCAACCCTTCCCTTCTTTCTTCTCATCTGTTTTCACTTTTCATCCTTTTTTGAGTTTATCTCTCTATAATCTAATTTGCTTGCATAAAAATCTTTAAATTAACTATTAGTTTTTAAACATTAGGGTGCAAATTTTTTTAGACCTCACCGCAAAATACTTTTTTTTTCGTTACCTAATTTTAATTATATTTTCTAACTTTTTTGGTATTCTATAGTAAAGTCTTTCAATAAGTTGAAACCATGGAAATGTTTCAAACGCATTTTAGATTTCATATTGACTGTAATGATGTTGCTTGCCATGCGTATCATATAATCATTGAGGAAAATATAATGTCTTTATAATAATTAAAGGGGTTGTGTGGTGCACGAGACTCTTGCTTTGCATGGTGTAGGGAAGGTCATGCAATTTCTTGATTAATACTACCCTGAAATAACCCTGGCTTATTTCTATCTGGTTTTACAAGTTACGGATACTTCTTTTTCACCTTGTAGAACTCAAGAGGAGGATCTCTAGTAGTCACCAAAGTGGAACTTATCTAAACCAAGTGAGTTAAGTAGTTTCTCAGATCATATTTGTCTATAAATACTGACTAGAGATACTGTTCTAATCTGGCATTTTCAGCAAAAGTACTTTGCTCCAACGGGTTGTTTGGATAATCTTGTCATTTTAAAATGTTGCAGTTATCAAAGGGAATTGAATTTGGACGTGAAATCCTTGAGGCAGAGTACTCTCTTGTCACTGATAAAATTGGACAATTGCAAGACAAGGTTAGCTTTCCTCTCTCACTTTCTTCCTCTCTAGACACTCACATTTAGTTTTATAAGTTTGCAATGATCTAACAACTTATATAATATTCTATTTCACCACTCATTCATGGATAGCTGCATGTTTCTTTTTTCCGCTAAAAGGGGCAGAGTAAAATGGATATAGAGATCCAAATCCCTCAGCTTGATGGTGTTCATTCATGCACTTGTTATAAAACATTTCAAATAAGAAAAGGTCTCTACAAGTAGCACCATGCATGTCCATGAAACATTAATTGTCCTTTTCCTTCTCTGTTTAGCTGCAGTATTGAAATTCTTAAAGTTCAGATTGGGTCATATGTCCTCCAAGATTTGACTACCAACTAACAAGAAGTTTCATCTTATACTTTGAATATCTACGTTTAATATTTAGACTGATTTACTTAATACTAGAATTTGTGACACACCCACTACATGGTTGAAAGAGGAGAAAGTGGAAATGTAATATTTTTCAAAATAAAAGGTAGTTGTTTTCCTTTTAAGAGCCTGTAAAAAACAGTTTAATACAGAAAATCAATGTAAAAGTGGGCCTTAATCATGATATTTAGTAGGAGAAATGACTAATATGACTCTTATTTTTATCTGTTATGTTTTGCTAGAGTTTTTATGTAATCTATACTTGTATATAAAGGAACTGAAGTTTGGTTCATGAGTCAAGTGATTCCAACTTAGTTTGTGAATTTACATTAACAGCTGAAAAATAGTAAGTACAATAAACAAGGGATATATATAATATGTCAATTTTGACAAATGTCTTAAAGAAATTAGTTGATATTCTCTGTACCTTACACATCTGATCCTATACTTTTTAATTTCTTCTCACTCTTGGGGAAATTACCTTTTGACAACCTGTAACAAGTCAGTAGAGATTTTTTTTAACACCCAACCTAAATGATACCCACATACCTTCCCATGTATCCCAAGTCACAACGGCTGCTACCAGTTCCTTTTCTTGCATTCAAAACAAATCTTTCTTCCTCCATCTCCTTTTCAACATTAAAAGTTTATGTCTTTCTTTTATGGATACCAATTAATTAATACTCACTAAAGGTATGTTCACATGCTATCTTCATCAAAATTTCTTTTTATTGCACCAGCTTCTACATTTTCTCCATCTTGAATTTTACTTCTCATTTCAGAATTTTAAAGTAAAAAATATGTTAAGGAGAATTTTATTTGTGTATGGCCGAAGGTCAACAAAAAGCACCACTAATTGGAGGCCACTTTCCGATGAAGTCTTCACACTAGGGGAAGGAGAAAAAAATCAGTTAAAAGGACATTAATCTCTTCTGGTAATCATCTACTTAATTTGCAAATTCATTCCCTTCTCTTGCACGTGAGAAATAGTTACAACTAAAAGCAGTTTTACATATGGGCTACACAGTTATAGTACCTTGAAAATGTCTTTTGCATTTAATTATGTTTCATTAGTTCATAAAGAATAAATGTGTCATTGGGTTTTTGGAATGATGGAAACTCTAGTAGTTTTTTTTAGACCATAAGCATCACAGGTAGTTTGATTACTCGTACATTAAAACAACATTCCTTTTTGTATTTTCAACTCGTTCCTTTAGAATATCTACTAGAGGTCATCTTTATCACTTTTCAAACTATCAATCTGTACTTCTATCTTCTTTGTAATAAAAAAATCCTCATTAAAAACAATATATTAGATCTTCTGTCTGATATCATGAGTTACTTTTTTTTTTATATATCCTTAACATTATTTTTCTGCTTTTATGTAAAATGATTTTTTAAATGAAATATGATAGTTAAATGTTTTCTTGTATTTTCTACCTATAGAGTCACCATATATAATTAGCTGCACACCTTTTAACTGTTGACATCACCATTAAGGTCAGTCAACATTTCTTTTTTCCCAAAAAATTTGGTTATGTAATTTGCATTGCTTTACATTTTTCTTCAACTCAAAAATAAATTTTGATGCAAATCTAAGTTATACAATAGTATTGGGATGCCACCTTTTTGTATAGGAGTTGTACAGCACATGGAAATGCAATGCATAATTTACCAAAGGAAATTTTCTTTATGGGCTTACTGTGGTATTTTAATAAATTAATTATTGTTGTGCTATTCCTTTGATTACTAAGAAAAGTACTACTGTATATTTGAGTACGGTGTCACAAGGCACCAACTTAGTTACTATAATTATATAAAAATCTAACAAACATATAGAAATAAGGTCATATTAGTCATTTTTGTTCCTAAATATATTAGGAATGAGGCCCATTTTTAAAGTGATTTTCTCATAGGATTTTTTTTTTTTTTTTCCATTTAGACACTTTGAAAGGGACAAATTACCTTTTTTACTTTAAAATCATATAGCCTTTCCACTTTTCCCTCTTAAACCCACGTAGTGGGTGTTAATTCTAGTTTTAGTAACTACATTGATGTCACTAAACTTGTGAACCCCAACTCAGAACATGCAGTACTTTTTTTTTTTTCACTAAAGACTAATAATTAATTCATTGAAAAACAAGGAAAGCCTGCAAAAGAAAATGTGGGAAAATTAAGCATTGCATATCCATATGGTGAACAACTCCTAAAAACTAAAAGATGATACTTGACACTGATGTATAAATTAGATGCAAAGCATTAAAACTTATTTCAGACAACAGTAGGAAAAAAGTTATAGGAATGCAAGACAAAAGTAAGGAATGATGTTAGAGCAGTAAATAATTGACCTGTAGAGATTCTAAAAGGAAGAGTTAAAACTTGAAAATACTAGACAGAATGTTGTTTTGCATTGAGAGGAAAAGTATTTAGAGAAAATGTAGAAGGTGCTAGAGTGTGCATCTCTTTTTCACTTTAAAGTATTGAAATGAAAAGTAAATATTCAAGATGGAGAAAATATAGAAGTTGGTAAAAGAGGTCTGATGAAGAACATGTAAACATTCTTTTAGTAGGTATTTAATTAATTGGCATCCATAAAAGAAAGTAGCAAGCATTCAATGTAGAAAAAGAGATGGACAGGGAAATTCATTTTGTCTCCGTAGGAGAAAGGAAGCGGTAACAGTTTTTGGAACTTGAGACATGTGGGAAGGTATGCAACTATTATTTAGGTTATTTATACAAAAAAATCCCTATTGACTTTTTACCAGTTGTTGATAATGTTATAAAAGTGATTTCCCTAAGAAAAAAGAAAAAAAAAAGAAGGGAAGCATAGGTGGGTTAGAACTCAAACGCAAGAGGCAGAGAGAACATCAACTTGAAAAAAAAAAAGTGTCCAAATGTACATGTATATCCTTGTTTCTTATATTTTTTTATTTTATTTGTGGTGTTTATATAAATTCGCAAATTCAGTTAGTCTCACTCGACTCTTAGCACCAAACTCACTCGGTCCTTTTATGTATTGGCTAAAATATTTAAAATGCCTCATTGCGGTCCCTAATGTCCCAGAAAAGCTCCTATACTTCCATTGTAGCCGATTAAGTCCTTAAAGCATTATCATGTCTGATTAGGCCCTTATTTTGGATAAGACTGTTAAAGTATGTTAGTTTTGCCATGTCAACTCTCTGTGTGGTCATTTTCTTTTGCTACATCTGCATCTAGATGGCAGCATATGAAAGTTAATGCTAAGTTGACATTTATTCCTTATTTAGCAACATAAGTTACCTTTGTACATGCTGACGTGATAGAGAGACCTCATAGATGCCAATGTGGCAACGATAAAAGATTTTTATTGGTTTCCATCCAAATAACAGTTCTATTAAACAAAAGTTTTACTTTAAGGTCTCATTTTGGTACAATAGAAAAATAGGGCTTATCTGAGAAATTGAGAAAGGACAAGGACCTTTTTTTAATTTTTTAGCCTTATTATTAGTATAAAGCTGTTTTAGGTTTTATGTATTTGATTTGCTTGTTACACACAGGCAAGACAACTGGAAGCAAGCATTGAATCAACAAGAAAAGAGGTGGAGAACCCAACAGAAGTAGAAGTTGAGCTGAAGCGAAGGCTTGGACAGCTGACTGATCATTTAATTCAGAAACAAGCCCAGGTCTGTATTTCAACGTTGCACATGTGAATGATTCTGGTTAATCGATATAACATCCTTGTTTTTATTTTCTAGTAAGTGATTAGTGCTCAAAGTGCAAGGTTAAGAGTGAACCTCAGCAATCTTTTAAGTGATATCTATATATATATATATATATATGTATATATATAATGTTTTCAGCTTTAAGGTTGGAGATGTGAACTGCTATTTTATTTGGCTGTACTTTAGGTCTCCACTTTAAGCTTTTTTAACTTTATATAGCATGCAGGATGACCTACTGTGTTGAAACAGTAGCAGAGAAACAATTTTGACTCCAAATATCAATTGATCAATTGCCGAAATTGTGGAATAATTAACCCACAAGCATCTTTCTGCAATAATTCAATTGGGAAACACCAATGTCAAATGTTGAAAATGCATGTGTGTGTACGCACACATGAATAAACAAATTCATATTGAAGGGTTACTTAATGTGTTTTGCTCCTCACTGGATCAAATAGCAATGTTTCTTGTAGAGACTCATTTGTCCACTGTTGTTTCCTGCAGGTTGAGGCGCTCTCCTCAGAGAAGGCAACTTTGTCGTTTAGAATTGAGGTACATAGTTTATGAATGATTAACAGTACAATTTTTCAGAACTAAACAACAGATTTGTAATTTGCACTTGTGAACTTCTTTAGGCAGTTTCAAGGATGCTGGATGAAAGCAAGTTCATGAATATGAGTAATGCGCCGTCAAGTGATTTGGAATCAGGAATATGGAATCTTTCTGATTCAAAGCTTAAGCCTCTCTTTGAGGACAAATTTCGTTCTGGCAAACAGCAACTTGGATCAATGCTTAGGCAGTTGGATGCTATTTTTGTGGCTGGTGCAATATTCTTAAGAAGAAATGCAACAGCAAAACTATGGTCCCTGGTCTACCTGGTATGCCTTCACTTTTGGGTCATATATATTCTAATGTCACATTCCCGACCATCAGACGAGGGAAGATCGGGTGCTGTTATATCCTTGGAAAACATCAACAAAACTGCAGGTGTATAATTTGCAATTTATGTATTTCTTGATCTCAACTTTTGAGAAGTCTTTATGTGTAGGCCGTAATTTGTGCAGGTTTTCCCCTAGAAATCGCAAACAAAATTATTAGGATTATTATTCAAATATTAGTAACAAAATATACATGTTAATACAGAATTTGGTTCCCTATAAAATGTCAAATTCGTTTAAGATTCTTGCTTTTTCTCATCTTACTCTCAGTTTAACATAGCAATTTATTAATCAAATTCCCTCTGAAAAGGTGGGCAACATTGAATCTGCATCAGAACCATATATAGTTGAGAAAAAAGCAATCACTAGCCATCAATTAACCAATCAATAAAGAATACCATACAATATATGCATGAGAATGGATTTTCATTGCTGGAACAAATTAAGCCAAGTTTCAAACATTTGTATTTATCCATGGATGATCAGCTAGAAAATTAATAATGGCAAGAACCGGAAGCAGCCTAAGATCCTATTTGCCTACATTTTGATACCTCATCTGCCACCTGGCAAATCCGAAAAACAAGTATTAACCCATCTTCAGTTCATCCTTTATTTCTGCTTGGCTTCTTCTGCACATTGCACAACGGGTAAAAATATTTTAGTCACAAGTAGACTAGAAGTACAAACCACAAAATATGCTTGAACAAGAATATATGCAACGGCAGAATGCAAGTGTCACGGCCAAGTCGTCAGCTCTAGGTTTGTGCGGCTTCTAGATCCGGGAATGGATTTATTTAGTGTGCAAGATCAGTTTATTACTCAAACTAGTGCTCAGACACTCAATATTTCAAGATTAATCACCCAAGCTGTTGCTTAACAAACATAGGGGTTTGAGGAAAGGCTAGAGAGAAAGAAAAGAATATAAAACGAGTAAAATTATACTAATCAAGTTATGATGTGCATGCAATGAAGGTGGGAACCTTCTATTTATAGTCAAGGCCTCTTTATATCAATTATTGAAATTGGTCCTATCTAAAGGCTTATATAGAGTCCAAAATTATATTAAAGATTAGGGGTTCAAATTTACAAGGACTTCATTACTGGAGAGTTTAAAGCAGGTGGAACTTTATACCGGAAAGTTCCAAGTTTGTCTTCAATAGTGCTCGCTTTTGGGCCTTTCCCAGGACTTGCGCTTGGATCAGCACCTGTGCCCGTGCCAAAGCTCGTGCATGTGCCTGTGTCTATGCATGTCTCGAAACTATTGAACCTGATGTCAGTGGGTTTGAAAATTCGATTGTTTAGATGAAATTTTAAAATAAAAATGAGTTATTGTCAATTTTTTTAATAGGTGTGATTTATCATTTAAAAATTTATCTTTTTAATAAAATATTTAAATTAGTTAAGATTTATCAAAAAGATAATTTTGATTTTTGAAAATAAATATTGGTTCGAAAGTTCAATTACGCGTTGGGAAGAGTTAGCACTCTTACAACGTTCGATTTAGAACGTTGTTAAATAACCACAAGTTATCCTTTAATATTGATAAAAATGATCTTAATTTTAATTTTAAAAATAATTCCTTTAATTTCATTTTCTTGTAGAAACCCTTTAAGAGCATTTTTTTCTTAAGAATAAAATGAAAATTTTTAGTTTTGAAAATTTTTTCTAAATTTCCCAATACTTAAGTGAAATTTCAAAAAATATTTCTTCACTTAAAATTCTCATAATAATCCTTTCAAGGAAGTGATGCAAAGTGTCGTGAATAAGGCAATAGATGTGCTTACATAACATAATGAGGTGTTAGAGACCATGGACAGTCGACTGTAGAAGTGTGAGGTGGTCATTGCAAATATGCAAGATAGGTTTGAGGACACTAATGGTACGTCATAAAACTATATTCAATGAAGGAAGAGCTCAAGGAAGGGATGCAAAGTGTCGTGAACAAGGCAATGGATGTGCTCACATAACATAATGAGGTGTTAGAGACCATGGTGACAACCTTATTGAAAGAGCTACAGAGGCTCAAAATTGATCATTCTACATTGCGAGTTGTTATGATTGCTAGTGCGGGTTTAGGGCCCAAGGTAAATGTGCCTAAGTTGAAGCTATTCTTAAGAAGTCGCTTAGCCAAAGATGTGGACAATGTTGTGTGGGGTATAGAACAGTACTTTCTAGTGGCAAAAATAAAAAATAATGGTAAGCATAGCTACTATGTATTTAAGCAATAATGCTTTATTATGGTGACATTATAGGTATGACAATGTTAGGCATGGTGAATAGGCAATCACTAAATAGGACGAGTTTGTGAAAGAACTTAGATAATAGTTCAAGCTAAAGTATACAAAAGATGAAGCTCAAGGGAAGTTTTGTAAGCTTATTCAAATTAGAAAAGTTCGAGACCATTATTGGGAGTGCTTAAAATTATTGCTAATAGTCCTAAGTGTGAGCCAAAAGCAAGCTCTATTTATTTCATGGATGGTCTGAAGCTATAGGTAAAGTCCAAGCTACAACAGAGAGGCGTGTAAAAGTTGAGTCAAGCCATTGTTGCTGTAAAAACGATGATTGAATTCGAATGCAGCAAGTCTCTAAAGCCTAGAAGTAAGAGTAAGAGCGAGGGAGACACAAGTAGTAGTTTCTCATCTAAGAAAGAAGATGTGGATATGACAACCCAATCCTACATCGGAAGATTATGAGGTTCTACCATGATATATAAATAGAGGCTTAAATCTAAACTTGTGAGGCACATTTTATAAGAGTCAAAGCTAATAATATCTTACAGGTTAGGTGTGGGTCCCCATAAATGGTATTAGAGCGATTAGTAGTCGAATAGAAGCTAAGTGCTACATCGTGGGAGCCATTTCTAGAATTCTACGAAAGCTAAGTGCTACTTATTGGGAGCCACTTCTAGAATCTTAATGTCTGGTGTGATTTTGGTTCTGTAATTTTATCTATACTTTGTGTTGGGCTTGATGAGAACATCAAGCTTTAACGGGGAGAGTTTGTGATATCCTAACCCACAGAGGGATTTTGAGAATATGTTATGATATATAAGTTGGGGTTAAACCCAAATTTGTGAAGTGCCTTTTATGGAAAAAAATTATGAGACCTTCAGGTTAAAATTGACAATATCTCACAAATTAAGTATGGGTCTCCATAATAAAAAAGCCTAGATTTTACAAGGTCAAGACCTACTAAGCCATCATAGACATAAGTAAAGAGAAGAAGCCCTAGAGTTACTTTTTATGTACCGATCCATATCAAGTTAGAGAATGCTTGAAGCAAAAAAAGCTTTCAGCCATTGAATGGGCAAAAGGATATTAAAAAGCAAGAGTAGTAGGGATGAATAACAGCAAGAGAAGCCTAAAGTGATGCAGCTAGGTATTATTCAATTCTGTTAAAAGGTGAAAGCCTTTCAAAAAGTTTATGATGAGAAAAAGGTAGCAACAGAGTGCCACAGCATGAGCCTTAGAAAATAGCCTAATCGCTCTCAAAAGAGTGTGGAATGGGCTACACATGACCCAATCCAGTAGCATACAAGTTTGCTAAGGTTTGGTAGGAACAAGTAAACTTTGCTTGAATCTGCCTACATAAAGTACCAAAGAAAAGCAAAAAGTGGACTATTCAAAAGAGATGGTTGTGTAGTTTCAAGTTAGGGACTTGGTAATGCTGAAGCTGCACTTGGTGTTACACTATAGGGCTTGCATAAGGGCATAGTCTGGAGGTATAAAAGACTTTTCAAAGTTCTGAAATGAATAAGCAGCACAGCCTACAAGGTGGAAATGTCACTAAAGCTTAAGGTATAACTAATTTTCTAAGTTAGCATGCTCAAACCATTTCATAAGGATTAGAAAGATTTAAAAGGTAGAGTCATGGCATGCAATCGTGTACCAATAAGAAAGAATGCTTCATATGACAAAGAGGTCAATGTTATACTAGTTGATAAGGTTTCAAGGTGATGAAATTACAAACCAAGATATGAGTACTTTATGCAGTGGAAGGGATTTCCTGTCAGTGAAGCTAGTTGGGAACTAGCGAATGATCTTTGGTAGTTTGAGGACCATATCAATTAGTTCCACTTATAGGACACGAAAAGGGCGTTATTAGATTAGGTGGGGAAAATGTCACAGCCCATACGGGTGTTTCCGAGCATGATCAACATAATCAGTCAAGGGGGTTCAGGTCTCGGGTTTGCAACAAGCACAAAGGCCACTCGTACTAGCCCTTCAAACCAAGGAACTCACTTTTAGAAGGGCCCCTACACCTAGGCCCAAGTACAGGTGCATTAGGCTTCGGTAAGGCTAAATGATAAAACAACCTTCTAGAAGGATATGGAAGATTGACTAAGCTATGGTATAGTTAATTGTAAGATTTGGACTTTCCAATGTAATCTCGTGTAATCTCTTGTAAATTTGGACTTTTTAATAGCCATTGGATCGATTCAATCTTCGCCATTGATTCATGGGGTTTCAACTATAAATAGAGTGTCTTTGTATCCTCATTCGATGTGTAGAAACTCTTGAGCAAAACAAGCTATAGCATTTCTTGCACTTATCTTATCTTTTAGTCTTTCTTATTTTTGAATGCCTTTCAATTATTATTTTGAGTGTCAGCTCTTCTAGAGTGATTTAGGCTTTTTTAGGCATACAAAAAATAGATTTCCAATCTAAGGTCGCACGAAATTTTGGCATAAGTCCAAGGCCCATGACACAAATGCCTTCTTAGACTCAAATATCACTTTTTTACTCTGAACAATTGGATTAAGTGCCTAACTACTTATTAAATAGAGATTAAAGACCTTAACTACTTATTATAAGGATTAGAGACTTAAAATGTACAAAATGCATCAATCTGCAATAGCAAAAAGTATAAGCTAAATGCATAGGAATAGGTTTAAACTAGAAAGCAATATCTTTATGCAATTGTATAGATTCAGGGATCTATTTTGCCTACATAAACCCATGATGAAGTTTATCAAACTCATAAATTATAGTTAAACATTCATCTAAAGTTGTTAAAACTATTTTGAATTTAAAAAATTCATTTCAATTTGGCTTAATCCAATTTGATAAAAAAATCAATAACTTGAATTTGAATTAATCCAACTTTGATTTTGAAAAGATTCAAACTTGAACAACCTAAATGATTAGGTCTTCTATTTACAAATATACTCTTTATCTCTTTTGTTACTTTCCACTTTCGCTCTTGTTATAACATATAGATTCATAAATTTATAATTGACTTAATAAGAGGAGTTGCCACCAATCTTTTTTAACTAGGTGTGATTGACCACCTAATGAATCTATCCTTTTAAGGAGCTCCTAAGCTTAATTAAGGGTCCCTAAAAAAATAGGTTTTGGTTTACTAATCAGAAAAGAGTTCTAGAGTTCAAGAGTTCAGTTACATATGGAGAAGGTTATAGCACCTTCATATGCCAATCCAAAGGATGATGCCATTTTATTTTAAATTATCCTAAGGTCTTGATTCTAATGGTCTTAATTTTAATGTTGAATATTGAAAATAATTCTTAAGATTTTTTCATCAATCTGATAGAATTCTTAAAAATATTTCCTCACCTTAAGAGTATTTAAGAATCCTATTTGTTTTCTTGAAGAGGCTTTGTCATCTAAAAAAGTTTAATCATTTTTATTTTGTTTTTTTAATTGAAAATATATAAATTCATCCACCATTTGGATCAAAATTAGAAATATCTTCTCACCTAAAATTTTTTTAGATAATCATCCATTTATGATTACTAAGAATTTCATCATCGAAATTTATTTTTTATTTTACAAGTTTTATTTCTAAATTTTTCACCATTTGGGTCAATCTAGAAATTTTCTTTTGATTTCTAAATTTTTCACCATTTGGGTCTATTTAGAAATTCATTTTTTTTTTATCTTTGGAAAGAAAATAATATGACAACTATTTTCTTGAAGTTTCATTTAAATTCTTCCACCATTTGGGATAAATTTAAAGAAATTTCTCACTTAAAGATTTCTTAAGAAATTTATCATTTGAAATTTCTAAGATTCTCATCCTAGGATAATTATCAAATATTTTTAACCAAAATTTTTTATTTGAAAAAGAATACAATTACTTTTATTGAAACCTCACCTAAATTATTCCACCATTTGGGATAAATTTAAAGAAATTTGTCACCTAGAGAATTTATAAAAAAATTTCATTTGAAATTTCTAAGAATCTCATCATAGGGTAATTGGTATTTAATTCCAAAATTTTTATTAAAATTTTTTGTTATTATTTTTTATATTGAAAATAAATATTAATTATTGTTATTGAAACTTTATCTAAATTATTCTACCATTTGGGACAAATTTAAAAAAAAAAATTTTCACCTAAAAATTTTATAGAAATTTACCATTTGAAATTTCTAAAAATTTCATCATTGGATAATTGTTATTTATTCTCAAAAAATTTATTTTATTTTGTTAAAAAGCTTTCTAATTTTTCCTAAAATTTAATCATGCAAAAATACTTTAAAAATAAATAAAATAACTAAATAAATAAATAAAATAAAATAAAAAACTAAAAAAATCGGTTCAACTTGGTAGCTGGAATGGCTTGGCTGTAAAGAGGGGAAAGAATTGGAATGGCTCAGCTGATGGCTTAGCTTGGGGTTTGGCTCGATTTGAGCCAAGGACAAGGAGGTGGGTCAAAGTGGGTCAAGTTTTCAAGTTGGACATCTCACTTGCAAAACGCACAAATCTTGGTTGGACTAAACCTCCAAAATGATGTCTTTTTGATAAGATATAAATAGACCAAAACTTTCTTTTTCCTTAGATTTTTCCTTTTCTTCTCTCTCTTCTCTTTTATTTTCTTTCCTTTTTTCTATCGAAAATGATGAACACCAGTTGAATCTTCACCAAATTTTGAAAATTCTCATTGGAATCTGGGTTAGTTCACCTGACGTTTGTCGAAAGTTTACTGGTTTCTAGAAAACTAACACCAAAAACAGAAAAACTCACATAAATCTTGAAATATCACCGAAATCTTCACATATAGTTGAAAAATTCAATCGAAATTGGAAAATTTTTAGAAAAAAAATATTTTTTTAACCCAAAAAATCTCAAAATTTTTTTGTATTCTCTGGCTTTTTTTTCGTGCTTTTTTCTTTGATCTATGGCTACATTTTTTCTCTCTTTCTGTGTGTTTTTTTTTTTTTTTTGCTTGATTTAAGTTTATATTTATAGGGTTCTAATTAAAAGAACCCTAATCCAAAAGGGATTTTGATTCCCCTTTAAACTCTCCATTAAGATTTTAAGTCCAACCCAAACCCAAATAGACAATTTCATTCAAACTCAACCAGTTGATTTTTTTTTCATTATTTTTTAGTTAAGAAAAACAAATAGACCCCTAGATAGATTGGGTGTCTATAGCTACCCTTCTTTGCACATTTTTTGTGAAACAAAAATTATGTAAAGACGTTGACAACCTAATCAATAATTAACTTGACATTTTTTTTTAAGCATACGCAATCTTTTTGAATAACATAAAAACTCCTCTAAATAGAGGCTCAACAACTTTTAAGAAATAAATAAAGCTTCTCTAAGTAAAGGCTCAACAACTTTTGAAAAGTAAATTCAACTTTGAAAACTAAATAAAGCTCATTGAAGCAGAGGGTCAACAACTTTGAAAAGTAAATAAAGCTCATATAAGCATAGGCTTAATAACTTTGAAATGTTAATAAGGCTTTTAAATAGAGGCTCAATGGCTTTAAAAAATAAATAAAGCTTCTTTAAGTAGAGGTTTAACGATTTTGAAAAAATAAATAAGGCTTCTCTAAATAGAGGCTTAACGACTTTAAAAAAGTAAATAAGGCTTATCTAAACGGAGGCTCATGATTTTGAAAAGTAAATAAAGCTCTTTGACAATCATGTCCAAAGATCTTATAGATCATTTTTAAAATTGAAAAATACTCATTTGAGCAAAGGCTTCACAACTTTTATGATTGTTTTTCTTGAACCATCCTTTTTCAAGGATCCGAATCTTATCTCGGGGGTCTTTTTTTTTCAAATGAGAGTTTGAAATTCTTTCATTGGAAGATTTTTATATCTATCTTCTCTAAGTGGGATCTTGAAATATCCCTGCTTCATGCACTAGACATTCTTAAATGCAATGTATGCTATGCACTAAACATTTAGAAATGCAATGCATGCTATGCTTTTCTCCAAAAGTTTGAAATTTTTTATCATGAAAATTCTCAATCTTTCATCAAAGTCAAAACTTTGTAAAGTATGTCATGATAATGATGAAAATGCAACAGTCTAGATTCTCACAATACTACAAATGCCATATTCTAAATCATGATTTGAATGTTTATTGCATGATGCAAGTGCATAGCCAAACCAAATTACATACATGTATTGTCCCAACTACAATGCAAACGTAATACATGTAATGCAGATGTCATGAAATTCTAATTAATTGTGGTCATATGGTTCTTAAGACTCACTATCTATTTTTTTTTTAGCTTATCAGCACTAGCCATTTCAAAATAAATTCTGTCAACTGATCCACATTATTTTCATCATTTGATCATAACTCACGAGTTATGTTGACCAATCTATCACCATATTCATCATTTGGTCACACTATGTATCCTTTCAAATCATCTTTTCAAGTTTCTACTAGTTTTTCATTTTTTTTGCCTTTATCATTCTGGATTTTTTTTCAAAGGAATGCAAGAATCTTTTATGAACATTATCATTCATTCTTTATCATTTCACTTCTTGACAAATATAATGCAATCAGACATTTTCTCGATTTATTTTGGGGATGTAAAAATAAGAGAGTACAAAGTGAATTGGTAAAAAGTAATTAATACAGGAATGAGTCTGGTACAAAATAATGGTAATGAATGGTACCATAATGTCCAAACAATGAATACTTAGACAATTCTTAACATTAATCTAGAATTCTTTCTCAAAAACTCATTCTATTGACTTCCAAAATCATTTTAAGCTCATTGAACTTTGCCCCAGCTTTGAGGGATCTTCAGATGTCTTTGATCTTTCATATATTAGAACTATCCATCCAATGTTTAGCTCAGATATTTTTCTATCTAAATCACCCTTTTAGGTTTTCAATTTGAGTCTTCTTTTTTTCTTCTTTTACATTTTTCATTTTTTTCTTCATTTTTTCTCATTTTTCTTCATTTTTTCCTTTTTTCATTTTTTTCATCCATTATTGATATCTCTCACACATGAATATCTAAAACCACATAGCATGATTTTATTATTCCATCACAAGCATGCCATAGCCTAACATATGATCATTCAATTCAAACATTCACATTTGATCAAAATAAACTTTTAAAGGTTGTAATGTAGGCTATGGTGAAGGGTCATAAAAAGAAATTGATAAAATATGCTCAAAATATGTGTTTAAAGGGTTCAAAACCAAAGGATCATTTCTCATCATTTGATGCAACTTGGCACTTTACCCCATTCCACATCATTTTACTATTTTTTCCTTTTTTTCATTCATCTTATTCCTCACAAAAAGATTCTTATTACTTCACCCCAAATCATTTATGGCATTCATTTGTTTTTTACTTTTTTAAGGGGTTTTTTCTCTTTTTTTTTTTACTCTCTATCTTTGAGGCCTTTTGCGACCTTTTGCCTTTCTTCTTTTTCAAGTATGTTTTTCTTAGAATTTGCCCCCCAGTATGAAGGGTGATCCTTGGTTGGAGTTCTTTAGAAAAAAAATCATAATAGGCTCAAAAGGGATAGCAATGGATGGTTTTACGAATGGTAAAAGAAAGATGACCATTTGTCATCTCAAGTATGAATGCTTTATTTGAAAATCATTTATTAAACAAAAAAAATAGATGGATCTTTATAAAAGACTGTATATCTTCAAGATATATCTATTTTATATATGCTAGTAGCTTACTTTTTTTGCTTAAATAATTTCCACATATTGAACTTTATCAATGTGAATAAGTTTTCAAAATTAAATCCCAAAATTATTGTTATCATTGTCTAAACATTCATCATTTGAAATTTGAGGATGGGAATAAAAAGACATAAGAAAAAAATAAAACATGGAATATTGGTTGGGATGAAAGAGAAAATGTAATGAAGTACATCAACTTGCCTGTTTAAAATGATAAAAAATAAAATCTTATTACATAAAAACATTACTTTGAAAGAAATCTTAAAAAGACAAGCAACTTTCAATTAGCCTTAACGCCCTTGTCCTTTTCAAAATTATGCCTCCATGTGATCTGATGAAGGGCTTTTATTGACATATAGCCCCCTTGATTCATTGAAACTCACCAAGCCTTTTTAGATCAAACTCATTCTTGATCTTCATTTAGAGCATTGATATTGTGATTGGGCAATAGATTACCACTAACATTCGGTGTTGTTATCCCTCTTGTATCAAAGTTTATCATTCCATCCTTGATCAATCGTTGCACTTTATGCTTAGCATAGTGTAATTTTTAGTGGAATGATTAACAATTCCATAGTGGTAGTCATAGTGGACTATAAAATCATACCACTTGGGATAGGGTGACTTGAGTGGCTCTAGACAACTGAGGGCAATCAAGTAGTTGTTATAGAGCTCTCAATAGAATTTCATATAAGTCATGGGGATAAGGTCAAATATAAGTGTTTCTTAGGTATTTCATAACTCTTATGAACCACTTGCTAGGCTAGCAAGATGAATCTGAAGTCTTGTAGGAGCTTGAGTGTTAGGGGTTGATATATTGATGGGTAAGATGGTTATGGGGTAAGCTGATATAGGTAAGGTGAGGTATTATTCATTGTAAGGTACTATGTAGAGTAAACTTATGGTGAATAGGGTTGATAACCCCTGAATGATTATCTTTCAAAGTTCATAACTTAAGCTTCAGTCTCATTTTTCATTGGTGCCTTCTTGGTAGAAGCTTCTCCTTTTTCCAACTTGCCATTCTTAATGGCATTCTCAATGATTTCACTTGAGATCACTGTGTTGTTAAAATTTTTTATTGCATTTCCTATCATCTTTTCATACTAGAAAGATTTCAAAGCATTGACAAACAACATTGTGGTCTCTTTCTTAGTTAGAAGAGGCTACACTTGAGTAGCTATGTCTTTCTACCTCCTGGCATACTTTTGAATGATTTAGTTACCTTTTTTTTCATATTCTGCAAAGAAAGATGATTAGGAGTTAAATCTATGATATACCTATACTAGCTAATAAAGTCATAGGCCATATCACTCCAAGATTGAATGCGAGTCCTGTCTAGTTAGACATACCACCTAGCAGTAAAGCCCGTAAGGTTGTCTTGAAATACATGCATTAATAGCTTCTCATTATTTGCATGGGCAGTCATTTTTCTATAATACATAGTAATGTGGATCTTTAGGCACTTTGTACCATAATATTTTTCAAACTCTAGTACCTTGAACTTTAGAGGAATAATGACATTTGGGATTAAACAAAGCCCAGCAGCATCTATAGAACTATAAAAATCAATTCCATCTACTACTTGTAACTTTTCTTCTAGTATACTCATCTTCTAATTAGCTATTGAATCCCCTAGTGATTCGATCTTTTTTGGTTTTAATTTTTTTTGGATCATCTAGATCAAGGACTTGAACTGGCTCTATTGCCTTCTCAGTAAAAAAAAAAGATTTATATAGCTCTGGTAATGCTTTAGATTTGAAGTTGATGGCATTTTGAGGTACGTATACCCTACTGGGTATGTGAATTGTTGTAATGGTGCACTTTTTATGGACTGGGCTTGATGTGGCCCATAACTAAGAGGGTATAAAGGGTCAGTCACCTCTTATAATGGATGGTCCTGTTAGCTAGTATTTTCTTCTATACCTTTGCCCTTGTTCAATTTGTTTAAAATATCTCGAATCTTATTCAACTCCCTTTTAAGTTTCTCTTAAGCTCTTTATATCTTCTCAAAATGATTAGAATTTCCTTGTTTCATTTGTTTAGCTTGAGCTTTTGTATTACATGGGTGACTTGATTGTATGGGGTTTTTGCTTAGTGGAGCTATCATTGAACCTTGAATACCACAACTGCATCATTATTAGAAATGCTATACTTTATGTTTGATATTTTGATGCATGAATGAAATGTACTAATATTTACCACATAACTATCATTGATAAAAAAAACTCAATTTGAAACTTTTTTTAATAAAATTTCAAAAGTACATCCTAACAAAGCCAAAACAATATTTTAAAGTTCTAAACATCAATGTAATATTTCCTAAACATTACTTTAATGCCTCATAAATTTCCCAGCTTGCTGGTAATGATCTTATGCCTCATCTAGGAAGTCAAGCAATCGTCACCCATGAGCTCTTATTGGTTGCACCACAGCTTTCAAATCTTCCATTTCTTCTATTTCTAATGCCTTATTTGCAACAGTGCATAGTTGATCGAACATATGCCTTAGATGTTTCTATTTTTCTGTGCACATGTCTTTCTATAGCTCATTCTATTTAGTATATTTCTTGCATTAATTAGTAAAAGCTTTTACCTATGTTATGCGCTGATCCACTATCTTTTGTAGCATTTGGCTATGTTTGTGCACCCTAGTAGTGGCCTTTTGTCTTTCTTCCACCCTTGCTTTCAATAATTCATTTTTTTTAAGAGTCAGGCAAGATGAGTGTGACTAATGAATGTGTCTTATCTAGATCATTGAATAAGGCTTTCCATTGATCTTTATGCTCAGTAAGGCTTTGGATTTTCTATTCTTGTAGCTTTAAACTTTTTCTCATTTCTACCTTCAATTGCTTATCTTCTTGCTCCAGCTCATTTTTTTTAATTTGGAGTTTTCTTTTAGCCGTTTCCACTTTGAGCAAGGGATCTTAAAGAATCGACTTTGAAAAATGGTCAACTATTTGTTCTCGAGGAAGCACAATATCCTTGCCCCTCCTTATATGCCACACAATATATTTTGGGGTGACATCATAAGTAAACCTCCCCTGGTTAACCATGATAGTTTGTTTCCATGCCTTTTTGATCATTTCAATCATTTCATATGCATTTTTTTCAGTGAAAAAAAATTCTCATTGATTAAGTCCATAAGTTTCTGAAATAAATTGCTTGCATCTAGATTGGCCATAAGTAACAGTAGCCTATAAGCCTAATAAAAGAACCCAAGGTTGATTCCCACAACTATATAACACTATCTCATGATGCATTTAAAGTGCTCTTCAAATTATCTTTTGTCTATCAAGCACACAAAAATATGAAATCCATTTTTCTTTTGACTTTGCTTTAGGTCATGTGTTGCAACAAAACTCCTTGATTAGAATATTAGAACAAAGGTATGGTTTGTGAAATTGACTTTTTTCACACTCAATATGACTCTTCATCCACACATAAAGCAGTTGTAAGCACCCATTAAATTGACCTTTACCATTTCTATAATAAAAATCCAAGGAATGAATGATTTCTACTAAAATGGTTGGTGCTACATTGACTTTGTATTCTAACTGATCAATAAAGCTATTATTGCAACATTAGCATATCCAATGACTTTTGAAAAGATTACCAATCCATATAAAGCTATAGCCATTGCCATTAACCCCTGATTATCATTCAAATGCCCTTGGATGAAGTCTCACAGAAAACATCATGGGATAGCCTTACTTTCACCTTTTGTCTTGACATATGCATCAACTTGAGGCAAGCTAAGTCCTAGCATTTGGACAAGCTTTTTATGATAACCCACCTTATTTGACACATAAATCTTGTTTGTGTTTGACAAATCAAAGCAAACTAAGACCATGTACTTTTTAATTATCGACATTATATCTATTTCATTGAAGATGAAACACTTACAAGAAGGATCCCAAAATTGAAAAATGGGTCTAATCAAATTATTGTCCACATCCACTTAGAGTAATAAAGTTGTGTCTCTATATTTATTCTTAAATACCTCCTGCATTGTTGTTCTACTTATGCATCCTCATTACTTAGGTCAGCTAGGTCATTTTGTTGGAGATTGAGATGAACTTTTTCAAGCAATGATGAGTTAAAACTTTAAGGCAAGCAATCACCTTATTTTCTTTGACCTTCTTCTAACTTGATTTTCAATTAATGAGGAGATTCATAACGAACTAATGTGGACTTTGATTGCATTTGGCTTTCCATGGATGTAAGTGTGAGATCTGATTTATCAATAATTGATATGTGGCAAATATCCCTATATGAGAATGATGCAAATGACAATTTAAATATGACAATGAAAATGATGCATAGAATTAAATGACATTGAAATGATGCAAATGCATAAAGTCAAACAAAATGGTTAAATAATCAATATATCACACAAATTGTTCCTTTTTATGTCCTAACTTTGGGGTACATCTATCAATGGGTAGGAATAGCTTTATCTTAAAGCTGGCCTCTTAAGTGTAAATTATAAGTTGGGTTAAGTGACTTTGACCACTAAAGGTTCTCAAATTGTTCCTTACATCATTGGCCATCATAGACTAGTAAGACATTCCGATCCTCACCCATCACAGGCTACCAACGAAAAGGATTCAATTTGAGTGAAAGTATTTTGCTAGCCATTGCGGAGATTATCATCTCATGAGAGTTTATGTACTTTACTCCCTCTTAAGAAGGACAGAGTCTGGATATAGAGCTCATGTAATGCAAATGCATGTGATAGTGTGTGTGAAGGAACATAAAATTTTCAACCCCATAAATCAAATAAGAGACAAAAAAAAAAAGGGAAAAACATTAGTAAACAAATAACATAATCATTACATTTTAAAACCATTAGACCAAAGGATAGGATAAATTTAAAATTTATTGCTTGACTCTCTAGTTCATCCCCAATGGAGTTGCCAAATTGTCAAAACATATAAATCTGTAAATCTATAGCTAGACTTAATAAGAGGAGTCAAGCAATAAATTTTAAATTGGGGATGAACTAGACTTAATAAGAGGAGTCACCAATCTATAGCTAAACTTAATAAGAGGAGTCACCACAAATTCTTTTAATTAGGTGTGATCGGCCATATAATGAATCTATCCTTTTAAGGAGTTTTTAAGCTTAACTAAGGGTCATTAAAAGAATATGTTCTTGTCTACTAATCAGAATAGAGTTTATGAGTTCAGTTACATATGGAGAAGGTTATAACACTCCCACATGCCTATCCAAAGGGTGGTACCATTTTATTTTAAATTATCCTAAGGTCTTGATTCTAATGGTTTTAAATTTTAATGTTGAATATTAGAAATAATTCTTAAGATTTCTCCATCAATCTGGTAGAACTCTTAAAAATATTTTCTCACCTTAAGAGTATTTAAGAATCTCATTTATTTTCTTGAAAAGGCTCTATTATCGTAAAAAGTTTAATTATTTTTTATTTTAGTTTTCTTATTGAAAATATATCTAATTCATCTACCATTTGGGCCAAAATTAGAAATATCTTCTCACCTAGGAATTTTTTAGATAATCATCCATTTGTGATTACTACGAATTTCATCATCGAAATTTATTTTTTATTTTACAAGTTTTATTTCTAAATTTTTCACAATTTGGGCCAATTTAGAAATTTCCTTTTGATTTCTAAATTTTTCACCATTTGGGTCTATTTAAAACTTCACTTTTTTTTTTGTTGTTGTAAAGAAAATAATATAACAACTATTTTCTTGAAGTTTCATTTAAATTCTTCCACCATTAGGGACAAATTTAAAGAAATTTTTTACCTAGAGATTTCTTAGGAAATTTATTATTTGAAATTTCTAAGATTCTCATCCTTGGATAATTGTCAAATATTTTTATCCAAAATTTTTATTTGGAAAATAATATAATTACTTTTATTGAAACTTCACCTAAATTATTCCACCACTTGGGACAAATTTAAAAAAATTTGTCACCTAGAGATTTTATAAAAATTTACCATTTGAAATTTTTAAGAATCTTATTATTGGATAATTGGTATTTAATTCCAACATTTTTGTTAAAATTTCTTATTTTTTTAATTGAAAATAAATATTAATTATTTGTATTGAAACTTTATCTAAATTATTCCACCATTTGGGACAAATTTAGAAAAAAAATTTTCACCTAGAAATTTTATAAAAATTTACCATTTGAAATTTTTAAAGATTTCATCATAGGATAATTGTTATTTGTTCTCAAAAAATTTATTTTATTTTGTTAAAAAGCTTTTTAATTTTTCTTAAAATTTAATCATGCAAAACTACTTTAAAAATAAATAAAATAAAATAAAAAATGCAAAAAAATGGCTTGGCTCAGTAGCTGAAAAGGGCTAAGCTGACAACTCGACTTGGGGCTTGGCTTGAGCCATGGATAGGAAGGTTGGTCAAAGTGTGTCAAGCACTCGGGTCAGACTTTTCGCTTGCACAATGCACAGATCCTAAGTGAACTAAACCTCCAAAATAACATCAACATCATTTCAATGGGGTATAAATATCCTAAAACTTTTTTTTCCTTAGATTTCTCCTTCCCCTCTCTCTCTCTTCTTTTTTCTCTCCTTCTTTCTCTAAAAAATGATGAACACCATTTGAATCTTCATCGGGTTCTAAAATTTCTCATTGTAATCTGGGTTAGTTTGCTAGATGTTCACCAAAAGTTCACTGATTTTTGAAAAACTGACGTCGAATATTGGGAAACTCGTCAGAATATGGAAATCTCACTGGAAAGTAGCCGAAATCTTCAAATTTTGCTAAAAAATTCAACTAAAAACTAGAAATTTTCTAGAAAAATTTTCAAAAAAAAATCTTCTTTTTGACCCAAAAAATGTTCAAAAATTTTTGTATTCTATGGCTTTTTTTTTGTGCTTTTTGTTCTAATGTCTGTGTGTTTTTTTCTCTCTTTTTGTGTTTTTTTTTTGCCTGATTCAAGTCCATATTTATAGGGTTTGATTCAAAAATCCCTAATCCAAAAGGGATTTTGATTCCCCTTTAAAGTTTCCCTTCAGATTTTAAAATGAGGACAAAAAATGTTCCCTCATTTATCTTTTGTTCTATTTTCCTTCCTTGAGAAACTAGAATTATTAAAACATCAAGAAGATGTCATTTCCACTTTAAGACAGCCTATAAAATATTAAACACCTATCCAACGAAAGAAAATTGGATAAGTAAAAAGAAGGGTAAAAAATACCAATAACAAGTGTGAGAGAAGTATTAAGGGGCAATTACAATTAAGGATATGTAATCATATTATTAGAATTTTTTGAATTACGGTTTTGCTAGATAGATTACCGAATAGTTTCATGGTGTGCGAGTTTCAGGTAAAAAATTAATCCCATTTTTCAACATTGATGTTTTTGTTAAATAAAAAAAAATTGATTCGACCCATAAATACCTTTAATAAATTACAAAGGGAATGAATATTTGAAAAAAAAAATTATAGTAATATTATATGAATCTATATCTATATGTATATTTATTCATATTTGTTAAAAAATTTTAAAAATTGTGAAAATTTGCATAAGGATAGTTTATCATCTTAACATGTAGACTTATCAATTGAAAAATAAAATTAACATTATCTTATATACTACCTCACTTTAAAATTAGAGTTCCTACCTCTAATATATGTCTAGAGAGAGATACCAATAAATACTAAATCATTTTATTTAACAATATGTTTCACTCATATTATATTTATACTTTATGTATGTAAATATAACTTAAGGGATGTAAAATTTTGTGAAGATTATGTTAACTTTTCAATTAAATTTCAAGTTACAAATAATATTTTGTTGCATCAAAACATATAAATGTTGACTAATTTGGCTAACATCGAGCTTGGTAAAATGAAATAGTTGAATAATTAAAAAAATGAGATTATATATTCAGAAATACACATTGAATATTAAGATTACACATTGAATTTTGGTTGTCCGTCTATAATGAAAAAAGTCTTTGTGATTGTTCTATAGAAATGAAACAAAAAATATGGTAGAGCTAGGATTGTTATTGTATGAGGTCTACGCAATATATATATATGTATATATATATATATATATATATATATATTTCTTTTAGGAAAGAAAAAAGATGGTTTCATGTGCTCTGACCTATTACTAATGCAGAGCACTATCAAAGTGTTTCAAAGATGGGAAGGTTTATATAATATATTATAATATATAATATCTATTAAGTAAAAGAGTTCTTATCCTAGTGAAGTAAAACAACATTTTAAGAAATTGTTAAATATTCTTAAAAATTAATAAAGAAAACTTGGAAGAAAATTTAAGTAAACAAAGTAATTGATAATGAGATAACATAAATAGCTAATAAAATACTATTAGTTGAAACATAACTCGTAAATTATTTTATTCTGTATTTAATTTTAATAAGATTAGAGTCCAATTGGATTGGGGTTTGGGCAAAGTTTTCAAAAAGACAATTAAATTTGATTCCGTCTCACCTAATTCATAGACACTTCTAATAAACTACAAGGAGAATAAATATTTATTCATATTTATAGTTATTTATTTATTCATATTTATAAAATTATAAAAAAGTTAAAAAATTTTGAAAATTTACATAAGGATCAATTGAAAAATAAAATTAACATTCTGAAAGTGATAAATATTCTTTAAATTTAATAAAAAAACTTGGAAGAAATTTTAACTAAACAAAAGTAATTAATAATCAGATAACATAAATAGGTAATAAAATACATATTAGTTGGAATATAACTTGTAAATTATTTTATTTTATTTTTATTAAAATAATAAGATTGGAGGTGCAAAAAACTACAAAATTTGTATTGTAAATTATGTTATTTTTTTTTATTAAAATAATAAAAAATAAAATATTTTATTCTCCGTTTCTTCTTTTCCCATTAGGATTAGGATAGGCAATATATCTATAAATACAAGCGCATACCCTAGTCTTCACTCAAAGCAAACCCTAAGTTTTATATTGTTTTTCTGCTTTGATTCATTGCATTCCATTGCCCTTTTCTTCGAAGAGATTGTTTTGATAATGGCAAGACGCGAACCGTGGTTTCAACTGACGGTAGAATGCGACGTAACTCTCCCTCCTGTCCAGGGTCTTCACTTTTCCCAAACCGGATTTCTTCTTCAAATCCGTAAGTTCCTTGAGGACTATAATGGCAATGTTCGGGAGGATGATCGGGAGGAGGAATTCCAGGAAGAATTGGTTTTGCCAGAATTTGTTTTTGGCTCCAATCGGCACCGCAACTATGTAGCTCACCGTTTACGTGAAGCTGGATGGCGTACCGATCAGCGCGGCCTTGAAAGGATATTGGACGTAGTTTTCTCCGATGCGAAGCTGCTTTTAGAAAAAGAGAAGCAGAAGAAACAAAAGAAGAACAATTCTGAATTTGGCGGCATCCCCACAATAATATTACGCGTCAAGAAGATGGTGAGGCGGGAAGATGAGTTAGAGGCTCTGGCACTGGAGTTGTCAATGCAAGAAACTCCTAAGCCAGTTCCTGCGATGAAGGATTCCGTCAAGGCTTTGCGAAAAGTGAAGCTTCAACCTGAGGCTGATGGTCTTGGTGCTTCTACTGAAGAGTGCATGATTTGTATGGAGCAACTCTCGCCTGGAACAGAGGTCACTTGCATGCCTTGTTCGCATCTCTTCCATGGAGACTGTATTGAGAAGTGGCTGAATACCAGTCATCGATGCCCATTGTGCCGCTTTCCGATGCCAGCTAGTCCGTAATGTAATGGGAAGATTTATTTATTGGGTTTTTTTTTTTCTTTTTAAAAGTGCAGGATTTTGTTTTTAAGTTTTATTGTAATTGTAGTGTTTATCTCTTAACTATCCAATCTGGATTTATAAGAAGTTTGAATTCCTTGATAAATTTGCTTTTACTTTCATAATCTAACAGGGGGAAAAAATAAATAAACTCGTAAAACTGTGCAAGTGCACTAATTAAGTACATATGCAATTTAGTTTATGACTCTTTCCTTCAAAAAAGAAAAAAAAAAAGATCATGCGGGTGCAATGTAGACTTTATCTCAACCTCAACACTGTACTCAAGAGCGCCAGACGGTGGAATCTGGACACCAGAGCCTAAATCTGATCATTCTTTCCAAACCCCAAATTGGAGGAACTATCACTCTCCTTTTGCCTCCTGCTTTCATTGATCTCAACACATATTCTACCCCTTCACACATTCCCTTGCTGTAAGGCCTTGACCCCATTACTAGAGCAAGTGGCTTCTTCCCTCCATCAAATGTATCAACAAACACTTGACCACCGCCTTCAATTTTTCCCTTGAGATCAATCACCACCAAGTCTCTATTCCATGGAAAAGGCCCTCCACCAACTCTCAACTCATAGTACCTGTTTTAAATGCATATATATATATTATCATTTATTAGCCAAAGAAAATGCTGGCATTAGATATATATTTTAGGTGGTTAATCAAGTATATATAGACTAATTTATAGACAATGAAGAAAATATACCTTATGCCATTAGGCAACACGACCTCCTCTTGCTTCTCAACATCTTTGTCCAAAACAATGAGTGTGGTCAGTGAAGAAGGACTAGTCATCAGACTCATCATACACAGTTAGCAAGTTTGTATAAATTTTAACTACTAATTCATTTGAGAGGTTATTGAGTAAACTTTTGTATTTGATTTTCTACCCAAGTAAAAAAACTACCTAAAATGGTGCATTAAAAATAGCAAAGAATAGTTTGATACTTTGTGAATTTATGGTGGAACGTGAGAATTTCACAAATCATCTAATGTCCTTGTAGGTTGAACAAGTTTAAAGCATTTGACTTCAATGTGAAGATTCAAGGCTCTATCTTGTCCCTTGGATATATATGATTATAGTAATTTCTAAGGGAAGAAATCCATTGCCAAAAAAAATTCTATATCATTAATACAATTTATCTAAAGCGTTTCAAGACTTCCTAGTATGAAGGTGTTTGTGTCACGGGTCGAGACTTAAGCTCCGAACCCGTGCGGCTCCGAGACTCGAGCATTCACCCTTCTGACGTCCCGAATCAGCCTAATCGTCATGGTTCACACCCTTGTGAGGTATTGTCCGCTCTGCCTCCTTTGGCCTCACGGTTTTGTCCTACAAAAGGTGCCTCACAAGGAAGAGATGGTGTGAACCCTTTTATACCCTAGTAACCCTCCTATTATGTTCGATGTGAGATTTAGGACTCCCCCTTAGGTCCGTGACATTCTCTTGCACCCAACCTCGTGACGCCCTTATCACGGAGGCTGGCCACCCTGCCTACCTCCCTCGAGACGCTTGGCGTGGATTGAACGGTTTAGGGCTGGCTCTAATACCTCTTGTCACGGGTCGAGACTCAAGCTCAGAACCTGCGTGGCTCCTAGACTCGCGCATTCACCCTTCTAGCATCCTGAATCAGCCTAACCGCCACGGTTCACACCCTTGTGAGGTATTGTCCGCTCTGGCCTCCCTTGGCCTCACGGTTTTGTCCTACAAAAGGTGCCTCGCAAGGAAGAGATGGTGTGAACCCTTTTATACCCTAGTAACCCTTTTATTATGTTCGATGTGGGATTCAGGACTCCCTCTGAGGTCTGTGACATTTGTGCTGAGCTGACTTACTAAGAGTATAACTCTAAAATTAATAAGAAAGGGAAACAAAACGGTTAGGAATAAAAGCTAAGGGGTGTCCTTAGCATTTGTTCTCTGACGCTCAAGTCAAAGGTTGGCAAAAGTGGAAAAAATGAAGGAGAATAGAAAGAATAAAAAAGTATCAGAATATTAGATGGATTAAATGGTACCTAGATGTTCCTATTTATAGTTGAAAGTTGAGGGGTTTTGAGTAGCCTAAGCTGCCTAGGGTTAGCTTATGGTTAGAAATGACATGGAAAGTCGAGCCGACCAGTACATTGATTGTCTACTCAGAGGGTGACAAGTTAGCATCAAGGGGGCCTATTGGGTAGATTGGTGAGGTGGCTAAGCTAACGTGGCACTGTGACCTTAGGTTGGTTTGACATGTCAAGTTGGCCCAAAAGTTCAAAATGCTCCTATTTGTCTATTGGCAACTTTTAATGAAGAAAGATGATTAAAATGCCCTTTGGACCTAAAAGTACCTTTAACATTTTATCTTTCCACCCAGTAGTCTAAGTATCAGATTGACGAGTGTTGGTTTAGCTGATATGATGTGTGTTTGGCAATATTAAGCTTAAGTTTCTTGATTATAGGCTTTGAGAGCTTATCTGGTCATTTTGATCGTAAGTCAATGAGGTGGGTGACTACAAGTGCTGGTGTGAGGAAAGGTTGGATCAAGTAAGCCTATGGTCAGCTTCCAACATGTTATATGTGTGCCTGATGCTGTGTTTGGTTGTAATTCGTTGATCTACTATTACGATAGCCAATGCTAGACTTGTATAAATTCTTGGTTTGTAAATTTTGTTTATCTTTTGCACTATTGCATGGTCGACCTAGTCGATGTGATTGGCTTTGCTAAGGTGATTAATGTGTCCCTTGTGCAAATTGATTTGATGTTAAAAAGTAAATTTGCATTTAAAGAGAAAAGAGAAAAATTGGTGGTTAAATAAATTTAGGTTGAGAATATGAAAGGCCATCTTCGGTAACCACTTCTGCCATGTGTTACAATCTCAAGCATCCATTCAATCTCTAAGTCGGCTATATAAAGGGCTCCCAATGGCTTTTTCCTTACCTTATAACTTTTTTGCTCTCGTGCAAACCTAAGTTTACCGATCTCTTAGCCTTTTCCCAATTTTCTTTTGACCAATCTTATCCTTTTCATCCTCTTCAATTCATATCTTAACTCTTTTTAATTATGTCTTCTAGTTCTAGTGTATTTGGAGTTTTAAGTGGAACCAAAAAGAGGTCAGCTCAGCAATTAAGGTTCTTTAGATGGCAAGAACCTTTCTATCATTACAAGAAGAGACTATCGTCGAGCAATTTTCTCGTTGAACTTGATGTTTGTTGAGGATTAAAGGTAACATAAAAAGAGTGCTCATGTCACGGAAGAACGGGTCATAATGGCATGGATGAGCTTCTTGTTGCAATAGATTCTGAACTTGAAAGTTTTCCATCTTCAATGTTAAGGGTTATCTAGCTCTTCCAGTTGACATTCATTTTTTTCTTTAACTACCCTTTTTTAACGACAAACATTTGCTTCAATTTTTTCTCAACATCCATCTATGCTAACTTTAAGGTCTAACCCTAGTCCACATCATGGGCCTAAGAAGTTTGCTATCTCCCCTTCCTTTAATGTGATGGTGAGACTTTCTCCTGTTTAAATGTAGACCCCTACTACCTTTTTAGATAGTGAGTCATCAGGCGATGAGACCTTTGAAGGCGAACAAGTTATAGACAAGCAAGTAAAAGGGTATAACCAAGTCGAAGAAGAAGGGAAAGGTAAGGGGGAGGAAGAGGTTGCCTCAAGTGGTGATGCATACAACCTTATCCCTTTCATACTTCTTACAACCTAGGTGTAACCTTAAAAGATATGAAATAGAGTTTAAAAGGTAGGGCCAATCCCAAGGATTGCCCTAACATGTGCTTGATGCATCATTCTCGTACTTTGAAGGTTAAATTTGATCTTCCTAAAGAGGGTATAGCATAATAAGCATCGACTACTGATCATTAAGTTACTACGCCTTTGGATGCCAACAAGATTTAGGTGTACTAAGAGTTCATAATGGTTGGTCTAAGGTTCCCTTTGAATTTTTTTATTGTTGAACTTCTTTTTTCTTATGATTTAACAATCACTAAGTTCATCGTAATTCTTTTCGATATATAATAGGATTCATTATTCTTCGTAGGAAACTAGGTTTAGATCTCACAGTTCTTTTATTCAAGGAATCTTTTATAGTTGAGAAGCATGCCTATGATAGGAGTTGGTTTTATGTCACAGCTTGACTGGCAAAAAAAAAATTGTAGATTGATCGGCTTAATAAAGAGTTGGAAATTGCTTTTCCTCTTCATTCAAAAGTATAAGAAGGGGGTGTGGGAGATAACTAATAGACTGGGTGCATTTAAAGATGTCCAAGTTGTGCAGGGAATTATACATCATTCTACAGAGTTAAAATAGCAAAATTTTTAAATTTTTAATTCCCTAAAGCCAAAATCAATCAATAAGATTATACAAACAATATATATATATATATATATAAGCATGTATAGTTTTAGCTAAGGGTGTTACCTTGAACGCCTAAAATCCCTTGGTTCAATTTTGGTGACCTTCCAAATAGATTCCAAGCCAAAAAGCTGCTCAATTGTTCAGCCTCTAATGGTGATCTAATCAAACTCTTGTGAAAGAACCTTCTTTAAGATTTGGTAGAACTTAAAGCCACAGCTAGTAAGTGCTTGTAAATTTTCTTGAGTGAAAGCTTTTTTTTTTTTTTTAAGTTTGTTTTTTATTAGTTGATTAGGTACAAGAGGGGATAGCTTGATGTTCCTTTTATAAGGGAAGCATTTGGTCACATTAGCTGTAATACATGGAATACAAATTTTCATAATTAATCCTATGCTAGCCGAATGTACCAAATAAGGAAAACTCTTTTTTTTTTGTTTTCATTTCCTCTATTTTTGGTCATACCAAAATCAAATTAAGTTCAACTTAATTTGTCCTAATTTTAATTTTTTGCAATTGTCCTTTTGTGTGTGACCCATTAGGTTCTTTAGCGTGTTGGCAATAAACACAAGCATTGTAGGCATTAATATTCAACTGTGGATGAAGTAAACTTTTTGTCTTCATGACCAATTCTCCAATTAGCCAATTTTATGTTTATAAATCATGATCAATGCTAGCTTCATTGCCATGACCCCTAATTGCTACAACAAAGTCAATATGGCTTGACAACCTATCCGTGAATGGTCTTAGCGTATAAATAATATTATTTCATCACACAATATCTTAGTTTGAACATTGAGTAAGGTTTAGTGTCTACTAAATCTTGTTCAATCATGTTAAGTCTTGTCCTTGACATTAACACACAAAAGCTTTAGAACAATTCGAAACTCTTATTTCACTTTAGCCAAAGATTTCTCAAGTTAATTCAATCAAAACTAGTTAAGATATTCTATTGAACACACAAGGTAATGAATCCCATCTTGATTACTTCATGCATCTTCACATGCCTCATGTTATACCCAACAATACTCAACTGGAGCATTCTTACTTAGAACTATAAGTAAAGTAAAGTTAAAGTATAACATTCATCATATAAGATCATAAGTCATCTCAAGTCAAAGGATCACTTATACAACCATCAAATGAGAATGTAGCTATAGACACTATGTGAACTATCATATAGCATTCTCA
This sequence comes from Durio zibethinus, assembly GCF_047325235.1. Taxonomy (NCBI): domain Eukaryota; kingdom Viridiplantae; phylum Streptophyta; class Magnoliopsida; order Malvales; family Malvaceae; genus Durio; species Durio zibethinus. Next base: position 10,714,032 of record NC_143170.1, on the reverse strand, counting down.
TATTGGGTTATGTGTAGTGAACTTGTTCTCATAACAAGCACCCATATGTTAGCTCATGTTTATCCAAACTTTAATCTATGAGATTAATTGTTTGCTTCATAAGCAAGAGCAAGAGCATAGCCATGTGCTAGTCTTAACAACTTTTGTCATTGTCCTTTTATTGATAAAGTAATGACTAGGAACAATTTTAGAATATATAGCTTTTTTGCAATGATAATCTCATAATTACAATCTCATTGTAATTCCCTTACAAAGCTTTATTTGTATTCCACAGACTTTATCATATAAGCATCAACATTGAAATATAAGTACACAACCTTAATGATAAAGAAATAAGACCTTTATAAGATATCAAATATCAAAGTACTACAAATATGATAATATCTTAGCCAAAATATGATTTGGCTAAAAAGGCAACTACCAACAATCTCTCACTTACACTAAGCCAATCATTCATGTATCTAATACCATATTTGAGTACATGTTTATTTTGTTTTTCTTGGGACATAACTTTAGTAAGAGGATTAGCAATGTTATCCTCTGTGGGTACTCATTCAATTTTAACATCACCTCTAGAAATAAGTCTTTAATGAGATGATATCACCTCAATACATGTTTGGATCTTTGATAAGAACTTGGCTCCTTAACTTGAGCGATAGCTTCATTATTGTCACAATAAACTATTATCGGATCAACAATGCAAGGAACAACACTTATTTCAATTACGAACTTTTTGATCTAAATAACCTCTTTTGAAGCCTCAGATGTAGAGATGTATTCAGCTTTGGTTGCAGAGTCTGTAGTTGTACTTTATTCTAAACTTTTTCAACTTACTACTTTACCATTCAGAGTAAAAGCATAGCCGCTTTGAGACTTGCTAGCATCCTTGTCGGGTTGAAAGCTTGCATCATAATAGCCCTGAACAAGGAGTTCAACTCCACTATAGACAAGAAACATATTCTTAGTTCTTCTCAAGTACTTAAGGATTGCTTTCATGACTTTCCAATGACATTCACCTAGAATTGCTTGATATTTACTTGTTATGCTTAAAGCATACGAGATATCAAGCCTTGTGCATAGCATTGCATATATAATGAATCCAATTGCCTAAGCATATGAAACCTTAGTCATGCTATCTTTCTTAATTTGTGTCTTAGACATATGTCTTTGGAAAGATTTATGCCATGTGACACTAGCAAAAATCCTTTTTTTGATTCTTTCTAAACCTTTTTAGCACTTTGTCTATGTATCTAGATTGTAGGATACCAACCAACCTCTTTGATCTATCTCTATAGATCCTTATGCCTAGCACATATGTTATTTTTTTCAAAACTTTCATAGATAACTTCTTTGATTACCAAATCTTGGTAGATTGTAGCATGGGCATATCATTTCCTATTAGTAATCTGTCATCCATATATAGCACTATGAAAAAAATTGCACTCTTACTTGTCATCTTGTATACACAAGGTTCATCTACATTTTTTATGAATCCAAATTCTATAATTACTTTATCAAAGCATATATTCTAACTCCTTGATGCTTACTTAAGTTCATAGATATATCTTTGAAGCTTACACACAATGTCAACATTCTTTTTGGATTTAAAACCTTTGGGTTGTATCATGTACACATCCTTTTGTAAATTCCTATCAAGGAATGCCATTTTGACATCCATTTGCCATATCTCATAGTCATGGTATATATGGAAATAGCAAGCAAATCTTAAAGGATTTTGACATGGCCATTGGTGAAAAAGTTTCTTCAAAATTAACTCATTATTTTTTATTATAACCTTTTGTAACTAGCTTGGCTTTGTACATTTTTACATTGCCATCCATGTCGATTTTCTTTTTGAAAACCCACTTGCACCTTATGGGTTTTTATCCCTTTAGGTAGTTCCACCAAAGTCCATACTTGGTTTGCATACATGGATTCCATTTCGGATTTCACGGCCTGATTCTATTTCTTAAAATCAATGTCCAACATTGTTTCTTGATAGGTAGTAAGATCATCATCTATGATCAATTTATCCTTGTCTATGAGAAATACATATCTTTCAGGAGCTTGGTGAGTCTTACTTGAACTATGGAGTTCTTGTGTACTTTTAGCTTTCGCCTATGCATTTGATGCCTTAGCCATTGGCCCAAGTTCCATTCTTGTGTCAATTTGTGTTTCTTAAACTTTTTCAAGTTCTACTTTCCTCCCATTGTTATCTACAAGGATAAACTTTTTTTTCCAAGAAGACAACATGTCTAGAAATAGGCATCTTTTGTTCCTTGGAGTTGTAGAAATAACATCCAATAGTTTTCTTTAGATATCCTACAAATTTACACTTAACCAATTTAGCTCCAATCTTGTTAGCTTGTGTATACTTCACATAAGCATCACATTCCTAAATCCTTATGTGTGACAAGTTAGGTCTTTTACCTTTTCACATCTTATACGGTATCTTGTCAATGGATTTAGATGGAACTATATTTAGAAGATAAGCAACTGTTTCAAATGCATAACCCCAAAAGGATATAACAAGATTTGAATTGCCCATCATAGATCGAACTAAATCCAACAAGGTCCTATTTCTCATTTTAGAATGTCCATTTGTGTTGTGGTGTTCCAAGTGGAAATGATTGTGAGAAAATCCCATTTTCTCTTAGATAACCTAGAAAATCATCACTTAAGTATTCACCACCTCGATCATATCTAAGTGTGTTGATACTTTTACTAGTTTTTTTTTAACCTTCATTTTTAATTTTTTGAACTTTTCAAAGGATTCAGACATATGTTTCATTAAATATGCATAAACATATCTTGCATGATCATCAGTAAATGTAAAGAAATTAGAGTATCCTCCTCTGGCATTTGCATTCGTTGGGCCACATAAATTTGAATCTATTAGGCCAACAACCACACTGGCTCTTTCTTTTTTTTTTTAGTAAAAGGTGATTTGGTCATCTTTCTAAGCAAATATGATTTACAAGTTCCATATGATTCATAATCAAAAGGATCAAAGTATCCTTGTTTCTATAACTTTGTGATTCTTGTTTTATTGATGTGACCAAGCCTATAATGCCATAAGTAAGATTGATTTGGTTTATCTAGTTTAGCCTTATTGATATTTATATTGAGAACATCATTGTTTAATCTAAGAACATATAAGCCATTATCTTACATTCCCATACCATAAAACACATCATTTAAATAAAAAGAACAACAATTGTGTTTAATATTAAATGAGTATACATCATTTATACTTAAATAAGAAATTGAAATGATGTTTTAAGTTATGACAAGAACATAATAACAATCCTTTAGTTCTAACACTAAACCAAAAGGTAAAGGTAAATAATAAGTTCCCTACGGCATAGGCAACAACACTTATTCCATTTCTAACACATAAAGACACATTTCCTTTCTTTAGGCATTTACTCTTTTTTAATCTTTGTATGTCATTACATAAGTGAAAACAACATCTAGTATCCAATACCTAAGACTATGTGTCAAAAAAAGATAGATTGATCTTAATCATAAATATACCTAAAGTAGAAGTGTCTTTAGACTCATTCTCCTTCAAACTTTCTAAGTAGACCTTGCGATTCCTTTTCTAATGACCTTTCTTACCATAATGGTGACATGCACCCTTGTTCTTTTTTATGTTGCTAGTAGGATTGATAGCCTTACTTGCATCCCCTTTCTTATCAACCTTTTTACTTTTTTTTTCTTGGCTGACTTTTTCATGGTCTTAGATGAAGAAACTAGAAAAGCTATAGGCTTTTGGTTTTTAATGGATTTTTTTACAATGTCAAGTATATTCATCAATTATGGTAATGTTACTTCCATCTGATGCATAAGTTTATTACAATTCATAAAAAGTTACTAGGAAAAGATAACAAGATCAAGTCAACAATTAACTAACTATCCATTACAAATCCTAATTGTCTAAGTTTCTCAATTCAATTGATCATCCTAAGACAATGCACTTTGATCGAAGTGCTCTCAAACATCACTGTTTGGAATAATTCCTTAGAGGTCTCAAACCTCTCAATCTACCCTTGTTTGCCAAACAATTCTTTAAGGTGCAAAATGATTATTGGAGCATCTATATTCTTATGTTGCCTTTACAACTCAAGGATTATACTAGCCACCAGGATATATGTGGCTTGATCGACATAGTCTTTATGGGTTTCATAAACCCACCACACTACATCATTAGCACTAGCATCTACTTTAGATGGAACCGATTCATCAAGAACAAAAAGCATTTTCTTTTGCCTTAGGACGAGTTTCATATTGTGGTACCTATCATTGAAGTTAGGCCTTGTGAACTTGTTAGCATCAAGTATGCTATGAAGCGACAAGTTACTACTCATTTTGCAACCTATAAAATATGAACAAGTATTAATCATATTGTTCAATACCAATATAGATAAGGTCTAAATCTATATATTGGTTGCTCCCACTATTTTAATCAAATTAATAGCCCTCACTATCAACTTGAAAAAATACCTTTTTTTGTGGGTTAGGATCCCATTTAGTTTACCATAACCTTAAGGTTTGTCTCAACAAGCCATGATAAGTAAATTAGGTAGATAACATGCTTATCAATTACATCCCCATGTGACTCTTAGATCAATTGGGTGATTTGCCCAATCATTGCCTCTATAATTATATGAACAAAGTTTTTCACATCTGAACAATACAATGATAGTTAAGTAAGACCCATTAATCATAACACAACCTTATTACTAATAATGAGTGCCTTGAGTTTTGTCTTAACAAGCTCCACTAGTAGAAAGTTCAATTGTTTATACTAATGGAAGGCATCAAGATTTAATATTTTTCATAGGGATTTTTTTCATCATAGGTCTCATCAAGGATGCATAAGAATTCATCATATATCCAATACATGTAATCTTATCATACATCTCACAATTATACATGGAATTTATCATATATAAATTCTAGCATGTATAATAATAAATTAATATAACATTTATGGTATTTATCTCATAACTAACATGCAGACTAGAACAATCATCATGCTTGGTTCAAATTAATGATCTTGCACATCTATTTTTTTGAATCAATATCAATATCAATATCAATATCAATAACGTGATGGAAGGCATAGACATATTTAGCTAGCATGTCCAAATATGTCTAACTATTATCTTAGAAACATGTAATTTGCAATCATAATTTCCTAAACAACTAAGGAATCATATATTAACTTGAATTTTAATGTAACATGGTTGACATCATTCTAAACCATTTAGGAATGCGAATCAATTAAAATCAAGTCAAATTACATGCATTAGGATTTTCCTAGTCCAAGTAGTTGCTGTAGTGAAATAGTTTCTTATTAATTAGAAGTTTTAAATAAGTTAAAAAGTCTAATTCAATTTGGATTTTATATGAAATCTTATTTCTCAAACCCAAACTATTTAGGAATCCCAATTCAATAAGAAACAATACCAATCTAGGACTTGGGTAAAACCCATCCAAAAAGGAAAGCAAGTTGTGACTATTATAGTTTTCATGGAAACTAGGTAGTTTCAGCCATTTTTTGCTATGCTGCCCCTACTAACTACCATCTAAGAGTTCTAAACTCTTTCCCATGCTGTCTTATGCTTTTGCTCATGATTCTTGAATCCAAAGTAACAATTACTTTGACTTTTATAAAAATAGTCCATTAAACTTGGTGATCAAAAAAACAAAATTTGAAATCTTGGTGAACAAATTTCCTAAGATTCCCAATATTGATTACCAGGTAGATTTTCATTAAAATGTTAGTAATAAGGTCTTTAAAGCCTCTTCACTTTTAAAAGTACCAACTGCATCAAGAAAACCAATTACCATAATCATATTAGGGCAACAATACATCATATGCATATTTTACATACCCAGCCGCCACAGCCAGATTTCTGGGCTGAAATTGTCATCGACTTTTAAATAACCAAATCAACTCCAAAATTTATGAAATTTTTAAATAATGATCATCAATATGTTTATATTCATGTGTTAAAATTTAGTAGCCAGATAATATCCCTAGAGTGAGAAAAAATTTTCATAATATCACTAAAGCATAATTTTTTTGATACCGATACATTGCAAACAAAAAATTTATTAAGCATGTAAATGATATCCATAAATCATAAAATTCATACCCAATAATACTAAGACATCATGCTTTGGTATTATGAAAGAATTGAATCAAAAAAATATAGAAACAATTAAGTTTTCAGCTTCTACATCACAATAATAGATTGCAATCAAAATAGTTTTGATATCATGAACAACCAAACAAACTTCTAATTTGTATAATCTACATTGAGAAGGCTCTGATACCACTTGTAGGGAATTATGCATCATTATGTAGAGTTAAAACAATGAAAATTTTTAATTTTTAATTCCCTAAAGCCAAGATCAATCAATAAGATTATACAAACAATATATATATATACAAGCATGCACAGTTTCGACTAAAGGTGTTACCTTGAATGTCAAAAATCTCTTGGTTCAATTTGGTGATCTTCCAAATAGGTTCCAACCCAAGAAGCTACCCAAGTGTTTAGCCTTTCATGGTGATCTGTATGAACTCTTGTGAAATAACCTTCTTTAAGGTTTGGTAAAACTTAAAACCATATTCTAACTAGTAAGTGTTTGCATTACCTCTTGAATTTTCTTGAGTTAAACTTCTTTCTCTCTTAGTTTGTTTCTTATTACTTGATTGGGTAAAAGAGGGGTAGCTTGATGCTCTTTTTATATGGGAAGCATTCAGCCACATTAAGTTTAATACATAGAATGCAAATTTTCATAATTAATCCTATGCTAGCCGAATATATCAAACAAGGGAAACTATTTTTCTTGTTTTTATTTCCTCTATTTTTGGTCATACCAAAATCAAATTAAGTCTAACTTAATTTGTCCCAATTTTAATCTTTCACAATTGTCCTATTATGTGTGACCCATTAGGTTCTTTAGCATGTTGGCAATAAACACAAAAATTGTAAGACTTAGTATTTGGCTATGGATGAAACAAACTTTTTGTCTTCATTATCAATTCTCCAATTAGCCAATCTTATGTTTATAGATCATGATCAATGCTAGCTTTATTGCCATGACCCCTAATTGCTAAAGAAAACTCAATATGGCTTGACAACCTATTTGTGAATGGACTTAGTGTATAATTAATATCTTTTCATCACATAGTATCTTGATTTGATCATTGAGTATTGTTTAATGTCTATTCAATCTTGTTCAACCATGTTAAGTTTTGTCATTGACATTAACTCACAAATAAGTTTTAAAACAATTCTAAACTTTTATTTCACTTTAGCCAAAGATTTCTCAAGTTAATTCAATCAAGACTAGTTGAGATACTCTTTAGATCACTTAAAGTTATGGTCCCATCTTGATTACTTCATACATCCTCATATGTCTCATGTTATACCTAACAAAACTCGATTGGAGCATTCTTGGCTAGAATTATAAGTAAAGTAAATTTAAAAGTTTAGCATTTGTCAAATAAGATTATAAGTAATCTCAAGTCAAATGATCACTTATACAACCATCATATAAGAATGCAGCTACAGACACTATGTGAACTACCACATAGCATTCTCATACCAGGTTATATTTAGTAAACTTGTTCTTATAACAGGCACCCATATGTTAGTTCAAGTTTATCCAACTTCGACCTATGAGATCGGTTGCTTGCTTTATAAGTAAAAGCATAACCATGTTGCTAGTCTTAACAGCTTTTGTCAATGTCCTCTATTGATAAAGCATCAACTAGGAACAATTTTAGAAGATATAGCTTCTATATAGTGATGATCTCATAATTACAATCTTATTGTAAATCCCTTACAAAGCTTTATCTATATTCCAAGGAGTTTATCATATAAGTTTCAATATTAAAATATATGTACATAAGCTCAATGATAAAGAAATAAGACTTATAAGATATCAAATATCAAAATACTATAAATATGACATTATCTTAGCCAAAATATAATTTAGCTTGAAGGGCACATACCAATAGGTTAGTCCCTTTAAAATTAGCGAGCTTGAAGATCGAGATAAAATAATGGACTTCCTTAAGAGAGGAAGTTAGTTGTGGATGACAATGAGCTAACTTTTCCTTCTATTTTAAATGAGGTTAAGTATTGGGATAGGTTTGAGGTATCTTAAAATGGTGTTTATTTTGTAAATTTTTTTTCTACCACTTAGCTAGTCTTTTATGCAGATATATCATCCCATATGGTAGATTTTGAGTATATTCGCTTCTTACACACCTCTAAGTTCAAGAGTTCAGGTAAAATAGCCATTCAGCTTAGAGCCCTTTTAAGAGGGCTTAAAAAAATTAACCCTCATTCTCTTCAGCCTCTTTCTAGCCTGATTTTACCCTAAAAGAGATAGAAATAAAAAGGCTTAAAGGGAGAAAACCTTAACGAAACAAATGACTGAAGCTTGTGCTGTTGGGTGAGGCACTCGGTTGTAGCCCAGCTCAAAATGGGTAGTGATAAATATGGAGTTTGACTTTATAGAGAACATGTTTAAAGATCCTAAGGTGGTTAAGAAGATCACCATGGTAACCCTCACAAAAAAAAGTCAGTATAGTCTTTGAGCTTATTAAATATAGATTTAATTTTTGACATCAAATCAATTTGCACATAGGACACGTCAGTCACCTCGACAAAGCTCAAAGACAATGTTGACCTTTTTTGTAAGGGTTGAATGAATTTGGTTGAGAATGTGCAAAGTCATCCTCGATAACCATTTCTGCCATGTGGCACACTTTGGAGTGTCCATTTTATCTTTACGTTAGCTATATAAAGGGACCTTTTATGGCTTTTACCTTACTATACACCTTTTTGTTCTCATGCTTACCTAATTTCATCTATCTTTTAGCCTTTTCCCAACTTTCTTTTGATCTATCTTATTCTTTCGATCTTCTTCGGTATGTATCTTAACTTTTTCTAATTATGTCTTTCAATTCTAATGTATTTGAGAGTTTTAAGGTGGAACCAAGAAGAGGTTAGCTTGGCCATTAAGGTTCTTTAGATGATGAGGTCCCTTCTGTCATTATAGGAAGGGACTATTACCAAGCAGCTATCTATTTGAACCTGATGTCTGCTGAAGATCCAAGGTAACTTGAAGAGAATGCTCATGCTAAGGGAAAGTGGGTCTATCATGGCATGGATGTAATTCTTATTGCAATAGACTATGAACTTGATAATCCTCTAGCCATAATGTCAGGGGTTAGTTTAGCTCTTCCAGTTGACCTTCATTCTTATTCTTTTACGCCCTTTTCAACCATAAATTTTACTTTAACTTTTTCTAGATGTCCATCTAGGTCAGCTTTAAATTCTAACCCCGGTTTACATTACAGCCTTGAGGAATTTACTATTTTCCCTTTTTTTTTCTTTTTCTTCCTATGATATGATGGTGACACTTGAACCTATCGAGTGCAAGTCCTTTTTACCTTTTTGGAATGTGAGTCATTAGATGTTAAGCCCTCTAAGGGTGAGTAGGTTATAGGCAAGTAGATAGAAAGGTCTAACTAAGCTAAAAAAGAAAGAGAAAGTGAAGGGAAAGAAAAGGTCAACTCAAGTAGTGATGTATATGACCTTATCCCTTTTTATATTGCTTATGACTTAGGTGTAACCCTAAAGGATGTGATGTAAAGCTTAAAGGGTAAGGCCAATCTCGAAGGCAGCCCTAACATGTGTTTAGTGCACATTCCTATGCTTTAAAGGTCAAATTTAATTTTCCTAAAGAGGGATACAATATAATAACATCAACCATCGACCACCGACCATTAAGTTACTATTCCTCTAAACACTGACAAGATTTGGGTGTTCTAGGAGTCTATAATGGCTGGTCTTAAGTTCCTTTTGTATTTTTTTATTATTGAACTTATTCTTTTTTATGATTTAACAATTCTTTTGTTCAAGGAATTTTTTATAGTTAAAAAGCATCTTCATTATAAGAGCTAGTTTTACATTATAGCTCGGTTGGTAAAGAAAATTTTTGCAGACTATTCAAGCTTAACAAAGAGTTGGAAATTGCTCTTCCTCTACATTCAGAATGATAATATAGAGGTATGAGAGGTAAATAATGAGTCAAGTACATTTAAGGTCATCTAGGTCGATCTTTTCAAGATCAACGAGCTTGAAGCTTGGGATAAAATAATCGACTTCCTTAGTAATGGGAATTAGTTGTAGATGCTAATAAGATGACCTCCTATTCTGTTATAAAAGAGGTTAAGAATTGGGATAAGTCTAAGGTAACTTTAAGCAATGTTTATTTTGTAAAATTTTTTTCTAGCATTTAACTCATCTTTTCTGTAGATGTATCATCTCAGATGGTAGATTTTGAGTTTACCCACTTGTTACACACCTCCAAGTCTAAGAAGAGAGGTAAATCTCCTATTCAAGTTGGAGCCCCTTCAAAGGGGTCAAAATAATTAACCTTTTTCTTCTTTAACCCCCTTTTAGCCTAAACACACCCTAGAAGAGATAGAAACAAATAGCTCAAAATGAAAAAGCTTCAAAGAAACAAAGGATTGGGAGTTGTCTTACTAGGTTGAGCACCCAGTTGTAGCCCATCTTAAAGTAAATGAAAATAAATATGGAGTTTGATTTTGCAGAGAATGTGTTTAAAGACCCTAAAATGGTCAAGAAGATCACGAGGGTAACCTTCACAAAAAGGTCAGTATTGTCTTTAAGCTTGATCTAATCTTATATTTTTTATATTTTTGGTTTTTTTTTTAATTTTTTCCTTATTTTTCCAAAGTATGAGCTCAATTAGTATTTTATGTAACTATTGAACTACTCCCTTCTATTGTCTCTCAAACTACAAGGCAAGGCCTTTTAAACTCTTACCGGCCCTTGTACATTATTATAAGATCGAGTAAGATTTGAAGGATTATGCTTGGGATCTTCATCAATCCTTAGAGGCTTATAAAAAGACCCAAGCTTCTTTAGTTGAATTAAAAAAGGATAAGGAAAAGCTTAGCAAGAAGGTGGATGACTTGGCTTCTAAGCTCGAGGACAATTTAATGTAAAAGACAATAGTTGAGTCACTCCAACAATAGGTAGCAGGCAGTGGAAGACTTCCTAACTTATCTAAAGTTTTATGATATACAAACAAAGTTTAGTAGAAGCTAGGTGTTTGGTGCCTTCAACACGATGAAGTAAGAGGTTTAATTTTACTTTGTTGACCTAAACCTTGATCTCTCTAACATTAGGCTCAACAATATGAAGTCTTAGACAGCCTCTGCTACTGAACATTTTGAAGCTATCGAGAATGAAAAGGATGTTAATCTCGAAACCAAGGTTAATATTGCCTTCAAGGCTAAGGCTGAAGCCAAGGTCAGGGTTGAAGAGCAAGGAGGAAAAGCAAAAAAGAATGAGGAGGCTTAAGGTAGCTCTTTTCTCTTTTTTTTGATAATTTTGGTACAACTTTTTGATAATCTTTTGTAATTTTTTATACAAGCTTCAAGTTCGACAAATGTAAACAATATTCTTGATGAATTGAAATAAAACTACTTTTTTAGCATAAGTCTTAGCTCTAGATTTACTTCTTTTCTTTTACCTTATAGCTTGTTTCATTAAAAGTGACAATTCAAGTAATCAAGTCTTAGCTCAACACTTTACAAATAAGATGAAAGTAATAAAACAATGTTTAAATTAACTTAAGGATTTATGTTAATGGTTGAACTTAGACTTGATGATTTGTATATTTATGTCATGTAAAATACTAAAATTTATGTATTCATATCGTGTTTTACAAGAAGATTTTGTATCACAATTCATCTCGACACGAAAACATGAAATACAAATTTTTTTTGTTTGATTAAACCCATGGTATTATGATCGAGGTCTTTTATTGGGTTATGAACCTACTTTTCAAGATTAGCTTCATGACATTGTTGGGTTTGTGTGATAATTTCTTAAATAAGTATAATGTCGAGCGACTCTTTTTAAATCAAGCTGAGTGGATGATGTTAGACGTCAATTTTTTCCATTTATTCTATTATTTAGGATGCTAAAATTTAAAAATTAAAAGTTTAAAAGTTGATGAGCTTTAGGCTTCATAGATGATTTTAACGAAATATAAATTCTAAACAAGCTTGGAACTTTATTTAGCTTAGAAATGGGATGGTACAAATAATTATAAGTGTGCGCTTGGCCTCATGGCCTCTACTAACAGTAGGTCTTAAGGTAGTCCACATTTCATGTCTTCGAGATAGAATTTTCATTCATATCTTGTAGCCATGGGTCACATCATGGATGACTTCTTTAACTATGTAAAGGCTCTTCTAATTCGATGTTAACTTTTCACCTCAGTCGCTGACTCCTAAAGCTTTTAATTTCTTGAACAACAAGTTGCCCTTCTTTATGTATTTTTGTTAGACCTTTTTATTGTAAAAATTGGATACCTTTTATTGATAGGCTATTACTCTAGTTAAAGTTATGTCTTTTTGCTATTTTGTTAGGTCTAAATTAGTTTTACGAGCTTCATTGTTCTTTTTTTTAGTTTCAAGCTCGACTTGAAACTAGAGAGGTTGATATCCACAAGAATCATAGCTTCTGTTCTAAAAGTTAAATTCAATAGGGGTTTTTGTATGAATCTTTATGGTTGTCTCGAGGGCCTATAACACACTAAGTAACTCATTGTCCCACTTGCTTTTAGCTTCATCTAATATCTTCTTAAGAGCTTCAAGTATAGTTTTATTGGCCACCTTGACTTAGCTATTAGACCAAGGATGTGCGATTGAGGTGAATCTCAAATCAATGTTAAGATTAGAATACCAATCTTTCAACCTCAGGTTATCAAATTGTTTCATATTGTCTATTATTATAGATTGAGGTAAGCAAAATCTATAAATTATATTTTTATACACAAACTTTTTAATCTGAGCTTTGATTGTGGTAGCTAAAGCCTTGCTTCAAGTCATTTAGTAAAGTAGTCAACTACTATTGAAACAAATCTTTTTCGCCCTATGGCTAGAGTGAAGGGATCAAGGACATCCATTTTTTATTGCATGAATCGCCAAGAGCTGATTATTGAAACTAGCTTAGTTGATGGCAAATGTTGTATGTGCTCTAATCTCTAGCACTTATCACATATCTTCACCATGTTGGTTACATCTTTCCTGATGGTCAACCAATAATAACCTTGTTTGAGAACCTCATAAGCTAGTGGTCGAGGTTCAAGGTGATTATCACATATTTCTTCATGAATTTCTCTAAAGACATAATTTCCATCCTTCTCATCTATATATTTGAGGTAAGGTAAACTGAAAGACCTTCTGTATAGTTTCCCACTGATCATGGTGTATTGAAAAGTTTTTGTTATAAGAGCCTTAGCTCAAACTTTGTTTTTAGGTAGTTTACTAGTCATCAGTTAAGCTTGGATCGATGTCATCTGTCACTCATTCTCTTTAATTTGGATGACTAGTTTTTCATCAATACTTTTTTCTGCTAGTTTTCCCACTAAGACATGGGCTAAGCTATTGGCCGTTATCCTTGATGCTAGTTTAGATAGTGAATTAGGTAAGTTTTTTTTTACCTCAATAATTTTCTAACCTCAACCTTTAAAAATGTGATCAAATGTGCCAATGTTTTGTCTAGGTACTTTCTTATTCCTTTTTCTCGGGCTCTTAATTATCCATTTATTTGGCCGACAACTAGTTGAAAGTTGCTATATACAATGATGTTCTTTACATTATGCTTGATCATTAGTCTCAAGCTGGTGATTAGTGCCTCATATTTAGCTTTGTTATTTGAGGCCTTGAATTCGAACTTTAAAGCATGCTAGAACTGTAACTTTTTTTGGTTGATCAAAATTATGGCTACCCTATTTTTCTAATTAGTGGCTAATCCATTCATAAAAAGTTTTCATGTTTCTTCTTTTCTTATTTCTTCAGCCTTACTTGTTCATTAGTTTGGGTCGAGGTGCATTCAGTGACAAAGTCTATTATCACCTGTGATTTTAGAATTGATTTGGGAAGTATATGTAAGTTATTTTCACTAAGCTCTACTGTCCACTTAATCAACTTGTCTAGCAATTTTGATTTTTGTATAATCTACCTAAGTGGTTGGTTAGTGAAGACGTTGATTATGTGAGCTTGAAAATATGGCTTGAGCTTTTTAGCTAATCTGACCATAGCATAAGCCAATTTCTCTATCTTGGGATAGTTTATTTTGAATCTTATCAAAACTTTGCTCATAAAATATGTGGGCTTTTATCTTTCTTCATCTTCTCTAACCAATACAAAACTAATAAATTGGTCAGTTATGGCCAGGTACAAGTATACCCCTTCATTAGGTCTCATCTTAGAGAGGATAGATAGAGTGAAAAGAAATTGTTTAAGCTTTGTTAAAGCTTTTTACACTGAAATGACCATCCAAAGTCTGAGATATTTTTAAAAATTTTGAAGAATGGTGAGCACCAATCTATTGATCTAGACATGAATCTGCTTAGGGCAGTAATTCTACCTTTTAAGCTTTGTACCTCATTAATTGAAGTCAGTGCCTTCATGTCAAGAATAGCTTAAACTTTTTTAAGGTTTGCCTTTATCCCCCTGTTATTGATCATATAGCTAAAAAATTTTCTCTATATGACCCCAAAAGCACATTTGTTGGGATTGAGCCTCATATTATATTTCTTAAGGGTGTTAAAGGTCTCTTTCAAATCTTTCAAGTGCTCAGTTGAGCTTTTGCTCTTTACAATCATGTTGTCTACATATATTTCAACATTTTGGTTTATTTGGTTCTTAAAGACTTTGTTGACCAGTCTTTAGTAGGTTGCCCTAGTTTTCTTCAAGCCAAAAGGCATTACCTTATAGCAATATAATCTTTTCTCAATTATGAAAGCTATTTTCTCTTCATCATCTTTCAATATTTTGATTTGATGATAGCCAAAATAAGCATCAAAGAAACTGAGTAGGCTATGTTCGGCACTATCATCCATCAACTGATCTATATTGGATAGAGAAAAACTATCTTTTAGGCATGATCTATTGAGGACGTTGAAGTCTATGCATATTTTTCATTTTCTATTGTACTTTTTTACCATCATAATGTTAGCAATCCAATTAGGATAGTATGGCTCCTTGATTTAGCCTACCTTTAATAGTTTGCTGACCTCATCTTCTATTGCCTTTTACCTTTCTAAGGTAAATATCCTCTTTTTTTGTCAAATTGATTTCATGTTTGGATCTGTGTGTAGTTGATGGACCATCACCTTGTGTTTTATCCCTGACATGTCGAATAGAGTTCATGCAAATAAATCGACATTGTTTCTCAAAAGTTAAATTAACTTTTTTTTGTGGTCAAACTTTTTTCTAATTTGTATGCTTTTTTCAAAGTTGCTTTCCCATAATGGCTAGAAGATGAGATCTTCTGTCATTTTAGTCTATTGTCATCGACTTTAAGTCTTTGATCAATTATTTCTTTTTACTCAATTAGATCAAGGTTGTCTCCTGTAAGAAGGATAAATCTTGATGTAGCAATTAGTTGATTTGCTAGTAGAATGATAGATTGTAGAAAAGTAAAGTTCAACAAAATTTAGCTACTATATTTGTTTAATTGGCTTATGAGCTCGGTTCTATTAACATATATGTATGCCAGCTTAAAAGCTCGATTTCATAAATTATATAAGTTTTGGGCTTAAAAACTTAGAAGTGGACCTTAAGAGCTTGGAGTGGCTTAAGAGTGTGTTGTATTTGGTTTTGTGTTGCTTTTTACCAAGGCTATCTTGCTTTGTTTCTTTAATTTTTTTTACCTTCACTCTTACTACTTCAGTTTTCTCTTGTTCTTTGACTTTAGCCAAACTATGAATCTGCTCCCAATCTTCCCTTCATGGTTGTCACAAAACATTATCATGTTGTGTATTGGTCTCCTCTGACCTTTCCAACCCTATTTGGTGTCAAAATTTTAATCTTCAAATGAGGAGTTGAGTCAATCATTCTCATAACAGATTGATTAGGTTGGCCCAGTTTCATGTTGTATACTGAAGAGACTTTCACCACCATAAATTCAATGACCAAGGTGATGGTCCTCGGTTCAATGCCCAGTGAGATTGGTGGCTTGATTGTTCCTTTACAGGCACTTTTTAAAACCAATTAGTGTGGTAGTGAATAATTTCAACATTTCTTCTTTAATGCCCATCCTCAACATTATATTATAGTATAAGATGTATGTTGAGCTCCCATTATCGAATAAGATTCTTTTCACCACATAATTATATACAATGGCAGTGGTCACGATGGCATCATCATATGGAAATTGGATCCCTTCCATATCTTTCAAGGTCAAAGAGATTGGTTCACCTTTCCAACTTTTCTCTTTCTTGTCTAAGGTCCCTATGGCTATAATCATCCTTTGATGAAATTTTCTTTTGGCTGAGGTAATGCTCCCCTTAGTTATTACGTTAATGATGCCTGCTATATTTTTATTGTCTATAGCTTAGCCTTTATCCTTCTACTCATTTCTCTTATTTCCACCATCTTGGTTCCTATTTTCTTTCTTTCAGATTCTTTCTTATCCCTTCTCTTTGATTTCCTCTTCTAAAATTTGATCTCCCTTGACCTTATCTTGTTTGGTCTATGAACCTATCCAACTGGCCACTTCTTACCAAATTTTGTATTTTGTTTTTCAAGTCGACTCAATCTTCAATATTGTGGTCAACGGCTCTATGAAAGCAATCTCTTTATAGGATCTTTTCAAGTATTTTACCTCTATGGTTTTAGCCATCTGAACTCAGGGTCCCTTTCAATGTGCATCAAAGTCCTCTCTTTGAAGATATTCATTGTGGTGTAATTTTTTTCTCTGCTTTAGGGTACTTTTATCGTCTCCCTTTTGAGGGAATATCGTAGATTCTTTTTTTTTTTTAGCCAAGGAAAGGGGATAAGCATCTTTCACCTTGACTATTGAAGAGGATGGATAAACCTCTCTCATCTTAACTATTTTTCATTTCAGCTTCAACATTGATATATTTCTCTAGAATAAGTAGCACATTGATAAATATTTTTTATAGTTCTAGGGAAAAGGGTGAGCTTTAAGTGGTACTCTCTATCACCGAGTCTATTGGTCAGGGTGGCAATTGCACAATTTGTTTTAAGTATTTGACTTGTAGGGCTTCTACATTAAAATGTGTGATATAGTCTTTCAAAGACTTGTTTTTGCCCTGATGGATAAACATTAAGCTCGTCATAGTTTTCTTTATTTTTTTGCTACTAACAAATCGAAATATGAAGGAATGGCTAAGCTCATTGAATGTTGGAATGGACTTCAGTTTCAAATTGCAACACCAAGACCGAGCTACCCCTTTGAGTGTGGTTGCTAGACCTTTGCACATCAGAGCCTTATTTGCCCTTTGCATCGTCATGCTAGTTTGGTAAAACTTTAAATGATCAAAAAGATTGGTCGTACCATTGTATGTCTCTAAAGTCAGCATTTTGAATCTTTTTGGGGGCATTGTCCTATCAATCTCCTCGATAAAAGGCAAGCTTTTTAAGAACTTTAGCTCTTCCTTAAATGTAATCACTTTACCTTTCAACTCTTTTTCCATAGCCTGCATCTGAGCTTTGAAGTCTTTCTTTGGTTAAGGCTTAGGGATGGTTTGTTTGGATTTTTGAGTGGTGGCTTGTGTAGAGGTGTTGTGTGGCAATGGCTGACTGTGGTGGTATGTTGCTCTTCATATCTTAAAGTTGATGAGGTTTTAGTGTCCTCATAGCTCGATAGTTTTTCCATGTAAGGGTTTTTTAAGGCATTTGGATCAGGTGCCTTGGATGTTTGTGGAAGGGTAAGGCTTTGGATCATTTCTTTTAAGGATTGTAACTATTGATTGAGAGCAAGGAATTGCTACATTGTAGGGCCTGTTGGTGCAGGTCAATTTATAGGTTGATTGTTTTGGGTTTCGATTTCAACTACAACAACTGGTTTTTCTTCCTCGACCACTCCCTTTGTTGGCAGCATGATGTTTTAGCTTGGCAAAACAAAGAAATGCCCCCTATCTTGTGCGCTAAATGTTCGTGCTAAGTTGACTTGCTAAGGGTAGAAACCATCAAAATCATAAGAAAGAGAAAGAGAGTAGTTAAGAACAAAAGCTAGGAGTGTCCCAGCATTTGTTCTCCAATGCTCAAGTCGAAGGTCAACAAGAGAGGAAAAGATGAAGGAGAATAAAGAGAATAGAGAGGTATCACAATATTAGATGGATTGAATGGTACATAGATGTCCCTATTTATAGTTGGAAAGTTAAGGGTTTCAGGCAGCTTAAATTGCCTGAGGTCAATTCTATGGTTAGGGGTAACCTGGCAGGCTAAGCTTACTAGGACACTGATTATCCACTCAGAGGGTAACAAGTCAACAACAAGGAGGTTTGCTAAGTAGATTAATGAGGTGGTTGAACTGACGTAGCACTATGACCTCAAATCAGTTTGACATGTCAGATTGGTCCAAAAGTCCAAAATATCTCTGATTGTCTATTGGCAGCTTCTAATGAAGGAAGACAACCAAAATACCCTTTGAACCTAAAAAGGCCCTTGACAACATGAAAGACTAGTAATTGATAAATATGCAATATGGTGTTGACACCCAATTTGGTCCAGGCCCGGATCAATTGGGCCTGGTCCAAATGGGTAAGCCCAATTTGGCTTTTATTTTGTATTTTATATTATTTTTATTTTTATTTTATATTATTTTTCTTCCTTTGTATCTTATGTATTTATTATTTATTTATTTATTATTACTATGTATTAATATATGTATATCTTTATTTATTTATTTATTTATTTTTTTGTTAATATTTATACATGTATTTTATTTATCTAGTTATGTATTTATTATTATATTATAATTTATTTATTATTATTATTTTTTATTTATCTTGTAATATTTTTTAATTATCTATTTTTTTTATTCGTTTATCTAATTTTTTTTTCGTTTGTTTGATTTCTTTTTTTTTTTTCTTTTTTTGGGGTTGAGATTGAAGACTTTGAAGAATCCTACCATGAATGGGGATTCAATTAGAATCCAGATTGGATTTAAAGATTGAATCCCCATCTAAAAAAGAATAGGGATTGATCAGAAACTCTTCTAATCAATGCCTATAAATAGGTACTGGAACAGAAGGAAGAGGACACACAGAAAAACAATGAGGAAAAAAAGCTACTGGTTGAGAGAAAATGGCGTATAGAAGATTTTTGAAGGCTAAGAAAAGGTTTAGAAGTGTTAGAACAGCTGTAGGAATCGAAAAAATTTTTTTTGGAGATTTTGGCAAAAATTTTTTTTCAAAATTTCTGGAAAATTTTCAGATTCCGGTGATTTTTTCGACGAAAGTTGAATTTTTCGATGACAATTCCGACCAAGTTTGAAGTTTTCGGCCAGTTGCCCAGTTTTTGATGAAAATTCTTAGAAATCGACTAACTTTTCGGTGAACTTTCGACGAAAAATTAGATTTCGGTGAAAAATTCTAGAATCCAGTGAATATTCAACCAGAGTTCTTCAGCCATTTTAGAGAGAAGGGAGAGAAAAGAAAAGAAGAGAGAAAGAGGGAAGAAGGTTTTTGTCGAAAAAATAAAGGAAATAACCTTATATACTCTCCCTAAACGACGTCGTTTTTGCGTTAAATAACCTAGAGGATCCGCACGTTTTGCCAAGATCCGACCCGATCTGAGCGTCGACCCACTTTTCGACCACGCGTGTTCTGCCTCCCCGAGCCGTTAGCCGAGCTGACGTCTCGAGCCGTTTCTCCGAGTCATTTCTATTCCTTGAGCCGAGCCGTACTCCGAGCCGCTCCAGGTTTTTTATTTATTTGTTTATTTATTTATTTTATTTATTAAATTAAGATTATTTAATGTTCTTTTATCTTTATTTTATTTTTATTTTTGTTTTACTTTTTTTTATTTTTTTTATTTTTTTTATTTTGTTTTATTATTTTATTTTCTTTAAATAAAACTTTAAAAAAAAATTTTTGAGGAAAAGTTGAAAGTATCAATTTTCCTTGAAAATCAAAGAATCTAAAAAAAAATATTTTGGGGAAAAGTTGAAAGTATCAATTTTCCTTAAAAATAAATTTTCAAAAAAGATTTTTGAGGAAAAGTTGAAAGTATCAATTTTTCTCGAAAATCAAAGTTTCCAAAAAATATTTTTGGGGAAAAGTTGAAAGTATCAATTTTCCTTAAAAATAAATTTTCAAAAAAAGTTTTTTTTGAGGAAAAGTTGAAAGTATCAATTTTTCCTGCACAAAAACAATCATTCTTTTCTTTTTTTTTATTTTTTAATGTTAAATAATCCGACGATGGAGCTTCTGCAATTGAAACAGTAGTTTTCTTGCATACTCTTGAGGTGAAAGGATTTTCTCAATTTTTTGCTAAAAGTATTAGAGTCAATTGAGAATAATTTTCAATAGTTAATTACTTGGTAAAATTTTAAGGCTCATTGGATAACATAAATTTAAGCTGGTACCATCTTTTGATGGGCGTTGTGAGGGTGTTATAACCTTCCTCAGACGTAATCGAACTCGCGAACCCTATTCTGGTTAGTAGACCTGAACCTATTCTTTTAGGGACCCTTAAACTTAGGTGTTCAAACAGATTCCTTAGGTAGCCAATCGCACCTAAATAAAAAAGATTAGTGGCGACTCTTTCAAGTCAATGTCTAGCGATAGATCCCCGAATCTAGATGTTATGACAGCTTGGCACTCTGCTGGGGATTTTGAGAGTCAGGCCAGCAAATAATTTATGTTATCCAAAAGCCTAATAAAATTGAACCTTTTTGTATATATGTGTTATTATTCATTCATGTTTATTTGCCTTGTTATTTACCTTGTTAATTATGTCATTCATATGCATGTGCATAACATGAGCTCTACACCCGAGCTTCGTCCCTCTAGGAGAGAGTAAAATACCTATTACTTTCGTGAGGTCTAATGCCTCCGCAGTGGCTAGCGAAATACTCCCACTCAAATTGAACCTTTTTCACTTGTAGCTTGTAATAGGTGAGGATTAGGGTGCCTTACTAGTCTGTGATGGATAAGGATGTAAGGAGCAATTTGAGGACCTTTAGACTTTGACCTTAAAACTGCATATAGTGAACCTTAAGAGTGCCTAAACCTAGGATAGGGCCTTTTCTACCCAATGATAGATATACCCTGAAATTAAGACACAAAAAGGGTGTTTATCTAATCATTTTGATTGTTTAACTTTGTGCATCATTTTCATTATCATATGTAACATTATGCATCAGCATCACTTTCAATTCATCCATGGAACTAACTATGTTGTTTGTCTGATTGTTTGCATCTGCATTACTTTCATGATCATGTTTTAACACAATCATTTGCATCCATTTCATATTGGATTTCATCCATAAAATTATACATTTCATTCGTGCATCAAAGCATCATACATAAAGCATAACATAACATTACTAATTCTAAGATATGGTACTCAAGGTTCAAGGATAGCTCCATCTAGCGAGAACCCTGCCCATCGATACAACACAAGATCCAGAGCCAAACAAATGGAGTAGACAAATTCTCATAGATTTGAAAAGATAGAAAAAGCACAGGAGAAGATTGAAAGTGAGTTGAGCAAGATTATGGATGCTCTTAATAACATGAATAAAGGAAAGGGAGTTGAAAAAAATACAAGCCAACAAGTTCCCCCATTGCAAAAAGTGGCTGACCCTTTATATCCTCCCAGTTTTGGCCCACCTCAAGCCCAGTCTGCTCAAGAGGTCCCACCACAACACTTCACATATCCAACATATCCTGGAATACCGTCAGCTTCCAACCCAGGGCATTTTAATAGCTATGTAAACCCTGTCTTTACTGAAAAAGTAGTAGAACCAATTCCTGATCTAGATGATTTAAAAGAAAAAGAGAAAGAAAGGATAAGAGTAGAAACTCAAGAAAGCTCTAAGATTAGTATGCTAGAACAAAAGCTACGGGCTATGGAAGGATTCAGTTTTTATGGGTCAGTTGATGCTGCTGTGCTCTGCCTAGTCCTTGATGTGGTCATTCCTCATAAGTTCAAAATACCAAAATTTGAAAAATATGATGGTACAAAGTGCCCCAGAACTCACATCACAATGTATTGTCGAAAGATGGTAGCTCATACTCATGATGAAAAACTCTTAATGCATGTTTTTTAGGATAGCCTTACAGGCTCTGCTGCCAGGTGGTATGTTCAGCTGGATAGAACCCACATTCACTCTTGGAGTGATATGGCACATGACTTCATCGGTCAATATCGACATATTATCGATTTGGCCCCCTGATCGTTTGTCTTTACAGAATCTGGAGAAAAAAATAAACGAGTCTTTTAAAGAGTATGCCTAGAGGTGGAGGGATATTGCTTCTTAAGTACAACCTCCTTTGACTGAGAAAGAGACTACGGTGCTATTTGTTAGCACTTTAAAACCTCTTAATTATGAAAATATGATAGAAAATGCAACAAAAAACTTTACTGATATGGTAATTTTGGAAGAAATTATTGAGAGTGCCATCAAGAATGGTAAGCTAGAAGGAAATGAAGCATCTAGCAAGAGAGTCCCGAAGAAGAAAGAAACTGAAGCTCAGGCTGTGAGCTTTGATAAATAGTAATTTGGAGGCTATCAACCCTACTCATCACCAGAATATCTGCCATATTATCCTATTGTAAATAACACTTCCTTCACCTATACCAACTATTTGTACAATCACCATACCACTAAACATATCGAACCCCCCATAGGCCTCAAAATACCATGTATAGTCCTAACAATCAGCCTACCCCAATACCCCAAAATCGTCCAACTAACCCCATTGGTGGTTTGCGGGAGCAACGAACTACTCGTGAGAAACCTGTGTTTGACCCAATTCCAATGACTTATATAGAATTGTATAAGGAGCTTTACAATAGTCATTTGATTGCTCCAAGTAAATTGAAACCCCTCAAGCCACCTTACCCCAAGTGGTACGATCCCATAGCCCACTGTGACTACCATTATGGGATTGCTGGTCACTCTACTGAAAATTGCACCACCCTGAAACACAAAGTGCAACGAATGATCAAGGATGGAATGATTTGCTTTGATACGAGAGGGTGACTGCACCGAATGTTAGTGGCAATCCTTTGTCGAATCATAATGTGAATGCTATAAATGAAGATGAAGTGGGGCTTAATCAAGAGGAGTGGGTTCGTCTTTGTCCACCAAATTATGAGCTGAATAATTGGAGTGCCATCAAGATGTCTTTGACTTTTGATTCTAATACAATGTAATTGTAACATCTCAATAGCTATTACCCAAGGCATTAGGGTGATCTTTTTTTGTTTGGGCCATTCATCTTTTATTATTTTTAATAAAAAATAAGAATGATGCATTTTCATTCATTTTTTCTTGTGTCTTCATTATTTCCATCTTTTCAAGCATATCTTGCCAACATATCCCATTTCATTCAATTTCAAGAAGAGAATCATGATAACAATCAAGAGGTTAGCTTTGAGAATTCAATTAACACTGATGAACTTAACAATAAAGAGAATTATGAAAAATATGTTATGCCTCCGGACCTAATGAGGATGATTGAACAAGAAAATAAGCCAATTGAGCCTCATCAGAAAGTAGTGGACTTAGTGAATCTGAGAGATAAAGAGAATAAAAAAGAGGTCAGAATGGGCACTTCACTTTTATCTGAAGATAGGCAACGATTGGCAGACCTACTTCGAGAATTTGTAGATATATTTGCTTGGTCTTACCAGGATATGTTAAGACTGAGCACAGAGATAGTGGAGCACAGATTGCTCCTAAAGCCAGAATGTAAGCCAGTTCAGCAGAAACTAAGATGGATGAAGCTCGAAATGCTACTAAAGATTAAAAAAGAGGTAAAAAAACAATTTGATGCAAGTTTTCTACAAGTGGCTAAGTATCCAGAGTGGGTAGCCAATATAGTTCCAGTTCCTAAAAAGGATGAAAAGGTATGAATATGTGTAGACTATCGGGACTTGAATAAGGCTAGCCCAAAGGATAACTTTCCTTTACCTCATATCGACACACTGGTAGATAACATGGCTAAGCATTTGATTTTTTCCTTTATGGATGGTTTCTCAGGGTATAATCAGATAAAAATGACTGCAGATGATATGGAAAAAGACTACTTTTGTGACCATGTGGGGAACCTTTTGCTACAAAGTCATACCTTTTGGGTTAAAGAATACTGGGGCAACATATCAAAGGGCCATGGTAACACTCTTCCATGACATAATGCACAAAGAGATCGAGGTGTATGTAGACGATATGATTGCAAAGTCTTGTGATGATGAAGATCATGTCACTAGCCTCAGAAAGTTATTTGAGAGATTGAGAAAATTTCAGCTCAAATTAAACCCAGCCAAGTGCACCTTTGGGGTAAAGTCAGAGAAGTTGCTAGGCTTTGTGGTCAGTGAAAGAGGAATTGAAGTCGATCCTGATAAGATATGAGCTATTGAAAATCTGTCACCTCCCAGCACACCAAAGAAAGTTTGAGGTTTTTTGGGGAGATTAAACTACATTTCTCGGTTTATCTCTCAGCTTACTTACAAATGTGATCCCATATTTAAGCATCTCCGTAAGAATAATCCTGGGAAATGGAATGAAGAATGTCAAGAGGCATTTGATAAAATTAAGCAATATTTATTAAACCCTCCAATATTGGTGCCACCTGTTCCAGGGAAACCTTTAATTTTGTACTTAACTGTATGTGAAAATTTAATGAGATGTGTGTTGAGGCAGTAAGTTGAGGCTAGTCGAAAAGAGAGAGCTATTTACTATCTGAGTTAAAAAATCATGGAATATTAATCCAAGTATTTTTCATTGGAGAAAATGTGTTGTGCATTAGTGTGGACTACCAAAAGACTCAGACAGTATATGCTCTATCATACTACGTGGCTCATAGTGAAATTAGATCCCATTAAGTATATCTTCGAGAAGCTTTCTTTATCTAAAAGAATCGTTAGATGGCAAGTAATGCTCTTGGAATATGATATTATATACATGAGCCAAAAAGCAATAAAAGGGGGAATTATAACAGAATTTCTTGCAGATCGTGCTACTGAAGAGTATGAGCCAATAAAGCTAAAATTTTCTGATGAAGACCTAATGACTATTTCCCAACTGGAGGAAGGGGAACATGGAGAAAAATGTTGGAGAATGTACTTTGATGGAGCTGCCAATGCCTTGAGGTATGGAATTGAGACAATTCTGATCTTTCCAGAAGAACAATACTGTCCTGTAATAGCAAGGTTAAATTTTAATTACACAAATAACATCGCTGAATATGAGGCATGTGTCATGGGCTTACAAGCTACTATAGATAGAAGAGTGAAAGTACTGAAAGTGTTTGGAGACTCAGCTCTAGTCATATATCAGTTGAAAGGAGAATGGGAGACTAGAGATTTAAAACTCGTTCCATATCATAAGTATATTCTAGAGTTGACGAAACAATTCGAAGATGTCCAGTTTGACCACTTACCTCGAGAAAAAAATTTGATTGCTGACGCATTGGTTACTCTGGTTGCAATGACTCGAATTAATGATAATACTGACATTCAACCCATCAAGTTAGATGTTAAGGATATACTAGCTTATTGCTCTAATGTAGAGGAAGAAGAAGATGGAAAGCCCTGGTATTATGACATCCTACAGTATATTAAAGATCAACAGTACCCAGTTCAAGCAACAAAAAATGATAAAAGGGTCATCCGAAGATTGGCTATGAGCTTTTTCTTAGATGGGGATGTCCTGTACAAAAAAAATAAGGATAAAGTATTATTGGGGTGCGTAAATAAGATTAAAGCAAGAAGAATCATTGAAAATGTGCATGATGGAATATGTGGGGCACATACTAGTGAACATATGATGGCAAAACAGAGCATGAGAGCAGGATATTACTGGTTGATGATGAAGAATGATTGCATTGATTATGCTCGTAATTGTCATAAATGTCAGATATATGCTGATAAGATCCATGCTCCGTCATATGCTTTACATGTTATGGCACCACCAGGGTCATTCTCAATGTGGGGCATGGATGTCATTAGTCCAATCACCCCAAAAGCTTTTAATAGGCACAGATTCATTTTTGTGATGATAGATTATTTCACAAAATGGGTAGAGACAGCATCATATGCAAGTGTGACACGCTCTGTGATTTGCAAGTTCATAAAGAGAGAGATCATCTGTAGGTATGAACTTTCAGAGAGAATTATTTCAGACAATGCCAAAAATCTAAATAGTAAGATGATGCAAGAAATATGTGCTCAATACGAGATCAAGCATCATAACTCGGCACCATACCATCCGAAAATGAATGGGACAGTTGAGGCAGCCAATAAGAACATAAAAAAGATTTTGGAGAAAATGACCGAGAATTACAAAGATTGGCATGAGAAGTTTTCATTTGCATTATATGCATATCGAACGTCAGTTCGTACCTCTATTGGGGCAACCCCATTTTTTTTTTTGGTTTATGGGATGAAAGTTGTACTACCATTGGAAGTAGAGATCCTTTCCTTAAGAGTTCTAAAAAAAGTTGAGTTGAAAGAAGCTAAATGGATTCGAGAACGTTATGAGCAGTTAAATTTCATAGAAGAAAAGAGATTGACTGCACTGTGCCATGGTCAGCTATATCAAAGAAGAATGATGAGGGCTCATGATAAGAAGATTCAACCCCGTTGCTTTCGAGAAGGAAAGTTGGTCTTGAAAATAATTCTTCCAATCTAGCACGATAGTAGAGGAAAATGGACTTCGAATTGGGAAGGGTCGTATGTGGTGAAACGAGCTTTTTCGGGTGGAACACTGATACTGACTGAAATGGATGGAAATGATTTACCCCATCCTATAAATCTGATGCTGTGAAGAAATACTATACTTGAAAAAAAATGAAAAAAATGAAAAAATGAAAAAATAAAAAAAAAGTGAATGAAAAAGGAGGATTCAAGGCGAAAACCCTAAAAAGGCAGTTTGAGTCATAGGGAGTTTGTCTAAGTTGAAAATCTGAAAAGGCAGCTTAGATAAGGAGAATATAGCATCGAATTTAAAAGTTCGCTGACATGGAGGCTAGCAAATTCGAAAGAGTTCCAAGTTGTCAAATACATCAGAGGGTTGGGTTTTCAGAAAAAACTTTGAGATGTGTTGTCATGATTATTTGATTGTTCATTTTGGGCTTTATCCCCATACTTATCCTTGTAATTCTCTCTTGGCTGAAATTAGCCAACATTTTGCTAATAAGAGACATTCTATTTCATTCTTTGTGTCTTTTTTTGATGACTGTTTCTCAACCATTCATATTCCTTTCTTCTTAGTACCCCACCATAGAAGAAATGTGCAAATGCATTCTTACTTTTTGAGTTTGAAATAATGATTGATGAATGAATAACAACATGAAAGATTTTTACATTACATTGAATAAATCAATAGTGATAAAGGCAGAATCGAAATGTTTAGTTCCTGATTAGGACATTGAATCTGGGAAGAGATTTCTTACAGATGGAATGTGGTGGAAAAGACAATTAAGAGCTATATCGGCTCGATTTTAGAAGAGCAGTGTAATTGGATCTTTGAAGAATCAAAAGGCTTGATGCCCGAGAAAAAAGCTTGAGAAACTTGATTACCATAAATTGAATAGGAATTAATTGACCAACATTTGCTTAGCATGCATTGAAATTCATATGCATTGCATAGCATACACTACTTTTAGGAAAGTATAGTGTATAAATTCAAGAAGCAGGGATGTTCAAAGATCCCACATAGAGAAGATAGATGTGAAGACATTTTCAAAATTGAAAAAAAAAAACTGGTCAGGTAAGTTCCTAATCCTTGAAATAGGATGTTTTTTGGTATCAGGGTTTATTTATAAGACCTTTGGGCATAATCTCTTGAAATTCCTTCAAACACAACTTTCAACTCTTTTGGACATGATTGTCGAGGAGCAATTTACTTTTCAAAGTCGTGGTGCCTCTGTTTAGAGGAGCAATTTACTTTCCAAAAATTGTGGTGCCTTTGTTCAGAGGAGCAATTTACTTTTTCAAAAGTCGTGGTGCCTTTGTTTAGAGGAGCAATTTACTTTCCAAAATCGTGGTGCCTCTGTTTAGAGGAGCAATTTATTTTTCCAAAGTCGTTGAGCCTCTGATTAAGGGAGCCATTTATGTTTCTCAAAGTCGTTGAGCCTCTGCTTAAAGGAGCTTTGGTAAAAAAAAAAATAAAAAAAATAAAAATAAAAATAAAAATGTCGAGTTGAGTCTTGATTGGGTGTCTACGTCTTTGCACAATTTCTGTTTCACAAAAAATGTGTAAAGATGGGCAGCTGTAGATACCCAATTTGATCTAGGCCCAGATCAATTGGGCCTGGTCCAAATGGGTAAGCCCAATTTGGCTTTTATTTTGTATTTTATATTATTTTTATTTTTATTTTATATTTTTTTTCTTCCTTTGTATCTTATGTATTTATTATTACTATGTATTAATATATGTATATCTTTATTTATTTATTTATTTTTTGTTAATATTTATATATGTATTTTATTTATCTAGTTATGTATTTATCATTATATTATAATTTATTTTTTATTATTATTATTTTATTTATCTTGTAATATTTTTTATTTATCTAGTTATGTAATAATGTTTGAAGGCTAAGAAAAGGTTTAGAAGTGTTAGAATAGCTGTAGGAATCGAAAAAAAATTTTTTGAAGATTTTTGGCGAAAATTTTTTCTAGAAATTTTTGAAAAATTTTTAGATTTCGGTGATTTTTTCGGTGAAAGTTAAATTTTTCGACGACAATTCTGGCCAAGTTTGAAGTTTTCGGCCAGCTGTCCAGTTTTCGATGAAGATTCCCAGAAACCAACCAACTTTTCGATGAACTTTCGACAAAAAACCCAGATTCCGATGAAAAATTCCAGAATTCGATGAATATTCAATCGAAGTTCTTCGATCGTTTTAGAGAGAAGAGAGAGAAAAAGAAGAAAGAGAGAGGGAAGGGAAAAGGTTTCTGTCGAAAAAATAAAGGAAATAGCCTTATATACCCTTCTAAAACGACACCGATTTTGCGTTAAATAACACAGAGGATCCGCACGTTTTGCAAAGATCTAACCCGACCCGAGCGTCGACCCGCTTTTCGACCCACGCGTGTTCTGCCTTCCCGAGCCGTTAGCCGAGCCGAGCCGATGTCCCCAGTCGTTTCTTCGAGCTGTTTCTCTTCCTTGAGCCGAGCCAAGCTGAGCCATACTCCGAGCCGCTCCAGGTTTTTTTTTTTCTTCTAATATTTATATTTATTTATTTGTTTATTTATTAAATTAGGATTATTTAATGTTCTTTTATCTTTATTTTATTTTTATTTTTATTTTACTTTTATTTTACTTTTTTTTATTTTCACTTTTATTTTGTTTTATTATTTTATTTTCTTTAAATAAAACTTAAAAAAAAATATTTTGGGAAAAAGTTGAAAGTATCAATTTTCCTTAAAAATAAATTTTCAAAAAAGGTTTTTGAGGAAAAATTGAAAGTATCAATTTTTTTCGAAAATCAAAGTTTTCAAAAAATATTTTTGGGGAGAAATTGAAAGTATCAATTTCTTTAAATATAAATTTTTCCAAAAAATATTTTTGGGGAAAAGTTGAAAGTATCAATTTTCCTTAAAAATAAATTTTCAAAAAAAAGTTTTGAGGAAAAGTTGAAAGTATCAATTTTCCTCGAAAATCAAAGTTTCCAAAAAATATTTTTGGGGAAAAGTTGAAAGTATCAATTTTCCTTAAAACTAAATTTTCTAAAAAAATATTTTTGGGAAAAAGTTGAAAGTATCAATTTTTCTCAAAAATAAATTTTCAAAAAAATAAATTTTTGAGGAAAATTTAAAAGTATCAATTTTTCTCGAAATTAAAGTTTTAAAAGAATATTTTTGGGGAAAATTGAAAGTATCAATTTTTCTTAAAAATAAATTTTGAAAAAAATAAATTTTTGAGGAAATGTTGAAAGTATCAATTTTTCTTGCACAAAAACAATCATTCTTTTCTTCCTTTTTATTTTTTAATGTTAAATAATGCGACGATGGAGCCTCTGCAATTGAAACAGTAGTTTTCTTGCATACTCCTGAGGTGAGGGGATTTTCTCAATTTTTTGCTAAAAGTATTAGAGTCAATTGAGAATAATTTTCAATAATTAATTACTTGGTAAAATTTTAAGGCTCATTAGATAACACAAATTTAAGCTGGTACCATCTTTTGATGGGCATTGTGAGGGTGCTATAACTTTTCTCACACGTAACCGAGCTCCCGAACTCTATTCTGGTTAGTAGACCTAAATCTATTCTTTTAGGGACCCTTAAACTTAGGTGTTCAGACAGATTCCTTAAGTAGCCAATCGCACCTAAATAAAAAAGATTGATGGCGACTCCTAAAAGTCAATGTTTAGCGATAGATCTCCGGATCTAGATGTTATGACATCTGATTTTCAAGTAAGGATACGGAGAGAGAGCTTAGAGTTAGACAGATACCTTGTGAAGCTTCAAGGCGAGTCTTAATCTGTTCAGAAACCACTCCAACAGCAAGGAAGGCTGCCAATGAAAGACCTGCACCAAGCCCGAACCGCCTGGTCAAAGAGGAAGCTATCCAGTCAGTGGTTTCAACAGTGGTGGCAGCTTTAAGGGGCTTTTGTTGTTGCACTTTTACTGAGGCTGCTGGTGGATGCTGCTCAGAGGAAGTCGTGCTTAGCTATGGAGATGGAGTAGGAGGTGGTGAAGATGGTGATGATGAAGAGAAGTGGAGAGTTCTTGTTAGCGGGTGAGACAGAAATGGTGGAGAGCTAAAGAAGGTTGCCATTTAAGGGATTTGATAAAATCTTTGGTCGAGAAGCTACCAGGCAGCAGGAAGAGAAATAAAAATATATCATCTTCACTTCTGTAGGGAGTGGCTGGTCCTACCTTATCCTTACAGGTGATAGGATTTAAAACTTTAGGTCTATTGAGCCTTTTTCTTTCTATTCCTTCCCAATGGGAATTGTTTGGGTGCAGTCATGGAGGACTAGCTTATTCACGAAAAGGAGGAACATGAAAAAGGAAAATGTCGTCAAGGTTTTTTTTGTTTTTTGTTTTTTTTTTTTTTTGGGACTCAAGAATGAAGTATATGAATGGTTAACAGTCAAAAAGTTCGAATTTTGAAACAACGATCAAGTGAAAATGGCATTATTGAAGCTGCAAAATTTTGAATTGCAACATCCTTCAAAATTTTGCTGGCAGAGAATTCTTGGTTAACTACTGAATGAAAAAGAAAGAAAAATTCTTAAGCTAACAGCTTTAAAATAATTTTCAGTTATTGTATCTTTCTTCAGTTCACATTATCACATGATTAAAACAACTTTCCTTTTTTTTTTTTTTTACAAACAAATGCACAGCATTAACAAAAATGGTTGCATCCCTAATACCCAAAAAAGAAGAAAACAAAGACAGAAAGAAACATATCATCCCAAATCGGAGTATATACAGTTCAGGGCCTGCCAACTGCTGGCAATTGAATAAAGCCAGGGGCACTTCTGTCTTGAGCTTTCTCACTTTTCCAGATAGGCCTTCTGGCAACACTTCATGGCTAACCCCTATGATGGGCACTACTTAAAGATACAGTTGATCTAGGTACTTGTGAACTTGTTACAGGCTTTTGCAGTGGCGTCAAAGCGGCCATAATTTCTGCAAATGTTGGCCTCAATTTTGGATCTCTACAATTTTAAAGAACAAGGGTCAGTTTTGCCTATCATCCTTTACACACATTCAGATGCATCTTCAACTACATCCTATCGATTGTAATGACCATGAGACCATAGAGTTCATCTCCATAATACAGCGGCAACCAAAACCATTGATCAAAGTTCAATATTGCACACGTTAATATGATTAATTGTCATTATAATGCAAAATCAAAAGTTTAAGTACAATTAAAAAAAAAAAAAAAAGCAAGAGAAAGAAAACTCAGACTAACAAGTAAAGCTTAGGTTAAGAGTACTAAGGTGGCAAGATATGTACAAAGTACAGATGGAACATATAATAGACTAGGCTCAACATTCTCCCATCTTGTGCAAATGGTTTAGATTTAGCTCAACTCTTACGTGTTTAAAAGCATACAAATTCATATTAACATGTGAATTTCACATTGAATTTCATAGGTATACCAGCCAGATCGTCAATTGCACATGCACAAAGACTATCAATTAATCAACTTCCAAACTAAGTTGATTTTCAATCCAATATGCGATTAGGTGTCATCATCTAAAGTCACAACATGACAAGGCTTGAAAGGCAGTAAAACAAATTTGAACTAATCATCTAGGCAGAGAAAAGCATTGAGTCCATCCAAAATTTACTCCAATACTTTTGTGTCTCTATACTTATACAAAAGAGAGTTTAATTTGGCCTCCACTAAGTTAGTCGACACAAACTAAATGCTATGATTAACATAACAGTCAAACAAGACAATAAGAGGTTACATCATGTTTTGACATATTAGTCATTTTGATTCATATTTGAATTATGGTTCTATCCTCGACTCTCATTATATCAAAATGAGCAACAACAAATAACTTCTATTTTTTTTTCTCTCCTTTCTCCCTTTTACTTGTATTTAACAATATATTTCCATACATTCACCAAGAAGAGTACGACGGACGGTAGAGAAAATAATGCTTCTTCAAATTAGTTGTCACTGAGACCTAAGTTCCTAACTATTTCATGGTAAAGATATTCTCCAGACTCCCTTCACCAACATAGATAATTAACAAGAAAACAGCATGAGACAATTTCTTTAAGAGCACCAACAATGCGTTTGAAAAGCCACTCCCAAATATTCCTTGAAACATAGAAGAGAAGAATGACTATAACTTTTCCAAACTTCTTACACTAGATAGGAAAGTTATGTTATTAATCTGCACTTCACATTAAATGAAAACCATTCTTCTGAAATTCAAGTTAATACATAAATGGCACGTACGTGCATGCATACACTCTTCTAGTTGTAGCATTGCTTGCAATTAACGGGTGCATGAATGGTTTAAACACGCACATCTTACATAGACAGGCATGTGAGTCAAAGGTAAAACAGCCTTTCAAGATTTAAAGAGCAGAACGCAGGTTCAGGAGATTGAGAATAACCCCGAAGACAAAATCAGAGAAAGGTCAACTAAATTAATGAAAAAGTTCTGAAGAAAGAATTGGTAACCCCAAAGAAAAATTTCAGCAAAAATGAAACAGAAAACAGTTTAAAGCAACAATGTTAAAAAATATAAACCATGAACCAAAACATAAGCATCTACAGTAGTCTCCTTTTAAGCTACGGTAAGAATTTAAAGTATAGCTACTTTGGCAATAAAAATAGCATGCCAACTCTAGTTCAAGATAACTCAAATGCTATAGTGCAACTATATGTGCATGAGCTTGTTGGGAATTGGCTTATTAAATCAAAATATCTAATCCGAGACCAAGAAATAAGGGCAATAATATAAATTATACTCACGCCTGCCAACACTTTCTAATAATATCTGCAATGGCAGGATCCATGTCATCTGGAATGTCAAGACGACGGTGCTTAAATCCTACTGCACCAACAACTTGCATTGTATTCATTCCTTCCCATGGTTGTTGCAATGTAGAGAGCTCCCATAAGATAACTCCAAAGCTGTAAACATCAGACCTGAATATTGACCATATTTTATATGACCACTAAATGATTTTAGGATTATGAAGAAAACAGCAAGGAAAAATAACAGAGTGGGAAGGGAAAAGGCCTGCTTCTCGTTTGAAGATTGATTTCGTTGTACTTCTGGATCCATCCACTCAGACTGAAGAAGGCACCACATGGACTTGGTTAAATTCAAAGGTACATCGCATATGGTACAATTAGAGGTTGGGTTTTGGAAAACAATGAACAAACATGGGTGCGAAACATAGTTGATGACATTAACTTTGTTTGGATGTAGAGGAGAAGAGGGAAAGAAAAGGAAAGCTGGGGAAAGAGGAAATCTTTCCCTTGTTTGAATATTATTTAAACTAAAATAAAAGAAAGGAAGGGACAATGGTTATAATGAATATTAGGAAAACATTATAATGAATCCTTCTGTTTTCTTCTCACTCTTTAACCGAATAATTAATTGTTAGGATTTTTTTACTTTCCTTTCCTTTATTAATTTTATGTATGTTTTCTTTCCGCTAAAAAAGTTTCATTTCTTTTTTTTTCCTTTACTAATGTCATCTAAACATAGTGTAAAAGTATAATTTGTCCTAGATATCTAATAGACAAATCCCATTCTTATATAAAGAATAAAGAAGGAATGAATATATGCTACCAATATTATAATAGTTGCAATTTGCTCCAAAATATCCTTTAGGATTACTGATAAATGGAACTTTTCCATATTTTGCTTCATGTATGAGTCTATTGTACCCTTACAACACCTAGTCATGCCATGGCATAAAAGCCTTAGCTCAACATTGATCATTCCACTAGACATCTAAAGGCATGTGCTTCACCTAGATGATCAATTACAACATTATTGATATTTTTTTATTTTTTCATTATACATCTAATTATGTACATGAACTAGGTGAGATTCAATTGGACATCTAACTAGGTGAGGATCTCAAAAGTAGATCTATTCATTCAGTTGCCTTTCTTCCTCCCTCAAATTGATTTCCTTTGACATTCACAGTGAAGAAATATGGGTGCGGAACATAATTGATGACATTAACAATGTTTGGATCGAGGGGAGAAGAGAGAAAGGAAAGGACAGCTGGGGAAAGGTCCCATTTCCCTTGTTTGAATATTATTTACACTAAAATAAAAGAAAGGAATGGACTCTTCCTTTTCCCTCAAATGCCCCATTTTTCAATTACTCAAAGTTGAAGAAAAAATCAAGTAAAGGAAAAAGGTAGGGAAAATCTAAATGCATCCTTGTTTTTTCTTTTTACACCTAACTTTTTGTTTTCAAAATTTTTTGTAAATGAAATTATTTAAATACCTTTATCAGAAGTGTTTGGATATCCATATCCAATAAATTTTATGATTTTTCAAAAATGAATTTTAGAGAAATGTTATAACTTTTTAGCAATGGATTGCCGAAAAGTCATAACACTTCTCGAAAATGCATTTTCAAAAAGTTATAATACTTCTAGGAAATGGAAATGCATTTTCAAAAGGGGAAGGAGTGAAAGTTTTTGAAAAAAATTACAAAACAAGAAATTTTGTTAAAATTTTTATGAATTAGATTAATGAATAAAGTTATTATTAAAATAGAATCATAAATTTTAAAATTAATAAAAAATTTATTTTTATTATTTTGATCTTAGAAAAAGAATAAAATCTTATGAGGCCTAAATCCTAAACCGTAATCTTAAAACCTAAACCCTAAACCAAACCCTAAATGTAAGTCCTAATCCTAAACCTAAAGCCTTAAATTAAACCCCAAACCCTAAACCTAAATACTAAATCTTAAACCTTCACCTCGACCATCCCAAACCAACCCCAAACCTTAAACTAAACCCTAAACCCTCACTTAGATTTCAAACTAACCACAAACCCAAACTAAACCCTAATCTACTCCCTAAACCAATTTCAAACCTTAAACCAACCTTAAACCCAAACCTGAATCTACCTTAAACCCAAGAATCCACACTAATCTCCAAAGCCTAAAACCA
Organism: Durio zibethinus; assembly: GCF_047325235.1. Lineage (NCBI taxonomy): Eukaryota > Viridiplantae > Streptophyta > Magnoliopsida > Malvales > Malvaceae > Durio > Durio zibethinus. Next base: position 10,678,328 of record NC_143170.1, on the reverse strand, counting down.
ACACTTGATCCCTTTTATGCATTTGCATCTCATTTTACTTTACTGTTACATGTATTCTTGAATTATCATGCATTTAAATTTTTTCATTCATTTTTCATTATCATGCATATATTAAATATTGTTATGCTCATAGATACCATGCATATATTTTATAAATGAGATATTTCAAGAAACGGTGTTTTAAAATAAGATAATATCTCACTTAGATTCCAAACCAACCGTAAACCCTAAACTAAACCTTAAACCTTAATCTAGATTCTAAACCAACCTCAAACCCTAAACCAACCTTAAACCCACACCCTAATCTACCTCAAACCCAAGAATCCAAACTAATCTCCAAATCCTTAAACCAACACTTGATCCCTTTTATGTATTTGCATTTCATTTACTTTACTATTGCATGCATTCTTGAATTATCATGCATTTAAATTTTGTCATTCATTTTTCATTATCATGCATATATTATATATTGTTGTGCTCATACACACCATGCATATATTTTATAAATGAGATTTTTCAAGAAAAGTGTTTTTAAATAAGATAATATCTCAAGTAAAAATAACCTTTGAGATTTGGCCTAAATATAAGAGGACTCAAATGGTTATAATTTATATTAGGTACTATCTCGATTTCTGGGGCAATTTGAAAACTCTTAAATTAAAGACATTTTTGGAGCTCTGCCTAAATATAGGAGAGTGAAAGAAATGTTTCAATACTTAGGATTTTTCCTCTTGATCCAAAAATAAATTGTTTTTGTTTTTAAAAAATTAAATTAATTTGCTTTCAAAAGAAAATTTAAAAAAATCCAACTTTTAGAATAAATAAATGAAAGTAAGGAATTAATCCATAAACATTATAATAGGATTGCTTTTATGAAAATTCCAAAATAACATGTAATCAATTGGTACCATTTTCAATGAGCATTGTAAAGGTGCTAATTCTTTTCCATGTGTAATCAACTTTTAGATCTAACTCTAATTTCGTATACCGTCAATATTCTTTTAATAAAACTTAAACTTATTTTTAAATGTTTTATTAAGAGAATAAAATTTTTAGGTGGCCAATCACACCCTAAAAAAGATTGGTGGTGACTCCTTGATTTTGATTTCATTGAAATTCTTTTACTCGTTTTCAGTTTCCCCCAAGTTTGATGCTCAAGTTCCCGGACACATATGTTGTGATAGTCTTAGACCTTTTTTTGATATTTTATTATTATTACATAAATTTGGAAAAAATGTAGATGATAAAACCCTTACAATTGTAGAAATTAGGCCAATATTAATGAAACTTGTTAAACTTATAACAAAATACTAATATAAGTTTATAATTAATTTTATTGACTATGATATATTTAGGTTCTTGAAGTTTTCACTGGAATTAATTGTAAAAATATATATAATAGTATAGGAATAATTCTATACATACATTATTTTATAGATTAATAAAAATTCATCTTTTTTATTGAAAATTTTCAACCATTTTTACTTTAAACAATTAATTTCTAAATTATTAGCATGGTGATTAAAACATTTTATTTAGAATGGTTATAATTAAGAAAACAATCATTAGAAAAAAAATGGATATTTAGCAATGGTCAAATCATTGTAAATAGGTCTTTATCATTGTTAAAATTCTTTTGAAACGATTTTTTATCGTTGCGGGGTTATTACTATTAATCTCATTGTTTAAGAGTTAATGTAACAATTTATATTATTATTGAAAAAGAAATATATTGCAATGACTTTTAGTTGTTATCTTATAAACCATATTTTCACAACAATAAAATGTCGTTAAGTAAAATTTATTTTAGTAACAATAAATTTTGTTTACAAAAAATTTTATGTAATATTATTGTTATGATTGCAAAAAATTTTGCATAACCATGTTATTTTGGTTGTCAAATTTTTTACATAACAAAAAAATTGTTATTGTTAAAACATCATTTTTCAACGACAAAATTGCATTGTATAAATTTAAAATTTGGTTACAAAAATCCTTACATAACAATATTAGTTTGATTACATAATATATTTAATAATGATTAAATGCCATTGTTTTAACTTTTTTTAACAACCATAAATTTTGGTTACGAAACTCTTAAGTAACAATATTGTTTTAGTTATGTAATATATTTTGTGATGATTAAATATCATTTTAATTTCATTTTAACAACCATTAAATTTGTAGTTGCAAAAACATTTTACATAACAATATTATTTTCATTGCCTTGTAATATTTTGCAACATAATCATATATAATTGCTAATTACATTTAGCATAATGATTTTTGTCTTTTCGATAAATACTTTTAACAATGACTATAGTCGTTGAAAAATCTTTTACATATCTACAATTGCTATTGGTAAAATTATTGTCACAAAGCTTTTTTAATTTTAGTAGCAAATTTTATCATTGTCAACTTTTTAACACAATCAATTTAATTAATTGTAGCAACGACTATTATTGTTACATAAATATTTTTAAAAATTTCTTCATAGCTTTCGCAACAATTTTATTGTTGCCAATTATAAAATCAAATATTTTATTATTTTATTAAAACTAATATGAAAAGTTTCAACTATAATGGCTATACATGAGTCATCTCGCATTTACCATGAATCTGATCATTGGAAAAAAAAAATTTCATTGGTTTACATCCTTTCTTACGGATGCCCTAGGACCTGCATTATCCATATGACAAGCACAATTCTGCAATTTCCTTAAGCAACTAACAAGGTTAGAATTGCTATATGAAGTAAAAACACAAAGGTTAGAACTGCTATAATTTAAAAAAAAAAAAAATCAAATCACAATGTTAATAAGTGAAATCAATTCTCTTGATGTTTTCAAAGAAAGAACAAAACTTCAGCAACAAACCCAATAAATTAAATACTAATCCACAAAAAACAAAGTAATAGTTAATATTATTTTTTGGATATTAAAAACATTGCACCAAAAGCCATAGAGTTGTTTCTATATAGCTTTCATTTAATTAAACTTGAAAGCCATAGAATTCATGCAAATTGATTATTTTTAAGAGTTTAATCTTAACTAACCTAAACCTTTAAAGGAAACTTATGCCTGACCATGCAATTATACCATACACAATCAACAAGCAACCACTCATTTATAAATTTAGATCCACAAAGCTAAGCTAACTTTTACATCAGGAAAGAAGTACAAGTAATATCTAAATTTGAACAATTACCTCTATGCATTTGCAATGGATCAAAACTGAATGATTTCTCACATCAATAAACAAACAATAAAAGTATCTTAAAAATCCGTAGAGGTAAAACATGCTGGAAGGAAAAAAAATGAAATTAAAAGAGTTAATTCCATGGTTTATGAATTCAACACCAATTAAGACCTTAAGAGCCACCATGATGGCATCCTTGAGAGTTGCAACAGAAGGCTCCTGCGAATACAAATGATGGTGAACAACAATAAAAGCCAAATAGAACCCAAATCGGCCATTGCGAAGTAAAAATACAATTGAACATAGAAATATCATACTCATACTTAACAATAAATTATTTTCGATATTTAGATAAAGATACAATCGATTTTCATGAATCATTTATATTTATCCATATTGCACATTCAACAGTCTTACCAACAGGTTGCTGAAATTGCTATCCCCTAATAAGAACTAAATAATTATATTCTTGACCAAATTTCAATATGTTGAAAGTCCGACTCTGAACTTAAATCCTTCATCAATCAATGATCCAAAAATCTTATGAAATTTTAGTAAGTGTATATTACCATTGATCAACATATGAAAAACTTTGTAAATTGTCATAAAAGCAGAAAAGAAAGTGTAGGGAAAAATACCGTTTTCCCTTCAATCCCGAACTAGAAAAACTTGACATTATGAGATCGAAGAAATTCAAAATTTTCCTTAGGATAAGGCTTTAGACACAAATATCTGCTCGAATTTAAAAAATAAGAAGTTATTTTTCCAACTTTAAAGAGACATTTAGTAGTCACTTATCAAAAGTTGATGTTCTTCTTCATGCTTATTATGCTTTTTTAAAATCAAACCAAACACGTTCCTAATGTTCCTTCCTTAGCCTTCCTCTTTTATTTCCTTTTGTTGAAAAAACACTTCTTTCAAGATTTTCGAACTCATCCCAAAAGAAATCATCTACATCAAAACAAAAAAAAAAAGGAATAAACACAAAATGTTAAAAATAAAAGGAAAAGCAACAAATTCAAAAACTAAAAAGTTCAAATTAAAATGAAAGAAGGCGGCTCAGTTTTATTTGGTCTTGCTTGTGGTGGTGTTTGGGAGCTTTGGAACGTTTCTTTGTAGAGGCAACAGAATCATCATCTACTATAAATAATTGTAGATATTGGTTACGTTCCTTTTTGTTCTTCGCCATTGCAGGCTTCGATAAAAAAGAATAAAAAAATTAATGTTCTAAAGAGATGGAAAGGAATAAGTTGCTATGCCTAGGTGATTTTGTATGAGATTGAATAGGGAGGAGATTTTAGTAAAGACTTCTAGGGTTTTAATTAGTGGCAATTTCATAAGTAAATGTACAAAGATTTCACAATCCCATGGACTCATTTCTTTAGCCCAAAATAATTGATATTTGAGTTTTCTTTTTTTTAAGTTATACTAGCTACCCCTGTAGTCAAATTTCCAAACTTGGAGCAAAGATACTGAGAAATTCATGCATGCACGATAAAATCCAATTGAAACAAATTAAAAGTAACAAATGCTGAATATGCAAAGAGCAATGAATTTTTTTTAGGAGAAAAAAATTAACGAATTAATTCCTACGGTACTTGATAATCTCCAATAATTAATGCATTAAAAATTACAAAGAGAAAGTTTTAAACGTGCTTATCCTGTACATAATGTGATCTTAATGACTTTCGTTTCGATAAGCAAATTAAAAATGGCTTCCTTCAAATGCTTCTCTTCTATGTCTATGATCATTTTCCTTGCGACCATCTCTTATTTTTCCTTCAATGGCAGCCATGCTGATCAAGCCTTGATTGACAGTATCTGTAACCAGTCCTAAAACTAAAATTTTTGCACTCCAACTCTCGGTATTGACCCTCGCGCATCTGCATCCGACTTGAATGGTCTTGCCCTGATCTCTATTTCACTGACGGTTACTCAAATTAAGGACACAAATGTTAAATTATATTATATTAAATAAAAATAATTTGATAATTTTTATTTTTATATAGATTTAAATATATATATTAATATTGACAAAATCATATTTTATCAATTATGAAAAATAAAAATAAAATTATTTATTTATTTATAGATTACATAAAAAAATGCATTTGAAAATTTAATTTATATGCATTTTTAAAAATATTGATATTTTATTTTATAACTTAACATATATTTTTATTTATGTTATAAAAATATATTAAGTTTTATGTTATCAAGTTTTTTTAACAAAAAAGAATTTTCCTAAATAGTTTTTTGTCATTTAATTTATTTAATAAATTATTATATTAAGTTTTTATTCTTAACTTTTTATTTAAAAGATAATTGCTTTTGTTTTCATTGGCAAAAAAAAAATAATTTTCAAAACAAAAAATATTGTCCATGAATAGGTCCAAAGACGCTGTGCTTAGTTCAATTTGAGCTGAATTATATCAATGATTTTAGGCTCGAATTTAACTTCAATCTATTTGAAATATTATTATATTAATAAAAATTAATTTTTATTTAATTAATATTTTTAATTATTTAATAATAAATATTTTCAATATAAAAATTATTATTATTTCAACATTATAAATATTTGATATTAAGAAAATAATATTTTAAATATTTTAAAATATTTATTTAAATAATTTATTAATAATAAACAATATTCTTAAGTATTTAATATTTATATAATAATTACTGTTTAATTTTAAAACAAAATATTATTATTTTTAATATTTTAATAGTTATATCACTTTCCAATGTCGGTTTTTCAGCCTAATTCATCCTTAACTGCAATGTGAATGGTTGTGACAGTGATATAATATGTTGAGTTTGGTTTTTCTTTTTTTTTTTTTTTAATTTTGTTTGCTTCATTTGAGTTTTATGTTAGTAAAAGCTTTGTCTGCTAATATGAACCTTCATCCATTTTTTTGCTTTGAGAATGACAAATTTTGAGATGAAATAGGTTGCCATTTGGAAATTATCATGACACTAACGGTATAATATTGCCATAAAATTAGGGAAGAGTGGCTTGCTTTCGGCAGACTTGTTCCAAACATGAAAATTAAATATTTGTTTTGGTAGTTTGCAGAAGTTTGTGTAGGGGATTTTATTAGTGGTGGCCTGACCTGAAAGTTGTTAATGCCACTTGGAAATTGTTATATTTTCTTGTAAATTCATGTGACAAGCTTAATTCATTGTTGCTGAAATTTTAATTAATTTTTTTTTTTTCATTCTTTTGAACTAGTTTCAATTTAAAACTCATTTAATGAATTTATCTATGTTATAATTAAATATTTGCAACATATTATTTTTCATTGTATAATTTATTAAAATTTTGAGTAAGCAACAATACTGTAAAGTTGTTCGAAATATAACTAAATATCACAAAAAGATTTTGTGTTGTTATGAATATAATAGAAATTGGCAATGATAAAAATTGTCGTTATATAAAATATTTTTAAAAAATCAATTAAACAACGATTATGAAAAGTTGTTTCAAAGGTTATACCATTTTGCAATAACAATTTTTTATTGTTACAAATATGATAAAAATTTTCATAATAATTTTTTTGCCATTGTATAAAAATATTAAAAAATAAATTAAGTAACGACATTGAAAAATTATTACAAATAAAATAAGTTTTTGCAACAATAATTTTTTATCATTATAAATATGATAAAAAAATTTTTGTAACCACATTTTTGTCATTGTATTAAAATATTTAAAAATTAAATTAAGTAATGATATTGAAAATTTGTTGCATATAAAAAAGGTTTTTGCAAAAATAATTTCTTATCGTTACAAATATGATAAAAAATTTTGTAACTTTTTCGTCATTGTATAAAATATTAAAAAAATAAATTAAGCAACGGCATTAAGAAATTGTTGCAAATAAAATAAGTTTTCACAATAATAATTTTTTATCATTATAAATATGATTAAAATTTTTATAACAACTTTTTAATCATTGTATAAAATATTAAAAAGTAAATTAAGCAACGACATTTAATAATTGTTGAAAATAAAATAGATTTTCAAAATAATAATTTTTTATCATTACAAATAGGATAAAAATTTTCATAATAAATTTTTTGTTGTTGTATAAAATATTAGAAAAATTAAGTAACAGTATTAAAAAATTGCTTCAAATAAAATAAATTTTTACAAAAATAATTTTTTATTATTACAAATATAATAAAATTTTTTGAAATAATTTTTTTGTCATTGTATAAAATATTAAAGAAATAAATTAAGCAACAACATTGAAAAATCATTGTAAATAAAACAAGTTTTCGAACAATAATCTTTTATCGTTACAAATATGATAAAAATTTTCATAACAATTTTTTTGTCATTATATAAATATTAAAAAATAACTTGAGCAACAACATTGAAAAATTGTTGCAAATAAAACAAATTTCGCAACAATAATGTTTTATCATTACAAATAGAATAAAAATTTTCGTAATAATTTTTTTTGTCGTTATATAAAATATTAAAAAATAACTTAAGCAACGACATCGAAAAATGGTTGCAAATAAAGTAAATTTTCATAACAACTTTATATTGCCATTACAAATATTATCAAATTTTTTGTAACAACTTTATTTGTCATTGCATAAAATATTAAAAAATAACTTAAGCAATGACTTCAAAAAATCGTTGTAAATAAAACAAATTTACACAAAAACTTTTTGTTGTCATTGCAAATATGATCAAATTTTTTATAACTTTTTTTGTTGTTGTATAAAATATTAAAAATAACTTAAACAACGAATTGGAAAATTGTTAAAAATAATACAAGTTTTTGCTACAACTTTTTGTGGTCGTTACAACTAGTAAAGGAATTCACAACGGTAAAAGTTATCATTGAATAAAATATTAAAAAATTTAATTATGCAATGACTATAAAAAGTCGTTATAAACATACCAATATTTTCCAATGATATTTTCAATCATTGCAAAATAGGATTGCAAAATCTCCATTTTCTTGTAGGGAATTATAATGAATCCTTTCTTTCTTTTTTTACTTTTTAACCAAAGAATGGTTGTTAGGATTTCTTTACTTTCCTTTCCTTTATTAATTTTATGCATATTTCTTTTCTTTTCCTCTAAAAAACTTTCATTTCCTTTCCTTTCGTTTCCTTTTCCTTCCTTTACTAATATCTATATAAACATAGCGTAAAACTATAATTTGTCCCAGATTTCTAACAAGCAGATCCCATTCTAATATAAAGAAAAAAAAAGAATGAATCTTTGCTACCAATATTATAATAGTTGCACTATTGCTCCAAGGTATCCTTTAGGATTATTGATAGATGGAACTTTTTCATATTTTGCTTCATGTATGAGTTTATTGTACCCTTACATCACCTAGAAAAATCACGCCATAGCATAAAAGCCTTAGCTCAACATTGATCATTCCACTAGACATCTAAAGACACGTGTTTCAACTAAATGAGCAACTTTAACATTACTAATTTTCTTTTCATCTTACATCTAATTATGTTCATGTAGCTATATAGCTTGTTTAGTAAACATTTTAGTCAAGTTGGACATCTAACTAGGTGAGGATCTTAAAAGTAGATCTTTCTTGTCTTCTAGGCTTTTTTATTTTTGAATGCCATTTAGTTATTATTTTGAATGTCCACTCTTCTAGAGTGATTTAGGCTTACTTAGGCATACAAAAAGGAGATTTCCAACCTAAAATGGCATGAAATTTTAGCATAAGTCTCAGGCCTGTGACATAAGTGCTTTTCGAGTGCACTTATTCAAACAATTGGATTGAGTGCCCTAACTAATTAAATAGAGATTAGAGACCTAGTTACTTATTATATAGATTAGAGACTTAAAGTGTACAAAATGCATTAGTTTGCAACATTAAAAAGTATAAGCTAAATACATAGGAACATGCTTAAACTAGAAAACAATATCTTTATGCAATTGTATAGACTTCGGGATCAATTTTGCCTACATAAACCTATAATGAAGCCTATCAAACTCATAAATTATAGTTAAACATTCATCTAGAGACGTTAAAACTGATTTGAGTCTACAAAATTCATTTGAATTTGACTTAATCCAATTTGATAAAAAAATCACCAACCTAAACTTGAATTAATCCAAACTTTAATTAATTTGATTTTGAAAAAAATTCAAGCTTGAACAACCCAAACATCTAATCTAAATTAAATTGTTTTAAGTTTAAAATTCAACAATTTGGACTTAAAATGACTTAACTAGAATAACTCAAAAGATCTGAATTTGAAATGATCTAATACCAAAATCATTTGAACTCAAAAAAATTAAAATTCAATCTGAAATGATACTCGACGTGCCCACATCAACACCTCAATAGTAGCCCATTTCCAAACATGTAGCTAGATCTCCTAGTTCTAAACAAATTGAATGTATGTATGTCAACTTATTAAATAGGCTAATATATATATATATATATATAGTTTACAAAGTAAGTAATGATATTTGATTAATTAAGACTGTGCTTGAAAGAGCAAATACTGTGTTTGGAATAAAAAAATAGAAAAAATGAGGGAAAATGGGTAGATTTGCATGTTTTCACTGTCTTAAAAGTTCAATTACTCATTCATTCAATGAAAATTAGATCTTCTAGTTACAAATTAATTCTTTATCTCTTTTGTTACCTAATTGCACTAAAATTTTAGTATATTCTTACTCATTTTTAGTACAATCTCTCTTGTATTTTGGTTTGTTCCTTGAGAATTTTGGCAAAAATACTTCTAAATGCGTATTTATCTCGTGTGTAGGTGAAAATATAAATAAGAAGGAATTTTGGACTATTTGGACACAATTTGGAGGATATATGGTGGTAAAAGCCTAGCAAAGACCACAACTAGTGTAATTATGCTTCATTGTTTTTTAAAGGAGTTTTTCTTACCTTTTTCTTATATGACTTGTTAAATTCAAATGAACTTCATGAAACCTTATTTTAAGTCCTAATTCTCATAATTTTTAGTTGGAATTATCTTCCTTAGCTCAATTATGCATTAGTTCCTTTCTAGTATCTTTATACATGCTCAAAAGGTAATGTATGCATTATGGAGTTAGAAGTGAATTTTTAATTAATTAGTTTCTAGAATTTTTCCAAGCATTCTAATGTCAAGTTTGTTCATTTTATGACTTGAAATGTGGCAAAAATTTTGAAGAGAAAGCTTAAGTATTTAATGCTAAAAAAGAAGGAAGAAAATGCAAGTGCCATGTATGTGCACAAGGTTCATGCCTACATGCATTTTGGTGCCATATTTTTGGCAATTCAAAGAAAGTCATTAGGAGTTGCTAGGTTGGCTAATTGAAGGTCTCTTATTGGTCATAATTTTGATTTCTTAAAGTGTAATGAAGCATAAAAAAAAAAAAAACTTGATGTAGACACCCATTTGTGTTCAGGCCTGACTAGGTCAAATCGATGTTCGAGCCCTATTAGGCCTATTGACATCTGGGTCCAATTAGGCTCATTGACGTTTGAGTTCATTAGGTCCATTTGTATCTAGGTCTAATTAGGCCCGTCAGTGTCTTCAGGCCTGATTAGGCCCATCGATGTTTGGGTCCAGTTAAATAGTTTTTTTAATTGTTATTATATTACATTATTATCTTATCATATTACTATTATTATTATTTTTTATTATTATTTTTTATTTTTTTATTTTTTATTTATTATTTTTCTCTTTTATTTGCTGCTTTTTTTTTATTCAATCTGCATGTGGATGAGAAAATCAGGATCAGAATCCTTTGGGTCAACATATAATCAAATTAATATGATTACTAAAATTTTGGACCTAAAATCTCGTCTGGACAGAATACAATCCCAAGGTTCAAGCTTGGGATTGATTCTGTTTGTTTCCTAAAATTATTCCTAGGACTGCCTATAAAATTATTCCTAAGCTTGGGATTTTTGAGAAAAACGTTGAAAGGTGCCATATATACTAGCCCAGCATGACATCATTTTGAACTAGCCAGGATCAGCATGCAGACTTGGTGACCTGGGCGTTGACTCGTGCTCTAACACGACCTAATTGCAGGTTTTCCTTTTTTTATTTTTATTTTTTGATTTTTATTTTATTTTATTTTATATTTAATCTTTATTTTATTTTTGGGTTTTTTTTATAAAAAGAATGAAAAAATGAGAAAAAAAAGTTATTTCTACCACTTCTATTACAAAAAAAAGTTCAAAAAAAAATAATTCTAAAAAAAATGAAAATTCTTTTAATAAAAATTTAAAAAATAATTTTTATCCTTTAAACTATTGGAGGATTGCTTTGAAGGGAGCCCTACTAAACTATTGGGAGGCTTTACTAATTTTTTTAAAAAAATTAATAAATTCGATGACGAAACCTTTTTAGAGTGGGACACTAGTTTTCATTAATACTCATGAGGTGAGAGAATTATCTTAGATTACTACCAATCTATTGGGACGATTTTAGGGTTAATTCTCAACATTAAATTATTTGATAAATAATAAAAATGGTCAAGGCTTGGATAATTTGAAATCAAACTGGTATCATCCTTTGGATGGCCATTGTGAAGGTGCTACAACCTTTTCCATTTGTAATTGACTCCCAAACCTAGCATATATTTCATAGATCATATTCAATCAAGTGGCCAATCACACATAATCAAAAAAGATTGGTGATGACTCCTTTTAATTCCCGTCTAGCGGTAGGTACATAGATCTATACGTTATGATCATTTGGCGACTCCGTTGGGGACATTGAGAGTTGAGCCAGTAAATGATTTCTTATTATCCAAGCCTTGTTTAATAAATTTGGAATTATTCCCTTTCATTGCTTATATTTGCTTTATTATTTATTTTCCTTATGTATACCTGTTTATTTATTTATTCATATGTGTTTGATCCTTTATTTATTGTATATATATATGTTATTCATATGCATGGGCATAACATAGGCCCTCCACCCAGGCTCTACCTTTAAGAGGGAGTGAAGTACCTATGCCCTCATGAGATTTCATGTCTCTGCATTGGCCTACAAAATACTCCCACTCAGATTGAACTCTTTTTGGTTGTAGCCTATTATGGGTGATGATTGGGGTGTCTTTCTAGTCTGTAATGGACCATGACGTAGGGAACAATTTGGGAACCTTTTAGAATTAACCCAAACCACATATAGTCAACCTTAAGAGCCCAACCATATATAGAGCCTTATCCTCTTACCCTTTGTAGATAATCCAAAATTCAAGGTCATGTTGTTATTTTACTTGCTATGTGATGTTTATTTTATGTTTTATTGAAGTGATTGACTAATCTCTTTGTCTTTTTTAATTTTTTTTCTTTTTGTGTACATTCATAATCATACTTACAGATTGCATAGTATTCTTATCCTAAAGCTATTTCAACAAAAGCCCTTATGGATTCCACAGAATGTTAGGTTTGCACCTCATCTACATTGTTCAAATGTGACTTTCCCTTAGATGTGAGGATGGAATTAGAAAGAAGGCAGCTAAAAAAGGGAGATTGTTTGCCATCGGGTTATATCCCTACACTATCAAAAGAAGTCCATCTACTCCTCAAACATAATGATCTAAAAGGCTTATCAAATATATGGAATAGTATGAACCCTTCAAGGCTGGAGGTTTTTTGTGAAAAATTTGGGCACATTGCATATCACATGTCAGTAGAGGTTAACTACTCACTTATCAAGGTAATGGAATAGTTTTAGGATCCTTCTTATCGATGTTTCATCTTTAATGAGGTTGATCTAGTACCAACAATAGAAAAGTACTTAACTCTAGTGGGTATGCATCTATTGTATCCAGATATAGTATACATAAAGAAACACAAATTAGGAAGTCATAAAAAGTTAGGTTAGATGTTAGGAGTAGGAAATGAGGTCATAGATTCATATATTTAAGAGAAAAGAGATCATAAGGGTATTCCATAAGAGGTTATCTAGGATTTCATTATCAAGCATTCAGATGATGATTAAGGAATGAATGTGTTTGCTCTAGCCATAGATGGGTTGGTTATTTTCCCCAAGGTTTTAGGCCACATTGAGATAGAACTCGTGGATTTATTTGAGTAAATTGAAAGGATATGTAATCTTTCACCGACTATCTTGGCAGAAATTATCAGATCTTTGAATTTTTATAGACAAATGGACCAAGCATGTTTCATGGGCTGCATATATATGTATGGATGAAAAGCCATTTTGAATACAAGAAAAGTGCTTTTACCAAACTTTATTTCTACACTCGGAATCTAATTAGTGAGTTTTGCCAGGGCACTTAGCCAAAAAAAAAAGACTCAAAATGAGTGGAAATGTCTGCTACAAGGGCTCATAGCTGGTCAAGTAAAATGGTTAGCTCCGTGGATAGACAAGGAACCTATGTTGCATCAATGTAGAGATGAGAAAATGGTCCTACTTCTATGCTTATGAGGGTCAATGAGTTATGCACCATTAATGATACGAAGACAACATGGAGCTAAATAATTTACTCTTATGACCTGCAAGCTCAGCTAGTTTGACTGCTCATATAGAGAGCCTAGAACTTTTCAAAATATTGATGGCATGATTAAAGCCTAGAAGAAGCCCAAGAGAGTAAGCCTAAGGCCATTCACTGATTGAGTCACTCAAAGGTATTTGATTTGGAGAAATAAGAAAGGTTAGGAGATTATATTTCAAAAGGAGAAATTGAGACAAAAAATTTTAAAGCTACAAGAAGAAAAGGACCAGTGGTAAAATAAAATAAAGAAATTAGAAATCCAAGTCCATAAGATTTCTAAAGAATACAGTAAGGCTCAAAAAGTTATTAAAGAAGAAGATGATGCCTTTAAAAAGACTGATGCGATAGGAGCATAAGAGGCTATATATATAGGTACAAGCTAAAAAAATAAATAATACCAAGCTGGTTTAAGAAAATGAAGAGTTGAAGAAAGAACGTGCCCAAATAGAAGATGATGTTATAGAGGTTGAGCGGGAGAATCAATGGCTCTCAAGCTACATTCTGACTCTGACATCAAAGTTGAAAGAACAAAAAAAATCATGTCAGAACCCTTATGGAAAGGCACAGAGAGTTATCCTATCAGGTATGGTACGATAAAATAGAAGGGTTAGAAAGATAGAGATACATAGAGCACCTCACCGTTCAGATAGGCAAGGCTATGATCAAAGCAGGTGAAATGGCAAAAAAGGTTGAGGCACTAAGAGCTTAGGTTACACCAGCAAGGGAGCATGGACAAAGGTTGTGAAATGTCATTTAGGAGGCTAAGGACCAGTATGAGCAAGTTAGGCATTTCTATAAAGAGACATTATTAGATTTGATGTAAAATAGACTTCTATGAAATAAATGAAAATTTCCTTTTCTTGGATTTCTTTTAAGGGGTAAATATTTGCTTTTCTTTTCTTTTTTTTTCTTTTTTCATGCATTTGCATCATACTCATTCATTCATTATCATAACAACATCATTGAATCTTCAATTGTGGTATTAAGGTGCAAGAATAGCTACACATCAATACAATACCTGAGCTCAAGCTAGAATGATGGAACGGGACAATACAATCCACCTTGAACGGATAGAAAAAGCCCAAAAAGCACTAAAAAGAAAGTTGAGCAAGATTTTGGAAACCCTAAAAAAGTAAATAGAAAAAAATCAATGGAAGAAGATATTTCACAAGAAGCCACTAAATCAGTAAATCCTCCAGGCTTTGGTCCATAACAAACTCAAACTGCCCTAATATTCCAACCTCAATAGGTAGCTTTTCCAAAGTACAATTACTTAGGAGTAACCTATGCACCAAGTTATGAGATTGTCCAAAGTTATGATAATCCTATCTTTGCCAAAAAGGCATCTGAGCCTATTTAACTCTCTGCTGTAGATAAAACAAAGGAGAAAGAAAAACAACAAACAACTGTACCTTTAAAGAGTTCTAAAATAAGTCAGGCTATGAGTAGGCTTAAGGAAAGATTATGAGTTATGAAAGGAATGGATTTCTATGGGTCCATGGTTACTTAGGAGTAACCTATGCACCAAGTTATGAGATTGTCGAAAGTTATGATAATCCTATCTTTGCCAAAAAGGCAGCTGAGCCTATTTCACTCTCTGCTGTAGATAAAACAAAGGAGAAAGAAAAGCAACAACAACTGTGCCTTTAGAGAGTTCTAAAACAAGTCAGGCTATGAGTAGGCTTAAGGAAAGATTAAAAGTTATGGAAGGAATGGATTTCTATGGGTCTATGGATGCAGTGGGACTTTGCCTAGTATTGTATGTGGTAATGCCACTAAAGTTTAAGGTACCAGAGTTTGAGAAATATGATGGTACTAAGTGTTCTATCACACATATCACCATGTATTATCATAAAATGATGGCACATGCTAGTAATGAAAAGCTGCTTATACATGTATTTCAAGATAGTTTAACTGAGTTTGTAGCAATGTGGTATATTCAATTAGATGAGACTTGCATAAAGACATGAAAAGATCTGACTTGGTCTTTTATTAATCAGTACTATCATATTATTGACATGGCTCCTAATCGTCTTTCCTTGCATTCAATGAAAAAAAAGGCATTTAAATCCTTCAAGTAATACGCTTAAAGATGGTGAGATATAGCTATCCAAGTACAACCTTCCTTGACGGAGAAAAAAACTATGATACTATTTATGAGCACTCTTAAGTCGCCTTATTATGAGAGGATGATCGAAAATACGACTAAAAACTTTGCTGATATGGTGATTTCAAGAAAGATAATAAAAAATGCCATAAAAAATGGTATGCTTGAGGAGGTGAGTCTTTCAAAAGAGCACTTAAGAAGAAGAAAAGTAAGACTCAAGCTATGAGTTTTAAAGGGCAACAATTTAAAAGTTACTATCGACCTACCTACCCTACATACCATCACACGGTAAATAATACTTTTGCATCTCCTTACCAATTAGCCACCTAACCATCTTATCCATCTTCACCAAGATCCCTTGTACACCCAGCCAGCACCATTAGTAATGCTAAAGAATCACGGACAAGGAAAAGACTCACCTTTGATCATATTCTCATAAGTTACACAAAGCTATATCAAGAACTCTATAAAAACCATTTAATTACCCATGTTCCTGCTAAGCAACTTGAACCTCCCAACCCTAAATGGTATGATTCCAATGCTTACTGTGACTACCATTTTGGAGTAGTAGGACACTCTGCTGAAAATTATGTACCTTTCAAGCATAGGGTACAAAGTCTGATCAAAAGAGGATTGATAAGCTTTGATACCAGTAGAGGTTCAGCACCCAATGTCAGCAAGAATCCCTTACCTAGTCATATAGTCAATACTCTGGATACAAATAAAAAACATGTGAAAAGGAGAGTAGAAAAGCTTAACAAGTCATTTGACCAATTGTATGAAACCTTATGTAAAGCTAGGATGATACAACCAATGGTTCTAGGTACTTATGTGGAAAGATGCATCCTAAATCAAAGATATAAGTATCGTGGCAGGGCATCAGGATATTCAATTGATGTTTGTAAAAAATTTTACAGTGAAGTTTAGAAGCTGATGGATTCTTACCAAATAGAGTTATATGAAGAGTCAAGAGCATCGAAAAACATTATGGTGGCTATGACAGATAGGTGGGTGCTAAAACCTATCATATACATTGTAAAGAAAAGCCATAATCAGCTGGCAGTAAGTTTTTTCCTAAACCAGTAGCTCTCAAAGTTCCATGCCTATTTCTTTAAAAAGATAACAAAGCAGTACCTTGGAAATATAAGTGTAAGGTGATGACTCAGGGGCAGCAAAGGTCAAAAGCTGAAACTACCAATATAATCGAAGTAGGGGGCATAACTAGAAGTGAAAAATGTTGCCCTCTGAAGACTTTAGAAAAAATAAGAAAAGGGAAGGAAAAGCAAATTGAACTAGAGATCCCAAAAAAGGATACCTTAAAGTCTGTGCTTGAAAAGGATGTTTGAGAGTTTTTGAAGCTAGTCAAACATAGAGAATATTCTGTAGCTGAGCAACTGAGTAAGATACCAATCGAGATTTCTCTACTATCACTTTTCTTAAACTCTGAACCACATTGTAATGCTTTATTAAAGATATTGAATCAAGCTTATATGTCCTATAATGTGTCTATGGAGTATGTTAATCATTCGACAAAAAACCTAGTGGTGCCATATCACATCTCTTTCAGTGATGATGAGATTCTGCCTGATGGTAGAAGCAGCACTAAGGCGTTGCACATCACTGTCAAATGTAAAGGCCATATAGTAGCTAAGGTCCTTATTGATAATGGATCAGCTATTAATGTCATGTTTGTGTCCACTCTAGCCAAGCTACCCTTTGATATTTCATATATCCAAAATAGTTAGATAGTGGTCGAGCATTTAACAAAACTAGATGAGAAGTCTTGAGGGATGTTAAGTTACCTATATAGATCAAGCCATGTGTCTTTAACATAAAGTTCCAAGTCATAGACATTTTCTCATCATATAACTGCTTATTAAAAAGACTATGGATCCACAAGGTAGGCACCATCCCTTCCTCATTGCATCAAAAGATGAAATTCAATATAGAAGGGCAATTGGTGATTGTGGCTAAAAAAGAAGATCTATTGGTAACTCAACCCATAAATGCCCCATATATGGAAGTGGCAGAAAAATCATTGGTGTGCTCTTACCGATCTTTTGAACTTGTTAATATAGTAAGTGAAGGGCTCAAGTTCAGTTAGATTATGATCAATCAGATGATTAATAAGGGTTAGAGCATTGGGTTCAGCTTGGGCAAAAGCCTTCAAGGGGTAAGAGAGATTCCTAAGATTAAGTATTACAGCTGCAGATGTGGATTGGGTTATGAGATGGAAAAAAGGTAGAATAACGATAGAAGCGCTAAGAAAGAATCAATGATCTTTTTCTATTTGAATGAAACTTTTATCCCGAGAGGATATATGCATTAAAGAGCTGAAGAGGACATAAAAGAAGATCCAAAATGGGAGAAAACTTTTACTGAGCTATCCATTCATATGGTGGATAATGAAAGACAAAATGAGAAAGCTTTGGTTTACCTATGCCCATTGGGATATGAATTGTAGGATTAGAGGGTCATTTAAATGCCTATTGTTTCTGATTTGTCTTCAATCTAATCACATCTCCTAATTGTTTATGCCCAAAAGCATTGGGATAAACTCTTATGTTTAGGCCTTTTATTTTTCATTATGTCAATAAAAGTCGGAGCATGCATTTTGTTAATTTTTTCCATTCCATTCATCACCCCATCAAAATTTCCTGCCAATATTTCCTATTCTATTAATTTTTAGGTCCCCAAATGTATATGAAGGTAATCATGACATGATCCAGGGTTTAACTTTAAAAATTTAATTGATACCGATGAACTTGATACTGAAGAAGATTTTGGGGAATACACTTTGTCTCTAAATTTAATAAGGTTAATTGAATAGAAAGATAAATCCATTGAGGCTCATCAAGAGATCATTGAATTGATCAATTTGGATGATGCTAAAACCAAGAAAGAAGTTAAGATTAGTACTTCACTTTCAGAGGTTGACTGGTAACGGTTAGAGGATTTGCTTTAGAAGTTTATGGATGTATTTGCTTGGTCTTACTAGGATATGCCTAGACTCAGCACTGAAATAGTAGAGCATAGGCTACCATTAAAGCTAGAATGCAAACTAGTGTAGCAAAAACTAAGAAGAATGAAATCGGATATGCTGTTGAAAATCAAAGAGAAAGTTAAAAAGTAATTTAATGCAAGCTTTTTACAAGTGGCTAAATATCCTGAATGGGTAGTTAATATAGTACCTATTCCCAAAAAAGATGAAAAAGTATGAATGTTTGTAGACTATCGAGATCTGAATAGAGCTAGTCTAAAGGATAATTTCCCTCTGCCTCATATAGATACACTGGTGGACAATATAGCCTAACATTCAGTGTTCTCTTTCATGGATGGATTCTCCAGCTATAATTAGATAAAGATGGCCTAGGCCAATATGGAAGAAACCACATTTATCACTATGTGGGAACTTTATGCTACAAAGTTATGCCCTTTGGACTAAAAAATGTTAGGGTAACTTATCAAAGAGCTATGGGGAACCTTTTTCATGATATGATGGATAAAAAGATTGAAGTGTATGTGGATGACATGATTACCAAATCCAAAAAAGGGGAGGATCATGTATTCAATCTCAAAAAATTATTTAAAAGGTTGAGAAAGTTCCAGCTCAAACTGAATCTAACCAAATGTACATTTGGAGCCAAGTTAGGGAAGTTGTTAGGATTTATAGTTAGTGAAAGAAGAATAGAAGTTAACTTAGACAAAATTTGGGCCATCTAGAATCTATCCCCTTTAAGCACAAAAAAAGAGGTTCGAGGCTTCTTAGGTAGATTGAACTACATTTCTCGATTCATTTCTCAACTCACTCTTAAATGCGACCTTATTTTGAAACTCCTTTGAAAGAATAATCTTGGAGAGTGGAATGAACAATGTCAAGAATCTTTCGATAAGATCAAGCAATACTTATCAAATCTTCAAATATTAGCACCCCTTGTTGAAGGAAAGCCACTGATTCTATATACACGGTAATTACATAAGGGATCAATAGGATGTGTGTTGAGCCAAGAAAATGAATTTGGCAAGAAAGAGAAAGCTATTTATTATCTGAGTAAGAAATTCATAAAGTATGAGTCAAAGTATTCATCATTGGAGAAAATGTGTTATGCTTTGGCTTAGACAGCTAAAAGACTCAGGCAATATATGCTCTACCACACAACTTGGCTTAAAACTAAACTGGATCCCATCAAATACATTTTCGAGAAGCCATCACTATAAAAAAGAATCACAAGATGACAGGTGATGCTTTCTGAATATGACAGTATATATGGGCCAAAAAGCAATCAAGGGAAATGTTATTACTGAATTATTGGTAGACAAGTTGCTAATGATTATAAGCCCATAAAGCTTGATTTTCCAGATGAAGAACTAATGACCATCTCAAAGTCAAAAGATGATAATGATTAGATGGAAGAGATATGCATGATGTATTTTGATGGGGCTGCCAATGCCATGGGACATGGGATCGGAGCAGTTTTAATATCTCCAATGAAGCACCACTATCCTGTTACAGCAAGATTGAATTTCAACTACACTAATAATGTAGCAGAATATGAGGCTTGTGTTATGGGGTTACATGCTGCTTTGGACAAGAAAGTTGAAACATTAAGGGTGTTTGGGGATTCAGCTCTAGTCATTTATCAACTAAAAGGTGACTGAGAAACAAAGGATTCCAAACTCATCCCTTATCACAAATACATCATAGAGCTATGCAAACAGTTTAAAGTAATTTGGTTTGAACACTTACCTTGGAAAGAAAATCAGATTGCAAATGCCTTGGCAACTTTGGTCGTAATGGTACAGATTGGTGATACTACAAAAATTTAGCCTATCAAATTGGATATCAAAGACATATCAGTACATTATACTAACTTAGAAGAGAATAAGGATGGTCACCCTTGGTATTATGATATTATGCAATATCTAAAGAATCAACAATACCCAGATCAAACAATAGAAAATGATAAGAGAATCTTGAGAATGTTGTCTATGGAATTCTTCCTAGACGGAGAAATTTTATACAAACGAGGTAAGGACCGAGTGTTATTACCTTGAGTAGGCACTTCTGAGGCTAAAAAGATTATTGAGGAAGTTCACAATGGCATATGTGGAGTATATACAAATGGACATATGATGGTAAGATAGGTTATGTAGGCTGGATATTACTGGTTGACAATGAAAAAAGATTGCATCGATTATGCTTGAAAATGCCATAAATACCAAATTTATGCTGACAAGATTCATGCTCCGCCCATGCTATGCATGTCATAGCACCATCTTAGCCATTTTCTATGTGGAGGATGGATGTCATTGGGCCTATCACACTAAAGGCCTCAAATGAAAATAGATTCATTTATGTGATGATTGATTACTTCACTAAATGGCTCGTAGCTATCTTTTTCACAACCGTGACTAGATCTATGATTTGTAAATTCATCAAAAAAGAAATAATCTATAGATATAGGCTCTAAAAAAGAATCATCTCAAACAATGCAAAGAATTTGAATAGTAAGATGATGCAAGAAATATGTGTTTAGTCCAAGATCAAACACCACAATTTAGCTTCATACCACCCAAAAATGAATGGGGTAGTAAAACCTGCTAATAAAAACATCAAAAGGATTTTAGAGAAGATGATTGAAACATATAAGGACTGACATGAGAAATTACCTTTTACTCTACATGCATATCAAACCTCTATGAGCAACTCTACTAGGGTAACTTTTTTTTCCTTGGTTTATGGGATGGAAACTATATTGCCAGTAGAAGTAGAAATTCCATCACTAAAGGTCTTAAGGGAAGTCAAATTAGAAGCAGTTGAATGGATTTAAAAGCGCTATAAGCATTTGCATTTTATTAAGAAGAAGAGATTGACGACATTGTGCCATGGCCAATTGTACCAATAATGAGAGCTCATGACAAAAAGGTCAGACCTCGTTAGTTTTGAGAATGAGAGTTGGTATTGAAAATAATTCTTCCATGTTAGCATGATGATAGAGGGAAATGGATCTCGAATTAGGAATGACCATATGTTATAAATAGAGCCTTGTTAGAAGGAGCCTTGATCTTGTCAAAAATGGATAAAGATGAACTTTTCAGTCCTATTAATTCTGATGCATTGAAGTACTTTACCTAACCAAAAGAAAAAAAGGAAAAAGATTTCAAATTGAAACCCAAAAGGGTGACTTGGATCTAAAAGAAGAGGTTTGAGTTGAAACTTTGAAAGGTAGCTTAAATTGAATAAAGTATGGTAACATCTAGAAGGCATACCAAGGATAGTGAAATTCAAAGAGCTTTGAGGTATTAGGGCATCATATCTTGATTGAGTTTTTTAAGAAGACTAAAAAATTATTATCGTGGTTATCTAATCATTTGTATTGAGGCATTGCTACTCTAAATAGCAACTCTTATGCATTTTTTTTTCTTTCCACACCATCTTTTGTAATTGATTATCCAAATAAATGAAAGCTATCTTATCATTCTCTCTTAGTCCTATACATTGCCCTTTTTCTTTATACCTTGCCATGAATAGAAGAAATGAATAATTTGCATCCCATACTTTGAAATTAAGATAATGATTAATAATTGAAAAAATTTATAAAAAGTGTGTGTTACTTTAAAAGATTAAAGGAGACTAAGACTGAAAATGAAATCTTCCAAAATAAGAGCAAAATAGCTTCCATAGCTTTCTTGGGGATGAAGATAAATATTCAAGTTGATGAAATATGGTTTTTTTTCCAAATATAGGTGTTCAAGTTAATAAAATATGGTTTTCTTCACCAAAGACGTGCATTCAGGTTGATTTCTTTGCTAAAATGTGCAGTAAAGGTAAATATTCAGGGTGAAAAATAAGGGTTTCTTTGCTAAGAAGGTGCAAAAATTAGAATACAGAAGCCTTTGTACCATAATTGATGTTTCATTTACATTATAGATAGAAGATGCACTTACAACATTCACTCACTTGATCTTCGCTCAGCCCAAATCATTTCTCATGATTCGTGGTTTCATCCCGATCATTTATTTTCGATCTTGACTCGATTTTGGTCGCTTTATTTTGACTCGTATTTTAATCCTAATCATTTACTTTTGACCTCAACTCGATCTTGGTCGCTTTATTTTGACTCATGATTTCATCTTAGTCTTATGATTCGTGATTTCGTCTAGATCATTTACTTTCAACCTCAACTCAGTCTTTGTCGCTTTATTTTGACTTGTGGTTTCGTCCTGATCTTATGATTCATGGTTTCATCCCGATCATTTATTTTTGACTTCGACTCAGTCCTGGTCGCTTTTGTTTTGATTTGTGATTTTGTCGCGATGTCATGATTTGTGGTTTCATCCCAAACATTTATTTTTGACCTCAACACGATCTTGGTCGTTTTATTTTTACTTGTTGGTTTCATCCTGTTTGCTTGATCTTGACTCAGTCCAAATCATTTTTTATGATTCATGGTCTCATCTTAGTAAGTTATTTTTGACTTCCACTCGATTCTGGTCATTTCATCTTGATTCGTGGTTTCGTCCCAATCACCCAATCTTGGTTCAGTTCAAGTCATTTTCTAAATTTACAAATCATCTTGATTCGACTCGAATAGAGTGGGTGTCTAAGTCTTTGCAACATCTCTGTCTAACAAAGATGTGTAAAAAGGGGTAGCTGTAGACACCCATTTATGTCTGAACCTGATTAGGTCCAATCGATAATTGGGCCCTATTAGGCCCATTAACATCTGGGCTCGATTAGGCCCATTGACATCCAAGCCTGATTAGGTCCATTTGTGTCTGGGTTCGATTAGGCCCATCGATGTTTGGGTCCAATTAAATAGTTTTTTTTAATTATTATTATATTACATTATTATCTTATCATATTATTATTATTATTATTATTATTATTGTCATTATTATTATTTTATTATTTTTTATTTATTTATTTTTCTCTCTTCTTTGCTACTTTCCTTTTTGATTCAATTTGCACGTGGATGAGAAAATCAAGATGAAAATCCCTTGGGTCAACACATAATCAAATTAATATGATTGCTAAAATTTTAGACCTAAAATCTCATCTAGACAAAATGCAATCCCAAGATTCAAGCTTAGGATTGATTCTGTCCATTTCTTAAAATTTTTCATAGGACTGCCTATAAATTGGATTGATTCTACAAAACGCAGACACACAAAAACACAGAGAAAAATTGGGTTGGGAGAATTCTAGAAAATTTTGGGTAGAAAGGGTTTTAGGACTTAATTCTGGGATTCAGGGTTTGATTCATAGTTCTTGGGTGATCCTAGGCTTCTGAAGGTGAAATTAAGGTTGCAAAAGGTTCAGAGAAGGTTTAGAACTATCTAGGAATTTTTCTAGATTTTTTTGGATTTTTTTTTTGGGTTTTTCTAGGTTTTTTGAAGAACTTTGAATTTTTTGACGAACTATTTCGATGAAGGTTGAAGTTTTCAGTGAGATTCTGGCAAGATTTCTAGAATCTGACACATTTTTCAAAAACTGATGGTTTTTCAATTTTTAGTTGAATTTTTCGATGATATTTCCAAAAATCGGTGAGATTCCAATTTTCAATTGAATTTGTAGATGGATTTTTTAGAGAGAAGGCAAAGGTTTTTTGGCTAGAGAGAGAGAGGCTCTGGGATTTTTAAGGAAAAAATGCTGATAGGTGCCATATATACTAGTCCAACACGACGTTGTTTTGAACCAGTCAGAATCTGCACGCAGACCCATTGACCCGCACTCCAACCCGACTCAATCGCAAGTCTTCCTTTTTTCATTTTATTTTTATTTTTGATTTCTATTTTATTTTTTTAATCTATTTTTTATTTTTTACTTTTTAAAAAAAATGAAAAAACGAGAAAAAAAGTTATTTATGCCATTTC
Source organism: Durio zibethinus (assembly GCF_047325235.1). Lineage (NCBI taxonomy): Eukaryota > Viridiplantae > Streptophyta > Magnoliopsida > Malvales > Malvaceae > Durio > Durio zibethinus. The sequence goes on along the minus strand of NC_143170.1, from coordinate 10,653,660 downwards.
ATTACAAAAAAAAAAAAGAAAAAAATGAAGTTAAAAAAATAAAAATAAAAAGAAAAAAAATTCTAAAAAATATGAAATTTTTTTTAATAAAAATAAAAAGTAATAATAATTTTTATCCTCTAAACTATTGGAGGATTGCTTTGAAGTGAGCCCTACCAAACTATTAGGAGTTTTTACTAATTTTTTTAAAAAAATTAATAAAATCGACGACAAAGTCTCTTTAGAATGGGATACTAGTCTCCATGAATACTCATGAGGTGAAAGAATTATCCTAGATTGCTACTAAACTATTAGGATGATTTTAGGGTTAATTCTCAATATTAAATTATTTTGTAAATAATAAAAATGGCCAAGGCTTGGATAATTTGAAATCAAACTGGTACCATTCTTTGGATAGACGTTGTGTAGGTGCTACAACTTTCCTCATGTGTAACCAACTCCCAAACCTAACATCTGTTTTGCAAATCATATTTAATCAGGTGGCCAATCACACCTAATCAAAAAAGATTGGTGACAACTCCTAATCCATGTCTAGCGGTAGGATCATAGATCTATACGTTATGACACTTGAAAGCAAAGAGAGTGTAAGGAGCCAAACAAGAATGCAAAAATTATAAAGGAAAAGAGAAATAAGGATCTAGAAAATTATCCATGCAGAGATATTTTTCCAAGATATTTTTGGGCTTAAGGCACCTCTCATTTTCTTATAAATAGAGGGGAAAGGCTAACCATTAAAAGACTTTGGGTTAAAGTTTAGATTTTTTTCTTTAAGTTTTCTACATTTACTTTCTTTGCACATTTTATTCTCTTGCTATTTTCTTCATTGATTTCCTTTTCAACTTTAACTTTCCTACATTCATTTTTAATATACTTTCAGATTTTTGCAATGAAATTTCTAGATTTTCATGTTTTTCTCTTCAAATTCCATTAATCTCACATGAATCTCAATTTTATTTTTGCATTTGTAGTTCTAATCATTGCTCAATATTTTGATTGGAACTTAATGAATCCCAACTTGTTTTAGGTCAAAATTTGTTCATGGATTCCTAACTCATGAAGCTATCTTATAAAAAAATCTCTTGCAAATTCCACTCACACAGTTCAAAACCAAGTTTTGAAGTCATGGATAAATCCAAATGGCAAAAATGAGTTTTGTGTGAGTGAGAGCATTGTAAGGGATCTATAATATATCTAGGAATTTGGTTTGCATTTCTTCCAATTTACACTGTAGACACCCACTTTCTAAACTATAAGCTTTGGATAAGGCTAATAAGATAAAATAAATAAAAGCAAAGTTTTAATCTTGTTAAAACTCTATGATTGGGAGTTTAAATTTTGAAACTGAGATAAAAAAGAATTTTTTTAAAATGGGGGTGAATAGATGACAAGATAGGGAATTTTAATTTTGAATCTCACATTAACCCCTATATAAGAGCCAACAATCACAAAAACTAACACAAAGAGGAGAGGGAGAAAATAAGAGGCAATCAGAATAAAAAAAATTCGAATAAGCTATAGTTTGTAGTAGCAGGTTTCTAGGAAATTCATTGTTTAGATTGGAGGATTAGTTTTCTTTTTTTTGGGAATTTTTTTGCATTTTTTGGAAATGTTTTGGAAATTCCAGAATTAGGTTGAATTTTTCAATGAAAATTCAAAATTTTTGGCAACTTTTCAATGAAAAATCTTGTTTTTTAGTGATAAAACCAAAAAACCGATGATTTTTTTTACGACATTCAACAACAAACGGTGATCGAAAATTGCCTAGAAAATGAAATAAAAGAGAAAAGAGAGAGAGAGAGAGGGAGACAACTAAAGAAAAAAAGGAATTCTTAGCTTTTATACTAACGCGAAATGACATTGTTTTAAAAAGTTAAAAAGTGGACAGGATCTATGTGTTGCCTGAAATCCGACCCAACCCACAGCGCATTGACCCGCCAACCCATTTCATTCCTCCCAATTGAGTCGTTGAGTCAAGTCGCACACCAAGTCGCTCTAGTCGAGTCTATCCCTGGAGCTGCACTTTGATTGAGCCCAACTGAGCCGTGCCAAGGTTTTTTTTTTCTTTATTTATCTATTTTTTTTCTTATATATTTATTGATTAAATTGAAATCATTTATTTAATTAATTAAACGTTCTTTAATTTTTAATGATTTCTTGAAAATAAAATTTTAAAAAATATATTTTTGAGGAAAAGTTAAAAGTATCGATTTTTCTTGAAAATAAAAAATTTCAAAAATATTTTTCAAGAAAAGTTGAAAGTATCAAATTTCCTTGAAAATAAAAATCTCAAAAATATATTTTTTAGGAAAAGTTAAGGTATCAATTTTCCTTGAAAATAAAAATTTCAAAAAAGCATTTTTGAGGAAAAGTTGAAAGTATTAATTTTCCTTTTTTTTAAAGTAAAAAAATAATAACAAAAGAGATCCCCATCAAAGGTTAAGTATTATTCCTTTTTCTTTTCTTGGAAAGATTTTTCTATGTTAAATAATCCGACGATGGAGACTCTGTAAGAGAAACAGTAGTTTTCTTGTATACTTTTGAGGTGATGGAACTTTCTTAATTTTTTGCCAAAATTATTGGAGTCAATTGAGAATAATTTCCAATAATTAATTACTTGGTAAAATTTTTAAGGCCTAATAGATAACATAAAATCGAGATGGTACTATCTTTCAATGGGTGTTGTGCGGGTCCTATAACCTTTCTCACATGTGACCGTACTCTCGGACTAATTTTGGTTTCGCAGACATCGAATCTACCTTTCAGAGGTATCTAAGTCAAACTTAGGATTTTTCTTTAAAAAAGGACAGATTCAGTCAGGTGGTCAATTGCACCTAAACAAAAAAGATTGATAGCGATTCCTTAAGTCAATGTCTAGCGGTAGGTCTATGGATCTAGACGTTATGACAATTACTCTTAGATTTACATATTTACTTATTAGTTTTCAATTGATTGCATTTATTTTCATGAATTTACATGCTGTTTGGATAGATTTCTTTGCATATACTCTGTTTTTTTCTAGATTTACATACTATTTGAGTTGCTTGTTCAATGGGCTGAATTTTCTTTTATTTGATGCAATTTTCTTGTTGAATTTTATGTTATATTTGTTGATGAATCTTACCTTAGCTCAATTCTCATTCAATCTCTTTAAAAGTTTTTAGATCTAAATTTTTCTCTACTTAACTAAGCTAGTTCCTTCTATAAATCAGTTTCTATTTCAATTTCATTTAGTTAGTTCTTGCATTCCCTTTTAAATATTGTTCTTCAAGTTAGTTTCTCATTTAGTTCCTTTAATGACCTTTTAATTTCTAGCTTAAATTCAATTCATCTTGCAAAATTTAAATCCAAGTCGTAAGTTTAAGTTTAGTTCTAGAATTTTCAAGTTGATTTAGTCTTTGCTATTTTCCATTAAAACTTGCAATTTTTGTCTTAGTTTTTAATCTTTAATTCAGTTTTCTTATAGTTTTTTATTTCTTTTTCAATGTTAAGATCATATTTATCTATTTTTACATGAATTTGATTTAGAAATTTCTCTTAAAAACCTGTTTTTCTAGCTTTGAAAATGTTGTTCGATTTTTGTTTCTTCCTTGTGTTTTGCAATTAGTTCTTTAATTTTGATTTGAAATTTTTTGTTAATTAGTTAGTTCATTAATTTTTTTTTTGTCTTTTGCAGTTTACTTCTATACAAATGTAGTTTGTTAGAGTAAGAATTATATTTTAGTTTGATATAGTTTTTGTTCATAATTGCTTTCTTACTCTCAGTTTTTTTATAATGCTTTATTCGATTTTATTTTCACAGTAGTTAGTTTTCATATTTACTCTTTGATTGAGTCAACTTAGAAGGGTGAGGGGATAAAAGGTACTTAGTTTAGAAATTTTTTGACCTAATCCTCATGAGATCGACATCTTAACCTTATTGTCACTATTATTGCTTGTATAGCCTATATGTTTGCAGAATTTACCCCAATTAAGTTTTTGGTACCGTTGCTGAGGATTAAGAGTCAAGAGTCTTAGGCTAGTTTTGTCTTTGACAATATTCTTCTATAGATTGGTTCACCTTTAGTGTACATACACTAGGCTAGTGTTAGGGTTAATTTGGTTTTGGGTGTACCCAGTCCATTAGCCATTGTTGCTTATTTTAACTAATTGTGCATGCTTAGGTTTCCATTTTTTTAGTGTTTTTTCGGTCTAGTATTCTTGTGACCCATGTATGCACTCAGTTAGGAGATGTAAGTTGATCCCTTTAGATTCTGAGCTTGAGACTAAGGAAACCTAAAAAAAAGAGACAACTTGATCCTACCATCACCATGGTCGAGCAAGACACTGGAACACTTAGGGACTATGCTGTGCCTGATCTTAATGGATTTCAACCTAACATTAAAGGCCAATTATGCAAGCCAATAACTTTGAGATTAAACCTACAATCATCTAGATGATATAGCAATCAATTTAATTTAATGGTCATACGAGTCAAAACTCGAATGTTCATCTTTGGGATTTTTTAGAGATTTGTGATACATTCAAATATAAAGGTGTTAGTGAAGATGCCAGTCGGCTTAGATTGTTTCTTTTTTCCTTTAGAGATAGAGCTAAGAGTTTGTTAGCCTTAATGCCACTAGATTCCGTTACAAACTGAGATGATTTGGTATAGAAGTTTATGACTAAATTATTTTCTCTAGCCAAAATGATCAAGCTTAGGAATAAAAATACAACCTTTTTCCAGTATGACTTGAAAACCTTGTATAAGGTATGGAAAAGATACAAGGAGCTCCTAAAAAGATGCCTATACCATGGACTACAAAAATTACTAGAGATTCAAACTTTTTGTAATGGGCTAATATCGAACACTAGGACTATCTTGGATGCTATAGTAGAAGGTGCCTTGATGAGTAAGAATTTTAATAGAGCTTACAATTTGATAGAGGATATTACCATCAATAACTATCAGTGGTCGAATGATAAACAACATCCTAAGAAAGCTTTAGGGATGTATGATCTTAATCAGTTTACAACTTTGAATGTTAGGTAGAGTCTCTAGCCAAATCTATATTATCTCTTAACCTTAAGGTCTCTTAACCATAAGGTCACATTCTAGGAGCTAAGTCCTACTCATTCTAGGTTTAACCATAATTTCTTAGCTTTGTGTAAGGTATACAAGGTAGGTCACCCGAGGGAGGTTTGTCCTAGTCACTATTTAAAGAGTGTTAATTATTTAGGGTAAAACTTTAGGAAACCTAACAACCCCTACACTTCCACATAAAGCCCAAGTTGAAAGAATAACCCTATCCTAACTTGTCAGTAGTAAAATAGTAATCCTATCTTAGTCTAGTTTATTCATGCACCATAACAACCCTAATACATCAAACCACAAAACCTTTTAATTTTGTAGCAACTTATTCTATATCAGTAGTAGTAGCACCTGCAGCAACACACACCTCAATATTCATTTATTTCACTTTTTTAAAAGCAACTCTTAATAGATGATCTTTTAGTTCTTTGATTAGAGCCTAGACTTCTTTTAAGCAGACCTATAATACTATGTTCCAAAACTAGATTGCTTCAATTAAGAATCTAAATACATAAATAGGTTAATTAGCTACATTCCTTAATACCCGACCTTAGGGCACCTTACCCATTAACATAGAAATTAACCATAGGAATGAGGTATCATGTAGTGTCAAGCTATTAAACTTAGAAGTAGGAGACAAGTAGCTAGTGGCCTAGTCCAGGTAGGTTCTCATGATGCAATAGTTGTTAAATCTGATGATAAGTATAATGGAGACCTAATTCAAAAAGGGGATAAAGGTACGAAAATGGAAGAAAGTGTAGTTCTTACCCAATTATCCCAGACACCGACACATAGTTCATTACCCAATTCATCTAGTTTTGTTTCTCCTAGAGTTAAGCTACTTAGACCTAACATTCATTTCCCTCAAAAGTTTGAGAAGTAAAAGGTAAATAAGTAATTCTTCAAATTTCTAAAAGTGTTTAAGAAGTTACACATCAATGTCCCTTTTACGGATGCATTAGAACAGATACCACCTATGCCAAATTCATGAAAGATATTATCTCTTAAAAGAGAATTGAAGGACTATAAGATAGTTGCACTTACTAATGAGTGTATATTTTTGATTCAAAGAGGACTACTTGAAAAGTTGTAAGATCTTGGTAATTTTACCATACCATGTACTATAGGCAATATGTCTTTTGATAGAGATTTGTGTGACTAAGTGCTAGTATTAACTTGATACCATGGTCCATTTTTATGAAATTAGGTAAAAAAGAGGTCAAGCCTACATCAGTTACTCTATAGTTAGTTGATAAATCATTGAAATCTTCTTGAGAGATTGTGAAGAATGTCTTGGTAAAGGTAGATAAATTCATTTTGTTAGCTGATTTTTTGGTTCTAGATATGAAAGTGAATCGTGAGATCTTAATTATTCTATAGAGACCTTTTTTAGCCACTAGTAAGGTTTTGATTAAAGTGTAGAAAGAGAAATTAACCATATGAGTTTAGGTTTAGGAGGTTCAGTTTAATGTTTTCAAGGCTTTAAGATACCTTGATGATTATGATGAATGCTCAATGTTAAAGGTAGTTAATGAATAGTTGATGATATTTTTCACCTAAAGCACCCTATCTCGCATCTTGAGGAATTCTCTATAGTCAATGAGATAGAGGATATGGATTTGAGTGATGATGATGATGAGATATTTATGGTCTTTATTTGTTAATTTACACCACCTCTAGTATCAAGAGTTCTAGATTCACTAGTTCTTAAAATATTTCAATTTGATCAGGTTGATTATAGTCCTTCTAGGATGGTAGGTGATGGGCTAGTGATTGGTGATAAGATAGCCATGTTGATTGAGTAACAAGTCTTTATGACATTTCAATTTAACCATGCTTATTAGAGTCCTTCTAGGAGTGAAGGTGGATATGATGTAAGAAGGATATGATATGGTTAATGTTGAAGATATGTCGATTGATTAGATGTTAAAATTGAAACACATTTACATTAGTCTTTTAAAGTGTGAGGTTAAATGTTTTGTTAAGAATTTTATTGTTATTCTTACTTACCTATATGATCCACCATTAGACCTTATTTTGGTTGAGATAGTTAAGAGAAATGTCTTAAAATGGTTGGATTTAGCAATTAAGTGTGGAGTGATCATTATGAACAGTAATGTTAAGCTTATTTTGCATAATCTAGCTTTTGACTTTAAATAAAGCACTTACTAGGAGGCAATGCATGCTTTACATTTCATGTTTTGTTTATTTGATTATTTTGTTATTTTTATGTTTTGCTTATCTTTTCTTTGTACATATCGATGTTGTTTCTTGGTGTAGTTGTATTCTTTATTTTGTAGGATGAATAAAGAGCTTAAAGCTAGAAGCATTAGTTTCAGCCAAAGCTAGATGAGAGATTTGGATACATGCTTTCAAAGTTGATAAATGAGTTTTTCTTGTTGCTATCTTTTGTATTTTATTTCTTTTTGCTTACAAATCGAGGACAATGTGATGTTTAAGTTTGCGGGAATAGGAAAATTACTCAAAATTTTTCAAAATTTTCAAAATTTCCTTTAGTTTAGCCTTAAAATTGAGTTTTACTTATTGTAGCATGATTCATTAGTATTCTTTCCTTGATTAGTTTTTCATAAAGCAAATGATAGGTAGAGATTAAGAATTAATATAGCTTTAGGAAAATATTGAATATTGTGTGAAATATGAGATGATGCTTAGATTAGTGAATTTTTTATTTTGAGTTTTCATTTGTGAGCTAATACTTGGATCATTAAATTGAATTTATCTAGTGACTGACTATGCAAGCATGAGAAAATTTTTTCATTGATCTTTGAAGTTGTGTTTCATGTTCTAGAATTTATTTTGATCATCTCTTAAAGTGAAATCATAGAGCGCACATGATTAGGAAAATGATATATGCCATTTTTGGATCAATTAAGCCTTTTCAAGGAAACCTTGATATAATACTTCCATAATCACCTCATTTGAGCCTAATGATGTTTTCTCTTTGTTTGAAACCACATTACAAGCCTATAGCCTTGATTTGCTTATTTCCTATCTTTTTGGTCGTTTGCCCTATATGCATTAGGACATTCATGATCTATTTATGAGCTATACATTATTAGAGAGGAAAGGTGGAACTTGGAAAAGAATGGGAAAAAAAACTAAAATCCAAAAAATTAAAGATAAAAAAGACAAAGTTAAGCTAGCTTGCAAAAGAACAAGAAAAGAAAAAAAAAAGACAATAAAGTGGTGAAAAAGTAAAGAAAGGAAGAAAAGAAAGAAAAGTGGGCAAAAACAAAGTTTGGGAGGTGATTCTTTAGAAAAGCTTACCATCATTACCTTGACAGTTCAACTATAAATGATTATAGACAAAGTAATGCATAGTTAGGGTACTTGAGCTTAAAATGACTTTTATCATACCTTGACCTTAGCCTTACATTACAAGCTTACAGAGTCTTAAATGATCCTTGGTCATTTGTTTATCTATATTAGTGGAGAAAGATGTGATAAGCAAACATATGAAACTTGAGCACACTTTATTGATCTTTGTTCTTATATCTTTATGTTTTACATAACATCACTAGATTTCATGTAAGGATGTGTGAGATGTATTGCTTGCATTTGGAACCATAATTATGAATGAGCATAGCCTAAGTTGATTCTTGTAAATTAGCATATATCATGAATTTTCTTTGGTTATATTCATTGTTCAATCCATGAAGCATTCATATTTAATGAGACATTAAAAGTATATGATGATTCTTAATCAATATTGTTTTACTTGAAGACAAGCAAAACCTTACGTTTGTGGGTTTGATTGTACAAAAAATTTAGTATTTTCTTATTCATTTTTAGGGCAATCTCTCTTATAGTTTGGTTGTCCCTTGAGAATTTTGGTAAAAATACTCCTAAATGCATATATGTCTCATATGTAGGTGAAAATATGAATAAAGAGGAATTTTAGACTATTTGGACATATTTTGGAGGATTTATGGTAGTAAAAGCTTAGCAAAAGCCACAACTAGTGTAATTATGCTTCATTACCTTTTAAGGGATTTCTTCTTACCGTTTTTTTCTATGACTTGTTAAGCACAAATGAACTTCATGAATGTTATTTTAAGTTTGAATTCACATAAGTTTTAGTTGGAATTATCTTCTTTAGCTCAATTATGTATTAATACCTTTATAGTATCTTTATACACGCTTGAAAGGTAAAATGTGCATTATGGAGTTAGAAGTGAAATTTTAGTTGATTAATTTCCAGCATTTTTCCAAGCATTATAGTGTCAAATTTTTCCATTTTATGACTTGAAATATGGTAGAAAAATTGAAGAGAAAGCTTGTGCATTTAGCACCAAAAGAGAAGGAAGAAAATGCAAACGCCATGGGTGTTTAAGGTTCATGCCTACATGCATTTTGACACCACATTGTTGGCAATTCATAAAAGGCTATTAGGAGCTGCTGATTTGGTTTAATGAAAGTCTCCTATTGGTCATAATTTTGACTTCTTAAAATGTAAATGAGCATGAAAGGAGGACTTGAAAACAATGAGAGCTTAAGAAGCCAAACAAGCATGCAAAAACTATAAAGAAAGGGAAGAAAAAGGTTCTAGAAGACTATTTATGCTTAGATATTTTTGCAAGATATTTTTGGGCTTAAGTCACCTCTCATTTGTCTTCTTTGACATTTACTTTCTGTGAAATTTTATTTTTCTCTACCATTGGAAGACTTTAGGATAGAGTTTAGATTTTTTTCTCTCTAAGTCTTTTACATTTATTTTCTTTGACATTTTATTTTTTTGTTATCCAAACAGCCTTATTTAGCATTTTTCTTGGTTGATTTCTATTGAAATTTTAACTTTCCTACACTTATTGTCAATGTACTTTAAGATTTTTGCAATGAAATTTCTAGATTTTCATGTTTTCCTCTTCAAATTCCATTGATCCCACATGAATCTCAATTCTATTTTTCTATTTGCAGTTCTTACCTCTAGTCAGTGTTTTGATCAAAACTTGATGAATCCTAGCTTGTTTTAGGTCAAATTTTTTTCATAGATTCCTAACTTAGAGTTATAATCCTATAAAAAATCTCTTGGAAATTTCACTCACATAGTTCTAGGTCAAAGCTTTGAAGTCACGACTAAATCTAGATGGTAGAGAAGAGCTTTGTGTGAATGAGAGCATTGTAAGGGATCTACTCTCCATCTAGGCATTTGGCTTACATTTCTTCCAATTCACACTCTTATATTTACATGTTTACTTGTTAGTTTTCAATTGATTGCATTTATTTTCATGAATTTACTTGCTGCTTGGATAGATTTCTTTGTACACGCTTTGTTTTTTCTAGAATTATGCATTGTTTGAGTTGTTAGTTCAATGAGCTAAATTTCCTTTTATTTGATGTGATTTTCTTGTTGAATTTTATGGTAAACTTGTTAATGAATCTTACATTAGCCCAGTTCTAATTCAATCTCCTTAGAAGTTTGTAGATCTAAATTTTTCTCTACTTAACTCAATGAGTTCCTACTGTAACTCAGTTTTTGTTTTAATTTCGTTTAGTTAGTTATTGTATTTTCTTTCAAATCTTGTTCTTCAAGTTTGTTTCTCATTTAGTTCCTTTAATGATATTTTTATTTCCAACTCAAATTCAATTCATTTTGCACAATTTAGATCCAAACTGTAAGTTTAAGATTAGTTCCAGAATTTTCAAGCAAATTTAGCCATTGCTATTTTTCATTAAAACTTAGAATTTTTTTCTTAATTTTTTTATCTTCAATTCACATTTTCTTGTATTTTTAATGCCTTTTCAATGTTAAGATCATATTCATCCAATTTTACTTGAATTAGCTTCAAAATTTTCTCTTAAAAACAAGTTTTCTAACTTTGAAAATGTTCTTTGATTTTTGTTTCTTTGTATTTTGCAGTTAGTTCTTTAATTCTTATTTGAAATTAGTTGTTAATTAGTTAGTTCATTAATTGTTTTTTGTCTTTTACAATTTACTTCCATACAATTGTAGTTTATGAGAGTTAGAATTCTATTTTAGTTTGATATGTAGTTTTTGTTCATAATTGCTTTCTTACTTTTAGTTTTTCATCGATGCTTTATTCCATTTTTTTTTCATAGTAGTTAGTTTTCGTTTTTTCTCTTTGATTGAACTAACTTTAGAAAGGTGTGGCGAATAAAGGTACTTAGTCTAGGAATTTCTTTACCTAATTCTTGTGGGATTGACATCTTGACCTTTCAATCACTATTATTACTTGTATGGCCTGTGCGCTTGCAAGATTTACCCCAATCATTTCCTTTCACTTTCTCTCTCTTGTACCAAACATGAAAAGGAAAAATGTTCCCTCCCTTTTCTTTCATTCATCTCGTCTCTCCATTTTCCTTCCATAAGAAAGTAAGATTGTAGAAAAATCAATAAGATGTCATTTCCACCTTATGAAAAACTATAAAATTTTAAACACCTTTCGAAAAAAAAAGGATAAGTAGAAAAAAAAGTAAAAATACCGATAGCAAGCATGAGAGAAGTATTAAAAGGCAATTACAATTAAGGATACATAATCATATTATTAGAATTTTTTGAATTTAGTTTTTTCTAGGCAGATTATCGAACATAACATCTTGCAATTTCATGGTGTGTGAGTTTCATGTTAAAAATTAATCCTATTTTTCAACTTTTTTTTGTTAAATAAAAAAAAATCGATTCGACCCATAAACACCTTTAACAAACTACAAAGAGAATAAATATTTGAAAAAAATTATAGTAATATTATATAAATCCATATGCATATGTATATTTATTCATATTTGTTAAAAATTTTAAAAATTTGTGAAAATTTACCTAAATATTGTTTATCATCTTAACATCTAGACTCACCAATCAAAAAATAAAATAAAACTGTCTCACTTCAAAATTAAAGTTCCTACCTCTAATATATGTATAGATATATATATATATATAAATACTTAATCATTTTATTTTATCATATGTTTCACTCATATTATATTTATACTTTATGTATGTAAATGTGACTTAAGGGATGTAAAATTTTGTGGAGATTATGTTAACTTTTTAATTAAATTTCAAGTTAAAAATAATATATTATTGTTGCATCAAAACATATAAATATTGACTGTATATATTGACTAATCGAACTAACATTGAACTTGGTAAAATGAAATGATTGAATAATTTAAACATGAGATTATATATTCAAGAATGCACATTGAATGTTAAGATTACGTATTGAATTTCTGTCACCCGTTTATAATGAAAAAAGTCTTTGTAATTGTTCCAGAATAAATGAAACAAAAGATACAGTAGAGCTAGGATTGTTATTGTCTAAGCTCTACCCAATATATATATATATATATATATATATATATATTTAGAAAAAAAAAAAGATGGTTTCATGTGCTTTGATTCATAACTACTACAGGAACAATACCAAAGTGTTTCAAATAAAGGAAGGTTTATATAATATATTATATATTTTAAATTATATAAATTTTGAGAATAAATAATTTTGACCAATAAATAAATTATCCTATTTAATTCTTGCATACATCAAACATAAGATATGATGACATTATTTAATTTAATCTTATTCATAATATCATCTTATCCTATCCTATTATAATGTTGTGTATTAAATATAACCTATATATTTTATAATATATAATATCTATTAAGTAAAATAGTTCTTATTCTACCGAAGTAAAACAACATTTTAAGAAATTGCTAAATATTCTTAAAAATTAATAAAAAACTTGGAAGAAAATTTAATTAAACAAAGTAATTAATAATGAGAAAACATAAATAGCTAATAAAATATTATTAGCTGTAACATAACTGGTAAATTATTTTATTTTGCATTTGATTTTATTAAGGTTCGAGTCCAATTAGATTGGGGCTTGGGCAAAGTTTTTAAAAAGATATTTGAATTTGATTCGGTTTGATCGATTTACAAACATCTCTAATAAATTACAAAGAGAATAAATATTTATTTATATTTATAGTTATTTATTTATTCATGTTTATAAAAAATTTTAAAAATTTACATAAGGATCAATTGAAAAATAAAATTAACATTTGAAAGTGATAAATATTCTTAAAAATTTAATAAAAATTGGATGAAAATTTAACTAAACAAAATAATTAATAAAAAGATAACATAAATAGGTAATAAAATACATATTAGTTGTCTTTAGCTTTTTGGCTTAGTAGCCAAGAATGCCTTAAAAAGACACCAAGATTGGGGTTTGACCTCAACCTCTCTCCTTCTCCCTTATTTGTAAGGCTTTGTCCCCTTAAAAAACAAAAAAAAAAAATGCATATTAGTTGGAATATAGCTTGTAAATTATATTATTTTATTTTTATTAAAATAATAAAGATTGGAGGTACAAAAAGCTACTAAATTTCTATTGTAAATTGTATTATTTAATTTTATTAAAAATAATAAAAAATAATATATTTTATTTTCCATTTCTTCTTTTCCCATTAGGATTAGGATAAGCAATATATCTATGTATACAAGCGCATACACCAGTCTTCATTAAAGCAAACCCTAAGCTTTAGATTTTTTTTTTTCTGCTTTGATTCATTGCATTGCCCTTTTCTTCGAGAGATTTTTT